>NC_135267.1:5398849-6073349 GCF_051311805.1 Agelaius phoeniceus | reverse complement strand
TTTTTCTGGAGTTGGAGAACTGCTATCCCTCCTGTTAACCTGTGCCTCTCTGTTTCATGGATTTTCTTGGTGCTTCTGAAGCACTGAGAAAGACCCAGTTAGGGCTGGCTAAGGGTCAGTTCAGGTCCATCCTGTGGGAAAGGAGACTCTTCCCATTGCCATGTTGCCCAGAAGTGGGGTGAGGGTCACTCCACGTCTGGCTGCTCGTGGGAAGGTCAGTCCCTTGCAGGCATGTCCATGCCAGGTGACTGCTCAGCCTTTCCCAGCTGGGGATGGCTCAGGAGACGTGCTGGAGGCAGGCTGGCATTGCCTAAGCTTAGCTCTTGGCTCCATTGCTTGCTCATCTGTGGCTTTGCCTTCCCTCACTTGTTTCCTTAGATGAGTTCCTCTGCCTGCTTATTTGTGTTAGGAAAATTATCATTCTTGTATTTCGGTCTGTGTTGCTTCCTCTGGGCCTGTTTTGTTATTGCACAGAGGGATGTCTCTAATGAAGTGGACGGAAGGAGGAGGACTCAGGGCTTATTTTTATCCTATACATAGGAAGTTGGCCAGAACAGGGAAAAACAGAGCAGAAAGCCCTCAGAGCATTCCCACCCCTCGGGGCTGGAGACAGCAATCTCCATAGACCTTGCTCAAATGTTCCACCACTGCCCAGGGGAACTTTCTCCGCAGTTTTGCTTGTTTGTTTTTGAAAGGAAAAACGTGTGTTACTTCCTACCACAGGGCTGGGGCTTGCTGCTCTGCCATTGCTGCCATCCAAGCTTCTTTTATTAATGAATTAAACCTCAGACCACCAGACTGACTGGAAGAAAAGAAAAAAAATAAAAGGATTTTTTTATATGTGTGTTGGAAATGTGACAGCACCTGGGGCCCTGATGGGGCTGGCACTGATATCACACTTCTGTAAAGATGGGAGGGCTGGTCTGAGGAGCCTCAAACCTAAACCAAACAGACAGGATCAGGACAGCAACACAGGGCAGAAATGCAGAAAAATGTCGTGGTTTTGCTGGTACCATGAAGGGAAGGCAATGGATTAACCCAGATGTTGTGGCTTTTTAGTGTCATTGGACAAGAGATGATGGCTTGAAGTTGAAGTAGGGTGGTTTTGGGTTAGATATTAGGAAGAAACTCTTTACTTTGATGGTAGTAGGGCCCTGGCACAGAGAAGCTGTGGCTGCCCCATCCCTGGAAGTGTCCAAGGCCAGGTTGGATGGGGCTTGGAGCAACCTGGGATAGGGGAAGGTGTCCCTACCCATGGCAGGGGGTTTGAACTAGACAATCTTTAAGGTCCATCCCAAACCAAACCATTTTCTGATTCTATGTTTTTTTGATTCTATGATTCTACAATCAGTGTCTACAATTAGATCATGCCATTATACTAGAAATTTTGGGGAAGCTGAAGCACGTGTTTTTAGGCAAGGTATTTGCCTTGCATTCCCATTTTCTTTGTCCCATTTAATCCCCTTTCCAGGAGACAGAGGGCTGTCTTTTCACTTTTTTTTTTTTTTTTTTTTTCCCAGTGGTGATATCCAGGGAAAGGACCAGCAGAGCAGACAGTTGGAGCTCTCCCACACAACTTCCCTGGCGCAGCCCAAGCACGGAGGATCTCCCTGCTCTGCTGCTGCTCCTGTCACACAGCTGGGCTTCAAAAGAGGATGCTCCTCTCCCACGTGCTTCAAAGGGAAACCAGGAGCCACAGAACAATTTACTCCCACTCACAGGGCGAGGGGAAATCCTCTTCTAACAGGGGATCATCCTGTTACAGCGAGGATGTCTGGTGATTTATGACATGCAGCTTTAAACCCTCTTTCCCCTCCAAAGAAACACAGGAGACAGCAGAGCTGGAGGGAGATAGGAGAGAGCTGACATTGGCAATGCTTGAAATATAGTGTGAGAGCTGGGAAAACCCTTCCTTGCTGTCTTCATTAGCATGACTTAATTAATAGTTATAATCTTATCAAGCACAGGTTGCCATACAGGAGGGATGTGCAGGCTGGAAATCAAAGGATATAAAAATATCTATTTAATAAATAGATATTTTAAGACCAAAAAGCACCACTGTAGTTTTGTCTGGCTTCCTGTGTAATTGATGCCAGAAGGAGACCTTTCCAACTGAAAAAAAAAAAAAGTGGATTTAATAGGAAGGTATTAGTATTGTGATTTTTTTGGGTAATAATTTTAACAATCAAAATTTGAGTGGTTTATTTTGCAAGAATCCAATGTATCTGTACTTGATTTGCTTTCATTTTCATTTTCTGCTCTAAATGCTCTGTAAATCCCAAAGATTGCACGCTCTGTAGGGCTTATGCATCCATTTTCTTAATCTTTTATTCTGGCATTGAATCCAAATTTAAAAAGAATATTCTCAGCCTGGGACAAAGAAAATTATCCTTTTTTGAGATCAAAAAGCTCTTGCAACTTACATTAAATACTGCAAAAATTAGTTTCTGTGCCATCAGTTCTGTTATTGTCTCTGACATTTTTGTACATCTCCCTTTCCATTTTCTTTGTGTTAGCCTTGGCTGGGTCTTGGATGTGGTGGCATCTCTTAATCTCAGGAATATTTTGATATCTTGAGGTCTGATTTGGCAGTAAGGGAGGCTCTCCTCACAGGAATCAAGAATAAACAGAATAAAGTGTCATCCATGGAAGCTGAATGGCAGGACAGCTTGAGTCAGGACCCAAAAAAAGGAAAACAATGATCCATTTATTTTAGGTGTGAAGTGGAGAAGAGAAATCCACCTGAGGACCCACAGGGAAGCAAAAGACAAAGAAGATTCAGTCCAAGGTGTGGGCAATGCAGCGTGGGGCAGCCCAGAGGGAGAGTCAGAAGCAGGACAGATTATCCAAATTCAATCATACATGGAGCAACTCATACAACTGTGAGCTTTCCCACATCCAGATTAGATTAGTCCACACTCATTCATATTCTAGGTATTTCTAAGACAGCACCACAGCCTATGAGGGCTCATGCTTATTCAAAATAGCTTTCAAATATAGAGAAAACCATTATTTTATTCCAGACCGAGTCCATTAATCTCAAAGGATTTTAGTCCTGCACCACTGAGATCTGAATTTGCACCAGATTGTCAAGCACAGGCCATTAACAGGAGAGATTTCTCAATGGTAAAGGGAGAGAGAGAGTAACTGTGAATTGTAAAGCCACATCCTTACTGGTGGCTATAAATTTGGGTAAGCCTCCTCCCCCAGTGATCTGGATTCTCACATCTGCCTCATCAGACCATTTCCCTCTCACTTGTGAAATATATTACAGTAGCCAAATTACCAAATGACCTCAATAAATTCAGTCATTCTGCTCTAAGAGGATACCATGCTGTGGAGAACAGAGTGAGAATGTTTTTTTTTTTTTCCTCTCCAGACTTGCAATTGTTCCCATTGTGTGTCAATTTTATTGCCAGGTGATTTTTTTTTCTCCCTTGCTTGGCCCCAGTTTGAATTTTTGCATTCTGCTTCCCCCGCAAATGCCTTTTCCAATCACTATATTTTAGCTCATATCAATGAAGTCTGTATGGGAAAAGAGAATAAAGCAGGACAGATCCTCATCTGGTTTATATCTGCCTGGCTCAACACATTCCAAGAACCTCCCTGCTGCTCTGCCCAGCTCAGTGCTGTGAACACTGGGCATAATCCTACTTTATATTTTTGTAGACAGATTTGCTAAACTCTTTGTGCATGAAAGAAATTCCCTCCTCAGTTATTAGAGGAAAAGCTGAATTTAAATTTGTTGCTGTTGATTGTTTTGTTTTAGATTTTTTTGGAATCATAGAATGGTTTGCATTTGAAGGCTCCTCAAAATCATCTAATTCCAATCCCAATGCCATGGGCAGGGACATCTTTCACTAGAGGTGTCCAATCTGAAAAAATGAAATATTAATTTCTGGGGAAAAGTTTTATACAGATTCAAAATCAGCCTGTCTTCACCTAAAATTTAGCAAATATTTTTTGTTTTCCCAGTGTCTTGAATCAGTACTCTAAGCAAAGAGCCTGGGGCAATGGCATCTGAGAGGCTCCCAATAGCACTAGAAGTTCAAATCTCTCTGGGCAAAATGTCCTTAAGTTCCCTGAGGAAAGTCCCAGAATGGCAGCAGGGGCAGAAAACAGATAAGAAATTCCCTACCTCAAGTCCCCAAGCTTGTGGGGTTTTTATGAAACTTTCTCAATATTAATGTAGCTTCTCTTCCAACTGTGAGCAAACAGAAAAGACTAAAGGTTTGTTTCAGCATCCATCCAGACAGCTCCAACTTTTCTGAGGAACCAGATGCACAAACCCTGTACTGGCTGAGAACAGAGGTGCAATTTTCATGGAAGAAACAAACCAACAAACTGTTAATGAAAATGAAATGAATTAATTTTATAATTAGCTCCTAAGCAGCCCAAAAAAACCCCAAAAACCAAACCCAAAACCAAACCATCAACCATGAGTAGCATCTGTAAGAATCACTGGAATACAGAACAATAGAAAGGTTTGTGTTGTGTTGGAAGAGACCTTAAAGATCTTCCACCTCCAGCCATTGCTGCTCTGGTTCAAGAGCAGGTGAATCACACCCATGCCTGGAACTTGCCTCACCCAGTGAACCAAGTTAAACATGAACATTTGGTCTGAACTTCTTGGGGATCCTGCTCCTGAAGCAGCTGCAGCAAGACTGACTCTTGTTCTTGGGGGATGCTCTCACACCATTCCCAAATGGTCCAAACACCAAACGGATGTGATGAAGAACAGCAGCCATAGGACCTGGAGAGGACCTTGTCCCTGGGTGTCCCTGTGTGCAGGGAGGGTCAGAGCAGGGCCCAGGCTCTGCTCCAGGCCCAGCAGTGGCACCAGAGGAACGGGCAGGGACTGATCCCAGCAAGTTCCACCTGGACAGGAGGCAGAACTTCTTTCCTGTGCAGTGACCAAGCATTGAACAGAGACCAGAGAGGCTGTGGAGTCTCCTCACTGGGGATATTCCAGAACTGTCTGGACACAATCCTGCACTCTGGCATGACCCTGCTTGATCAAGGAGGAGGGACCAGATGATCAAACTTGGTACCTTTCAATCTGACCCACTCTGCTAATCTGTGATGATTTTAAAAGTACTCTGAGAAGGCAAAAGCCAAATTGGGAAAACAGACACATATTCTGTCTGTGCTGCTGTGACAAGGAGAGAAAAGGTAACTGATATAGGATTCCTCTAAGAGTTGTTTCACCTTGAATTGTCACAGTTAAAAGGGAGTAGTGTTTTCCCTTTTTCTTCTCTCTTATGGCATCTAAAGTTTAGGAGAAAATGGGATACAACAGCAATAGAAATTTAAAGCATTGCCTAAAAGCCAAATCCTTTCATAATGTTCTTAAAATCTCAGTGATTGCAAACTTTGCAGGAGAGGGTAATATCTGCTCTTCACTGATTTCATCTGACAAAGTTGTGGGGAGAGAGAAAAATTGCTTTGGGGCATGCAAGTCCTTCAAATCTCTGTAGATTATGAAATGTCATTGTTCCCTGATTTACCTCATGAAACATAAACTTTACTAAACATGGTACATTAACGACAAGATGTGCAAATGTACCTTTTCAACCCCAAAACAGAGTTGCTCCTGTTCCAGACAGAGCTACCTCTTTGGACCCAAGATGACAAATAATTCAAGTTTAAACATGTGCACGACACTTCATGGCAAATTTGCTCCAGCTCCTTTTCTCAATGTCCCCATACAAGTAGGACCCAAATATCAATGCCAGGAACAAGAGAGGATACAGCTATGTGCAGTCTGAGGATGAAGCCACAGTGACTTTTATATATACATAGACACATGTATATACGTATGTATATATTATATATATGCATATATATAAATTAGGAACCCTGGAACTTAAATCCATATGCAGGAAAGCCTGCAAACAGACAGGAAGCTGAAGGCATTTTGGAAGAAAAAGATATTGCTGCCTGCCAGTGTGAATGCAAGCTGCATATAGGGTTAGTATCTGATAGGGGGTTTTCAGGTGGTTAGTTTTCCTCTAAATAGAAGTCAGGTGTTTTTCAGAAGGCTCTTTTTTTTCCCCTTTTAATGCATCAAAGTATTTTTCCAACAGAAAATAACTGGCTTTCCAACCAGTATGGAAATTTTTAATTCAATCTGAAATTTTGTTTATTTTAGGGAAAAAAAAAAAGTAAAAACCAACCATGGAAACATTCTTGCTAAAAATTCTGGCTTTAGATCAAAACTCTTGTTGAGATTTTTTCAAATTAAATATTTCCCTTTAACACTTCAGTTTTAAAAAGAACCTGCTTATTTTTCTGAGAGTTTTTAACTGGGAAGGAAGAAAATACTAAAAGGTAATAATCAGAATCAAGTTGGAAAACTTTGAGAGGAAACAAACAAAATAAGGCATATGTTAAAATGATATCTTCGATTAAAAATAATTGCCACATTTTGATCACCCAGTAGAATGTCTGGCCACATCTGACAGTGCTGTGTAGGTGGCTCCAGGAGCTGCACAGTGCTTGGGAAAATTTGCACTGCCAATAAAACCAGCCATGGGTTGTTCCTTTCCTACCTTCCCATATGCTGGGCTCATTAATGGAACATCAAATCTATAAATGTGGACGTAAAGTCAGCCTATACATGCCTAACTTCTGATACGAGCATCCGACCACTGCTTTGGGGTCTGTGTTTGAAAAGCAGGGCCATGTCCTGAGGGCTGTAAATCCATTCTTTCTTGACAGAAGACAAATCTCAGTGGGATTCTTTTTTTTTTTTTTCCTTTTCCACAAAAGAGTCTTGTGTTCTGCATTGCAAGGGAGGGGAAAGCTGCAAATCCAGCTCGAGGCTTGAAAGATTTCCACTGTCATTGCCGGAGCTGTGCGGAGTCAGAGCCCCTCGGTGCCAAGAACAAACACATCATCACCACCGCGTAATGCAAACACCATGCTCGTGTAATCTGCTGTGGGACACTGGGAATCTGCCTCCTGGGAAGGGAGGCAGGCAGGGAAAGCCCTGGAAATCTTTTTTGGTGACTAAAACCATGCTTTATTGCAAAGTGCGCAAAGGGCCGTCTCTCCTTTCCAGGCTGACTTCCCACCTGCAGCGCCTTGCTGATTTAATAAGGGCTGAAAGGGATTATCAAGTTGTGAAGTTGTTTGCATCCTACTGGGCTGTAATGAATGAAGGGTTTTGTTCAGCTCAGCCTGACTGAATGCTTCTTGTAGTGATCAGAGCTGGGGAAAGGCTGGAAGGGACCAGCGTTTTGGTACATGGCTAATGTTAGAACATTACGTGGCAAAATGGTGGGTACATCAACTCCTTGTTAGTTTTGTAACTTCTTTTCCTATCCTAACACTTGCCTAAAGCTAAGTCCTTGCAATGGTTTTTTTGGTTTTTTTTGTTGTTTTTTTTTTTTAAGCCTGCTTTGGTAGCTCAGCAATCAGTCTCTTCAGCTCCTGTAATTCATGAGAAACTGGAAAGTTCCTTTACCATACCAGTTCTGCCTTCACCATACTCCTGTAACTCTGCCCAGGTTGCCTCACCCTTGGGGAGTTTGTCTCAATTGCAGTTCTGCACACAAAACTAATGACAAGAAAGATGCTCATTCCCTGCCAATTCCCTGCAAGCCACTTGCATTCCCTGCTGGGAAGGACAAAGAGTGCCACAGGCTGGAGTAAAAGTCTCTTAATGCATCTCATTTTCAAGCCAATAAAAGAGCAGAGCACCTCCAGCTAATTAGCAGACACCAAACCCTCCTGTCCCTTTGGAAGCAGAGTTGTCTGAGTGACAAGCATTTAAAACTAATTTCTTTCATCTTTTGGGTGTTTCTATGAATTTGGCACCTGCATCAGGAGCAGGACTCGGTCCTCCCCTAGACACCTCTCCCTCTGGAGAGGTCAGGCCTGCCCTGTTAGAATCCTCTCCTCAGGGTAGGTGGATTTTGCTTCCTCTCTCTATCCCAGTAGACTGTAGCTGTTCCCAGTCCCTCTCCAGTTTCCTGAGCACCAGTGGACTTTGTGAGGAGATGTTGACCCAAAAGATGAGGCTTCCTTTTGGCCATTCTCTGCGACAAAGCTCATGCAGACACAGTGGTACAAACATCAGCTTTACCAGGTCAGGAGGAGAAGATGCAGAGCCCCAGATTTCCTGATCTAAAAGAGGCTTGCAAGGGCAAGCTGCCCCAGTGTTCATGCTCTTACTTGAAATTTCCTTCACAATGTGTAATCCACCATTCGAGAGTCTAGCTAATACCAGATCAGCCAATAACAAAAGTTTGGTATTTTCCTAAGCTTTCTCTGTGCTTCAAAAAAATTACAAATGTGGTCATCTGTGTCATATCTGTAGGTTTTATCTTTATACCCCCATATTTTTTTCTATTCATGTTTTTCCACTGCCTCCCACCACCAGCTCTTCTAGTCAGATATTTTCTCATTTCCTTTTCCCACTCCTGTCTGTGAGCCCTTCTTCCTTCCAGCAGATAGTTTTTGGAAAAGGAGCTCAGCAAATTTAACCAGGTAAAACATCTAAAACATCTTCCCTACCCAATTTTAGTCTCCCAAGTCAGACAACAAGTCATTCCATACTGCTTCTGCAGTTAACAGAAACTCCTCTAAGGGCTGATGGATCATCCTTAAGCCATACTCCTCCTCTGAAACCTTCAGAAGAACCTGAATCTGTTCCTTGGGAGCCCAGGAAGAATTGTCAAGTTGTCTGGCAAACAGATGACCCTGAAAGTGGTGTGGCTGTACCACAAAGACATTGCCTTCTCCTATTTCAGGTACTGCCTAAGGGCTCATTTCTCTTGTGATGTTGTGAGAAATGTGTGTAACAGCTACAGGAAGACAAAAGTCAGGAGTTCATGGTGGCTTTGGGACTCTCTAGTCAACAACAAAAGAAAAGGGCTACCCAAGTTGGATTGTCTATATCATAGGAGCATAAACAATTGCAGTGGGAAGGGACCTCAATAGATCTCCTCAGAGTAGAGCCAGCCATGAGGTAGATCACACAAGGTTTCATATTAGAAAAGCTCAGAGTTTCAGGTGCCCCATTTGGAGGAAGATGATGAAGAAGAAGGAAGCATATGCAGTTCCCACTGCATTTCCCAGCTCCTATTTGTTGGAAATACAGAAAAATAGGCAGGTGGGGTGGGATGGGGTAGCTTTCCTGTAGGTGTGTGGTCCACAATGAAGTCCAGGCTTCTTTGGCTGCCAGCAGGTGAAAGGGTCACCACTCAGGCTGTTACTTGAGTTTCAGAGCTGGCCTGATGGGTTTTCATCCCCTTCCAGGAGCAGCTGCTCTGCAAAGTCAGAGGTAACATCAACTAACATAGACTGAGCTTTCCTTGACATTTCTCTGCTTGAAGAGGTCCTGTTTTAGAGTGAGCTGGTTTCTAAGCAGCCAGTTCTTCCCTCCCCCAGAAACAAATCCTGACTCATGTTTACCAGCTGGAGAAAACATGACCAAATAGTGAAAAAAAAAAAAAAAAAGAGATCTGCTTTGAGCATTAAACTTCATTGCTGAAAGACTAGAAACTACTGTTTGGCCTGCCAAGGCTTTAATTGTCAACTTATGTAAGAAAGGCTCTTTTTCAGTCCCTGTTTGCATTCACCAGGGGGTTCATAAAACAATTATAAGAATCTAGTGATAATCTTCTTTCAGCCTTTATACTCCAGGCAGCCCAAAATGTCAATCCAGTTGATGATTGCTCCTATGTGAGGTCACTGAGCCACTGACTGGCTCTCTGACTTTATTATTATTAATTGTTTTTATTAGTTACTGCTACTATATGGCATGTGGGTCACTCACCCTGTCCTCAGCCCTTAATAGCTCCATTGTGTTGCCCTGATCAAAGCTGGTCCTTTCTGTGTCCCTTTCATGTGATCTTCAAAGTCATCTTTGGATGACTTCAGATGGACTGAAAATAAAAATCTCAAATGCATATTTAGGCTGAAACAAAAACTGACAGCCCCAAGTTTTTGATAGTTCAAATATTAATATCTTATGGTGTTAGACTGTCATCTTGTGAACAATCTAAGACAGGCGTGAGACAACCACAGACCCTGGCTGGAAGCAAATCAATGGACTCTCCCCATCTCACTGAGGGGCTCAAAGCCAGTGAATGACAGATCCTACTGCTTCAGGTTGGCTTGAAATCATTACACACACTGGATATTAAATTATACACTTTAGTGATAACTGATTGCTGAAAACCCTGCCTTGTGTGTGAATGAAAAATAAGACTTCACAACTGTTTTATATTCTTTTCTTTCAGCCTTCATACTGCTTGAATACAAGTTGTATTCCACACAATATCCCTGTCACTTTAGAGGCAAACTGCTGGAGATCAAATCTTTACATAAAATATTGGTTTAAACCTGAAACTGGCAAGGTACAGACCTTACAGGACACTGCAATATTTCATGCTTTGATTTTGACAGCTGCACCAGCAGGGGGAAAAGGGACATCTCTATAATGTTATATTATTTACTAAAGAACTTAAACACAATAAAGTCTTGAAGGCCAGGTCAATCTAGAAACCTTGAGGTCTCAACTGAAGCAGGTGCTTAAATATTTTATAAATGTGGTGATCTGCCTGGCCTTCAAGTTGATGCTGGTATGAAATTCATGCCACAGAGACAGAGCAGCCAGAATTCTTCCTCACAGTCTCGTGCACCTGACTTTTAGGCAGCACTGTATCAAAATGGGTTGAGGCTAAATTTCTGCACCACTGTCCTTTAAATCCAGTGTCATTACAAGTTTAGAACAGAGGGATTCCAACAAAAGATACCAAATAACAGGAAAAGTCAGATAAAATTTCATTTTTATCCTGTGGATTGTCCTTTCAGCATAAGTCTGGATATAAATATGAGCATCACGTGGGATTTAACTACGTCATAACAAATAATAAAGTTAATTAAAAATACGAGTCAGGCTCAAATATTTCTAGAGGACAAAGTCTGGAATTTAGGGCATTTTGTCTAAAGACAAAATTAACCTGGAAAATAAAAAATTATATTTCATATCAAGGAACTGGCAGAACATTCAATCACTCATTGCTTCCAACATCAAAAAATTTTCCTCTGCTGTGAGAGAGGAGTAGTTTATACTTTTATATGTAGTGGAGAGAGAATATGGCTTAATACAGTGGTAATAAGATAAGCTGCTAAAAGCCTTTCCATGGAAACCATCAACCTGGAATGGGGTTTTCCCCACTGCTAGTGAGATTGGGCCCATGTTTTAATGGTATCTTTGCCAGAGGCCTACATACAATTATAAGATGAACAGAACTAATGTTTTTTGCTTCAAACTTTTCTCTCAAGCTTAATACTGGTCCATTTGTGAGGTGTCCTGGCAATAACAATAAAATAACACCCAAGAACATTAAATATGATTTTGTCATGTTTTCATATAAAGCGCAAGGAGGAAAGTGCCACAGGGATGTGGTAGGACACTCTAAAAGGGATGCAGAATTATTACATAAGAGCACAGGACACTGAACTCTCTTCTGCACTCCAGATTTCCCCTTTAGGTGCCTAAACTCCAGCTGAGTCCAGTGTGAGTTGAGCCACTTAAACCCCTCTATGAACTGGACACCAAGTTATCACCTTATGGCTTAGATGAATTAGGTATTTCAGGGCTCCTGAGGAGAGTTCCAAATTGGCTTTTTTTTTTTTTTTCTGATTTCACTGGAGGTCCAGGAATGGTCTGAGCCTAGAGACAGGACCAACTGGCAGCTGTAACTATTGGAGACTGAGATTTCACAAGGCTGGAACAAAGGAGCTGTAGAGCATCATCTTCTGGTTAGGATTTGGCAGATTTAAGGACTGTGGGAAGAGGTGTTCCCAATAACTGAGCAGAATTGCTAACATAGGCTTTACACATTGCAGCTCAAGGATCGATTTGGCTTTGGCCTTTGCAAAAGCTACTTCTTAACAGCTGACTTGTGAACTGCAAAGGTGAACTGTCTTTTTTCCTCCCTATGGGACAACCACATTTTGACATTGCGGTTCCTAAATGACCAGCAAATAATTTTGTATGCTGGAAATTAAGAAAGGGAAGGAAAGAAAATAAAAGATTCAATCTTTTCTTCCCCCCAAGTTAATGAATTTTTTATAAATGTGTAAGCATGTCACTATTCCAAGCCACATCAAATCAACTTTTAAAATCTGTATTTTAAAAACAGGAATGTGTATAATATGAATGGCTTAAGGAATAAAATGCAAAAAGATGTTGATGATGCTGGATTAGCAGCCAGCTGGAGGATTAAAAAAGATGAAGAGAAGAACAAAAAAGCCCGTGTTCCACCAGCCAAGTCAACAGCCGTGTTTTTTCAATCGCCCCTCATTATGGAAAAGTGTACTCAGGTTGTCCTAGAATCAGAGTTCACTGTTTTTAAGGAGTCACATCAGGAAAAAAACTCTTGATGCAGTGCAGAGTGTATGACAGGGAACATCTGGACACCAAACTACTGGAGCTGCCATTTTTGCAGAGGAATGGCTCTGAGGATGAATTGGAATGAGCTGTAACAAATATGGGATTTTGCTGGCAGCTTTATTTTATTTAAATGCATCCCTGGCTTTTGAGATTTTTCTTTGTTTTGGATAATATTTAAACATGTCAAAAATCCTCTCTCCTTCCTGCCCTTCATTACACATGACAGGGAGTGGATTGCTCTGGCCATCTGTAGAGTGGGAATGAATGGACCTACATCTGGATGGGCTGGGGATCACATGAATGCTCACAGCAAGCCCCAAGCAGTTAACCTGAAACCTGTCTTTCCCTGAATAAGCTGAGACACTATCACAATTTTTGCCAGGATTGTGTGAAGCAGTGTTGGAGCCTTACAGCTAAACATGTCCAGAGCCTGTTTGGGGGCCCTCCCTAAAGTTAAGCACCTCTGCCAATGCTGCATGTGCCTAGGAGTTGTGTTTGATAAGAACATCTGGCATTTATTGTGTGACTTCTTGTGCTTATGAAGCCGTTCCCGAGGCTTCCCTGCAGCCCTGCTGTGGAAAGCTTCAAGGGGGAATATAAAAGCACATGTGGCAAAGCCTGGAAGAGGGGAGAGCTAATAAAGGAGCACACAACCTGTAGGTCCAGGCACACACATGGCTTGTGCCAAAGCTGTGCCACGCTGGCAAGCCCTGAAACTCAGCCTGGCAAGAAACAAGGCAAAGGCTGGGATTCTGAAGCTGCTGCCATTGATGCTGCTGAGGACTGAGCCAAGCCCCATCCTCAGGGGCTGGTGAGAGGAAAATGTGTGCACCTTGGAGACATGATTTGGTGGTGAATGTGATGGTGCTGGGTTAATGGTTGGGCTCAAAGATCTTAGAGAACTTTTACAACCATATGAGGTCTATGTTTCTATGATTCAGTGATGACTGGGAACCCACCCCCATCCCCTGCCTGTGAGCTGCTGCTGGAGGTCTCTCCCCCTTGGGTCTCTTGTTCAGCTGTGTGTTCCATAGCTGTCAGCCATATCTCCTCTCCTCTCCTCTCCTCTCCTCTCCTCTCCTCTCCTCTCCTCTCCTCTCCTCTCCTCTCCTCTCCTCTCCTCTCCTCTCCTCTCCTCTCCTCTCCTCTCCTCTCCTCTCCTCTCCTCTCCTCTCCTCTCCTCTCCTCTCCTCTCCTCTCCTCTCCTCTCCTTCCTTTTATTCCTTTTTCTGCTATTGTCCTTAGTGGCCCTTAGGCTGTAGGATTTATGGTGTGTGACTCTGATAGTAAGGTCTGACCAGATGAGACGCTGACCCTTTGGCCTGAACTGACTTGCCTTGTGGACATCATCCCATTCTCCACACCTGAACACACAGACTTGGACCCATCAGCTGAGCCTTTTTAGGGAGGTGCCAACTTGCCATAAATGCTGGTTTTCATTAAGTGGATTTTTGTTTCTTCTGCAGTGAGCCCCAGGCAGGCTCAGCTTGCAGCATTTATGGACAATTTCACTCTGCATAGAGTGGGCAGCAGTGCCCTTCATTGCAGCAGGGGGGGAAGGAAAGCTCTCTCTGGTGCCCTGACTCATGGTTTGCACACCCTTCATCTTGTCCTGAGCTGATTTTCACCGAGGGAGAGGAAACTCATTGCTCAGCATAGGTCAGGCTTGACTTCCAAACAGCACCATGGTGGTGAGGAGAGCAGGTGGGTACTGTGGCCAATGTCCTGATGACAGCAGGGTGACCCACAGCAAGCGAGACACTGATGGACAGTGGGACAGGTGGAGTCAGACAGCACTGACTCTGCTGTGGGGAAAGATCAGCACCTCTAAAAGAGTTGTGATCACTGCTAAAACTGCTCAGTACTGAGTCATGGCTGTGCTGGAAGTGCCTGGAGTTCTGAGCATCCCAGCCCAGGAGCTGCTGCTTTTGGGGTCCTTGTCAGGGGCTTACCCATCATGGCTGGGCAGGCAGAATTACGTGCCACAGTTCTCTGGCTCCTCACTGCTCTTATCTGCACCCTGTCTAGCATCCACAGCTATTCCTGAGTCAGGAAAATTTCTGAATGCAAAAATTACACAGAAAGAGTTTCGTTAAAAAAAAAAATCTGAGATCTTTGCTGAGGCCAAGCTGTTGTCAGCTTCAAGAAAATGTTTTCTCTTTGTGTTTGGACAGTTTTGCAGATTTATTTCCCTTCCCCTTCTTGGATGAAGGTTGCAAAGATTTCCACAAAATAAGTTTGGAGGAACCAAGCCTTCAACACCAGCAGTTTTCAGTCAGAATGTTGGAATGATCAATAAATCGGCACTGACTGATCTCAGAGTCTGAGGATGTCTATGAGGCACAAGCAGCTCTTTTAGGTAAGCTGGAGCAAGTGAGTAAATCCAGTAGCTCTGGAGCCAAACCCAAAAGTGGATGCAAAATCTTATGGGGAGCCAGTGCTGTGATTTTCAGTACAAGGGTGATGTAATGATTGAGTACAGTTCAAGTAAGTAATCTACTCATCTGTTCACAATTTTGAGTTATGGCTGATGCAGTCGCTGCCTGTGAGCCAGCAAAAAGAGAATGAGAACTGCACTGACTGAGTCAGGCCAAAGGCAGGGATGGCACCAGTGTGGGGATGGGGTGGGAGCGGGGTTGCACAATTTGAAATGTGCCTTGGGGTCCAGCCTGAGCCTGACATTTTGGAGGCAGTTGGGATCTGACCAAAGGATGGTGGATGGATGATGTGCTAAGAGGTCGAGAAACCCACACCTGATCACTGCCCCAAAGAGGAGGAGAGGCACCAATCCTGAGCACAAGTCCCAAATCTGAATCCATACCACCCAAGACAGCTACTTCGAACACATCCTCATCTGTGGTGTTTGAATTCCACTTAAGAAAATTTAGAGGCATCCAGGGCCTGACCTTTAGCAAACCACAAAGGCAATCCATAAACCACAGGTCTGGAATCAGCTCGAGAGGACAAGTAATTCCAACATATTAGCACAGGTTTTCAACACAGCTGGTAACCAGGGATGTTACAAATGGGAGACACACCAGTAGCATTTCTGTGAGATCTGAGAGTGTGAAGCTGGGTTTGGTCAGGGCTCCACTGAGGTCATCACCCAAAAAGGGGAATAACGCAGCGCGACATTTAATAATAGTAAGTGGCTGACTTCACCGCCAGGCGGAAGCAAAATATTTATAAGTGTCAGAAATCGTAAAAACATGACATGATTCATCCTAAAGCAAACAGTTGTTCATGTGAATCTAAGAGCAGAGGATACATGGAAAGTCCCAAGACGAGACCATCTCCAGAGTGATGTTTTTTGGGCAAAAATCACATATTGCAAGCTAAGCAATGTAGGGCCTGGACAGCTGAAGACTTACTGGAACTGGGATAGTAAAGAATTCACTGATAATTGCTAAAATAAATCCCTCCCCTGAAAATCAATGCCAGAGCAGATGTTTTTGACAAGATGAATGCCATCCCCATATAGTGTGCAAGTGAGGGATTTTCCACTAATCATGGGAAATCTTTGGGCATTGAAGAAAACTGCAACAAATAATCCATTGCACCAGTCGTTTCTATCAAACCGTCTCCACTGAAAGTTATAATTTCCCCTCTCTGAGTTCTAAGCTGACTGCAGAGAATAAGAAGATAAACATACATCTCTTGAAACTTATGTACAGAAACACTATGCTTCTAAATATTTCGACTATTTGCCAAATGGAGTCATGCACAGCTCAGCCCTACCTGAGGTGGTTCCTTTCTTCCATGGGAGAAATGATGCATCACACCTTCTGAATGCATGTCTGGTGACCTCTTATTCATGCCAGGGAGGAAGTAATTTTTCAAAGCTGCAATGTGTTTCTAATGATCTTTAGTGTTTGCTGTGGCTACTTTATCTGGCTCATCAGAAAATTATCTGTCTTCATCTCACAGTTATTCAGTGAAATTATTATTTTAAATATTGTGACTTTATAGTCATGTGTGTATATTTTAATGGTGTTTGAGTCAATACATATAAGACCAGCTGAGGTATTTAGCCCATAACTGAGTTCAACAGAAATAATATTCCTGAAAATCATCCTGATTGTTTTGCAAAAGTTATTCCTCTCTGCCTCTCTATAGGTTTTTTTGTATTTCTGAAAACCTTCTAGGAACAATAATTATCATTTATGTGTCCAATTATTTGCATTAAGACTAGACGCCCACAAGTACATACCCTGGTTACTCCTGCTTTCCAAAGGGTTTGTATCTCACATTCTTTGGCTTTTAAACTCAATGGCAGTGAGGGTGCATGTAAACTAATCCTGCATTAGACATCAGAGAATCCACATTACAACAAACCAGTGATGTGGGATGCAGGTTTGCTGATGTCTTCTACATCAGGATGCTGGCTGAAGCCTCTGCACATTTGGCATTTCTGCACCTACCATCTCCTACATGGAGTCTCAGGTATCTAATAAAAACTAGACTCACAGTGAATTCTGTTCTCTGGAAAAATTAAGAGGCCTTTCCTTCTCCACTTAGCCACCTATTTTTATTTTTTAAAACTGCAAGAATGTAATACATCTAAGACCTCTAATTTGTTATAGTTTGATTGAAATGGTTAAAACCCCTCAATGTGAAGATTGTCAGTAGGGAAACACAGACAATGACTCAGTGTGTCTGAGTGAGCCTCTTCCCACAAGGGAGGATTGTTTTTGTCTGAGGAAAACTCTCATGGCATAAGTTATGACATTTTGCAGCCTGCTGAGCCCAAGTCTGGAAGTTTTCTATGGAAATTGCAGGTACCTGTAACCAGGCCACAGTTTTGAGCTAGAGACTCACACAAATTGCTGCCTTGCACTTTCAGACTTCTTGTATCTGAAATGTGGCAGCCCTTGCCCCTTTTTCCCAACTAAATGAATTTTAACCCCTCTAAAATCTTTGTTTTTTCCTAATCCCCAGTATGAAAACTCTGGGTATTCTGTTTATCATGCTGCACTCTTGGTCTCACTGCAATTGGCTCCTCGTCCAGAGCCTAAGCAAAACAAGCTTAAAAGAGCCGCCGAATCTCTTAGGGGTTGAATCTTCCCTGCTCTGACATAAGCCAGGAGTAACTCTGTTCAACATCAGTTTCAAAGAGTTCTTGGTAAGAACATGCAATCTAAAAATACCAAGGTTGGAGATAAACCTGGACAGCTTTTAATTGGGATCAGGATGGAGTGGCTGCAGCCTCTCTGGTAGTGCAGAGGAGGAAGAGGTTGGAGACTCCAGCTTGTCCACTTGATGTGATCTGGGACATTATTTACACCACCTGGGATCAAATACATCCCTGATATTTTCATCTGTCCTCTCCAGGCATTTATACTCATTCATTCCCATTATCTGAGTGTTAATAGTGTGGCTCCTGTGAGTTCTGCTTCCTTCAGGAGCAGATCTGGGCTGCTTCTCTTTCCCTGGAGACAGATGGGTTGAAGTTCACTATTTCATGTTGATACGCAGCTGCCAAATAACACCTTGATGCAACAATACTTATATCATAAGAAAAAGTCCCTTTTTCACTTACAGTCTACTTAAATAGAGGATAATTTTTGAAAGAGTAACAGTGACAGAACAGTGCTGCTGTACCAGGTTGTGCAGACCAGCTCCTCCAAGCTCTTTCCCTGAATGTCAGCTGGGATCTCAGTAGTGAGCTTGAATCATGCCCTGGAAAAAGGGAATGTTCTATGTTACTTTACAGGCATTGGTTACTTTGGTTTTTCTCAGTATTTAAATCTTGGTCCTGTCATATTTGAATGACTCTTTCAGGAGATTTTTGGCTCAAGAAACTCAGCTATATTGACAATTCTCTCTCCCTTCCCCTCCAGATACCCATTGAAAAAAACCCAAATTTCCCCACAGCAAACCTCACTGTCATCATGTTATGCATTGTTCTGCTTCAGGGTGACAAAAAAACAAGTCAGAGGCAAATCTGACTAATCTCCCCTGTGAAACTGTGAAACCAGTGAAAAAATTTCTCTTGGGTACAATTCCAGCATTGTACCCAAGGGCCAGCCACAGATTTCAGAAGTGCCTTCAGAGCTACCCAAAGATTGTGTTGCAGCCATTAACGTCACTGATATTGTTGCCTGAAATAGTTGCTTTATGCTGCAGTGGACAAAGAATTCCTTCTTATCCCATTGTTTTCAGAGCTTCTGTGTTTGGGATGTTCCAGGACTGCTGTAAATTAGTTCAATTCAACTCACTAAATGTTCAGGGAGCGTTTCTCTAATCCTGTCCAGATGAGCTGTGGATTCCAAGAGGTTTCTATTTTGGGATTCAGGCTTCTGCCTATATGCTACTGTTGGGCTCAAGTTCATTCAGAGGAATCCTATTAGTGGCTATGCAGATTTATTTCTTTGCTTCTGCAGAATGTGAGCTGAAATTATTTGGTTTTGTTGATTGCTTCTACTGAGGAGGGGTGGGTGGGGAATCAATGTCCTTCCTTTGCATTTTTCACAAACTGGAGTTCCATTCAGATGAATCATGGTTTGATTTTCATTACTTTTCCATAGGGGTTTCTTCTTCCTCCTACCAACTTAATTCAGTGGGAATTTTTTTTACCCCCAGTTCTTTAACAGCACCTTATTGGGACCCCAGAAAGGACTGAAAATTCTGTGTGTTCACAGGGAAACACACTGGGTTCATGATCAACCATGATCCACTTCTGGATCACTAAGTGCAAACTGAATCAAACTTAATGGAAATATCAGACACTGAAGTTCATGTAATCAACATGCTTTAATACAGTACCTGCTCCCAGCTATGTATATAACATCACTGGTTTCTCTTCATAAGCAGAGTTCTTTTGCAAAATTTTAACTAAATTTATTCTTTATGTCAGAGAAAAAAAAATTTAGGCTATCTTGAAAAAAAAAAACAACAAAGCAATTTTTTTTTGTTAAACTTCCAGTAGACTTGGTCTGTGGAGCAAAGATTTGAAATGGGAGGCATGGGATTCCCTGAAGTCAGTTTGGATTTGGCAGTTCTAGAGAAAATCCATCCAGATCTGGCAAATGTCTCAGAAAATCTCATCCAAGGGCTGCTTATTAGGATTGAGGCAGTTGATTTTCCCAGAGTGCCTCTGCATTTGCCATCATCCATCTCAGAATTAGAGTGGAAGACCTTGATTTTCTCACCTCCCGTGTGGATCCATTTCAGTGACATGTGGAGTAGCTGAAAGATTGTAATTATCATGCTTTAATTACTCACCATCCCAGTATCATACAGAGCACAGAAGGAAGCAGCCTTGCAGTAATTCTCCTTAATCTGATGGTGAGGATTCCTGAGAACATAATGAAGAAAGAGACTGGAAGGAGAACTTGTAGGGAGTGTGGAAAATTCGTGTGGTGTACAGTGAGATGGAGCTCCAGGCTTTGAGACAGCAGTGGCAACCAGAAAAGGTGAGGGTGACAGGGGTGACAGGGGTGACAGGGGTGATGGCATCAATGGAAGGCTCTGTGCTTGGTGTTATAGAGGAGAAAAAGCCCTGTAGAGATATAACTGTCCCTGAATTATTCAGGGTGCTTTGGCTGCTCCTACTGATTGTTTTCCTCTGATCTTCAACTCAGGGTCTATTTATTTCAGGGTCAGGGAGTGAATAGTTCACACTCTTGTAGAACCTTCCATGATATCCATCAAGCTGGTATCCACATACTTATTTAGCATTAAGGTATTTTATGATACTTTACAATGTTCCTGTGAAGAGAGTGAAGGTAAAAGCTGCCTCAAATTAGACCATCATTTCAGATGCCCAGTTACTGATACCTGTGGCCTGGTTTAGCAGGGATTACAGGATGTCAATTTAAGTTTAAATTAATTAAATCGAAACAATAAAATAATTTCAGCAGCTTCAGAATATCTCCTAAAGTTTTTAGGAGTTATTAATAGTTTTGGGTACTTTTAAAGTTACTCAAATTTTATTTTATATTAGTACATAAAATACATTTATTTATAAAAACATACATTTATCTTAGTACATAAAAACCTACAAAATATGTATAGGCAATACTAGGCCAAATCAAGGACTGGAACAAATTACAGTGCTTTTTGTTCATCAGTTTGGAGTCTGGGGAGTAAGAATGAGAATCCCAGCATATTCTTGTTCATACTGGATGTTTCACCTAAATCATCAGGCAAAAATGTACAGAAAGGGAGAGTCAGGAAAGATGACCCAGATTCTTTCCCATTTCCTTCATGGCTCTGATGTAATCTCAAGGTGTTCCAGGAAAGGGAGGAAAAAAGAGTATTTTTTCATTGCAGCAATAGTTTTAAGACCAAATGAATCTTTCATGCACTGCTGCCTGCTCTGGCTGAGAAAACCTCAAGAGACAATTGTCAAGGAATAAGGCTGTGAATTAGGAAGAAATCTGGAAGGAAATTAGAAGGCAGAGGACAGTGAGGTAGAGAATGTGGCCCAGAAATGAGAATCTCAGTTCTGTTATCAGGTCTCCCAGCCTCTTGCCTACCACTTACCTTCCTTCAGTCCCCAGATCTCATGCAGAATAACTATAAAATAAGAATGTAAATAGTGTCTGGGAATAACGAAAAAAAAAAAAAAAAACAAACCAAAAACCCAAGCTTGAAAAACAGTTCAAACCTGGGTGAAACTTCATTATCAGAACTTTTTTTTTTTGAGACTGGGAAGTCATATTCAAATAGATGATCATGTATTCATTGCATTAACTGTATCAGAAACAAGGCTTTTTATTTTACTATGACAGATAGCCTCAGGAACTCCTTTCTCTGTTAACACAGATATCTGATGTCTTGTTGCTCATCATCAATTAAGATGATGAAGTCAACTCCCCACTGCAGATGACCACCATAAATCAACATTGTAAGTGAATGAGGTAGAAAAAAGTTACTGATTTCTTTTTTTTTCCATTCAAAGTGAATTTTTTAAAACAGCAAAGGTTCATTCAAACTCTGAGACACTAAATATTTGTGGAGAATAAGAATTGCAGTAAGTTTCACACAGCTTTAGAATAGAAAAAGCAGGTTGGAGGAAGGGTGGGAATTGGACAAATGCACGTGCGCCAGTGATGCCTTTCTGGAGGAACTGTAGCCTTCAGCGTGAGACAAGTTTGTTCTTTTCCATCAGCAGTTTCTCTTCCCCTTTGCTTAGTTTAGAAAATGAGTCTCCAATGTTTTGTTGATGTCCAGAAATCAGACAATGAAATCATAAGCACATGGTCCATGAAAAGAGTTGCTGACATACAAGTACAGATGAATGGGCTGCAGCTCTATCCTTGGACCGGCCTTACAAAGTGCTCCAGTGGAACCTACTGAGATATTTTGACTGTGGCCTGATGTGCTACTTCTGAATTAAGGCATGGTCCTAAGGCTTGGCTGGTTCTACTGCTAAATTACTAGCAGGGTCCCAGCAGGGCTTAGGCCAGCTGTTACTCACCCAGACAGTTCCTGGACACAGTTCAAGACTTGCCAAAGGCTGAGATGCTCTCCCAGTCAGCCTCTCTATGTCCACAGCTGCTTTCAGACTGTTCAACATCTGGGATGGGACCCTCTTGGCACACACTGGAGCAGCACAGAGATCCCATCTACAAGGCTTTTAGAACCCACCTTCCTTGGGTCCTCAGATCAAAAAGGTGAGGTCACACCCAGACCCCAGACTTTCTCTGGGATGATTTCTACCCCTCACACAACTCCCAAGCTACTTCCTTGGCTGGAAGTTGGCTCTCAGACCTGCACTTCCCTCATGTCACTGACTGTAGTTATGAGGTGAGAGGAATTTGTTTAAATTCATAAGGATGCAGACCTCTCTGTCACTTGTGTAAATGGGGGTACTTTCAGAAAGCAGGTGCCAAAACCTGGTGCTCAGCTTTATCCTTGGAACCACGTGATTGTCTTCTCTTGGATGACAGGAACATTTTATGAAGGAAAACCACCCAGAGCAGACAATGACAGCAGACATTTTTACTGTTTCCAAAAAGTGGGTTTGGGGAGAGTGAAGTTCAGTGCATCTCCTGGTGAGTGGTACGTAGCAGATATGGTATTTCCTATGTTTGGTGCACTCCAACAGGACTAGAAATCCCTGGAAGTGTTCACAGCCAGGTTGGATGGGGCCTGAGCAACCTCATCTGTGCTTGACCCTGGGAGGGTGGAACCAGATGGTCTTTAAAGTTCCTTCCAACCCAAGCCTTTCTATGCTTCTATACAAACAATTAATTGTAAATGAACTTGTACTAGGATGGAGGGCTGGACTACATATTAGATGAATGGTAGTTCAAGCCTATTTTTTCAGTGAAGTCTTGAATGTCTGCCAGTTCATACCATTTGAGAATTTGGCCTGTTCCCCCTTACTTTGTACATTAGCTTTACTTAACTGGTAGATTTTCCATGCTTAATAATTATAAATACATAAGCAGGAGTGTTTGTTTATGCTTGTTTAACCAGGGAAGGAAGCATTTCAAAGAAAAAATATTTTAAGAGGGGCCTAACTTCACTTCCCATTGAAGTCAGTTTGGTGTCAACTGGTGGAGCACACAGGAGCTGAGTATTCAAGAGCAGTCAGGCAGCATCTGCAGCTTGTGCATGGGTGGGAGATGAGGCCAGGTCTCTCCATATTTGTACCTACACCCTTTTCCTCATGCCACATCTGAATCTGACTGACCAGAAGTGAATTGAGGTAGGAATAAGCCATAGAGAAAATGTTGAGACCCAGAAATAGGTCAGTCCCATCCCTGAGCCAATGTCTATGTGTGGGCTGTGTGTTGCATATGTATTTTCTGTGGTAGACTTGGATTCCTTTGAGCTTGGCACATTCTGGTTAAGATGAACTCAGCATCCAAATGTTGACACAAAAGCTGACTACACCATAGACCATGGCCCCCTGCCACCTCTGGCTGGCCCAGAGCTGGGCTGGCATTGGCTTTGGCTGCTCAAATTAAGGCAGCTATAGGAGAGGGAAGGGCAAAGAGTGCCTGAGGTGGGTTCACCTGGCATCCCAGCTGGAGGAAATAGCATGCGTTCTTCTGCAGAATGAGGGGAGAGGGATGAGTAGAGGGAAACAGAATGAATAAATCAGACCCTTGGTGTCATTAATAAGAGGATGTATCACGTTTACTGTGAGAGCATGTGACTCAGACATCCAGACATGAACATTCCTGCAAAGCCCTGAATGCACACATGGAGCTGAATTTTTTGGCTTCCCAGAATGGTTTAATTTTATGATTCTGTGACTCATTAGAAAAAGCAAAGTCCCTAGACATGCTGCATCATGGCCCAGTAAACACCAGCTACTGATGGGGACACACAGGGACAAAGGAGTAAGTGAGGGATGGATGGAGGGGAGACCAAAGGAACAAGATGTTCAGCTTCTTGCTCCCCCTTTACTCTTCTAGTGGTTTGTAAACATGTTTCTCTCTCTTACCTTTTTTTTTTTTTTTTTTTTTCAAGATTGGAGTGGAGGGGTTAACAGAGGTCATGTTAGTTTAAAAAATTATGGTTAACCTTACAAGCTGGGTTGCCTTAGGTCACGGCGATACAATTCCCCTCCCTTCTCCTGTGCAGCGGTGGTTCACAGGCATTCCTCCAACGTGGGGAAGGACAGGGCCTGCCAAGGCTATGAGCAATGCAGAACAGACTTACCTGTTTTTATGCACTGCTTAACTAATTATTTTAAAAAGAAACAGCCAAGTTGGAACAACTACCTTTTTCTTCGAGGAGGAACATTTTCCCCCTTTCCTTTTTCCCCACATCCCCCTTCTTCCCTCCTCCCTCCCCTTGTTTTTTTTTTCCCCTCCGTTGCTTGACTTGGCATTTGAAACAGGTTCTGGATATCTGACACCTCTTGAAAGTGTAGTTTGGCAAACAGGAATCGAGCTGGGCTCCAAAAGGGCCCTGCACAGGGCTCGCTGTGAAAACACCTGGGTGTCTCTTATGCCTCTAAGAACCAGTCCTGCTTCTGTAGAAATAACAGCCGCCCTCTCCCTTCCCCCAGCCCTTGACCTCCCTTCCAAAAATTAAAAAAGAAATTGAAATGCTGGCACTGTTTTTGTAAAAAAACAGGTGGTTGGAAGGCTCTGTGGAAGGGGGTGAAGGACGTCTCCACACCGAGGCACAAAGATCCTGTGCAGAGAGGGTTTTGATTGTAGCACATACATCTGCAATTCGTTTTCCCAAGCTCAGGACAAATTAAGAATCTTCCAGCAATTAGGGAAGGAAAGCTTCAAAGTGCAATCAGCAGTTCTTAAAAGAATTTGTGCTGGGCTTTGAGGGAGGCTAATCCTGCTGCCCGCGCCGGGCTCCTCTCTGCAGTGTGCATTTTCCAAGGCCAAAATTTTGGCCTGCTTTTCAGTCACACCATATAAAATAACAAACACGCAGTCTAAGGAAAACAATTTTTAAGACACAGTGGAACCCACTTTAATGAAGAAAACTGTTAAATGCATAAAACCCCCATGTGCCAATGGATAAATGTGCTGGAAGTGTGAACTGTTAAACCAACAAAATTGTTAACACATCATACTGCTGGGCAAAAAAATAAAATAAAAAAAGTATAAAAAGGGAGTGAAACGGTTTTCTAACATGCAACCCACTTTGCCTTTATTGTTCACATTCCTGCTGACATAAAGTTTCCTGATTTGTCCCCTGGGCCCAGAAATATGGCAAAAGTGGGAGCATTAATTGTATTTGCCCCCTTCAAACTGCCCTCCCTGCTTTTCAGCTCGCAGTGGCCAAGAATAGCTTCATGGAATGGGGAGGGTTTGCCCTTTTTTATTCAAGGTGATGAGTGAACAAGTTCACATGGGTTTTGTTGGACATTTTTTTTGCTCTTGTTTTTTTTTTTTTTTTAACTGGTAAAAAAACTTTTAACTATGCCTGAACGTCTTTTCCTATATCCATGGGGAAAACAAGGACTGGTTTTCTGTCTGCCATTTCTTAAAGCTCCGAAGTCCCTCCATTCCCCTGGTTTTCCTTGGGGTCAGTGCTGAAATGAGGCTGTTCCTGTGGCCTTCCTGCTCCCTTCAAAGACGTGGAGCTCTCACTGAGTAAAAACCTGATCTCGTGAGAGCCTCAGAGGCAACTGCTTTGATAAGAGTCCAACCCTGTGGCTGTGCTGGCATGGAGGGGCTGGATCCCTGCCTCGCTCCGAAACATGAGAAACTAAAAATCAGTCCATTGAGTTTATCTCCATCCGACTCCTAAATTACACGCCGTTTGTAGATTTTGTTTCCACAGGGGGTCAAAATTTTTCCACCAAAACTTGATTTTGATAAAAAGCGGGCTTCTGTCACAAATGAAGATTTTCTCTGGGAAAAAAAAAAAGATTTTAAAGAATGCATTGACTTTATTTACTGAGCACTGAAGGCTTTTTATCAAAAAACTTTTCCAAAAGGTGAAAAACAGTCTGCAGAATGGAAGAGGTTGATGTTTATTGTTTTTATATTTCCTTATTTGAGAAAACAAGAAAATCTGGATGAAAATTAAAAGGTCATTAGAAATACTTTCATTATTGAAAAAAAGAGTTTAAAATAATTTCCATCTCATAAAATTGTTCTTAGAATCATGAAATCTGAATGGAACAGCTGTTCAGCTAAGATCTGTTCTGCTGTTTGACTTTCCCAGAGGCCTTTTAGGTGCTGGTCTGAGCATACAGGTATGGAAGTCCATGATGATTAAACTCCAACCCCGAATGGTGACAATGAGGAGTTTATTCCTGCAGTTCAGAATGTTCTCGTTTCTCGTCACTTTTCTGTGTCCCTTGCAAAAGAACATGAGGTCGTGCTTGGCTTGAGAATGCTCCTCTTTTTGTTAGCACTTGCCAGCTTTGCTTCTTAGACTGATGTTTACAAAGAGATTTCAGTCCCCTGAGGGCCACTAAATATGTATTGCTCTGCAGAGTGACAGGGCAGGTTTGCACCTTCAGTGTGCTTGGATCTCTTGCTCCTAAAAATGCTCAGTGGCCATGTCACCACTCTACACACAGGATAAACTTAAACCAGAGTCAAGTTTTGTTGTAGTTAAGCAAAAGAGTTAAGAGTTCTTGTTGGGGAAAAAAATTAAAAAACAAACAAACAAGCAAAACACCCAAAAAACCAAAAACAAAACCAACCCCCCCCCGCCCCCCCAAAACACACCAAAACAAAAAAAAAATTTAAAAAAACCACACAAAAATCTACAACAGAATAATATAATCCATTCAACACTAAAAAAATATTGACTTTTTTACTGTGAGACATTTGGGGAATCTCTGGGACTCTTTCACAGCAGCTCTGAGGTCAGTCCAGCTGCTCCTCACCTGGAAGGTGCAGTTTTCTGGAGCACATTGAGATCTTCTTTTATTCCAGTTGCAGCCGGAGATCATCAGGGTGTCACTGTAACAAAACCATCACCAGCAATGCACAGGCTGCTGTCATTATCTCCATTCTGCCACTGCCAAGGTGCATTTTCTAAACTCCTCTGCTAACTAATTTCTGTGACAGCAGTTTTGGCCTCTCCTGATGTTTATGAGAATGCAGGTAAAGTGTTGTTTCAGAGTCATTGCAGCCTGACTTTGAAATGAGCCGCTTGAGATATCTGGGTGCTCATGGGAGCTCTCTTTCTGCAAAGAAAACATGGGAGTATCCTGCTCCCCCTTCCCAGGCTGGTTTTGATGTTTCTTATCTATCTTTAGCAACCAAAAAGTCAAGTGTCTGGTCTAATTACTTGTCCCAGCTCCCCTTTGTCAGAAGAGAGAGATGGGGGCTGTCTGTCCTCATCTTGAAGGATGAATTCTACTTTTGCCATTGGCAAAAGCCTTCTTCAAGGCTCCCTCACAACATCTGGTTTCCTACCACTGGAAATGTTATCTTTTTATAATTGCCCAATCTGAGGTATACTGGTGCATTTCCACAGAGACCACCCACAATTGCTGGGCACAGTGTTAGGGTGGGGAGAGCTTTAATTCTTTTGTTTTACCATTTATGATACCTTGGGCTGCCATGGGGGCTCGAAAGCAGCATCTGTGGTATCCAGAGAGGTCACCTTGTTGCTGCATGAGTTAATACCCTCTCTATAGAAAATGGGGGAAATCATGGAAATTCTGGGCTGGAAAGAGCATAGAAATATTCCACTGCTTTGTGGCAGGGTCAGGAAATCTGGTTCATTCCTGACAGATGTCTGTATAATCTGTTCTTAAAGCCCTCCAAAGCCTTCCATAGTAAATCACTTCAAGATCTAAAGGTGAAAAATGCTATGTAAGACCTGAATATTGTTATTATTATTAACAGTGTTGTTGTTCAGAGGACAGCTTAGCAGCATGGTCCCAGCTGGCACTTTAAAAAAGAGCCCAGAAGGAATGAGTTAGAGAGAGTTGCGCCAGTCCTGGTGGAAGTGCTGAGCCAGCATTGCTGGTACTCCTGCCTGCTGCTGGATCAGTCTGAAATTAAACTCCACAGCCTTTGCCTGTGTCCAAGTACTGCCAAAGGTTACCCTATTACAGGGCTGGATTGCTCTGCTAAAGCCATCGGTGCCATTCCTAAGTAATCCTCATTGTAAAGAGAATCGTAGAATCATAGAATATCTTGAGCTGGAAAGAACCCCCAAGGATCAGCTCCTGGCCCTGCTCTGCACCATCCCCAAGAATCCCACCCTGTGCCTGGGAGCTCACTGAAGTCTGTCAGGCCTGGTGACCATTCCCTGGGGAGCCTGTTCCACTGCCCATCCACCCCTTGAATAAAGGATCTTTTTCTAATATCCAACCTAAACCTCCCCTGACACAACTTCAAACCATTACCTCAGGTCCTGTCACTGGTCACGACAGAGAAGAGATCAGTGGCTGCCCCTCCTCTTCCCCTCATGAAGAAATTGTAATTGCCATGAGGTGTCCCCTCAGTCTCCCCTTCTCCAGGCTGAACAGACCAAAGGCCCTCAGCTGCTCCTCACACAGCTTCTCCTCAAGGCCTTCACCATCTTTGTTTCCCTCCTTTGGATGTTTTCCAACAGTTTAATATCTTTTTTATATTGCAGTGCCCACAGCTGCTCCCAGAACTCGAGGTGAGGCTGCCCCAGCCCAGAGCAGACCAGCACAATCCCCTCCCTTGTCTGGCTGGTGATGCTGTGCCTGATGCACATCCCCAGGACAGGGATGTCCCTCCTTGCTGCCAGGGCACTGCTGACTCTTATTTGGTCCCCTTTGCAGATGCCATGTGCACCACGCAGAGAGTGCCAGGTGTTTCTCCCTTAGAAACACAGGCCATGATGCTCATTTAATCTGGTGTGAGCAGGAAAGCTGCTAGTTGAGTAGATCCACTGATCCTGCACTCCTCCCAGTGCTGGACCCAAAACTGGTCCTAGAATGCAATTGCCCCCCAGCTCCCAACCAGACTGATGCTGTATTTCTTTAGTTTCTGACATTTTCCAGAAAAATATATATATATTCAAGTAAAAGTCTATCAGGGAAAGTATCCTGGGCAGGGAATGAACTATTGGCCCTTCTTTGTCTTCTTCCTACAAAATTCCTTGTTTAACCTCATGGTTCCCCTCTTCCCCCATTGCTCCTGGTGCTACCCCAACCAAATCCAGCTCTGTTTAGACAAATAAGAGAAGTAATTCTCATATACTGACATTGGCCAGCATGTGGACAAAGCTCAAGGATTTTCAGCAGAAGACATTAAACTTTAATATAGTCTCGGAGAATTTTCCTTTCTAGCTGGTAAATCTAACACTGCCCGAAAAGAGGTTTGGGCATTGAGAGCCAGGTGCAGACCCTGGCATATGTAGAGGATTCCTAATACCTCCTAAAGTTTTCACAAGCCACAGACTGTTCCTGATGCATGGTTTGGGCCAAACGACCTTCCAAAGCTCAGCTCCCCTGTCTGCTATGGGGCTGTGCAGTGCTAGGAAGTCGGGCTGTCAGTATTCTTGCACAAATTGTGCAGTAACTGGTTTAGAAGATGCACATGTATATAAAAAATCATACACATGGCAGAATCCTCTAAAACAATGACCTAGTGTCTGTTGCCTTCACATTTCTATAGGTGAAATCACAGTTTTTTCAGAGCTGGTGTAACTACTCCCCAGGCATCCAGTCTGTGTCCTCCATTCTTTGGCTGGAGAGTGTTGTAGCTCAGTTACCAACCTTCGAAGAGGAAAAAAAAAATTGGAGCTTAATTCCTCCCTGTCTTAAACCTTTGTATTTTTTTGGCTGCAGATTTCTGTTCCAAGAACTTGGATTTACATAAAGACGTATCTATTTGCACATAATTTGCAAGAGTTCCTTTTAGCCTATAATTGTGCTAAATACAGTTGTGGAGGCCACAGCATACCTAAAGTATTGCCGAATGGATTTTTAAAAGCAATTTTTTTTAAGAAGTGTGCTAAAATGGAAAGATTGGGGAGGGGCAGGGAAGGAAAGAGAGAGAGAGAGACGAAAGATGGCCTTGTGGTTACAATCCTGGCCTGCAATTCAAGAAATCTGGGTTCAATTTCCAGCTCTGCCACTTACTTCCTGCGTGACCTTGGGCAAGTTGGATAATCTGAGTGTGCCTCAGTTCATGGGCACGGTAATAATATTGCCTTTGTCTCTTTCTGCCTGGAGCATGAATGCCCCCCGTGTTTGTTTGCACAGCCCTGACACGGCTGGGACCTGGGCTTGGCACAGCCCTCTTGCTCCACTGTAATGGCAACAATCATAGCAGCCGTGTTTTCTCTCAGGATTGTGTGCTGAAAGGATGGAGTGGGTGGTGTGAGGGGGTTTCTTTTAGGGTCTTCAGTGGGTGCAATCAAAAGGAAGGAGCTTCATTGCTTCTGCTGTGGGACCATGCACATGCTGAACATGAGAACCCAGCAGAGGCTGCTGAACACCAGTCTCTTGTAACACCTCCTTGAAGGGTGCAATAGGTTTTAAGAGACAAGTGGAGTCTATAAAATCCTACAAAATAATATGGAGCCACAAAATAATACAGAGCTGTGTGTTGCAAGGGCAGCTGTCATTTCAGCCCCATCTCATGGAGGGTCACTATTGTCCTCTCTGCACCCGAGCAAGTCTCACTGTGTCCAGAATAAAATAGTCCGGGTGTTTTACTTCCCAGGGTAAACAAGTTAAAAACATTGGGGCCTAATATGTCTGTTAGCTTGGAATATCTTATCCAGATGTGACTGGTTAAACTCTGTGGTGCCAAATTATGAGATTAGTGTCATGGATTTAGATCAGTGGCTGATTAGTCTAAGAATAACTTCAGTTTCTGAGCTCCGTCTTGGTTACCTGAGTTTTTGGAATAAGTGTCAGGGATCTGGAAATAACCTTAAAATAACAAATAAAAATCTCACTTAAAGAAAACATGTGCTGTGTCCTGACAATCTGTCATCTGTCTAGCCTGTGTCGTTAGGAAAATCACTTTTCTTGTGAAGGAGAGGAAGGAGACCAGTCAAAATCCCTGTGTAAAGAAAAGGAGCTGAACAAAATTGAGTAGCTCCTGTGAGCTACTGTGGGCACACACTGCTACAAAATGAGGCCAAGACTGTGAAAATTTCAGCATATGAAGAAGAGTTGATTTTTTTGGGATTGAATTCTCAGCACCATGTGCAGAGGAAGGCAAGGTGGATAACCCAAACAAGAAGGTTTGTGACACAAAGGCCTGATGGACAGCTTGTAACAAAATGGCTTTTCATTGTGAACACAATTATGCATATTTAACCTCCTCTTCCATCCTGTTTCTGTGGATAGATGAAAGCTGACTTTGGTCTGCTGAATGTCATTTTGGAGTCTGGTTAGAGGGTACCCACCACTCATGGAGGCCTGGGAAGATGAACAGCTTGGCCTGGGCTTTAAAAATTGTTGCAGTAACCACTTTCTATAGTCATACAGAGAAAGCTGTGAGAGGTCTTGGGCAGCCCTTGCCCCCAGACTGTGCTGGTGTAAGGCTTCACTTGAGCCTCCACAAAGACTTTTGACTCAACATGGACAGGGTACTGTTCATAAGATCTTTCCAAACATTTTTCAGCATTTCAATTCACAACATTTCCTTCCCCTCCAAAATGTCTTTCCAAGATTTTTTTCAGACATTCAGGAAAAATATTTTTGCCTCACTGAAAAGCTTTTGAAAATTTTTTTTTGGTTAAATATAACCTGGAACATATTGTCAATGCACATATATCCTGCTCCACTTCATTTAGAAGGGAAATCCCCATATTTTTTATTAAGTATACAAATTTCAAACCAAAATATCTGCTACTAAAATTTGCCACTATTTTGAAGAGCAGAAATACAACATAATCTTACAAGCTTTCAGCCTTTCCATCTTTATAGAAAAATTTTATATCCACCAATCTTCTGGTTACTGCACAGATATAAATACAATATAATTTATACCCAAATAACTTTACAGTGGACTATTATGTCAAATGTATACCTCTCCCTGTTATGTATGAAAAAGAAGGGATTGCTTGTATGAGATAAAGATGAAAAGACTTTGATAGTGCATTGAAGGTCCTTTTTTCCTCTTCAGTCCTACTTTCTCTTAACAGTCTTGTGGGGAGAGACAAGGTAAAAAGTAATTCGCAAAACTCTCAAGAGATGTGTTGATTTTTAGCTTTCCAGCATCTTGTTAAATCTCCATCCTATTTAGGATGGAGATTTAACAAGATGAATTTAGGGCAAATTTTGGGAGGAAATTCTCAAAATTAGGAATTAAATGCTTGGCTACTCATTCACTGCTCTTTCAAGGAAATTACTTTTAGGATTATTCACGTATGTAGTTTTTGCTAATTTACATGTCCAAACCTTCAGGATCGTACCTATGTGTAATTTTTACTTATTTCCATGTCCAAACTTTTTGCAAACTCATTAAACTTTAGTTCTTTCACAGGTATGGAAAAAATATCATGCTTAGGAATTCTTCTTAATAACATTAACTTTGTAACTCATGCAGTTTTGGGACTTAGAAAGTTTCTTCACCTGAGGTTTTTGTTTATTATTCCAAATTTACTGCCAGAAACTTGACACTTACTCTAGAAACGTTTGTCCAAGATGGGTTCCAGAGATTAAAGACTGAATTTACTTGAGCAGTGTGAATTTAAGACTATGAACAACTTTTTCTATTAAATACTTACTTGCAAGTTCAATTTGTGCTCATGGACTTGATTTCCAGCAGGAGTAAATTAAAAAAAAAAAAAAAAAAAAAAGGGTTCATTAAGTAATACAGAAAGAAGGAAGGAAGCATGGTATAATCTTAATTTCTGTGCTAAGAGACACAAGTTTAATCTCCGTCACAGTCTTCACAACAACTCTGAAATTGTATCATATTGGTATGAAAATGTGGTGAAATCCAGATTATCAGTGGTTGTTCATAATTGTGGTTTTTAATGAGGAAGAGGGGAAAGGCAGCAGCAGTTCTGGGGTACAGGCACCATAACATATAGTTTTAAAGTAGAAAATTACTTATTTAATGTTAGATGGTTCCAAAGTAGATGTGTGGAGTTGAGCTAGCAATGCATAGGCTCTTGGGAAGTCAGTAACACTGGAAATATATTTTTAAGACAACTTTTCTAGATGCCCACTTTGAGATGAGAATCACACGAAGTCATGTCGTTTTGTTAAATAGCACTGGAGTCACTGAGCTGGTTAAAAAATATTCAGATAAATTTTCCTTTCAGAAAATTGCAAAATTCTGCTATGAATATTGACATGATCCTTGATATAGAAAATGTGAAGGAACAGAAAATAAAAATACAGTGGGGAGATGATTAATATAGAGATAAGTGTGGGTAGAGCTGTTTATAACTGAGACTCTGTTCATACATAGATGAGCAGAAATTAAAATGAAAAATGAATGACAGAAGCTCCATGCTTTGATTGAGCTGATGTAATTAGAGGGCAGAAGGAAAAATGGCATTGCAGAGAAGGGATTTGCTGTGTGGAAATCCTGACATTTGATCTCCTTTTTAAAGGAGATGCCCAGGCTGTGTTGGCATGGACACCCTGTTTCCCTTGTCTGCCTAAATCCCACTTCTGCCTCCAACGTGATGGATGATTTGATTTTGGAAGTAGCAGTCTTAAAAATGTAAAATTTTTAAAAACTCTTTTCTGTATGTTTTTTGGGCCATCTGTTTTGGTCCACATTCAAGATGGAAGGACCCAAAGCAAACAAAAGTGATTTTGTTCACCTCCTTATTTTGGTCTCACTTCACTTACAGATACCAGCCCTGGCCAATAATGATCCTTTGTGTCCTGTATGCACACAGTCTATTATCATTATTGCTATAAAAAAAATCATAAAAAAAATTCTCCCAGAGCAAGAGTATTTGTCCAACTTCCCTTCCAGCAGCTCAAAATCCTCTCCAGCCCTGGAGTAAGAAAGAATTATGTCTGGAATATTTCACTCCAGCTTTGAGAGAACAACTCTATGTATTCCTCAGTGTGTGAGCACTGGATGAATGGCAACAGCAGTTCAAACTGTTTATTCCTTTCTTAGCAATAATGTTTAGGTTCATGAAAGCCTTCCAAGATATATAGAATTCCTCATGCTGAGTAAGGGCTCCTTCACTTATTGCTGCTGCTACACAGTATGGACCATTCTTATTATACCTCCCTCCCCATTCATACCACTATAGTTAGGGGACCTTCAATGTTGTCATTATAAGCCCCTTATTTTTCAGGGTGTATAATTCAGCTGTAAAAAATTTGCCCTGGGCTGAAACTTGGCACATGAAGGCCAGAGAGAGGATTTTTGTGTTGATTATTTTTTTAAACCAAGTTTATAAAATAAAATAAAATAAAATAAAATAAAATAAAATAAAATAAAATAAAATAAAATCCTTTCACCCATATTATGTTGTAAAAAGTGCAGGAAAAAATAGAAGTTAGTGGTTTCAGATGCTTTTTTTTCAGGCCTCTCCTGTGTAACTCAAAGCCAGCTTTGTTTTTTAAACTGAAATTTTCCAGGCTATTAGTCCATAATATGAATTTGTGCCTTTCAGGTTTCTCTTTAAACACAGGCACACACGAAAAGAAGAGCTGAGTTATTTCAATAAGGAATGGGGGCTGCTGCAATTTAGTTTATGTGCTTTTTTTTTTTTAATTTTTTTTTATTGCTCCACTGAAAAAATTTTAAGGTGGGACTGGGATTCCCTAGAGGTGGTTTTTCCAAGACTCAAGAAATTTAACCTTCAGGTCTCTTGGAAGCCAGTCCATTGTCTTGGCCACTAATCCTGTTCCTGAGGCGGGTTGGATGATATTTGATGTAAATATGGGTTGGCAAAGCTGTGAAAGTGAAGGTTTCAAGCCTGTTGACTCTTGAGGAAACTGTGGCCTGGAATTCAGACCCTGTATTAAATCACAAGTTAAAATGCACTTTTAACATGGGTACATGGAGCATGTCTGGTTCGTTCCTGGTTACAAAACCTTGGCAGGGTGACAGACATCCTCATGGATGGCTGGGGCTGGATTAGCAATGGAGAAAGGCTATTCAGAGGCAAAATTGCTGCAAGACAATCCATACCTGTGCAGGGTCAATTCCACATGTTCTTAAATGTTCAGTTTCCCCTTCTATATCTTAGGAACCTTCTTTTCTCAAGGAAAAGAAGATTCCTAAGATATAGAAGTCCTGGTGACAGTTGGTTTTGTTTCATTAAAAGCAAAACAAAAAGAGTTCTGGCTTTCTTTCAATTTTTAAAAAATACATGGATTTCTCAAAGAAAAATGTAGACTGGTTCCTTAATTTTAATTTTTCTTTTATTTTTACATTAAAATTCTATCTTTGTGGCAAGCTCTAGTCTTTAAAACACTAATAATAATTATTATTAGTGAAGTCTTTTGTAAAATTATCTGTATGAGGAAAAAAAAAAAAAAGTAAAATGGACTCCATACTTCAAGATAAAGGTTTGAAATGATGCAGTACTCCAGGTAACCCCACCAGATTTTCTTCCAGGTGGCAAAGTGTCTGTCAGGGAGTGAATGAGGGGATGTTTATCAAGGTGAGAAGCTTGAGGTACTGTAAGGAGTGAGGCAAAATGGCAAACACCCCATCACTGCCAGGGCCACCACTAAAATATGTCCCTAAGCACCATGTCCACTCATTTATTGAACACTTCCAGTGATGGTGCTTCCATCACTTCCCTGGGCAATGTTCCAATGCCTGACCACCCCTTCAGTGAAGAAATTTTTTCTATATCTAATTTAAACCTCTCCTGACAGAACTTGAGGCTGCTTCCTCTTGTTATCCAGAAGAGGAGACCAATCCCCACATTGCTACAGCCTTCTTTCAGGTCATTAAAATTGCCCTCTTTTTCTCCAATAAAGAAAGGCAACTCTCTCCACTATCAGTAGCTCTGAGATCAGGATGCAGGATGAACCATCACTTCTTTTTGTCACAGCTGGAGGAACTCAGGTGACCTTCTCAGAGGCCCAAAGTAGGAAATGGCAGGGATTGATAGATATAATATCTTTTATTTGTGTGTTCATGTGTTTGTGTGTGGGGAGGAATTGGTCTCTCTTGCCTTTCAACATGTTGCAATCCCCCAGCCAGGCCCTCGTGGCTCCCATCAAAGCCCACAGTTCCGTATGTTACCACAAATTTTGGGTTTGCAAGCCAGACATGACTGTGAAATTCCACAGGGTGGAAGGTGGTTATCCTTCACCCTCATCTCACCTGGTGGCATGGTCTGCACATGGGGCTTTCTGTTCATGCTGGGTGGCCACAGGAGGAGAAATCTGGACACACCAGCCCTGCGATTTTTCAGGGTGGAATTTTAACATTCCTGGAGTAAAAATTTGCTCGCTTTTATTTCTTTTAGCCAATTAACAGTGGCTCCAGGCAGGGTATGGAGGAGGGGTTTTGTTTGGGCTTTTTTTTTTTTTTTTTTTGAGGGGGGAAGTGTGTGTTTGGGGTTTTTTTTTCCCTTGGTTAATTCCATGCTCCTACTGGGGGCTCGTAGGCAGGGAATACCACACACAGAGGCACGGGCTCCTCCTCACACCCCGTGTCGCAGCCACCATTCCTGCAGACAGGGAAGGCAAAATGAAGCTGCCTGGAAAGCCTGTCATCACTGCTGCTAAACCAGCTGGGAGCCATCCTGCTGAGCAGGGGAAGAGCCACCCCTGGCAGGGTGGGAGCCCAGCCCCAGCTCCAGCCTGTCCTTGCAGGGAAGCAGAACCTGGAGGCCTTTCCTGGTGTGTGACGGCGCTCAGAACCCAAGCCATAACAGCAGCACTTTGAAAACAGAAAAGAAACCAAAGTGTCTAATATTGGGTCAAGCCAACGCCTATAAATCAACGTCTGTGAATTTATAAACTGTTCGTAAATTTAAGTGCTTTTTGGAGAGCTGTTTGTTATTATGTCAGGGCTGGGAAAGGGGAGATGAGGGAAAGTACTTATATTCACTCACTGTCTCCTGCTCCAGACTTGCTCCTTCATTGTCTGAGCAGGGAGAAGGATCAGAAGATTTTGGGCATGGGGAGGAGCTAAAAGGATGCTGCTGTTGTGCCCCAGAAGCACTTGGTGCAGGATGAGCAGAAAGGATGAACCAGATTGAAACCACAATTACGCCTTTCAAATTCCCCATCTGCCTTTTCTCTGGTTAAACCCTCCACCAGCTAACAGAGCTTTAAAACAGCCAGAGAGAGTTTTGGCAGGAGGGCCTCAGCCATTACCTCCCCTTTCTGTCCCCTGGAGCCTCCAGGAGGGAGCAGAGGCACAAAATCATCTCAGCAGCTCTGCAGGCCCTTTGGCCCCACTCTCAGAGATGTGGTGACAGTCCTCTGGTTCTTCCTGTATAAAATGATGTAGTCAAGGGGAACAAGATGCCACCACTGTGGTTGGGAATTGATAACCAACTTTCTAGGGAGAAAAAAAAGAAAAAAAAAAAAGTCTTTTCAGTTTCACTCTACCCTTGTCTGAAGTGTTTTCTGAGGTTCTACTATATTTGGAAAACTTTTCCTCCCACCTCTATTCATTTTTGTTCCTTTCACCACCTGTTGTGTCCATAGCCAGGATAGGGCTCAAAAGTGTCCTGAAAGGAGTTGTCCCAGCCTGGTGGGAAGCAGGAAGTATTGGAAGGCCTAAGAGGGTGTGAAAAGTTTTGGAGGTTGTATTCACAAAATAAGATATTGTTCTGGTACAGTGCTGCTCATTGAAGTATCTCAACACTTTGCACACATGAATGAGTTAAGCTTTATAAAACACCTGTAGAGAAATGGTATCCTCCATTTTATAGGTGATGAAATGGAAGTACTGAGGGAGCTGTGGGCAGATTTCAAACCTCAATGCTGCCAGTTAAGCTCCTGAATCCAAAACAAGGCATTAAAATAAGCATTCACAATCTATCAAGTCAAGCTGATGTGAAGGGAATGGATCTGTGCTTAGCCAAATCCAAACTTCTTGCTGAACAATCTATCTTTTATAAATATAATATAATTAATATAATATTATATATGTATGTAAAGTATTATTATAAAATATATACTCTAGCATGACCTTGCTTGAGCAAGGCGGTTGGACTGGGTGACCCCCAGTGGTCCCTCTCAACCCCACCCATTCTGTTATTCTGTAATTGTATAACCTATATTATTGATATATTGATCTGACCAGGCTGGAGAGATGGAGTGACACCAGCAGTATGAAGTTCAGTGAGGCCAAGTGCTGTGTCCTGCAGTGCTGCAGGCTGGGAGAGAGTGGCTGGAAAGTGCCCAGTGGAAAAGGACCTGGGGGTGCTGGTGGCAGCAGCTGAACATGACCCAGGTGTACCCAGGTGGCCAAGGTGGCACCTGGGCTGTACCAGGAACAGTGTGGCCAGCAGGGCCAGGGCAGTGACTGTCCCCTGTGCTGGGCACTGCTGAGGCCACACTTCAAATCCAGGGCTCAGCTGTGGGCCCCTCAGTTCAGGAAGGACATTGAGGGGCTGGAGCGTGTCCAGAGAAGGGAACAGAGCTGGGGAAGGCTCTGGAGCACAGGTCTGAGGAGGAGCAGCTGAGGGAGCTGGTAAAGGGGCTCAGCCTGGAGAAAAGGAGATTCAGGGGGGACCTTCTGGCTCTCCATAGCTCCCTGACAGGAGGGGACAGCCAAGTGGGGGTCAGGCTCTGCTCCCAGGGAACAAGGACAGGACAAGAAGATGTAACCTCAAGTTGCACCAGGGGAAGGTCAGGCTGGACATAGAAAGAACTTCATGGAAAGGGTTGTTAACAATAAGCCCATTCAAATGGGCTGCCCAGGGAAGGGGTGGAGTCACCATCCCTAGAAATGGTCAAGCAATGACTGGACGTGGCACTCTGTGCTCTGCTCTATTTGGCACAGCAGTGTTCAGTAAAAGGCTGGACTTAATGATCTTGGAGGTCTTTTCCAACCTAAATTATTCTGTGATTCCATGACTATACAAATCAGTGGAGATAAGCACTAGATACCAAGCATTTGAATTCTAGTCTACAGGTGTGTGTTTGAAGTTTCTCTAAACCATGTGAACCTCTATTCACATGGTTTAGAGAACCTCTGAAATAAAAATTCCCTTGGAATCTCACCTTGCTTCTGAACTGTGCAGAAATACCTGGGAAGAAGCATTTTCCTGGGAGCCCAGAGCTCAAGGACAGGCATGGTAGATTAAAATGTGTTTTCTGAAGACTGAGGGAAGTTAAGCAAAATATTTTAAGAGCTTTAAAAAATGGGATTGCCATCGTTTAAGTATTTCTGGGCAAAGATTTGTAGTTAGTTATGTATTTCACTTGAACATAACTTGAGTTGAAGATGCTCATTTCTATATTTCATGTCCTGAATTGACTTCCATGGCTTCTGAGGTACTCCAAAACATAACAATTTTTCCTGCTCATGCATGTTGCAGCATAACTTATCATGGCCTGTTTGCCAGTGTTTACATGTTTTTATGTTATAATGACTGTGTGATCTGGTGAATTTGATTTTTTTCATTTTTGCAGCACACATTGTTAACCTCTCTTAGAAAATTATCTTTCTCCATGTGAAAGGACAAATCCATTTCAAGGTTTTAAACACTTTACTGGACCAGCTCTAATAATTTTGGACATTTGAGTGTTTGAAGTGCCCTCAAAAGAGCCTGTCCTTACTCATGGGGAGGTTTGTGAGCATCTAGAGGCAGCTCATCATGGGGAAGAGGTATTTTGTGGAATACACCTACTTTCATCTGCCTGTAATTCACTAGTGAGTTAGTGATCCATTATATATATATAATCATAGAATTCTAGAATCTGCAAGACTGGAAAGACCTCCAGTATCACCAAGTCCAACTGTTAACTAACTCAGCACTGCCAATATACACCAATTATACGCTAAAAGTATCAGCACTGACAGCCCTGCCCTGGATCACAACTCCCAGCCCTGTCACAGGATGCAGGGCACCCTCTCTGAGCAGTGCCAGCCATCCTATCACTGCAGTTCTCGGTTTTACAGTGGCTTTTCTCTGGGAAGTAGCAAAGGCTGCTCACAGAGGAATAAATCCCTTCTGCTTTCAGAAGCAGTTAAAGTGGAGATGACCCTGACTGTAGAGATTGTTGTGTAGAGCCTGTCTTTGTAAAGCTCAGAAGACAGCAGGTAAGGGATCCACACACTCAGGTCTGTGATGAAATTATGTTGTTGGGGAGCCACCCAGTGTTGGGGACCTACCCAGAATTCTGGCTTGCTGATGTCAAATGGAGTCCAGATGAGATGGAAGGGGGTGGTTTGGAGCAGAATTTGCTCAATTTGGAGCACACTGCTTGCAGATCAGGATATTTGGGGCTGCTTTACCAGAGCTGTATCTTCTCTTAACCAGGAAGATGCAGAACACTATTATTAGTCAAATTAAAGAAAAGAAAAAGGGATAAATTCTGGCATGGTTGTTTGACTCATGGCTCTATGGAGTCACTGGGGCCATCTCTCCATCTGCTTCAAGATGCAGGAGCAAAGCACTGCTTGGACACCATCTGAGGAAAGGCTGGCTGGTGCAGAGGAAAGGCAGAGCTGCAGCCCTGATGGCTGCAATTCAACCTTCCTGACAGACTCAGAACAGACCTTGCTGCTGACTTAACCAGCAGCACATGACAGAGCATGAATTTTCATGGAAGAGACACTCAGAAACTGAGTAGGAAGTGGCTTAAAGCAAAGTCAGGGAGACAGCTATTTGCAGGGATTTCCTCCTGACAGCATCACCCAGTGAACCCAGCCAAAGGACTTCACATGAGCAAAAAAAAGTGTCCAAGTCCTGTCTGCACAGAGCAGTTCTGTGCAGCCCCGCTTGCTAGGCACACTTGGTCCCAGCTTCTGCTGGAATAAAAGGTGAGTCAAAGGAAAATGGTGTCCAGAAGTTCAGAGCAACCCAGACAGCCCTAACCACATGACAGGCCCAGAGGGAAGTTTTAAACCACCCACACAACAGCTTGCACAGCTTGCCAAAAAGTCAGATCCTTCGGCTGGGGGAAAAATAGCTTGCATCTGGATTCTGTGTTTGAAGCCTGTGGTAGAGGAAGAAGAGAATGAGGAGGAGGAGTGGGAAATGTGTTCTGCACAGGCCAGATTGCAGTTTGATTTGAAGCATAAAAGGAAGGAGTTTATTATTCTGATACTAATAAGTCATTTCTCCCTATAAGCGTAAAACAACTTTCTACGAGTGGCAGTTCAGCCAAGAGCAGAATTAGGGCCATTCCTACCATGGTTTCAGTCCAGCCTGCCTTTGTTTATTTTAAAAATAAAACACAGCTCTGTGTTTATTTCAATGGGTAGAGAATAGAAGGAGAAGTTCATCAGCTTCTAATCATGCGGGCTAAAAGCAAATCCCTGGCAGCTGGACCCATCATAAAGGGGCTGGATGTAAAACAAGCTGGTGTGCTCAGGTTAATGATCAGGTACCTGTGCTTTGGAAAGGCAAAGCTGATCAAATAATCTGGTCTTGAATTTTGGGCCAGCGTGTCCAAGTAGGGCTTATGTTTGTGGCACCAACATAGTGCATGATCCTGACTAAATCATGACTCAGTCTTTGGGGTTTTGGGTTTTCTTCTGTATGGTGACAGTTAAGAGATGGTGAAGCTTGTCTTGGGAAATCCTTGAGGACAAGATATCCACATTGCTGACTCTAGCTGTACTTTGGCCACATGGACTAGAAAATTGAATGTCATCAAGCCTTGGCCTAAGCACTAGACTTGGCTGGCTGTGCCATTAAAGTGTTGAAATTTCCTCTGGCAAACTTTTTGGCCTAGAAGAAAAGTACTATCAGGAATTTTCAGACATGGTTAGGGAGTTAGCCCAGGCTGGGGACTACTCCCCATGTGCATTTTGAATAGGGTCACCATCTTCATTCACACTGGAGAAGGCTCCAGGGAAAGCTTATTTTGTGTCCTTTCAGTACTTAAAGGGAGCTTATAAAAAAGAGTAAAAGAGACTTTTTTACATAGGCAAGTAGTGATAGGACAAGAGGGAACAGTTTTAAACAAAGAGAGAAGACTTAGATTAGATATGAGGAAGAAATTCTTGACAGTGAGGGTGGTGAGGCCCTGGCACAGGTTGCCCAGAGAAGCTGTGGCTGCCCCATCCCTGGAAGTGTTCAAGGGCTGGATGAGGCTTGGAGCAACCTGGAATAGTGGAAGGTGTTTCTTCCCAAGTCAGGGAGTGGAACAAGATGATCTTAAGGTCCCTTCCAACCCAAACCATCTTGAGATTCTCTGATTCTATGACTTAGGAGTTGAGACTTGAAGGAAAGATACATCCCCACTGTCCGAGCTGGTTTCAATGGTAGGTTTAGTTATTAGAAATAATGCAGCCAAAATGTCCACAGACTGGTTAAAAAGAGACAATGTGGGCCATTAGGTGCTGGGATGAACAGGGGGATGCCTGGCTTTAGGGCCATTAGGTCTAGAGGACATGAGGGGAAGGCTTAGGCCTCTGTTGGCTTAGGAGGTTGCACCAGTATTTTATCCTAAAAACTGACCTATGCTGGTGGCATTTCATGTAATGTGACATGCAGGCTGGTACATGTGTAGGCTTGGTGGCATAGCCAGAGCCAGAGTGGGGATGCAAGACGAAATGTAATTTCTCACCCTTTTCCTGGTACCTGTCTCATGGTCACATAGCACAAACCAGAGCCAGGGCTGTGGGAGGAAGATGCACAGTGGAGCAGAGGATGAGGCATTCTGCCTGTGGCTTCATCAGCAGCTCCCTCTGACCTCAGGCAAATTACTTAACCTCACTGCTTCCATTTCCCCTGCTGCCACATGGGTCTAATAATACCATCACAGGATGGTTGTGAGCATTAATTAGCATATGTAGAGCACTTTGAAGATAAAAAGCTTTTAATGACTGCTGGGGATTATTAACACTGTTCACGTTCAGTAAGTGTTATTAAAAAGAAACCAAATCTGAATGCTCTGCACTGAACCTCATCAGTTCCTGAGGCTTGGATGCTGGTGGAAGGACACAATGTAATTCCTCAGTAAATTGCCCAGGGGCTGAATTTATGGCTGGAAACCACAATCCTGAGAGCTGGCCAGAGGAGCCTAGCGGCATCTGCTGTGACTCACCACACCTTCCCAAGGGGGAAAAGAGGCAGGGCCATGGCTGCAACTGGGTGGCACACGCTTCTGAGCGCTCCTGAGCTCATTGAGGAGACTGGGGATTATCTGTGGGTTGGTTAAAGCAGAAGCATCTGCTCCTCTTGGAGACAACCAAGATGTGTTCCGTGCTGCCTGACTGAGGTGTAGGAACTGGTTTGGGGTTGTGCAGATGAGGATGGTGTGCTGTGGGCAAGTTTCTTGGAGTGGTATAGCATGAGTGAAAGCCTTTGACAGGCCAAGGGGAAAAAAAAAAAAAACAGGCAGAGGGATTTCATATAAATATGTGGTAAAATACTGAAACACAGACAAACATATGTTAATCGAATGGGCAAGAAGAAAAAAAATAATCATTTCAATCTTCCTACGCTTGCCTTTACAGATGAAATGGAATATCTGAAAGGCTGTCTTTTGCTTTTGATCTCTTGCTTTTACTTGGAAATGCTGCTGTGCATGAGGAGTGATGCTTGTGCTGTAAGGGCTGGTGCTGGAGAGCGTGCAGGTCTGAGTGCTGTGGATTTGCAGTGTGATTGCAATGCACAACTCAGTTCTGCCTCAGTTTCCTCCCCTGCCTGATGAATTTACAACACGTCAGCCTTGCACTGCCCTTGACTTTCTAGTGCGTCCAAGTGCTTCCATGTAGCCTGTGGGTGATGCCAAAAATAGCTTCTCTCTTCTAAGTGCTTAATTACTGAGGACAAGATGTTGGCATTCCATAATGACTCAAGGTAGGACCAGGATTTAATTCCATTAAACTTAGGCAGCAGCTTTCCATGCAGGTTATCAGTAAGAATGATTTGCTGGCTGATTGCTTGTTATAGGTTTTCTCAATTTGAGGTGCTATTGAAATAATATTATTATTACTACTATTATAATTACCATTATCTGTATTGTGATTTATATTATTATTGGTAGCACTGATATTAGCATTACTGTGTCTATGAGAACTCTTTGTTTTTTCCTAACAAACCATTTTCTTTTTACAAAAGAGAGACATAGCAGTTCTGGCATGTGGATTTTTGCAGACCTATTTCATTAAAACTATTCATTTTATACAGCTAAATTAATTTCCCTTTACAGAACAGAAAAAAATAATTCTAATCATTACAGTGATTTTTTTCCCACATCCCTTGGTTTTTACACTGTATCTCATGGCTTTTCTTGTGGCTCTGCAAGGAAGATTGGCACTAACATCTGCATCACAGAGATGCTGATGCATGGGACAGAGCCCATCACCAGTGCCCAACATCAATGCACAAGTAAGTCCCAGTGCTTCCGTTTGCCATAAACCAAATGAAACAGATTCTGTGCCTCTGCAGGGTTCACAGACCCAGAAAGTAGGAGAGGGTCCAACTCCATTTTGTTACACTTGGAGAATACTCCCAGATAACCTAGCAAGAGCCACCACTTGGAAAACCACACCACACTTTACTAAATAATTCAAGATTCCATGAGCCAGCGCTGCTGCCATAGGCAGCAGATGTACAAACATGCCTCAAACTGAAAATTCTCCCAGAAATCTGCCCTCATTGAGAAAAAATAAGAAACCTGACCTCATTTAATAATATCAGAAGAGCAGATAGGAGACATTCTAGAGTCAGTCATGAAAGTCAGGTGGTTTTTTCAGCTTTAAAGTGAAAATGGCACAGGATGGCTGTTGAGATGTTGTGTGGAATGATAGTATCATCCTCCTGGAAGGGATTTTTGAAAATCTCTGGACAAACACAAACATTTTAATGGACAGTTCTTTTAAATTCCATTTGATTTCCCAAATGGCTTGTTCTCCTTGGCCCAGCTTCATCCCATCCCTCTGGAACAGCCTTTTTTTTCCACCCAAGACCCAAACGGCCCCTTGAAAGTATTTATTTTTCTTCACTGGTGATGCAGGAAACCTTGGCATTATACCATCAACAAAGATTTCTCAGTTGAATGCCAACTGTGTTGTGGGATCCCACTGAAGCCAATAGTTCCACATTTGTGGAAAATGGATTTGAGACCTGTTGGGTTGCCATCAAGGGCTTCTTTTCTTCTTCCTTGGCTCTCTATGTGGTGGGAGCTTCTTGAACAAGACAGTGTCAAACTGCCCTTACCAGCCTGTGGATGACATGCCTACAGAAGCACAGCTCCTGATGGACATTAAATCTCATGGCAAGTTTATTCCTATCCCTGGAGACAGTGAAAAATGAACGCTCCTCTGCCAGCTGCTCTCATCTGGTTTCATGGTGGGACAAGAGTGAGAATTCTCAGTTATTTTGAGTGCAGTCCTTTGGAGAAAAGGCTTGGGAAATCTGGTGGTGTGAGTGGTGCCTCCCCCTGGGCATCTGCTTTACTTTTCTGAATCCTCACAGGGATGTAAAGAGGGGTACAAAACTGGGGCTACAGCTCTCAACGAGGGACATAGAATCAAAGAATGGTTTAGGTAAGAAGTGACCTTCACAATGCTCCTGTTCTAGCCCCTGCCATGGGCAGGGACAGCTTACACTAAACCAGGTTGCTCCAAACCCCATCCACCCTTGTCTTGAGCACTTCCAGGGATGGAGTGTCCACAAGTTCTCTGGCAGGTGTGTCCCAGAGATGGGCTGCTGCTTCTCCTTCTGCAGTCAGCCCAAGGTCACATAATAGCTGAAGCTTATTCTTGTTGGCAGCAACCAAGGTGCTTTCTGCCACCTTCAAAGACTGTGGCACTAAGTCTGTTGGAGCTCAGATGTTTCCTTTTCTTTTTTCATCCTTTTGGTAATTTTTACCCTCTCTTCCATCCCACCTGAGGGTGACTTTTGAAAAGTTCCTGTCTGTGATGCTTGCTGCTTTCCCATGAGAAAGAACTGTATTACACCAAGGGCTGCTGTTTTCAGCAGGTGAGTTGCAGAATGGAAACAACATGCCAGAGGAGATGGATGTTAAACTGAATGGGCTTGATTCTGAACTCACACTGCCTTTGCACTGCTCTAAGACAACTTGAATGGAGTGTTTTTCTTGATTCATAATGATGTCAGTGAGAAGAGAAACCGAACAGACTCTAATTTAATCCCAGGCTTTGGCAAGAGCCTCCATCTCCCTTTAATGAGTGGAGGTTCTTTTCATTAGGCTCCCAAAGACCCCAGTGCTGGGTGCCAGTACAAAACCCGAGATAGGCAGACGTTTATGTAATGGCAGCAGGCAGAGTGTCTTAGAGAAATGGAAAAGGCATTTTAATCGTGGTATTAGGTTAGATTCCACAAGACAGTATGGAAGGCATCAAGATGCGAATGCCATAACAATCTGGAGTGTGTTACCACTGCATTGATCTAATATTGTGATGTAGTAATAGTAATTTCAGGGATATCTTTCAAAAATGCGCTCAGAGTTACAATGGAAAAAAAAATGGGGGGGAGGAGAGGAGGAAGAAAGGAAAAGTTAAAGCCTGTGCAGCTGCTAACAGAGGAGCAGCTTTGTATCAGCACTCTGAGCTCCAATCTGTGCTGTTAATCAAGAGCAGTGTCCAAGGTTTCCTTGGAGAAACCAGGGCTGTAAAAAATAAGAGCTGAATTGCCCTCTCTAGTTACTAATTTATACACAAATCAAATGAGTGTCCATTATTAAGGCATCCCTGGGCTCAGCAGCCCAACCAGAAACAAACACATGGTTGCTCTCCATGGAATAGTGGAGAAACTTGGTTTGGGAAGAGGCAGGCACAGCCAAAGGAAAGCCCCCACTCCCAGTCCACTTCTGAGCAGCAGGAGACTTGGTGATTGCAGAGAGATTAATGAAAGACACGGCTCTCATCTCGGGGGTGTATCAGCAGCAATGATCTACAGAGAGGTAAAAATCATTTCACCAGCACCAGGCCTGATACTGCCAACAATGCTTTGGAATAAGCCTGGAAGTGTGTTTGGAAGGGTCATTCCCACACTTGGAGCTTGTATCCACAATAAACCTCATCTCTGAATGCATTATGCGTACATTTGCCACATTGCTCTGTAGAGCCAGTACCGTGCACCATAGAAATACAGAATGGTTTGGGCTGAGAGGGACCTTAAAGTTCATCTAGTTCCAAACACTCATGAGAAGCATGAAAGCAACTTGAGTTTTGCTTGCCCATTGATCCCATTTGCCTTGGCAGCAGAGAACAGGGTGTAATTTTGGGGAACAACTGTTCCTAAGCGTGCCTCATACCATGATTGCAAGGGCAGCAGGGAGCAATGCAGTGTGCACAGAGGTGGCAAGACATGTTCATTTGGCTCTACAGCTGTCCAGGAAGGTGCCCTGAAGTAGTGGAGTATCCAGAGCTGGATAACATGGCCTTAGGACATCTCTTGAGCTGCTCTAGTGCAGACACACTCAAAGAGATTGAAGAACTCCTAAAAGAAAAGGCTGCTAATGTAGTAGGCAGGGAGTGTGGTTGGAATGTTACAGGAGCCTTGCTTGGATCCACAGCTGAAGCAGATACAAGGTGGTGAAGTCACAGGATCATTAAGGTTGGAAAACTCCCAGTTCCCTCAGTTGTTCCCCATCAGGCCTGTGCTCCTGACCCTTCCTCAGTTCCATTCCCTTCCCTGGACACCCTCCAGCCCCTCAATGTCCTTCCTGAACTGAGGGGCCCAGAAATGGACACAGCATTTGAGGTGGGGCCTCACCAGTACAGGGTGAGGCCCAGCACAGGGGACAGTCAGTGCTCTGGTCCTCTTGGCCACTCTAATGCTGGCACAGGCCAGGTGCCACTGGTCACCTTGGCCACCTGGGCACACCATTTTCATTATGGTAGGACCCTTGAATTGACTCTCCTGATCTTCACCAACTGATGACACCCAGAATGGCCACAAATCATTTTCCTTCTGATCTAGGGGGCTAATTGGATGTTAGGTACACATGGCAAATTATTCACACCCTTTATAGCAGAGCTAGCATGATCCAGAGTGGGAAAAAAAGGGCCTTGAACTTCACAACATCCATTGTCTTTTGTTTTATATTTCATATCTGTCATGCTTTTATGTCCTTATTACTGTGCAGACCAAGAAGAGGGGGCGAGTTAAATTTTTTATAAAGTTAGGATTCTTTGATTCCCTTTCAGCTTCCACAGAAGAAATAGCCATGCAGCCATTAGTGAAATGAAGTGCTGCTTAAGACAGCAGAACTAATTGTTTAGGAAAAGAAATAGGGGTTAGGAACATAAGAAGAAGTATGAAACTATAGTCTGTAAGACACAGAGTTCGACTTCTAAGTTACTTAAATGTAAAGTTAAACTCTGCCTAAAAATGCTAAATAAAATTTGGTTCCTTGTCACCCTTGAAGATCAAAGTTTGGCTTTCTTCCATTTCTTATTTTGTCCATTTTTATTTAAGATTTGAGCCTCCAATCAGTGAAAGAGTGTTAAATACACCTTTTCCCTGTGATGAGTTGTAAAGAAAGTGGTAAAGCAAATTGGATTCTATAGGTGATACACACAGTAAAATGTACAAAAGATGGTAGATATAATTTTATATCACATGTTTAGAAAACATAAAGATAGTGAAAATTGTAACAATGGGGTTTTTTTACCTCCTTAATTTTAAATTGTCCAAAAGAACATGTTTGAAATAGCTGAAAAGTTAGGAAGTTTCTCACTCTTTGCACCCTGCAGGATGCTGCAAGCTCTGAAGCGATGTTGCCACCTTGTGGAACAGGAAAGAGCTCTGTTCCTTTACGGGGGAAAAAATACCGGCCCCTCCTTGTCCTTTCTGCCAAATCAGAAAGAACAGCCCTGTGCCTGAGGAGGAGAGGGGCCGATGGGCTGAGGATGTGCTGGGAAGGAGCTGGAATTGGAGTGCCCACACCTCCACTGCTCATTCTCAGAAATAAGTATATTGTCTTTAATTTTCTTCTTTTTATTTCCCATTGCCTGCGCTCAGTGTTGTTGTTTTTTTTTTCTTTCTCAAGGACTGATCATCTGCCCACTGTCTTGCAAGCAAAACTTGTAATTTTCATAAAGTTCCATGGATCCTGTAAAAGCAAAAAGAAATATCCCCTGGCTTTTATGCGCTGTGGTGCTGAGTCCTTGCACAAGAAAAGCTCCCACTGACTTAGGGCAGACTTCTGTCTGGTTTCTGAAGCCACACTTCTCCATGAGATTCATAAAGGAAACCTTCAAAGCCTGTGGGTACATGCCCAGCTTGTGTGGGCCAGCGCTTTGGAGAGCACACATCACTTTTATGCTCAGGAAATCAAACCTGGGCACAGGGAAACGATCACTTTAGCTTTCAAAAAGAGCGAGTGCCTGACCTGGAATTCACAGTATTTCATTTCAGTGTGGAACAACACGATGGAGAGATTTGGCTGTGTTTGGCAGGAGGGTGCAAACCAGAATCACCAAGGGCAGCTGCTCCATCACGGATGCTCTTGCTGGCTGAAGAGCAAAATCCAGATTCTTCACACCTTTACCTTCTTTCTTTCTGTTATGGCATTCAGGGCTGACCTGCTAAGTAGGGAATTTAAGGGAGGTTCTCAGAAAATGTTCATGCATGGAGGGGTTATGCTACTTTTTCTATTAAATTTTAGCTTTCCTGAGCTACTCTGTCTTCCCAGGGAAATTGGGCATTAGGTTTTGTATCTACCAGTGGGCCCTAAACACCCAGGAATTATTACTATCAGGAATTCTAAAACCTTTTTTTTGCTTAATAACAAAAATTTTTCTCTGACAAAATTAGAGTTTTAATTTGAAGCCTGTTTTAATTTAAAAAATGGGAATTTGAGTTTTCAACATATGCCCAGATGCTAGGATCTACCTGCATTTCATTATTTCGTTTTTTCTTCTATTTTCTCCTGCCCTTGCTGCTTTTTTGCAGTGGCAAAACAAGGTAAAATAGAATACAAGATAAAATATTAAAATAAAATAATACAATTTAAAAAAAAATTAAGCAAAATAAATTAAACCACAAAACAAAATTATAAGAGCGATACAAAAGTGTTGAGAGGGAAAAAGAGGAAATATCAATAAAGGCATGTCTTAACTCCAGTAGTTTTAACTCTACTCCTAAAATAAAATGAAAAAAAGTCAAGACTTTTTTTCTTTTTTTTTTTTTTTTAATGAAAACTCAGCACTGTTTCTGTTTCTGGTCAGCACTATTTATAAGTGATCACCACTGAATCGTTCAGCCTCTGGCAACGCCGGCATCTGACCAGCGGTGGGTAAACAGCAGCTCCCGTCATACAATGTGAGTCACAAACTTCCATTTACAAAATATGTTTACCCCACTATGTGCTTGGGCATGAATGCTACCTTCTTTTTTGTCTCCAGGTCTGGATTTCCCCTCCAAAGGGTCCTGGAGAGCCCCAGGAGCTCCAGCGCTTCCCGCGTACGTGTGTGCGCGCACACACGCACAAAGGTGGACACAGAGCCTCCCACCTTCCCACTGGGACGTGGGTTAGCGAGTTATAAATCCAAACCCATCCCAAGGAAGGAGGTCTGGGCAGCAGGGCAGTCCAGCTTCATGCTGCCTACGGCTCCGAGACTTTGGCATTAAAGGAGCAAGGGGGAATCGGTGGTTTGGGTTTATTCTTTAAAAAAAAAATACAAATTAAACTGTTGAACACCAAGGTTTGGACCACCCCAAGGTAAAGGCTGATCCAGCTGACAAAAATACAATGCCCTGATAATCTCCTCTTTGGTGGCACTCAGGAGTGTTGGGGTATGAAAATGAAGGTTTTCCGCCAATGCCCACTCCTCTCCACCCAGCACAGCCCCAAAATCCTCATTCCCACTTGACACAAAAAACCTCTGGGTTACTCCCATCCTAACAAGCAACCAGGATGGGAAGTCCAAATGTGCTCCCTCCCTACCCCCCATATATTTGCCCACCCTGAACCACCTTGAAGTGCCATGGATATTTCCAACAGAATTGAAGACGGGCTCCTGTCCACACCAGTCCAGCACTGGAATAAACACATACCTTGAATGGAGTCAGATTTGTCAAGAAAGGGTAATGAAAGAAGGAACATTCAAGGCTATATAACTTTTATGTGTCCCTCTCTTTTAGATCACAGGAAAACAAATTTATCTCCAGAGCCCCCATAGAAAGAAACGGATTCACAGAAATTTTGATCTGGAGTGTAGTTTAATAGTAATGATAATTTCTTGTAAGGTCATATTTTACCTGGAATCAAGTCAATGTCTATAAAAATGCTATAAGGAATTGACAAAATGATTCCTGGAATTTTTTCCTGCTGTTTTTCTTCTACAAAGCAATTTTGGTTTCCAAAGACAGATGCAAGTCCTGGCAACTCAAGTGCTGAAGCACTGAATGGCACAGTAGGCAATTTAATGGTCAGTAACATACTTTTATTTTAAAATCATGCTGGAGAACTGAGAAAAACACAGGGACAAGGTTTGCAGATTAGTGTAGAAAAAGGCTTGTGGGCAGCTAAGGGAGCCTAAAAGGTAAACTTGTGCCTTGAGCCATTAACTCTCCAACAGGTGCAATAGCAGGCAAAGGGGTGACCACTTTTACCACTCCCAGTCTCTGGTGCTACTGTGACCTGCATGAAATTCCCCCCAAAAACTGTGTGAATGTCAATAATCTGCAGTTTGAGCAGTGATTCTGCAGGTTTTAAGTTTTCCCTTTCTCCCTCTCACCCCAGCCCCATCATTCCACTGTAAGGTTTTTCTGAAAATAGGACTGAAAACGCCAGAGTTTGGACTATCAGATTTTTCCCTTGGACCAGTGAATTGTAAGGAAGAAAAAGAAAACACCACTTACCAGACAGGAAAAATTTAAATCATCAAAATGAAATAAAACAGAAGCTGGGGAAAGCTGTTTTTAATGAAGACCATTACAGAGAGAGGTGGTGTTTTCCTTCCCTCTGTGTTTGTGTGTGTGCAAACCGTTTTCTATCCAGTCACAATCAGGGAGCTGAAAAATCTGTCTTTAATTGCAGATGTTGTAAAAATAATCACATAGGAGACTAAACTAGCATTAAAAATGTGAATTCTTGACTTGTTGCCTTGGCGTGGAACATCTTTCTATTGAACTGCTTATAAAGCAGTAAACTATGAGTCAAAATTTCTTCAAGAAGATGCCTTTTCTTGTTATGGTTGTTTTACTTCAGAGGGTGTTTCTTGGCTTTGCCAGAAAAAGGAGATGGTGGGGAATGTGTGCTCTGTCTTAAAAGACGGCTTTGTTTTTAATTATCCTTGCTGCAAAATACAGTGAGATCTTTCTGCTTCCATTTTTTTTAGCTCAGATAAAATTCTCTGCATTTCAGCATTTTTTTTCTCCTCTGCAGCTTTTTCCCATTTGAACTGTTATTTATTACTTCTTTACTACCTTTCATGCAGTTAAATGAAAATCTTGATGCTTAATGGTGAAAACACCCGAAAGGAATTTAATTTTATTTTCAGGGTAATGTTGCCCTCAAAAGAACAATCTACCTCCAAACAATGAGAAATTGTTTCTCCAATCCCACCTACCCTCCTCCTCCTTCCCTGAGTCTTCTGTTGAGTTTCGATCCCGCTAAGGGAAAAGGGGTATTTTGTTAGTTTGAAATCAGATTGCTGTTGCCTTTTTAGTACCTTTATAAATCCAGGAACATTAGCTGAAATGAAGTCTGGTGCAAAATGTTTCCTTTCTATGGGACCTAACACATTGAAGGGTGCCAGTAGGTGGTCACTGTTCATAGACTTTAAAATGCAGATTAAGTCCAGCTGAACTGTGCCAAACCTTGTTCAACCCCGTTGAAGTCCAAAATAAATTCACACCTCCTCATTTCTGTCCTATTAATCAATCAATCCAAGAAACTGCAGTCTGTGGTGGGTATCAGTCAGAGACTTGTCTGTTCACTTGGGCTGATGCACAGAATAAATGTTTTCATATATTTTAAAATTAATTTTATTTCCTGTGTCTATATTTTTAATTTTGTTTTCTTTTGCAAGAATGCAACTGTGACTACCTGTTGTCAGGAAGACCATAAATTTCAAAGTTAAAATAACATTATATTCCAGTATTTGTTTTTCAGGGGAAAAAATCAAAATAGCAATCTAAAAAAAATAAAGAGGAAACTGTGAACCCCGCTCAGTATAAATGTACAATAATAAGATTTATTTTTACTTTGGCTGTTTGAAACTTGTCTAAGTTTATGCCAACAAACATAACTAGAGTCCTAGAATGATCATAATCCATCCACACCAAGTACAAAGAAGGGTTTCTCTTTTTTATGTAGACTTGACTTTCCAAAGTCAAATTGTTACGTGTGATGAGTGCAGTATTAGCTAATATTAATGAGCTCTAATTCTTTGCACTTTTACTATTCAGATTTACAACAGCTTTGCACAGAGCAATGAGAAAAGGAGCCCCAAGGAAAGGGAAGACATCTTTCCATTTTGTACCCTGAAACTAAGGCACAGAGAGGTTTAAGCAAAATCTGGTGCTGAGGGAGTGGGAAAACAAGCAACAAGATTCAGATGCCTTCTCATTTCAGCCACATGAAAAAATTTGTTCCCCATTAAAAAAAAAAAAAAGAAAGAAAAAAAGCAAACAAACAACCAAAAAAACTCCACCAAACTTAATTACTTAATTTCAACTTTTCAGCCATTAGTGTGTGTCAAGATACTTTTTATTGCACTGTGAAAGGTTAATTTCTTAAAAATACTTTGCTGGGGAATTTTGTTGACAGCTTTTGAACAATCTGAGTGGTCCAACTGGCTTCCCAAACTCTACATCCCCTTTTATTCCTTCAGAGTTTTCTAATAAATTTATGACTCCTGACCTTTGAGAAATGCGGTGCTGTGTTCCTTTTATCAGATCTACTGTCTACTAATCCTGCTTTTTCATAGAATCACAAAATTATTTGAGTTGGAAGGGACCTTTAAACATCACCCAGTCCAAACCCCCTGTGATGAACAGGAACACCTTCCACAGGATCAGGTTCTTCAGAGCCCTGTCCAACCTGACTTTGAATGTTCCCAGGGAAATTTAATACAATGTCTACCAAGGTGCATTAAAGAGAAGTTGGAATATTATTTGGCATTCCCAATATGATGTTTGGAGCTTTTTGAGATATCCTTATGGCTGCTCTTCTCCTCTAGCACAGGGTCTATGTAAGTGTTGGATCCCATATCACAATTAATAAGTTTTATGTTTTGTATATGAATTTCTTCAGAATTCATGAGTGAGTGACATCTGGTCCTGGCCATTTCTTACTGCTAAATTTTATCGGCTTGTTCTAAAATTTCTGCTAATAACACTTCATCTTGACACAGTTCTTGAGCTTAATTGAACACAGAGGAATGTTTTGTTGCAAGAACCTTTCACTGCTCCTTGACCAAGAAGTGTTGAGCTTTTCTGCTGTATCTTATCTTGTCTGAGAACTCTCTTGAATCAATTGTAATTCCTTTGAGCTCTCTGACAGGCTGGTTTTCAAATAAAAGTATTTAAACATTTTAAGGGGGTTTTCATTGGTTTTGGCAGAGGTTTCCACAAATTATTTCTTGTCCTGCTTTATTAATGTATTAATATTTAACCTAATATAGTATGCTCTTCTCTTTTTCCTCCCTTTTATAAAAAGAAAACCTTCTGATCTTTTAAAAGGAGATAAAATCAGAGGAAATTTTAGGGAGAATTTTAGTTGATCAATATTGTAAATCATTACGGTACCTCATTTTTAAAAGTCTCCATAGCAACTGCTGTCATTTGAGCCTTTTAGCTGTGCCTTTTTATTTCTTAAAAATCTCCTGACCTCCTCATTTTCAAGTGGTTTTGTTCCTAAAGTTAAACATTACAGTGGCAGGTACCTTTACCCTTGCCTTTTTGCATTATGGATGCTGTGTCTTGCTGAGACTTAAACAAACGCATTCAGTTGTTCCTGTTGATCCCACTGTTTTTATAGCAGTACTGCAGAAATTTTTGCAAATGCAACATTATCCATAATTTTTTAGGACAGAAAGAAATGCTCACTGTAATGATGATTATTGGAGGATCTATTTGGGAAAAAGAAATATTTTTAAGAAGAAAGTGATTAAAAAAATTTTTTTTCTCTCTTTCTTCAGAGAAGAATGAGAAAAGAGAAAAGAAAAAATATTCAGATATGAAACCCTTCTCTTAGCCTTCTCAGCTTTCCCAGCTGCACCAGGAGAGGTTTATATTAGATATTAGGAGAAAAATTCTTCACTGAAAGACTGGTCAGTCATTGGAATGGGCTGCCCAGGGAACTGCTGGAATCACCATCAATGAAAGTGTTCAAAAGGTGGGTGGATGTGGCACTTGGGGACATGGTTTAGTGGTGAATATGGTGGTGAATGGTTGAAGTCCAATATTTTAGAGGTCTTTTCCAACCTTAATGATTCTGTGAAGCCTGGAATTATATGTGGAAACCTCTGTGGGAAAGGAATGACAAATCATGGGTGACTTTTGTGGCTACAGCCTATCCCTTGGTGTCCTCAGCTGCCTGGACACAGAGGTGCATATAAATGTGTGGTGGCCTTAGCAAACCTGGGCTGGCTCCTTGAACAGATTTCTGTGCTTGGCTCAGGCCTAAACTGAGAAATCTGCCAAGCCTTCATTGATACCTGTCATATCATGACATGTGAGTAGATGCAAGCTCAGGTGGAAGAATTTGGACAGGAAAAGCGATGGGGGAATAACTCAATACTGAAAAGGGAACTGGTGGGCCAGGAGGGGATTTAGCAGTGAGGCTCCTTAGGGAGTAGTCAGCATTTCCTGGTGGCCTGTGTACATATGGGAGGACAATGCCATGGCTGGCCATTGAGAGAAACTGGAGGAGAGCCAGTATCAGGTAAGGAAATAGAAAGGTCACTGAGTTATAAACATGCTGCTGGCCTTCAGCTGGGATGGAGCATTGCTCTGCTCATGGGTGGAAGGAAATGGAGTCTCTGTTTCATGACCTGCTCTCCTGCCATTGCATGGTCCCTCTGGCTATGAATGCTGAAAGCCAGGGTGAAACCAGTGGGATGGCTCCCAGAGCCATTCTTGCATGCCACGAGTGTGAGGAAACCCTCCCACCTGAAGTGCAGTCACAGAGCACCAAACCTGCTGCTTTAGTCATCACAGAGAGCCACTGACTCCACTGGCCTCAGGTGCCCTCAATACCTGTTAACAAAGTGGTTAATGCCTGTTAACCTGTGGTTTCACTGAGAAATTGTTTGCACTGTGTGTTGAAATGGTCAGGCTAAAAATGGAGGGAAGAAGCTGAAAGGTTATTTGGGGGCAGCAATCCCATCAAACCAGTGATTTCCTACGTGGTGGTGATCACGAGTATCAGCTTATTTTATGGGTATGTGTGAGGAAAGTGTAGTTGTTGCAGTGTGTTATCAGCAAGAGCTGCTCAGACATGCTTGTGGTTGGGCTGGGGGACCGATGCTAATAATTCAAGTTATCCCCATTCAAGCTTTAAAACCTTCTATTGTGGTAAAACTGAAAGCCTCAGGAAATGTTTGCACAAACTCAGCAAGAAGGGAAGTTATCACCAGTTTCAACTCTCTGTATAACTCCTGTGCTAAAAATGACTAATGCTCGTAGATACATGGGGCTCTTATTCAAGGACACTTATCTGTTACACAATTCTTATCCTGCTGCCAACCAAGGAAACTCTGTCACTGATTTGAGTGGTAGAATAATCTAAACTGTTCAAATAATTTACTAAAATCTCAAAGCCTGTGAGGTCCCATCTACTGGTTATTTATGTCTATTGGTACCAAATTGCCACCAACTTCCATTATCTTGAGTGGCAGCTGAAAGCCCTCAGTGCATTTGTTTTAAATCACACCAATTAAGGAGGACAGTGCCATTAGACCCACTTTTCAGGTGGAATAGGAAGCTGATTCAAAGCTATATTAGGAACCTCAAAGCTATATTAGGAATCTCATGCTTGTTGGGTGGAGAGGAGGAGTGCAAACAAAGAACAAAAAGTCCTTGTGCAAGTCCTTGTGGAAATTTCCTACAAAGCAGAGCAGCAATGAACCAAACATAGTCCTACATCCCTGAGAGCTGTGATCCCTGAATCCTTTGGTGCAGGATCTCAACCCCTGTGAACTGTCCAAGTCTACTGCTAAGTAGATTTGAATCTGCACCTTCAGACTCCATGTGACCCCAGTGACCCAAAAGCCTCTTCTCCTGAGAGAACAGAGCAATGACAAAGAGAGTGGAACCACCTCTGTGTGACTAAAAGCTTGGAGGGAGGAATTCAGGTTTTGTTCAATAAATTGAGTGCTTGGATATTAAAAGTATTTATGCTTCCTGAGTGTAAGGCAATCTCCCTACATTTGACTTGCTCATCTTTGGAACCACAGAAAAGATGCTAAACTGAGCCTATGAAGAACTAAACCCTCCAGTTAGTTAAGGAAAAGGTATAGAGAAAACAAGAGCTTTGTGCAGATCCTTGGCTCCTGTTTAGGCAATGATCCCTGCACAAACCATTTTCAAAGCACAAAGCCTCTATTTGGCTGATGAAAAGGGGTTCTTGCCTGATTTGAAGAATTATAAGGCTACTCAACAACTAGACTGTCAGCTTTTCGCTTTAAAATGAGATTTTATTTTCTCTATTTAAAAAATATGTAAGTTTTATGTAACTGTAACTATGTTTCTTAAAACTGCACATAATATTGAAATAGAAATACATCTTGTCCACAAAATTTGACAGGATGAGTTACAAATGGGCAATGCAATTTGTTAAATGTTAAGCATTTTTGAAGTTATCATGTATCCCTTGGGTTTGACTATTTTGGTATTCTGCAAGATGTTTCCAAAGTGAGTGACTTCTTTAGGGTATCCTAGAGGACTTCAAGGTGCCTGGACTCAAATCACTCCTCCAGGTCAGGACTGGCCCAAATCTTTTCCTCTCCATGAGAAGAGGGGAAGTCTCAGTGCAAGTCTGTTGTTCCCTTTCCTCATGGGTCTGGACACTTTCATGGTGGGCAAATGAGATGATTTTCAGCTACTGCATCCCTTAGTTGTGACCATTTCATCCACATGAACACATTCTGCCAGCACACATGACCATAGAACTTCTGAACAATCTGCCAGGTCTGATATTCCAGATAAAAATTTCAGTAAACTGAGCAGTTTTTTCACTGGCACATACAACAGTAAGAAGACACCTGATATTCATTATCTTTTATCACTACCAGCCTTGTCTGGACATAAAAAGCTCTATAAACAATGGTCAGTCTGTAGATTGTCTTAGCTAATGTATCATCATTACTTCAGCCTTAGTCTTCTACCATCAGTGATAAGTAGGTCTCGAGGAAGAAACAAAATACAGTGCCAGAAATTAAAACAAAAGATTCTAAAAGCCAAAGCAATCAGAAGATCAATCTTAAAAAAAAAGAAAAAAAAAACATTAAAAATCACCAGGAAGAAGAGACAGCTGTTGGGCTCAACTGGTCACACCTGAATCTCATGAAAGAGATGATGGAAGAGGATACTGGTCAGCTAAAGAAAACTTAGGAGCTTATTGTAACAGGAAAAAGTACTAAGGGACAAGAACAATGCAAGTGTAAAAACCCATTGCATACAAAGGTGAAATCAGGGAGTTGCAGGCTTGCAATAAAATTAGATTTTGACAGTAGGCAAGGTCTTGGAGACATTAGGAGAGGATGAGATCACAAAACATCTGGAAAAATATAAGCTGATATAAAGGAATTGGGAAAGTTGCTGGAACAGAAAGTAATGTCTGACCAAACAGATGGAATTTTTGGAGGCAGATGAGAAGTGACATGATGGGTTCTAAGTTCTTCACAATTTTATGATGGTCCTTAGCACTTTGCCAGCCAGTGGATGTAGCTGTGTATGATCAACAGTGGTGCACATCTTCATGAAATAAATAGAAGCCTTACACCATGATCTGGAGTAGATCAAAGTGGAAAAAGAGACAGACATTAAAAAGGAAAAGTTTTTTATGGAACAACCTCGTTTGACTATGCAGCTTCCTGGATCTTGTTCCTAGCAATGCTCAGGCAGCAAAGCTGTCAGAGGAAAACTGGAGAGCAATGACCAAAGGCCAAATCTGATCTGAATGGTCTTTTCCATTCTATTTTGTACATTCATGCTTTTGAATTAGATCATGACCCTTTCTTTTTTATTTCTAACAGGTTTCAGTTTTCTTGTCGTGCAGGCCCAGGGCACTCTGTTGCTTTGAGCTGGGGTCTCTAAGTAGCCTGAAAACAATTTTTTTTTTGCAGGGACTGTTTAAACCACAGGCAATGCTCAGTTGTGGAGAGAACTGCTGAACTATGAAGAGACAAAAGCTCAGATCCAGGAACCTGTAAGACCTGGAAGGTGGGGAACCCAAAATTCTGCCTGCTCAGTCTGTGTGTTTCCTGCTGAAAAATTCCAGTACCTTCCTGCAAAAGGTGTGCATAGCTTAACCACAGAGAGAGAGCTGATTTTAGAACTGCAGCTTTTAGATTCTTCGGAGGAAGACACCACCCCATCTTTGTTACCTCTGATTCTAAAGCCCTCTTGAGAAAACTTTAGTGAAAACAATTTTATGTAGACTTGGGAAAGGCTAGAACTTGGATCACAACAGAATCTCAGTGGTACATATAAGAGTCCAGAAAAGTTTCTGATTAAATAAAGGTGCATTTAACAAACTTAAGGGCTGTATAATGAGCAGTTCAGGAAAATATATGGATGGGCTTGTTGCCTGTCACAGAATTGGGATCTAAGTGGACTGGGTCCCATTCCAGAATGACTAATTCTAGACAACTGTCCTGGGCTAATACAGATATAATGCCTTCATTTCTGAAACTAGCTTATTTGATTATTTACCACATATTTCTCCTCTGTGCTGGTTTGCCTGCCACTGACATGCTTTGAATTGTGCACGAATTCTTGTGCTTATTCCCTGTGTATTACATGTGAGTCTGGCACACGTTGCTCAGGGTCCAGGTAAACAAAAGAAAAATAGGTGTTCCTGAGGGTCTAATACCAAAATCTTACAGAGGGTGTTAATGAATGCATGCATGAATGCACATGGACTGATTTCTTTTACCTTATCTTTCTATTTTAGTGTCTGTAATGTCTCAAAATCACCTTTTCCTGTGGTATTCCAATTACTTCCTTTATTTGTCTAAGGTAGCAATAACACAATAGAAGGCTCTAGCTGCAAAGTGAAAGCATTTCTACTCTCAGTATCACATAGAGAAAGTACAAAGGGCATTTGAAAATTCAATTCCAAAATTTTTCAGAGGTAGCCTGAACGGAGCCTTGCGGATCAACCAATTGAGCCACATGCTACCTCAGCCTCCCACGTAACATAATCTGTTCATAAATTTGGTGTGTTCCTTCATAAAAGGGGTTAGGTTTCATGCCATAACTACTCCTATGGGAAGGCTGCTTCAAGGCCTCACTCTTCTGACAGTTTGAAACTCTTTTCTAATGTCCATCTGAAATTTATTCATGGACAGTTTGTTCCCATTTGTCCTCATGCCAAAATTGTCCTGTAGTTTAAATAGTCATATCAACTTTCAGCTTCTGTTCTGATACTTAAAACAAGCATCTTCTCCTGTGCATGAAGTTCCACATTCCTTAGATGATCCCAGTTCCCTTCTCTGCACCATCCTGATTTCCAGTTCATCTTTCTTGGTCACAGATGACCTGACCTGTGACTATTATTCCAGAAGTTAATAGTTTTGTACTTGTGCAATGGTTGTCACCAAAGCCACAGTTTCCAATTTGGCTCACCCAAGTGAAGACATGTCAATGAGGTTCTGATTTTAGCCAGGCTGGTTTGTGTAATGAATACAATTCCCAGTATGCTTCCACAGTGCTTTCAGCTCCATCTAGACAAGAGACAGGCTTAAAAAAAACTGTAATAAAAACCTTCTTCTTCCACCAAGTTCTTATCCACCTACATTAGAATTCAAGTGTCTTTGAATTGGTGAGAATACAAATTGCATATTGGCACCTGAGCTGTTTAAGGGTTGCGGCTCAGGGACTCAAGCAAATTATTATGTTTTTGCAAGCTGACCTGCCACAGTTGGCTGTGTTTGTTGCAAATGTGATGTAATGCAACACAGAGGCTGATGCTATGCTGCAGAAGCTGTTGGATGCTGTGGATGAGGACTGGAAGTCATCTCCATAAAATTACTAACTTTGATAGGCTCCAGGCTAAGACACCCACATTTAGTGCTCACACCCACATTTAGTGCTCACCAGTGGGTGTCTGGACAATCATGAAGGGATGGAATAAGAATGTCTTCAGCTGGACCTTTGTCCCTGAGGCAGGGGGGCTGTCAATAGAGAGAGGGGGTCACTTGCAAATAACATTTTTATGCCACTTATCTTCAGCCAAGCTGGGTTACAATCTGCCCTATAACTTGGAACAATGCAAGAATTCAGATAAACCTTCATGTGGTTTTCATGAAGCTGAGCCTGATCTATGGATCAAGGGTCATCTGCAGTAATAACTTTAGTTATTCTTGATGTGTGCTGTGTCAGTGTAGTGGGTGCAGAAAAAACACTGTGCTCCTTTCTCCTGCTTCTTGAGACCAAGGAATTGGAATTGTTCTTTGACTGTGTGGTTCCTGATGCAGAGTGCTGGATGGAGGCTCTGGGTAATGTAGGCAGCTGGGTGGAGGTGTCCGAGTTCTCAGTGTAGGTAGAGGGCACAAAGTTGTTGTGGAAACACTGAAGTCCAGGAAGTTCTTCAGTTATTAGTAAATATAAATAATACTGTGTGATTCAGCTGCTTAGTGCCACCTGAGGTATCCTGCCCATGGCAGGGGGCTGGAAATACATTTAGGTCCCTTCCAACCCAAACCATTTTATGATTCTCTGAAGCATCTCAGCAGTACCTTTCTAATGTCCTGCAGGAACCAGCTCCTGTGTGCTTTTCTTGTTTAGCCAATCCATTTAATGACTGTAAAAGTAGAACTGCATTACCCATAATGTGATCCTGTGACTGATTCATAGGTGTTTGTATTTATCTTCACCTCAGAATTAGTGTCACCCTGTGGATTATTCAGTGCTCACCACAAGCAGCCTTTGGTGAGTGGGACCTTCCCTCAGCCAGGGGCTTTGGAGTAAACCCCAGGAAGGATTGTCTGGAAGGAGAGCTCAATGCTTCTCCCCATGTCTGGAAGGACCATGCTCTAGCAATTCCACTGTCAAATAGTGCTGGTAAACAAGCCCATATTCTTTTTTAAGCAGCTGCTCCAGCCAGAGTTTCCAGCAATTCACATCACCTTGCACCAAATAATAGGGACATACTGATGGTTTTTGTCCCTCAGAGTAATTTCTAAGGAGGTGCTGTGGGCAAACATTCTTTTTCTTTGTGTCCCTTGAAAGAGTCATCCAAAGCCTCCAATCCAAGCCACAGGTCAGAGTTGAAATATGGTTTATAGCTGCAATATTTTTTCCCTATGTGCTTCAAATAAAGAAAAAAGCAAACTCTAGAAAATGTTCTTGTACCTTCCCACCCCTTGCTATTGATTCTTTTGTCATTTTCAAAATGGGTTGATTTGATTTCCTTGAAATATTGCAACACACATTTAAAAATTGCTCCCCAGCTGAGAAGTTTTTATATCAAGTTTCATCCCTTCTGCTGTTCCTTTATTTTTTAATTCAGGAAAAGTTACAAACCCATGAAAACAGGAGGGTTTATAAATGAAAGTGCTGGCAGGGCCTTAGTGTAGCATTTCCAGATGTGCTGGTGCAATTAGGGCTGGTCAAATACAGTTGGATGAAATCAGAAGTGACCCAAAGTCATTGTCAAAGCCTTGAACTGACCCTTGAGGGGGCTGAAAGAATTTATTTGAGTTTTTCTCTGTTTTGGAAAGGGCTGCTATATCCCATTTTAAGGGGGAATTGAATGTGAAGAACACCTTTTGCAGCACAGCACTTCTGCCTCCAGTCACAGGTAAAATGGGAAGTCCAGAGGCAAAGAAGAACAAGGCTCTCCCTTCCTTCTCCCACACCATCAGCACTGAGGTAAGCAGCTCCTTGCCTCAAACCCCTCCAAACCCTGGAAACCTTCTAGCAGCTTTCTAACTCTGAATTAACCAAAGCAAAAAATTGTTGTATTTGGATAATTTGATGGTTTGAGTCCAAAACTGGCTCTGGATTAAAGCTCTTCAGTGCAAGCTTTACATCTCACAACAACTGAAGGATCTTAATATGGCTCCAGATATGCACAAACACACATCCCACTTCAGGCTAGGGGAGTCCCAAGTGTGTACCCACAGCAAGGCTGACTGATTTTTATATTTTCCTTGGTTTCTCACTTCCTTGCCTGAGTCTGGAGAGGAAATGGATAATAGGAAAAATCAATATCTTCCCAAAAGGTGCTTTGGGGTTACTGCAGTGGATTTGCTGTTCTGCAGCGTGTGTGGACACACAGCAAGAGGATTTGAGAGAGGCAAGAATAACAGGAAGCAGAGCTTCTCCTTTGGGATAGAGGCAGTGTCTCTCATATCAAGCTCTGAAGGAAGCCAGAAAACCAAACTACTTCATGTCAGAGGCTGGGGAGAGCCAAGGTATCTTCAAACCTGTAGCTGAAAACAGAGGAGGTTTCTCATACCTGGGTTTGTTTTTCCATGCTGTCCCCTTGACTTGAAGCTGGAATCCCTTGCTTAGGTTTCCTGCAGGACTCTCCCTCCATGTCACATAATTTACTCAGAGAGGAAAGCAAATCCCAGCAAGGTTTGAGTTTTTGTGAGCCTTGTGTGACACAATTCTCTGGACATCCCTTCTGAAGCCACGTCTCTGCTCAGCTAAGGTTTCTTATTTTCTTATTTTCTTCCCAGACCCAGCAGCCCCCTCTACCATTATTGAATAGCAGTATATATTAAAAAACAAATTAGTAAGTTAAGAGCTCTCCAAGAACACCCAGGTGCTGAGGAAGTTGTATCTGTGCCTCCAGAGGTGGCACATTTTCCCCCTCAGGTGATACCTGATCCAGTGTTATGGTTCTGTGTTAAATGAGCATTATCGTGCTCAGAAGAGCCACAGCTCAGATGAGACATAAATTTGAGACCCTGCTTGCCTGCAGTGAGCACTTTAACCAGGGAGAAATTTGTGGGAAGGCAGGAGGGATGCTGAGGAATCTTGGATTTCTCTTGCTGTAGGCTGCCCTTCACCAGGATTCATCCAGAAGGGCTTTTTTCTCCCTTTTTTACAAAAAAAAAAAAAAATTAATGCTGCCCACCTTCATACTTAAAATCTGCCCTAAACATAAAATTTTCTTTCTGCTTCTTTATCATTTCTGTTGTGATCATGAGGATATAAAAGGGAGTGAAAGCTGGAGGCCATCAGACCTCTCCACTTCCCTGCATGTGGAAAATGTGAGAGCATGGTTGATGTCTGACAATCTCTTGTGGCAAATAGACAGAGGGACAGGGCTCTGGTACCTCCTGAGTCTGTCCATCACAGTTACAGGGCCCTAAGACCCATCCCCACCTCTCCAAAGATGCCCACTCTGCAGCCTCAGTGCTTTTGTTAGAAGCTGACAAAGATGTTGAATACCTCTAGATATGTGAGAAGCACACAAATCCTCCAGGATTTACTTCGGGGCAGCATTTATCAAACCAAGGAGAAAGCTGGATCCTTGGATCCCTGCCATTTTAAAGCTCTGAAGATTATTTCTGGTTACTGAAGTTTGACCTCTGCATTTCAAGCTGGGGCCTGGACTCCCTGGCCTAAATCTAAACCAGTCTGTGGCAAAGCTGTGGTTTTCCTCCAGGGTCAGCAATGGCTTAAATCCATGCCCAGCTCAGTAAATTGGAAATGGCAGAAGAAGATTCCAGGGTGGTGGCCTGAGAGGAAGATGAATACATCAGTTCCAGATAATTACAGCTCTTTAAAAAAAAAATGGGATGTCTTGAACCTGTTTCTCATGTATTCGTCTATTTCATGTATTAGGCTGGAGATATGGCTACATAATTAAAATGGTTCCCTTCAGCTTTAAAAATCTGTGAAGGGTTTGCAAAACTGCTTGGCTCTGAAGAGCGCCCTGTAAATCTCAGGGGAAAAGTATTGCAGCATAGAAAACCAGTTGTGTTTATTCAGGATGTAACAAATGGACAGAAAAAATACTTTGCAGAATAAGCCTCAAACCCTGTATTTGGGTAGCATTACGTACTCTATTTAAAATACATTTATTTAAGTTTTTTTTTCCTTGCCATAATCATCTGGGTTGTATTACAGTAAAGAGATGAATAGCAAAGATTAGCAAGCTGGTCATCTGTCCACTCCCAAACTCAACCCAGGATTAACTACAAACTTTCTAGCAATTACAAGCCTGGTTCAGGATTCAGGTCATTAATGAATACATTGTACAGAGCCAGATCAGATACTTGAGGAAAACTACTGGATATCTTTTTCCACTTTGACTGTGACAGTTACTAACTGCTTTGTGATTATGAACAGCAGCAGAACCACTTTACTGTAGTTCTGTCCATGTTACTTTAAGTTATACATGAGAAACTCAGATAAAACACTGTCAAAAATTTATTAAACTGGATGTGACAAACAGGTATTTAACTTGTTTTGTTTTTTTTTTTTGTTCTTGCAAATTCTTCTCCTATATGAGTTGCACTTTTATGTGAATTTCCAAATTTAGATAGAACCACTCTTAGGCTTCATTTAAATTAAGAAAAAATGTTAAAGATTTTAGGGGTTGTCAGAATTTTATGTTGAGCCTAACTCAAGTGTCAAAGACTTCTTTTTCCCCTTATTTTCAGAGACAGGCACTGAATTTGATATAGTTGTCTATAAGCTCACCTGTGTCAGCAGTTACTGGAGATAAAGCCTGATAGCTGTTGTCTCACACTTTGCTGCTCTTGAACTTTCCCAGAATGAACTGGTCAAATTGCCAATTTTATCTGTGCTTCTAAATTTCATTTCCTGAGGATCAAATCCAAAATTAATACCTATATAATAAAATAATAATAGCAACAGCAGATGGCATTGCCAATGTTTTCTGCTTTTCCTGTTCTTTATATATTTTAGTAGATTATTATACTAATAGTGCTTTGCTAAGTGGAAAAGTAGTATCATCAAACAATGTTCTGATTTGTTCCTTGTCACAGGAAGGGATGAAGCCTAGAATAGGTTTCCAAAGTGCTTGAGTCCTATGCCTGCATTTTCTCCCAAAATAGTTGTATCGAGCTGTTTTATTTGAGGCAGAAGTGCTCAGCATTAAGTTAATGGCCCTTGCTGAAGTCAGCTGCATCATCAGCAATGCTGGATGCATCCAAAGCCTTGACTCTTGATTTTGGTTGTTTTATACCTGTATAAAATGTACCATGTGAAAAAGAAAGATTTATGCCTTTTTACTTCTCTTGATTCACAACATTTGTGTCTGTGATTAATTTTCTATGGGAAAGATGAGACAACAACCCCGTGTTATAGTGAAGGGAATTTAGCAATAGGGGTGTGACCAGAGTGTGCCAGTCAATCTCAGGGTCACAGAGTGTCCCCTGGCAGTGTTCAGGTTACAGACATGAACCCCCAGTGCTGTTAGTTCAGCAGGAGGAAAAGTGGATGCAGGCTTTTGCTTTTACAAAATGATAGGGAAATGCCACAGACCTTGATCTTTGGGTTTAACCACGCAAAGGACGTTGTCCCAAGCTGCATTTTGGACTTGGAGCATCATCTTTTTTGACCAAAGGACTCCTGGGATGACTTCTTTCTTCAGTGCTCCCCAGAACTCTCCCTTGGACTGAAAAAAGTGCAGAACAGCTTTCTTCTGGCACAACTCACTGCCAGCCTTGAGACTGACAGGTATGAAAATATGAGCTAATGCTTATCAGATGCACATCTGGAATCACAAAAGAAAACTCCAGAGGTAAAGACACCCCAAGTCATCTAAAGTCAGCTCCTGACTTCCTAGGATGCCAAGCATCTTTACAGCAGGCAAGTTAGATAGCTTCTGATGCTTCAAAAGTCTGGATGTGAGCTGAGCCAACTGCTTTGTTTTACCTGAGAGCTCTGTTTTCCAGTTCCCCTAAAGCAGCACAAAAATGGGGAACAAATGGGGGCAGTGACACCGTGGTGAGATGACTGTGAGTTCAGAGAGATGTGAACTGGGTGGATGGGCTGAAAATTTGGTGGGAAAACTGGACCACTGAGCTTGCGGAACAATGGGCATCAGCAGGATGTGCAACTGGGGAGCAGCTGCTGGCACTTCTCTTCTGGGGTCAATAGTGGGACTGACACTGCTGAACATCTGAACATTGTCATTAATGGCTTTTAATGGGACAGGGAGCACCTCAGCAAGGTCATGGAGATAGTGTTAAAATGGGGAAAATTACTGGAAAGCAGAAGGTAGGGATGACATTCAGTTGGAATTAACCTAAGGGAATGTTTGGATATGGAATTTATTGTTTCATGAGAATTTGGCTCCAAATATTTACTGAAGCTGAGAGATGACAACATGCTTGTTCCACATTGTGTCTTTCCTGTGGAAATCCTGAGGAATAGCTCAGCATAAAGGATCTTCAGGACTTTGCTTGGTTATTCCTGCACTGAGCCCAAACATTTGTGCTTGTGAAGAATTTATCAGTGGGCTCCTGGAAATGAGAAAGGAAGATGGGATGACAGAGCCTGTCAACAAAAGAACAGAGTTTCTTAACAATCCAATGCAAAGATTAATCTGGAAACAAGTGAAGTTCATCTTTTCTACTCCTGCTGGACAGAGTTTTCACTTGAAGTGAGGATAAATTATTATATTTTGCAGATTTTAATGGCTTCTAAGGTATAGGGGCATTAGTCACCAGAACAAGACAATAAAAATAGTACAAAGGTGTGATAAAAAACCATTAATGTTTGTGAAGGCAACTTTTTTTTAATATGAGTGAAGAATTTAATACTTGTATATGGAGTCACAGCACATGGGGATTGTAAATTTGGAGATTGGAATTTTCAGCAGAAGCCTCACCTGAAATACACTTGGAAGACCTGCTTCCTGCTGACTGAGGAGTAGCCCCTCATATTCCCCACCCCACTAGCCCAGACTGGATTCAATCGTGTCCATTAACTCAGCAACTACTTTGCTGAAGGGGAAATGTGATGAAGCCTGAGTTTCAAATGGTTTCAAGGTGCTGGTGACTTTTACAAACTGCACTGACACCTTTTAGTGGTTAAAGGACGTGTTTATTTCTTGCATTATTGGTCTGATTAAAACAGTTCCTCTTGCCACTGTGTAAAAGGTGGCTTTAAAACAGTGCCTGAACACCTGCAGGACAAGAGGCAGTCAGGTTGTTTTCAGCCACCTTTTCTGAGCCTGTTGAGCAAAGCCAGGCTCTGTGTATGTGTGTTACAATCCTTAGGGATGCATTAGTCAAGACAAACATGACTAACCATGACTCCTAAGCTGACTGATCTTCATGGCCTTGCTTTATGGTGCTTCTTTCATGCTTCACCTCTTGAAATTCTGAAATCTCTATTTAAAGTTTTGTCAAAAATATTTTTGTGTTTCTGAATGTAAATAGAGAAGAAGTGGAAGTAAAGAGAGGAATTGTTTTGTTTGTGTGAAATTCAGGCTTAGCAAGGAGGGTATCATGTAAAAGGAAAAAGAGAAATCTAGGGCCAAATGAAGAGATGAAGAACAAATTAGTACAGGAATTTTAGATATGGAAAACACTGAGTTTGAGATACAGTGGGGATCTGACATGAAGACAGGGTAGGAATGAACATTGCAGGTGTAAAAAACCCCCAAACCAGATATATAGGTAGAGGAGCTGAGAAGAGAAATTCAGAACTTTACAGATTGAGAAGATTTAGGGCATCCCAGGAACATAACTGTGAATACTTGAGCATGGTGAGGCCCTGGCACAGGGTGCCCAGAGAAGCTGTGGCTGCCCCATCCCTGGAAGTGTTCAAGGCCAGGCTGGACAGGGTTTGGAGCAATCTGGGATAGTGAAAGGTGTCCCTGCCCATGGTAGGGTATTGCAAAGAGATGATTTTTAAGGTCCCTTCCAACCCAAGTATTTCACTCTATGACTTCCAGGAAAATGGGACCAAGGGCTCTGAAAAGAATTAGGAATGGCTTGAGCCTGAGGCATAAACTATTGAGAGTGTAGACTGGGACTGTGTACAGGAGATATATGGAAAATGTACCCAGACATGAGAAAAGGGCAGGCTTGGGTGTGCCAGGGAGGATACGGCTCTGCTGAGGAGCTCAAGGCTTGTGAATCCATCTGGGAATATCATGGTTTCATAGGGTCCACATTGCCATGGCTGGTGACTCTCAGCCTTCAGGGGCCTCTCAGGGCTGCTCATGACAAACAGTGAGACAGCCTGACCCTGACCCTGGAATTCATTTCATCTCTTTAGCTCCACAGTGGGAATGTTGGCATCTGAGCCAAGTTCCCACTGCAGCCCCAGGAGATTAAATAGGTGCTTGAAAGGCATAATCTCATCTGAAGTTACTCTTCAGCCACTGTAAGTCTTTCTCCTTGTTAGGTGGAGATTTTTTGTGGTTTTTGCTATCAACTGTTGCTGCAGACCACAAGTATGGTTCCAGAAGGTTTCCAACATACCAACATCTCCAGATGACACTATGTGTCATATTTCTGGCTCTCATCTAGCTGATAAATATCTTTGAGAATTACAGACAGCAGCTTTCTATGTTGAAAAACTCCCCAAAACCTGAAGTCACAAATCCTAAGAGAATACATTTAAGTCCAGTTTTAAAACGTGAATAAAACCAGTTAGTTAGTGATGGTGAGCTGAACTGGATTCCTAGCTGACCTCTTCAGAAGAGATCAGTTTGATTTCATAGTTGCAATGCCTCCTGCCAACAGTAAATATTATAAAATTGGTACCTGGGAAAAGTATAAAAGAAACCGAATTCATGACAATTGCTCAGGTGCTGACAACCCTTTTGATGTAGAAATCTTCTGTTCTGCCTCCATCAACTGCATCATCCCTGTAGGTACTGGATTGCACAATATTGGCCTTTATCCTGGAAAAACAGGAAAAACAGTCTGGTCTTTATAAATCTTTGATGCAAGACCAGGGCTGGCACTGCAGAATGCTGGGATATTACCAATTATGTCCACAATGTCCATTAAGTTACTCTCTGAGTTCCCATTGCATTAAGTAAATGTGGTACAGGATTGTGTGCTGTCATATACCTTCCATGAGGGTTTCAGGAATGAGATTTTTGCTGTTGTGTGAGGGACAATTTTTAGGCTGTCAATTAATAATGCATTACAAAGGGAATAATAAATGCATATTAGCTCTTTGATCTGTGAAGCAATTGCACAATTGTGTCTGGCCCAAAAGTCTTTGAAATGTTCCAACTGTGCAACAGAACTTGGGTTGGGGATGTCTGGGTTGCAGCAAAACTGCAGAATGTGGTGAACAGGCAGAAGTACCAGGTAGGGCAAAACACCATGGGAATGTGTGTGTGTATTCCCAAACTTCCTAAAGGATCTACAAGAGCTATAAACTGAAACAGCATCAGGCAGGTCATGGTTCAGTGCTCAGCCCACTGGTTCACTCTCAGATTGTGTCCAAAGCATCAAACCCAACAATTTTTCAGCTCGCCCTGCCAGGGCAGCTTTCCCCCTCTCCCCAGCCCTAAAGAAGCCCAGCAATATCAGCAGTGGAGCCAGAAGGATCTGCTGCAGCACCCTTTGCTGCTGAAACCTTTCACTTCCCTGCCCGTGCAGAATCCCATGTCCCAGGGCTGACTGGAAACACATGGCACAGTCCCACGTACACGTGAATTCAACACAAGAATAAAGAGCACAAATAAGGCCAGGCTGTCTGTCTTATCCACTTGCATACCTTTCACTTAGAAACTTGCTGAAAGGCTCCCCAGATCTGCAGGCAGAGCAGAGCTGATGCTTGGAGCTGTGTGAATGTGTGGAAAGGGAGACTCCCTGACACAGAGGTCTGCTAGGGGAAAGAAACCAGACTGAATAAGAAGGTGACACTGGAGTCCCCTTATTTCATCTCATTCAGGCTACCAACTGCTCCCCATGTCCCTGAACTTTCCCTGTTAGTCTCCTGCATGAGACTGTGTGTTATTTGGGGCAAAGACTACTTTTCTGCTCAGTTTTTGCCCACCTCTCAGTGTAGCAGCTTTCTCATTGTAACTGTGAGGCTGCTAAGAACAGTAACAACATTACCAATAGAAATAATTATCCTATTTTTCAAGTCTAAGCTTTAAACTTGGACTCATCTGAGTTCAGCTCTTATTAATGGATGCTCGGTTATTTATTAAAAAAATTAATTCCAGACAAAGTGGCCCTTAGCCTATTTACTCCACACAGAAAAATCACTTGGTCAGACAACCTGCTTCACAATTCCAAGAAGAAACCAAGATCCAGTGAACTTATTAGAGGTGTAAACACCACTCCCACCATGAATTCACGGTGATGGGCAAGCTGGAAATTTTTTTCATTCTTGTATTGACAGCTTGAGGATAACCATAAAAAACAACATAATTTTCATCAGATTCCAGTGCCTCCAGCATCTGCAGAAAAACTCATTTGGCCAAGCTGCAAAAAGGAAAAGGGTGTGGGGAAAGGAAATAATAATTGCCCCAGCTATCAATGTCTCTATCATTTGCCTGCTGGAGCTGCTCCAAATAACTCTGCCTGCTTTGGAAGTCACTGTTTACTCCAGTTGCTTTGTACTGGGCTAACAGCTCCAATAAATTCCGTGCTATTCCTGTGGCTCAGGGTGGCTGTCATCTGAGTTTATGAATGTGAGATTTGTTTGGCTCTCCCCCCCCTCCATGAGTGATTTGGGTTAGAAAGTGTGATTATATTTGGGCAGAGGGAGAGAGATGCTGCGAGAAGGCAAACTGAACAGACATTGTGAATATTTATTTTTTTTTAGATGGAAGGCAGTTGTATTTATGTGCAGTTGTAAAACAGAAAAGATATTGGTTTCTGCTGCAGGAATTATATACTAACTCCAAAAAATGTACACAGTGAGAGCTTATAATAGAAACTTATTCCAGCAGAATCTTTTTTTTTTCAACAAACATAGATTGGCATGTGGAGCATGCTGTGCTGAAGAGATCGAAGCTTGATTGTGGTTTCATATCTGGCATTCCTGAGTGAACAGAGAACTGTGGTCCTTATTCATAGTGTTTTGGGCTGGGGGTAAGACACAGGACTCTGCCATGCAGAATGGTTCTTGTTTTTGCAGGGAATGGGAAGCCAGAGGAGCTGCCAGTTCCACTGTCCTTCATTTTAACTCCTCTGCCCTCCTGAATCTTTTAGATGTGGCAGCGTGGCTGTAAAATGCCAAAAGAAAGTGGAAAATTTTGTCCTTCTAAGTCATATCAAATCAATTAATTTGCTTAAGCGGGCTTAACAAATGCAATTCATTATGAAAACACCGGAGGAGGCTTTTCTATTTCCATGGGCTGCTTGGGCTTCCCATGAGGAAATCAGGAAGGCAATCTGGTTATCCATGCTGGAGCAGTGCATAATGTTATATGCTTAGGGATTTCAGGAGAACCAGGCATTTTCAGCTTTGCCTTTCCAGTGTTTGCAAGGCTGAGCCCTTCTGAAAGAGTTGGTGCTTCCAATCTGTCCTGTAAGACTCTGTCATGCCAATGCACTGCTGCAAAGGGCTCTTCTGGTGAGATATATGGCCTGTCAGCTGCTGGAGAGCCATGAAGACATCATCTAAGTCAGGCTGGCACCACCAATAATACAGGAATTTGTGTGGTTAAGTGCTACGTTGTTTTTGGGCCAGGGAGAGGGTTTTATTTTGTGAAGTTCATCACCATGAAGAGTTGGAGATGTACTGGAGAGATATCACGTAGCATCACTCTCCAAACAGACACTGCCATGAGTCCTACCCAAGGAACTGAGGTTTAGGTTTTAAGTTTAGTTCAGGGCTCTTCAATCCTTCAGTGGCCTCAGGTCTCACATCGCTGAAATGTCCCATTTTTACTTTTTAAGGATCTGATGGTGAATGTGGCAAGTTTTTAATATTTTACCCATTCAAATGTAGTTTGAGATGATTTAAAACTTTCCCCTTTGTTGTTAATTAAGACTTTCAATGACTAAGCATTCTCTTGCATTGAAAATGTGGCCCTGATCTCCTCACATTTTAACATTTTTAAAAAATAGAATTTCAGGGGCTTTTAGGCTAATTTTTATTTTCTTATCCTTTCAATGACCTTATTTCAGCCTTGCTCACACAGCTCATAGAGGCAATAGAAGATCCTCATTGGGATAGGATTCAAGAGTATATACAAAAAAAATGACATTTGTTTTCCTGTTTCCTACTGGATTTGCTGAGTGATGTGCTGCTGAGGAAAAGCTGGCCAGCTCTGCAAGCCAGGGACCTGGGGTACGTGCTCTGCAGGATACCTTGGGAGGTATTTGGGAACTGAAGGAAGGCAGGACAGAAAAGCCCAAAGCAAAACGGATGAATTTGATGTATTCCAGTGATTTTCAGACAAGTTAAGACACATTTTCCTCTGTAATACATGCAATACATGATCTTCAGTGCCACTTTGTACTCCAGAATAATACTCTGATAAAATTCCTGAAGTTTTTTTCCAATTTTAGATTTGGATAAAAAGTTGCTATGTCCAATAGAGAAAAATTAAATATTCCCCCATTGATAGGACGCAGATCATCTAACTCTTCTGGCATAGCTCTGTCCATCTAACTTAGACATGCTGTGATCACTTGAGAGGCAGTGGAAGGAAATTGGTGTGTCCAGGAAGTGATTTCTGAGGCCTGGTTTAACATCTCTTTAGGCTGGGAGCACCAGCTGGAGGAGCTCCTTCACTCCCATGGAGCAGCTGGAGGAGCTCCTTCACTCCCATAGCCCACATACGGAGGCACTTGGGGTGCAGAGTTTCAGGGGTCCTGTTCCTTCTGTCAGGAAGAGTCTCAGTCCTTTCATAAATTGATTGTCCTCTCCCTTAAAACCACCAAGTTATTTTGCTACCATTCCCACTGTAAAATGATTTTAGCTCAGCTATCTGAAAAATACATATAATTTTTATAGTAAATACACTCTAGGCTAAGAGAAGCCCTTTACACTTGAACCCCCTCTTTCACTCATTAGTTCTTTTTCCTTGATGAGAGGAACTGATCTTCACTGCCAGAATTCAAATGCTTTTAGACTCTTTTCAGGAGGACATTTTAGTTAGATTTTTTTTTTCAAATTTTCTTAATGGACCCAAGATGAGCATGAACACTAAACTTTTCAGGTAGAAGTATTTGAGAAATGCCTGGAAATGGAAGGATCTATCCAGTGCCCTAGATTAACAATCAGCTAAAAGAATTTTTGTCTCCTTTTACTTTTATTCAGAATTTACTTAAGCAACTTGGTCAGGTTCTGAAGCAACCCACATCGGGATTGAAATATGGAAGTTTGTGGGAATATCTCACAACACAATGGTGACTGTCATGCCTTATTTTTCTTAAAGAAATGATTCCTTATTGTACAGTGCATCAAAATAGAGTGCTGTGTTTTAACTTAGCCTTCTGAAAGACAATATGGGCCTGCATACCCAAAATCACAGAACTGACATATTTAAAAGGGTAAATGATATTGAGTCTTCAGAGGGGGAAAAAAAACTACAGAAAAATTAAAGCAGTCTGTTTGAGTTGCCATTGAACATATGGATGCCAGATTGCAATGGTGAAAGCCCTCGCATGATTTGATTGCTTTGACTTTTCACAGTGGCTTAATTATGATTAAGAACTGCCCTCTGCAACAATGTGCAAATCAATAACTCGTTTCCCTACACAACGAGGAGAGAGCTCTTTGGACTGCTTGGCTGGACAGTGATCAAGGCCATTGTTCTTGAGCACTGATGGCCCTTCATGGCATGTTATTATTCATGGAAATAGTGCTTCCCACTCCTCTAATGGTGACATCATCAAATTAGTGAAGACAAGCCCCCTTTCCCAGCAGGACAGGCGCCAGCATGGGATGGAGACATGACTGACTGGTCCCAAGGCAGATACTTTCTGGTTTCTGACTGCTCCTGGAGGGGCTGGTTGTTGAGCTCAAGTTGTACAGGACTAATCTTAACAACTATTTTAATAATACACTTATCTGTTCTCTTCCCATGAAATTGCTTTCACTGTCTTTTTGAGAGTGAGTTTGTGGAGAAAAAAAAATGCCCCACAAAGCAAGGATATGTGGTTGAGCTTCAGTGTATTTGACCTTATAGTAATGGACAATTTTAATTCCCAGTTCTTTCAGGGAAGCCACCTAAATAGATAAAGTAGATTTGCTAAACCATTACTGTCTCACACAGAAATTACAGTTGGATTTGATAACAGAGGTTAAACTGGATTTGGTCAGAGTAAGGAAAGGGTTGGGCTGGATCTAAAGCATTAATGAAGTAAAGATGATGATTGGAGAAAAGGTGAAAATAAGTCCAAGTATTTAAGAGAGATGAATCTCTAAAGAAATAGCCCAGAGCATCCAAGATGTACTTTCTGACAAGGCTGGGGAAATTCAAGAAGGCTGAAATGAGGAACGATCACAGAAAGATCATCCAAAATGCTCCACTGTAGAAGAAAAGAAGAGAGTGTAAACCTCCAGCCCAGTTAAGAGTCAGATCACCTCTGTCTGTGCTTGTCTCTTCAATTAGACAGGAGCTGAAGGCAATTATGGTACTAATTTTTGTGGCTCCACTGTGAGCCTAAAGTTAGGCAGGGCAAATATAGGTTTTGGAACTATATTCAGATTACTTGTTTCCAAAATCTGTTAATAACGTATTAATCTGTTAATAATGAGCTCAGACTGCCAAGCTGTTTCATGTCTCTCTCCTGACTGCGCAGTAAATGTTCTGAAAAGCAAAGCTGAGTCTGCTCAGGGCCAGGCCAGAAGCCAAGTGCCTGGGGCAGATAGGAAGCAGTCTGGACATGGAGGTCAGGAGGATTGGATTATGAGAATTCCTGTAGCTTTGCAGTGTCCTGAGGAGTCATTCCCTCTGTTTTGGTGATGACATGTGTGTGCCTCTCCGTCCCTCTGGTTTCCAGTGGCTACCTGAAGAAGACAAGACTGATTTCAGCTTGCATGGAATCATAGAACCCCCAAGGCTTGAAATTACCTGCAGCACCATCAAGGTCACTGTCAAACCAGCACCACCATCACATTCACCATTAAACCACACCCTGAAGTGCCACATCTACACTTTTTTTTCACAGAATCACGGAATAGTCTGAGTTGGAAGGGGCCCACAAGGATCATCAACTCTAAGGTGAATATATTCCCTTGGGGGAATTGCACCCATACCTTGGTGTTATCAGCAAAATGCTCTGACCAACCAAGCCAATCTCAGGGCCTACACTTCCAGGGATGGTGACTCCACCACTGCCTTGGACAGCCCTTTCCAATGCTTTCCAACCCTTTGTATGAAGAATTTTCTCCTGTTATTTAATCTAAGCCTCCCCTGGTATAGCTTAAGACCATTTCCTCTCATCCTGTCACTTATTACTGAGGAGAAAAGACTGACCCTCACTATACCCTCCTTCAAGGGAGTTGTAGGGAGCACTGAAGTTTTCTCAGGCTGGACTCCCCCAGCTCTCAATGCCATCCCCAAGTCCTGTCTGATGCCATGCCTGAGAGCTCTCACTGAGCACTGTGCCTTTTACAGGACGGGTTTTTCTCCCCCCAGTTTTGCTCATGAGATGCTGCCTCGAGACACAGATGGATTATTGCACTTGTGCTGAGCCTGTAGCTGTGTGTGCACCACTTGTGAGGATCAGAGCTTTGTAGCTCCTTGGGAAGGAGGTGTCCTGGTGTGAAAGGTCCTGAGCAGCTGTACAGGGATAGCTGACTTTACACTTTAAACTCCAATCCAATTGTACCATTGTTTTCTCTGCATCTGCTGCCTGAGCTCCTCAGATGTGCCTTGCCATGGGTGCTGAGGCAGTGTCTTAGAGCCTGTTCTGTAGTTCCAAGGACAAATTCTAGTTTGGAGCAGCATCTCAGGGGTGCAGAGCTCTGAACTGCCAGTTGTCTCAGCCAACATTTTCATAGCTCCAGTCCCCAAGGGGCTACCTCTGTGCCTTTGACCTTGAGCATCTGGCTATATGTAAATATAGATATATTTTTATATACACACACACACACTGGACAGTTTGCTCTGTGCTGCTTACAGTGCAGCTCCATGCAGCTCTGTGTTTTAAATGCTTCCCAAGAGCCATGGTTTAAATTGAGTGGAGTTGACTACTTGTATGAAAAGCCATCTTCTCATGAATCCCATACATATTCTGGCACGTGTCTGCCAAAAACATTATTCCCACCTTCTCTTCTCATGAATAATGAATATAAAATGTCCCCTGAATGGTACCTAAAGAATTCATGGTTCCTGACCACATTATTGTGCTGGAACCTAGCAGTGTAAAAGATGCCTTGGGACTCCTACAGAGATGATGCCCTATTCAGGAAATTAATCTACAGGAGAAGCTAAGCACACAGACAAGATTCACATATATTATCCTGCAAGGCCTATTCATGTGTTTGGAAAGAATGCTGTAGCTGTTCTCATTTACCATGTTTAGTGTGCTTGACAAATATTTGCAATTCAGAGTGTATAAGTTTATCAGTATAGGTACAGACATGCATGGAAATATACACACATTCTACTAAAAGATCAGGATCACAGAATCACAGAATGGTTTGGGTTGCAAGGATTTTAAAGACCATTCCATTCCCCCCCACTGCCATAGGCAGGGACACCTTCCACCATCCCAGGTTGCTCCAAGCCCCATCCAGCCTGGCCTTGGACACTTCCAAGGATGGAGCAGCCACAGCTTCTTTGGGCACCCTGTGCCAGGGCCTCATCACCCTCACAGGGAAGAATTTCTCCCCAGCATCTCATCTAACCCTGCCTTCTGTCAGCTGAAAGCCATTCTCCCTTTTTCTCCATGCCATTGCAAAAAGTCCCTCTCCAGCTCTCTTAGAGCCCCTTTAGGCACTGGAAGGGGCTCTAAGATCTCCCTCAACCCTTTCTCTCCAGCCTGAATTTTGCCAAATCTCAGTCTCCCCCCAGAGCAGAGATGCTCCAGCCCTCAGAGCATTTTCATGGCCTCCTCTGCATGTCCTGCATACTTTGGGGTCCCCAGAGCTGGATGCAGAACTCCAGCTGGAATCTCACCAGAGACAAATAGAGGGGCAGAATCCCCTTCCTTGACCTGCTGCTGTTGACACAGCCCAGGAGAGGATGAACTTTTTGGGTTGCCAGTGCTCATTCCAGTTCATGTTGAGCTTCTCAACCACCAACACCACCAAGTCCTTCTTGGCAGGGCTGGTTTCAATCCATCCTCTGCCCAGCCTGTATTGTGAGGTAAGAGACTTCAAACTGCATTTCTGTTAATCACAATCTCTTTGAGTAATAGGAGAGTAGCCCAGTGGTTAATTTTCTTGAACGCTATCAAGAAAATTAACATTTTCTTAATAAAAAATGACCCATGACTGACTAGATTTAGAATTTGTAAATATTTCTCAACAAAAAAAAATAATTGAAGGACTGGAAAAAACACTTCACCCTCTCATTCTGACTTTGCTGAGAACCTGGGAGAAATGCTTGGCTTTTTTTTGTTTTGAAATACAAAGAAGAAAACCAGTTAGTAAGAGCTCTGCAACAGAGATTTATGGTAAATTCTCAAAAACTCCACAGGGGATTGGGAACTGGGAAACTATAATTTGTTCTTGCTGTCCAGTTTTCAATCTCTGAAATGGAGATAATTGTCTTTCTTTCTGTAGGGAGCTGAATTGACATTCCTGTCCTGGCATGCTCTGATTTTTAAACCTTCAAAAAGTTTTCAGCTTTCAGTAAAGGTCAGTTTTTTCCTTATTTATTATGCACAATAACCTGCTAAGGGAGTTTGGGGGTAAATGACTCATTATTACAGTAGCACTCAGGAATCTTCTCTGAATCCACAACCTGTTGGGGAAGGCCCTGCATCAATGTGTAACAGGAGACACAGGCTGCTCCAAGGAGTCCTGCAGGCTAAACAAATTGAAGAGAGGAAGGAAGTCTGCAATTTGTTTTTCTCATTTACCAGGAGAACAGAAGCACAGAGGTATGGGATGAATTGTTAGGGATCATACAGGCAGGTTGTAGGAGAGCCAGAACCTGAACTAACATCTCCTGCCTCCTAGTATTGTGTTTGTCCCACAAGATCTCCTTTCTTTTCTGCTGGTGGAGCCTGCATTTCCATTAAATATACAATTTTTCAGTGTGGTGGAGACCTGTCAAAGAGCAGGAGGGAAAAACTTCTAAACAGAAAAACATGAAGGGAAGCCTGCCCTGCCCACCTTGCATTAGTCACTACCATTAATGCCTCTCTGCTGAATGAAGGGAAGAGTTTCCAGACCCATACAGAGCTTATCAGGGAAGGACTCACCTTATCTGAAAGGCACTTTTTGCAGCTTGCTGAGCACTGTGTCCACACAGCAACGTGTCAGAGCCAATGCAGCCAGTGGGGAGAGTGTGAACACATGCACTCATCAAGTGAATACACACTCCTCTGTGTGAGTGAGACTTCAGGGGGTGTCAGTCCCAAGGGCAGCTGTCTCCACTGGCAGGGGTTTCTAAAAATCCAGCTTGTTGCATCTCTGACTCCTCTAACTACTGCACTGTGGCCAGAGTGATATCAGAGCTCCAAGAGGCCAAATCAATGCCTGGCTTCCCTCCCAAACCTTATTAAGCTGACTAGAGCTGTTTGCATGTCATTTTCTAGAGAAGCGATTTGAATTTGTGATTAGTCAAAATAAATTATTCTTTTTGTCACTTTTTTTTTTTCCTAGTAAAGTCTAATAAAGCAGGGACTGTAGTTGTGAATAATTTAGCTGGTGGGTTTTGCACTCATTCTTGAATAACTTACTTTGAGGAAATCCTGCCAGAAGTCAGTGGAACTGGACTCACACACTGGTGAGGAACCCAGCCCACATTTCTGTCTTTGGATTGCTAGATCAGTTCATTTAGAAACAAGTAGGGAAAAAGCTGTTTTGCTCAAATTAGTCAATTCCTTCCATCAATGCCTAGAGCAGATACTGTTCTGGCAAAAGGTAATGTTTCAAACTTTTAGAGATTTTTTTTTCTCTTTTTCAATTCCAACTTTTATTTATTTATCTTTTAAATTTGATTTCCAGCTAAGCTGGACATAACTCAGAGAGTATTTTGAAATTCTAATGCATTTCTGCTTGCAACGCTCCCGAAACATGATGGTCCTGAACAAAAAATGGGATTTTTTTGACACAGAGATTTTCCTTGTCCCAACAAGTGCTAAGAGAAGAGACCACCTGGAGCCCTGCTGCAACAATAGTCACCATCCTGCTGGCATGCAGCTCCCTAAGTCATGATCTGGTCCAGCTAGGTCCAGGTGAGGACAACTGGCATTTGGGATGATTCCCCACCCTCAGAGACTGTCCCCCGTGCTCGGGCTCTGAGTCACAGCCTTTCAGCAAGGAACCAGCGTGCCTGGAGAGCTCTGGCTCTGGCCAGGCCTCTCTGAGCTTCCAGGCTCCCTGCTGCGGACCTGGGAGCTGAGCCCAGATTATATCCACTCTTCCAGGCTCTTGGCTCCAGGAGAAACTGTCTGGAAATTTTGGCATCACTCCCTGCTCTGCAGCTACAGACTCTGCAAAGCTGAAGGCCTTGGCTTTGGGGAAATCTTCCTGGTAGGTCTGTCCAGGGGCTGTCCTACCTGGAAAGCTTTCTAGGAGTATTTGATCTTGGTGGGTCTATGTGGGGGCTGTCCCTCTTGGAAAGCTCTCTGGATGAATTTGAACAGATCTTTAGTGCCAGGAGAGCCAGTGCATGAAACCTTGGGCAGTCTCTTGTAGGGTAGACCTCTGTGGCTCATGTCTGTGGCATGGTGCAGATGAGAGCCTGCAGGCCAGGGATTTGTTCTGGGAGGTGGGATGGGTGGATCTGAAGCTCTGAAGGCTGAGATTGTAGGTGGATCCAGATGTCCCTCTCCACAAGTGGGAAACATCACGCTACCAACTGCTCACTGCACCCCACTCTCATTACAAACCAGGGGGAAAGCAAATTTCTGCAGATCCAGAAACACACTTGGGGTGGGTGGGCCTTGGCCCACCAAGCTGCCCTATTACTCCCCTTCCCAGATGGATAGGTGAGAGATAACAAGATGAAAAATGACTTGGAGGTTGAGATAAGGCAGATTACTGAAGCAAAAGCGAAATTTTGAGCATGCACAAGCAAAGAGAAACCCCAAAAATTTTATTCTCTACTTCCCATCAGTGGGTGAAGTTCAGGTACTTCCTGGGGAGCAGGGCTTCAGCACATGGAGCAGTTGCTCTGGAAGGCAAATACTGTAAAAATGAATGTCCCCCCTTCCTCCTCTTTTTAGCTCTTATATCTGAGCTGATGTCCTATGGAATGGAATATCCCTTTGGATAATTTGGGTCTGCTGGCCTGGCTGTGCTCCCCCAGGATCTTGATGGGAAGAGTGCTGGGGAAGCAGAGCTGATGCTGAGCCAGCCCTGCCCAGCAGCAGCCAAAGCTCTGGTGTGTTCTCAGTACCCTTCCAGCTCCCAGTGCAAAGCCCAGCACTGTGAGGGCTGCTGTGGGAGAATGATCTACAGCCCAGCCAGACCCAAAACAACGCTGTAAAGATTTCATCTCAATTCCCTATGGACTGCATGAAGTCTCTGCTTCTTTCTCATCAAAGAGGCTCACTAATTTCATCAAAAAAATCCTGGAAACTTCAAGACTGTGTCTAGTGGTGTAAATTTTCATTGCCCTTTTTTGTTATGAGGTAGAAAACCATCATCAAACTAACAAGGCAATAACTGATCTTTCATTCCACTGTCTCATAAAACTATTTCCAGCCACAAAAGAAGAAACTGGGGCAGCAATGAGAAGTCCTTTCCTTCTCTCCAAGTTCTCTTCGAGTGGTGAGGATTGATGCCTAATCAGGGTAAGGTATTGACTGAAGTATTATTTACCATAAGAAATGCCTTGTTTTCGCTTTACTTTTTAGAACACTCTAGGAAACTAAATGCAAGACGACTTGATTTAATTCCAGGTAAAGACTCCTAGCTCCCAGAAAAGTAAGAAAACATCCTTGCTTCACAATGGCATGACTTTGCTTCCAAATTAGAAAAAGGAGTATTTTGGAAATGTGGAGGCCAACTTTAAGGAAGAGCAAGGTGGGGAGGATCTCCTGGCATTCTCAGAGCAGCAAATGGAGAAGAGCACTGGATCTCTGTAGTCAGGGGATATATTGACAGTGCATTTAGAGGTAGTTTCAGACAGTACATTAATGACTTTGGGGGTGATTTTGGAACTCTGTAACATTACCCTGTTTCCAGACACTTGCCTTGATTTGTTTTGCATATCTCTGAGCATGAGGAAAGTTTCAGGAAGAGGCAGTATCGTGTATTTAGCTGGGAGAAGTCTGGGTTTTGCAAGCTTCCTGAAAAAATCTTCTCAGAAAAAAATATATCAATTCCCAGCCCCTGTGCAGCAAAGCCATGGGACTGTTGAAAAGCTGGTGGATGACTTTGTTTCTAAATTTCCAAGATGAGAAGACCCTCTCAGCACCTCCGAGGGCTGATGAATGGCAGCCTAGTCCCACTTGCTGAGGAGCCAACATGGAAAATCCACAGGGGGGACATGAGTGATGGAGTTTGTAGTTTGATGCTTGTTTGAATCACAGTCTGATGAGAAAGAGAGAAGGAACAGCCAATACAAACTGTCCTCATCCTGTTCTCCCAGCAGTCTAAAGCCTTGCTTGGAGGTGAGCACACTGGAAATACTATTATTACTCAACTCCTGCTACTGTGAGACCGCCAGCGACTTGTGCCGGAGGAGCCAACTTAAATGACAATAAAGTAAAACCCTTGGCAGCTGGGAGTGTTTGCTTCCCGGTGTCTGCAAAGGGAGCTCTGGCCTGTGCTCTGCCCTCATGCTGTTTTGGAAACCTGAAGTTGTCCAAAAGGCATCTCCTGTGCAGAGGCCCTATGGCCAAGCAGCAGGAGATGTTGTCCTTAGCTGTGAAAAATGATTGCCAGCGGTGATTTTGGGGAAGAAAGAGCAGCTTTCAGATCTACCCCATCTTGCAAGCTGTGGAACGTGGCTGAGCTGCAAGGGCCCGTGGTCCTGCAAACATCAGGGTGCCACTGGGATGGGCCAGGGCCTGAGAGCATCCAGGGAGCCCTGTGGGTGGCAGGATTTGGCTTGGTGCTCCCTCTGACACATGGCATTCCTGATATTACAGGGCCAGCTCCCGGGGAGTTGCACTGTACTGGCTGAGCTGGAGCTCTCTAATTACATGGAGATTTCCGTAAGGTCTGGACTGCTCCTGGTCTGGCTGATCCTGCTCAGCACAGCTCTCCTCATGCTGCTGTGCTTCCCACACCTGGCCTGAGGGGGCGATGGGCAGTTTCCTGTAGGGGCTCATTGTTTTTCTGAATTAATCTGGGAAGGTCTGATCCAGTTTTCAGACAAATGTGGAGAGTCTTTCCATGGATTTCAGTGGCTTCTGGAATGGTCCCTTACTGCATAAACTCAGATCTCTGCTATTTTACACTTCATTTCCCTCTATACCCTTGGGTGAAGATCATCAACTCTTGTTGATTTACTGCCCTTAACTTCTCAGGTTTCCCCAGTTTTTTTCTTTTTTCTTTTTTTTTTTTTTTAACTTGGAGTTTCTTTCAAGACCACATTCAGATTTGTCCATAAAAATTCCCTGAGAGGAAGAATTTCCCTATTAGTTTTTATAGTTGAAGAATAACGCACCAAAAGAAACAGGGAAAAAAAGGCCTTTGACTTCTCTGTGTCTCTGCTAGTGTCTCTAACTCACACTAGCCTACTTTGCTCTGTTTTGTCTCCTGGGTTTTTTTTAATTTTATTAAGCTTTACCTGGAAACACCACACTTCAGTTGTGCATAAATATAGGGGTGCTCAAACCCAGATCCTGACTATAGCAGTACCTGCTGAATTCTCCTTCACAAATTTAAAACCATGCCTTCTTGATCACTGTCTGGGCACTGGAAGACACATTTAGCTGGCTTTAATATAAATTCTTATATAACCTGTTCTTTCTCCATACCCAGCATCCCAAATTCACAGCTCGGATTCATTTAAAGCTCCATTGGAATTCTTTCTGCTGATTTAGAGGCAGATATTTTTCTCCCATGCTGTGATTCTTACATTGAAAAGCTAATAAGAAATGGCATTTTCTTAGCCTGAATTCCTCCCCCTGTACGTATTCAGAGCCACTGGCTTCCAGTCTTCCAAGGCTTGCAGAACAAGCATATTTAAGACAGACTCAGCTGCCTCTCACTCCCTGTGCAGTCAATAAAATTATTCATTTTCCCTTCACTTGTTTCTAATCAAATCCACTGGAGTTTAATGAGTTGGACACATCCCTGAATGTTTCATTCCATGGCTGTAAGGTACATAGAAAATAAGGATATCATTTATTCTATAGGATCACTTTTGAAAGTAATGTTACAGGAAAGGAGGCAACTCCTTGCATGTCAGATCCAAAACTGCATCTTCAGGGATGGAAGAGAAAAAGCCATCGTGCATAGTGTGTGTACGTGATAGGAGCCTGCAGCTGAATGAACAGGCAATTCTGTGACCCCTTTGCTGCTTGGTGGGTTTTCAGATCACAATCAGGTTTAGATTGGCTATTAGGAAGAAATTATTTTTTGTGAGGGTAGTAAGGCACTGAAACAGGCTGTCCAGAAAGGCTGTGGATGCTTCATCCCTGGAAGTGTTCAAGGCCAGGCAGAGAAGGATGACACTGTCCTCCAGGGATGGTATGGACCACTGCCTCCTCAGAGGTGATGTGGAATGGACATAGCTTTTCCATATATCAAATTTCACTGTGAATCTATTAAATTATCAATGAATTTGCTGATCTTCCCTGTGCAGTGAGGCACAGGTCCCAGCAGCACAGCTCAGACCCACACCTTGTGGTAATACCTCCCTGCAGTCTTGGCTTCTGGTATCAGCTGTGCCACTGGAATAGAGCACAGAGACACAAAAGATGAAGAAAAGAGAAATCCTCATCTTCCTTCCCTTTATTTCTGTGTCTTGGTGTCACCATCACCTAAAGTTGGGCCCTGAGAACAGGTCAAATGGAGAGAAGATCATTTCCTTTTCTCTCCCCATCATTCCTGGATCTTGATATCAGCTGAGGGACAGCAGCCAAGAAATAATTAGCAGCAGCTTCCCATGCCCCTCTCAGCTGTAATGCACCTGTGCTTTAAACTAAACATGAGAAGCAAGTCAGCTTTCCCAAGAGCTCGAGGGTTTCACAGCCCAGGCAGGGACCCATTGCAGTGTGGATTTAGGATTTCCACAGTCTGATCAGTACCCAGATCTGAATTTGGATCCAGGCAAGACATGTAGTTTAAGCATATAAAAAATCTCTATTGAGATGCCTCCAAGCATGTCCTAATATTTATTTCCATGGTCTCTTGATCTTCCTAAAATCTATTCAACTCCTGAAGAAATTCTGCTGCTGGCACCCTATTTAAACTCTGTAGAGATTCTAGTTGGGATACCTGATCACTTAAATATCAATGATTGTATTCACTATGGAAGTTCCTGAGGAGACAGCTCCCATCCCAAGGTGCCACCCAAGCCAGCCACCCTTCTACACCACCTCCACAGTGCACCCACAGACATGGGGAATGTTTGTGTTGGTCATAGAGTCATAGAATCACAGAGTATCGTGGCTTGGATAGGATTCACATCGAGTCCAAATCCCGTCCCTGCACAGGAAAGCCCCAGGAATCCTCCCCTGTGCCTGAGAGCATTGTCAAAGCAGTTTTTGGACCCTGGCAGGCTTGGAGCCATGACCACTGTCCTGGGGAGCCTGTTCAGTGCCCCATCACCCTCTGGCTGAAGAATCTTTCCTAATTTCCAACCTACACCTTCCCTGACACAGCTTCATGTCCTATCTCCATAAATCTGGGGAAAAACAGTCAGGACCTAAGGGTGGAAATCTGTGCTAAGTCAACAGATAACGCTCTGTTAATCCAGCACGTAAATCCCGGCAAGCCATTCCCTTGATTTCTTGCTTTCATGCAAATCCTGATCAGCTCCTGGGAAAACCTCACTGGGATCTGGATGTCAAGACTGATGTGCCTCTTGGTGAGGGTCTGTCCACACCTCTGATGCCGAGGAAGCTTTGCTCTGGATGCCCACTTTGAAGTTGAGCTGTGCTTTCATTCGAAACAGAGCAGTGCGGCTCAACTGCGGAGCAGAAGGAATTGCTGCTCCATGGCTGGTGGACAAGCTCAGGGAGACGTGTTAACAGCTGCTAATGTGCTGCAGCTCTGATTTCAATTTCGGGGCATTGTGTTTTTTTTAAAAAAAAATCTTTTTCTTCTAAAAAATCAGACATTAACAGTTAATAACAAGGGAGTGTTTCACCGGTTTCGCTTTTGACATAATGGAGCAGGAGGCTTGGTGAACCAGGAAAGGCTCCATAATGCAACATCCTGGTGCTGACATGGAGCAGAGAGCAGATAAAAAAGCCCCTACTCTGCCTTTAATTTATAGCACATTTTATTACGTGACACAGATTTAATAACTGAAAATATAAACATCGGGGTAACAATTACAGAGGAAGAAAAACTTGGAACTCACATCAACGTACGAGGCCCCAAGATTGCATCCAGAACCTCTTATTTCTTCTGGCATGCTCCTCTCTGGGTCTCAAGTGCATTCTCCCCATCAGAGCCATGAGTTTGGGTGGGGGAGGAAAGCACTGGGATTGCTTCATTCTGTTTCTGTTGGGAGAGGCAACATGTGCAGAGGAACCTCTGGGGACACTCACTTGTATGGTGAAGGGTTGGAGTAAATTAGACTTCAGCACCAATCAAAAAGGTTTTGAAACAGGTGATTTGATTAACTTCAATTAACTTCTCAATTAACTTCAGTGGGATAATGGAAAACTGATTGCATCCACACATTAAATATGTTGCCTGGATAGTGAACATCAATTGAAATGCCACAGATGAACAGTGTGCCTGCACCCATCAGGAAAAATACTCAGCATTAAGCAGGAAAATAGTGTATAGGAGATGGCATTGCATCTGTATTTGTATTAGAGGGGCTGTTGCTGCCTTGCAGATCTGGTGAACTTCAAGGAAGGCACAGAGTAAATAGATTCAGAAAAAATTCATATAAATCATTCAGGATCTGAAAGATGGATCTGATAGTGAAGCTGCTTACTATGGGTAAACTAGGGATGGATTTAAACTGTGTCTGCATGGTGGAGCTGACCTGTCTCCCACATGGCTTTTCCAGGTGTCCTCTGTTAGAAACTGGCCTGTAGCCAGCCTTGGGAAGCCCTCTGAGATTCACCCAGAAGGTTCAGCTGCTGCCCTGAACTCCAACATGAGACATGGGTGATGGCTTCTGAGCTCACAGCCAGCCTGGGAAGTGACTCTCCACTGCTCTGCCTCTTTCAGCTTTTCCCAGCTGTGATTCCTGATGGCAATGGTGCTGTTGGCTGAGGCTGCGTTACAATCACACACTCCTCCCTTTGGGCAGGAGTAAGGTGGGAAAGGCTTTCATGTAGAGAAGCACCAGGAACTCTCCTGTTTCTCCTCTGAAACTAGAGCCTGACTCTGCAGTTTCTGCCTCTGTGCACAGTTTTGGGATATCTCTGTCAGCTGCTCTGGCTGCAGACTCTGGTCTCACACAAAGGTAGCATCTGCTGATGATTGCTGTGTCCCTGTAAGCCAATGCCACCTGCCTCTCAGCTGGCCTGTTGTCCTAAGAATTTGTGGATTCTTAGGATAACAGGCCAGATCAAATGTTTTCTCAAATGAAATTTAGAAGCCCCAACCATGGTCTGAAGGTACCACTCAGGACAAGCACATCACAAAGTATCTACTGAAGTTATGGCAAGCTAGAATGTCTTGAATTGGGACATGAAAGTGTTCTAGGCAAAAACTTGGCACATCTTGTAGGGGTGAGACTTACCCCTTATGTCTGTATGCCCAAGGCTGTGATGGCTCCTGCAGGACTGGATGCCTGGGTGGTTTCCCAGAAAGTGTTTTCCAGTCCCCATACAAAATGGACAAATCACTGTATGAAATTCTATGGTCTGTGGTGTCCAGCAATCTAAATAGATGGTCCAAATGGCTTGTTCCATCTGGTCTTCAAAACTGTCACTAGTCTAAAAATAAAAAGCCTTGAATTTCCCCCTTTCCATTCTGCAGTGAATGCTTGGAAGGGAGAAGGAGACTGGATCTGATTTGGATCCAAGGGACAGGTTAGAAACAAAATAATAAGAAGCATTAAAGTGAAAATGAAGAGTAGCCAGATCACTGAATTTTAAAAGAAAAACAAACACACAATAAAGCGATACCTCCATTCCTTGGCCCAGCTCCTACTCCAAACCACCTATCACATCTCATTAGAACAATGTTGAGCTCTTTGGAAAAGAGGTGCCTGCCCAGGATCCACTTTCAAAGAAAACTGCTGGGAGTTTACTTAGAGATGAAGAAAAAAAAATTAGAGCTTTTATAAGAACCAGAGAGAGTAGAATTCCTCACTCCAAAGCAATTGTTTTATTTTAAATATTCTATTAAAGAATCCATTTTCTTCTCTTTCCTTAAATGGCTGGGGATAGGTTTCAATGTACATCTTGAATTGGACTTCGCAGCGTTAGAATTTTCAGTGGCATTTGGTTTTGATAAACCTCCTTTTTTTTTCTTTTTTTTTTTTTGCCTTTTTTTTTTTTTCTTTTTGCCTTGAAGCAGTTTGTTCTCTTGGCAAGAATACAGAGACTGGCAATTGTAACTCACTTCTTGTTGCCAGCAGTAAGGAAAGCTTGAGGTCCTCTTTTTCAGCTGTAGCACGTTTGGATGTTTGGAACTAGGGCAGTGAATAGAGGGGGAAAGGAGGAGGGAGAAGGAGGGGAAAAAAAAAGGACCCTAAATCTGTTCTTTTCTCTACTGTAAATTACAACCCTGCTTTTTTAATTTCCTTTCCCAGCACAATGTTATTCATTCACCTCCAAAATAAACAGGGGACTTAGAGAGTGAACAGTTTGGGAGAACAAACTGTCCTCTTTTCACAGTCCTTACCTGTCAAGAGCCTGATTAAACACATATATGCTGATGCAAGTATGGCATGGTGGGAAGCTTCTGCAACTCAAGGGTGGACACAAGGCTAATCCTGAAGCTCTGAGGTCTTCAGAGAACTGATGGGTTCTTGTTCAGCTGAGTTACTGAGTGAGGCTAAAAATATTTTTTTTTTTCTCCTGTAAAGGCTCTGATTTTCAAACACAAAACCTTTGAGACCAGCTTGGAAAAGACTGTGAAAAAGACTTCCCAGTAGCTAAGCCTTTTGAAATCCCTGATTTGGGATGATAGACATTTTCCTTCATGAAAGGTGAATTGGGAATTAGCAGTCCTTTACTAAACCCCAGTCCATTCTAATTCTATAACTGTGTGTTTACTGTTTCTGTTTGGCACAACAGGCCAAGTCCTCTCCAACACAACTTCATGGATCTTCCAGAGTGATCCCATGGAGGGATATGATTATATGTTTCCTGATGAGGAAGTCAGATGTTCCTGCTTTGTAATTTTTATTTCCTCAGTAGATTTCCAGCATTTCCTTTAAGGAGTCTCTGTGGTTTGGACTAAAGCTAAAAGCTTTAGTAAAGGTAAAGCAGGACTCATTTCCCACAGGTCTTTTCCCATCCATTCCCTGGCCCATCTCCCACCCATCCAATGCTCTCTCACCCACCTACTGACTTTAGAGTACCTACAGAAGTAAAATTCATTTGCAGAGTTGCTAATCACAATTAACTAGCAGACTTACAGAGCAGGCTGAGGTGGAGGCTGTTGGCTCTGTTTATGACTCCACTGCTGAACAATTTATTAACTCTTTGACCATCTTGACATGAAAACACATCTCAGAGCTGGGCTACAGAGCCCTCCCTAGCCTGGTACTCCAGCAGCAACCTCACTTTATATAAGCAGGCTGTTGTTGTTGTTGTTGTGTGTTTCTTTTTTTTCTGTTTATGTTTATAAATAAATAATGATACAATACAAAATAATGACTGGTTTGTGGAAAAACCATTGGAAAGTTTCTCTGCATCCATCCCTGTAAAGCAAAAAACAGAGGAGTTTGCAGGGTCCATTTCACAGGCAACAAAGTCAAAATGCTAAGAAATACTTCTGTTTACACCATATAATCAACCAAAGGAATTCCCTGCCACAGAAAATTATTGAGGTAGAGTTGAAGGTCAGAGAGATATTTTTAAAGGCTTGAATGTTCATGCAAAAAAGCAACACACATTACATACTTTTTCTCACTGGCCAAGAAGATTGGTTAAATATTATAGGAATTCAAAATATATAGCCACCATGCAAAACCTTTAGTGAAATTTTCACTCTATGGTTCACTATGCAGCATTTAAAAAGGAACTGGCAGCCTAATCAAGGTGCATTAATATCTGGAAACACACATTTTAAAGATCAACAAGTTCCAGAGTGATAAAATGGTACTTTAAAATTATGACAATGTGTGTAAGAATTTGTAGTGTCTTTTCAGAGATTTAGCCTTAACTTTTCTCACTTGTTTTAGTATATTTTTACAAACAATAGTAGTTTGCCCTCTTTTCTTACTCCTTCTTTGTGGAATACTGTCTTAACCTGTTCAAGGTCACCATGCAGGTGTGCTATCACAGTCACTCATTCTGTACTTGAAAACTGCAAAACATTTGGAGGCAGGCTTGTAGCTGGGCTTTTCAAGGGTGATTTTGAGTGTTGCAGTTTGTTGGAGGCCAAACCCAATACATTTCCCAGGCATCCAAACTCAGAGCACTGAGCATACTTTCCTTGAAAATTGCCTCCTCTACTTTATCCCCAGCACAGCCCCAGAAATGATGCACTAAAAAGGAACTCATCACTTCAGGAAAATCCTATTTCCTCAGATAGGATTTTCCACAGAAGTGATTTGCTTTGTTTTCCATTAGCCCTCAGGGCAATGTGGAGAATGCAGGGTGGGTATACCCCACCACAGACTGCACAGCCTGGTGTCCCAAGGGTACCAGCCATCCAAAAGGCACCTGGGAGTGCAATCATCTCCTCACTGCACTGCTGGAACTCACCCTGCCTGCTCTTGGTTAGGGCCAATGACTGTCCAAACAGTGTCCCTCCATGGCATGGAAGCAGGGCCTTGCAGGCACCATGTCCAACAGACAGGATACATGCAGCATCCCTTTGAGAAGACTGGGAGGTCATGCTACAGACAGGCCAACATCTGTCAGCCTGGCCAGGGTTTAGATTAGACAGGAAGGAATTCTTCCCTGTGAGGGTGATGAGCCCTGGCTCAGGTGGTCCAGAGAAGCTGTGGCTGCCCCAACACTGGAAGTGTCCAAGGACAGATTGGATGGGGTTTGGAGCACCCTGTGATAATGGAAGGTGTCCCTGCCATGGCAGGGGAGTGGAACAAGGTGGTTCTTAAGATTCCTTCTAACCCAAACCATTCCATGATTCCATGATTCCATTCTCATCCATCATTTAATTGCAGAAATGGGGCACAGTGGGCTCAAGGCTTGGATGCTGCATCTCATGTCCTTCAATCATATGTCCAGGGTGCTTTTCTGGTACCAACTTGCTGTGAGAAGGGAAATGAGAGGTTTGGGATGTTTCTCTGGTGAGGGGTTTGTGCAAGTAAAGAGTTCAGAGAGGACTCAGACACCCCCTCAAGTCTTGCAGCACAGAGACAGTGACCAATACCTCATTCACACCTCTCAAGGGAAGGCAGCAGCTCTTTTTATGGCCAGATGGAACAGAACTTAAGACAAATTAAGTAAACAAAGTTGTCTTTCAGGCAAGGGCTTTTAACTGTTGTCAAGATAGAGAAATGACTTTTTCAAAAGTGCCAATTAAGTCTAGACAAGATATTTTGAAGTAAAAATTAACTTTCCTTGTCTTTTCTTCATCTCAGTTCTCATCTGCTGTCATTTTGACGTTTTTCATTCTGGTCAGCAATGACAGTGGAAGGCTGAAGAAGAAATAGATTTCAATTTTACCTGCTCTTTCCAAAAAAAAAAAAAAAAAAAAGAGGAAGATATCATACCTCCATAACTAGGAGATCTATGGTCAACAACTCTGCCCAGTGCCTGTCCCTATGAATTCCTATGAATCACTTGAAAGAAATACTGAAGTTACACTGGGGCAGAAGGGGTCAAAGCATCATTATGAACCTGCTGCCACCCATTACCTCCCTTCCTAGGCAACCTCACCCTCATCAGGGTTAAACATTCTGGTGGTTGTGAGTAACTTGTTTGAATACTGAATGTTTGATCTCACTGCTGCTCCCACCAGGGGCAGCACAAGTGGGTATTTTACCAGACAAAGCCCAGCAGAGAGAGACTCAGACTGGAGTCAATTAAAGACTGCAGTGGACTGGAGCCACCAGACGTCATCCTCCATCACCACATTTCTATTGGTACTTTACATTTCAGGAATTAATTTAGGAAACCCAAACAATAATATTCTCTTTAGGGATAAGTTGGCTGCAGTCCTGCATATCTTGTGGGCTGACCCAAAAGCGTGGCCTACAGCTCATACAATGTCTCATCCTCTTGGTCTCTGTCTGAATCAACTTCCCCACATGAAAGCATTTGCAAAGGAAACTGCACCTCTGGGTTTATGGTGGGAGATGTCCTTGGAGGATGAGAAGCAACTGCAGAAAATTGACAATGAACCAGACAAGTAGGCCCAAGTATTGAACATCGGTTTAGCTGATGGCTTGCACCCATCCCACTGCCAGTGTATCAGGTTGGCTGCTCAGTCTCAGTCACTGAAGTTTCACAGGAGGACACAACCCTCCCTCTTCCACCTTGTTGGCTGTGTAATAATTGCTGTGCCATGAAATGCCTCCTCAAGTTTGCCAGAATCAAGATTCCCTCAGGAAGCCTGATTACAATACTAATATCAGCCTGATTACAATACTAATATCGTGGAATCACAGAATGGTTTGGGTTGGAGGAGACCTTAAAAAAATCTCATTCCACTCTCCCTGCCATGGCAGGGACACCTTCCACTACCCCAGGTTGCTCCAAGCCCTCTCCAAATCGCCTGGAACACTTCCAGGGATGGGGCAGCCACAGCTTCTCTGTGAAAGCTGTGCAAGGGCCTCACCAACCTCAGAGGGAAGAATTTCTTCCTCATTACTTCTACTTTAATCTAAACCTATTCTCTGTCAGTTTAAAAACATTCCCTGAATGTTTCCAGTTCAGCAGTTTCTTATGGGAGCAAAGGGCATAATGAATCCTCAGTTCAAAACTTCTTTCAGAAGTCAGGTCTTCTAGAATTTTGGGAAATTGTTCAAATTTCACTGAACTGATAAGAGACAAGTGCAAGATCATCAAGGCTTTTCAGAAGTCCAGAAAGATATCATTTATAGTCCTTCCCTTGTCCACAGATGTAGTCAGCACTCCTCTCCATTAAAAATCTTCCTTCCGTATCTCTAGGAGTGTGATGAGGCTCATGAGTTCAGGTTCAACCATTCTGAGTTTTTTATTTCAAACAGTGGGATTTTCCCAAGCTTTTTCTGTAGTGCAGCAATTAATTTGTCCGAAGTTTACGTGTTGGTAAATTTACAATTCTTTCCTTCTTGTGTCCTTATGCCAAGGATAGGGCTTCTCCAAAATAGGATGAGGAAAAGAACCACATCAGAATGACATTAGAGATTAACCAGAGTCCTGCCTCTGGAGGCTTTCAATCAATTGGGAGTGACATTTATTTGACCAAGACAAAAGTCCTGTGGCTCTGATTTCATTGTCACACAGCAGCGGAGATCTGGAAAAACTAAGCAAGGGGCTGTTTAAACTCAGATTATAACAGGTCCTTTTTTCTTGTCCCTTTGGAACAATAAATTGGCTTAAAATACAAGACGATACCAAATGCTTATTACTCCCGTGGAGAATTAATGAACCATGGCATCCAAACTATCGAGTGGTCAGACCATATGTTACTAGAAATGGTGATGCTCTGTATTGGTTAGGGATGTTATGCATTTGTGATTAAGGCTGTGAAACTTAACCAATAAACACAGCTGAGAAATGAGCATAAACAGTCAATCCATATGAGGGAAACTGCTCACGTGAAGTAAATGTAGCAAAATGCAATTTAATGAGCCTTGTAGAGAAGACTTTCTACATCCAAGAAACTTTCCCACAAACTAATATTGGCTGAGACCAGCTGCTTATCAAAATAATCCTTGGTCTTACTGGACAGGGGTTCTATACACAGGGAGTGTAGGAGACATCTGACAGCAATAAACTTATCACCCTTGGGATATTTGCTGCTGGCAATAGGGATCTTCCCTGCTACGGCTTGTAGGGCCAGGCAGCAGGGATCAACTGCAAAAAACATCATGGTGCAGGTTCAGCCTCTTGAGTGGCATCAGCAAGCCCAGTCACTGTTCTGTGCCTCAGTTTACCCATCACTCTAATGGGATGCTCATACATACAGCTTCCTACATACAGCTTCCAGGGTTTAATTAACATGCCAATGAATATCTGTGGAAACCCAGGGCACCAGGAATATTTCTCTGTCTGCTCTGGGGTGCCCTGACCCCCAGGGGAGCACTGACTTTGACCCTCATTCATGGAGAAAGTTTCCTGGACTTAAGATAGACTAGAATCCACAAAAGTGTGAAATAGATTATAGAGAGTAGTGTAGGTGTATCACTTGGTGAGAAATTTAGGTTTTGGGATTTTTAGTATGTTGTGATGGAAGCAAGATGGAGGGCACGAGGTGTCATCCTGGGTTTCTTCTTCATCCTGCTGCTTCCTTCTTCTCCATGGGTTTGGGTGGCATTTTGTAATTGGGCAGAAAAGTCAACATTGTGGGCTCTGTGGGATCAGTTATTGGGTTAAAAGGGAAAATAATCTAGGTGTCAGTTCTTAATTGGATAGTTTAGTCTTAAAAGACCTTGGAACAAGAGATTGTTGGCCATTTTGTGCCTTCTAATGAAAAGCTGCCCAACTCACAGCAGTGAGATTGTTCTACTGATAAGAAATATTAAACACCTGAGTCCAAACATGAAATACCATCTCAAGTGCCTTCAATCCAGACCCAGAAAAACCAACAACTGGTACCCGCACAAATATCTAAGCATTTACTCTCATGCATTCCCTCATTGTCTTGAACATTATTTAGCAGGTAACCAGAATAAAGCTTCTCATCACAGTGAACACCTTGGGGTGCTGGATGAAATACCTCTGAGTGCTTACAGAATTTTGGTGGAGTTCCACCAAATATGAATAGAATCATAGAACCACAGAATTGTTTAAATTGGAAAAGACCTTAAAAACTATCTAATTCCAACTCCTGTGATGGGCAGAGACATATTCCAGGTTGCTCCAAGCCCTGTCCAGCCCGGCCTTGAACACTTCCAGGAATGGGACATCCACAGATTCTCTGGGCAACCTGTGCCTCACCATCCATACATGGAAGAATTTCTTCCTAATGTCTAACCCTGTCAATTTGAAGCTATTTCCCCTTGTCCTGTCAGTTTGAAGCCTCTGTCCCAAGTCCTTCTCCAGCTTTCTTGGACGTCTTTTAGGCACTGGAAGGGGCTCTGAGGTCTCCTTGGAGCCTTCTCTTCTCCAGGGGAACACCCCCAGCTCTCCCAGTCTGCTACAGCCCTGCAAGATCTTTGTGGCTTCCTCTGGACTCACTCCAACAGATCCATGTCCTTCACATTCTGGGGATCCCAGAGCTGGATTTGGTACTCCTGGCATGGTCTCAGAAGAATGGAGTACATAGGGAGAATCCTCTCCTCAACCTGCTGGCTTTTGGATGCAGCCCAGAATACATGGCTGCCATCTAGATTCAACACTGGGGAAGGCTGTGAGTCAAACATGTCCCCAGGGTATGGCTCAGCACTGTCCCCAGGCTGTCATGGTCCCAAAGGAGCACACCTCATCTAATGCTAGCCCAGCACCACTGTCCCTAAGCAGAGATTGAGCCCTCCAGACCCCAGGGAGCAGCCTCAGACTCACTGACAGACCTGCCTGAGATAGCTGGTGCACTGATTTCCCTGAGTATCCTGATTTTCCCAGGATGTTTCCATGGGTGGTAAAAAAAATTATACGGTTAGAATCATAGAATAGCTTGAGTTGGAAGACATCTCTAAGGGACAGCTAGTCCAACCCCCCTGAAAAAGAACAGGGACATTTTCATCCACACCAGGTTGCTCACAGCCCCCTCCAACCTGGCCTTGAACATTTGCAGCTCTTTGTGGGAACAAATCGTGTGACGTGTGCTATGGTCTGTTAAAACACCTTTCAAAAATTACATCTGAGAATTTTGGAAAATTGCTCAAAACTCGCTGGACTGAGAAGAAATGAGCTGTAAGTGTAATGCTGTCATGAGAGGCCTGCTGAAAGCCTGGTGGCAGCAAAGCTGAATTCCTGTTATATACACCAGGTTCCTTCTAACCCCTTTCAGCCTCCACTTGTTTATTATTCTTCCCTGGTTTACAAGCTCCAAAGAGACTTGACATAGATTATTATACACCAGAAGGCTCAATGCATCTTGAGATGGATTATTTCCTTCCTTCAGAGCTATGAGAAGACTGGAGTTGCTCATGATTTGGTATCTTTTGACATTTCACTGCACAAGCTTACTTTTAGCACAGTGAGGCTGCAGTGTGGTGAATTCTGACCACCACAGGCCCATTTACCTGCTGGCATCTCCAGCACTCGGGTCCATAATGGGGTTTGCTGTCAGGCTTTACATCTGGTTTTGCTGTTTAGAAAGTGCTAATTTTGACCTACAAGAGCACTGAGAGTTGTTACAATGTCCATTCCTGTGAGGTGGCCTCATTTTGCACAAGAACCATACAATGAAGAATAAGCAGTAAGAGGAAAGGGTAAAAAAAGTAGCTGGAAAAGGCAAGCAAAATACTTCTGACTTGTTTGACATGGTTTATTTATTTGCTTGCTAAAGTAAATAATTTCTGAGCTAAGCAATCAGTGAGCATTTGGAGGTTTGAAATAATATTTCGGCTCATGGATGTCTGAGCCATTTATCGTGACCTTCAGGGCTCAGATCTGCTGGACAAATGGATCTGTCTAAGTCTGCCTGTATTTCATGTACAAAGCGGGAAAGCTCCAGTTCTCCAAAATGAAAACTCTCTTTTTGAGTATCAGAATTGAAGAAAATTGGTAATGACTCAAAGATGACCTTGTATCAAATGGAAAATAAAAGCTTCATGAGGGAAGATTTGCTATTAGCATTTATTACAACTTTAATAGTGTGTCATGGCTAAGACAGCCCAACGAGGAGAGGCCACACCACAGACAAGGCCATTAGTATTGAGTCAGGAGCATACATGGCACATTTAAGTTATCCAGCCACCAAAATTAGCATCCTGTTCATTGTATTTGCATTGCCCCCAGACAAAGGGAGGAATGATGAATCTGACTCCATGGTCTCAGAAGGATAATTTATTATTTTTGATACTATATCATATTAAAGAATACAATATTAAACTATACTAAAGAATACAGAAAGGATACTTACAGAATGCTAAAAAGATAATAATGAAAACTCATTACTCTCTCCAGAGTCCTGACAAAGCTTGACACTGATTGGCCAATGAGTCAAAATAATTCACACCAGAAATCAATGAAACAATCACCTGTGGGTAAACAATCTCCAAACACATTCCACAAGAGCAAAACAGAGGAGAAGCAAATGTGATAATTGTTGTTTTCATTTTTCTCTGAGGCTTCTCAGCTTCCCAGGAGAAAAATCCTGGACGAAGGGATATGTCAGAGAATGCCACACTGTTTAATAAACAGGCTTTGGTAAGATTATCTTGATCTCCAAAATGATGTTCTTGAAAATTACATCTGAGTCTTACTGCAGTGTGCTACCAGAATCCAAGCAGATTGTTCTCCAGTGGTGCTGAGGTATTTTATGCACATATTGTGACAAAAACCATCAAACAAGTCTCATTGTAAATTAACATTTCCAGTGTGCCATAGAGAATTCAGCCTTCTGGATTATTCCATTTTCCAGTGAAGTACAGATTATAATACAGCATGTGTTCTGTTTTTAAAGCAATTATGCTTAAATATACTTGTTCTTCAGTTTAATTTTCCTTCTGAAAGCACAGCAGTCATCTTCTATCAACAAATCCATTCCAGAATGTTTTGCTAGCAACTGTTACTAGGGCTTTTTCCATCCAAATTGGAAGCTTGAGAGGGATATGATCAAATCTTGAGCATGGCTAAAGACATTTGCCAGTAGCTAAAATACTGAGTGAGCAAAATATCTGCTCTTGGATGTTTTTAAAACAAGGAAAATCCATCATAGCTTTAGGACATGAACTTCATCTGCTTGCCATCCTGGAAAAGCAGGAGTCATTCTAGTCTAGCAATGCTTTCAGACAGGAAGGAGCAGCTCTCTGGTCCAAGCAGTCGATGACCATAGGACAAGAATGACTGGAAGAAACCCCACCATTGGCATTATGTGACAGAACTGTGGTGTGGACTCCAAAAATGCAATTATAGAAGGTTTCTTCACAAAACAGAGGTTTACTCTTCTTGCCTTCTCCTGCATCCCACTGCTGCCCTGGCAGATGTGACCTGGGGCCAGTTTGGCTGTGGATGCCATGTAGCCCTGGCTCTGTACTCAGAAACAAAAGCAAGCTGTGTAGGAAAGTGGCAAAGCAGACACCTAGCCCCATGACTAGCCCCTAATGATGAGGCAAGGCACCATTTAATTTTGATATAATTGTTTTACCTTTAATTGTTTTACCAGTCACTGGAAAACTCTTGCTTTTCCATTCTCTCTTTTTTTTTTCCTCATTTTTTCCTCATCCCATTGCAGGGGTCAAGCAGAGTAAACAAGCCTGTGCACAGCTGGTTGCCAAGATTTTGGGCTTGTCACCCACCCAGTGGATGACACCCAAGTCCCTGTTCCTTAACCAGTTAAAACCAATAAGGATTGTTACTAGTCAGCATTTCAGCACAGCCCATTCTCTCTGTGCACACATTTCTTAGTGATTCATGAGGTCTGGATTGCTTCTGAGGTCTGCTCCAAGAGCTGTTTCAGGTGGCTCCGATGTTATCAGGAGTAGCTGGAGAAACAAAGGCCTTTCTACAGAAAAATTGGCAGGTAAGGAAATAAGGAAATTATTTCCAACTCATTTGTTTTAAGGCATATTTATCACACTCAAATCTAAACATATTGATTTATATTATGGCTTTGGCATCATAAACATTTGATAGGATTATTTATTAACATTGAGCTGTTCTTTTTTGGCTTTCCAAAACAAACTTCTGAGGAAATATTTAAACACGCACACACACTACACAATTGCCTGACTGCAGCTCACCTCCTCAACCCAACTGGATTGTATGAATATCCACATCTTCCATAAAGCATTCCAGCAGTCAGGGGTGCAGACAGATCACAGATTCAGGCTTCTGAGCTAAAGCTAAAAAAGGACCTGAGTGCTACTTCCAACTTGGTATTTTACAGGGATCCTTCAAATTCCTGTGGCCGAGGGCTATGAACATTCCCATTAGCGCTGGCAAAGCCCCGCGGGCCTCGAGTCTCCACCAGAGAAACTCCACCAGCCTTGAAGCTGTCATCCTGCTGAGCCCCCTGTGCCACATCTGAGGCAAAGCAGAGCTCCTTCCTCGAGGACCTGCTCCAGGGAGCACTGTGCTTTGAGCACAGTTATTGTACTTCTCTGGGCACAGATGTTATGCTTGGCTTTTCCCCAAGCAGAAGGTGGTAATGGAACTTTCTAGTGCTGCCACGTGTGCCCACCATACCCCACAGGCCAGTGACTGAGCTGGACAGGTTTCCTGCTCATTTGTCTACCCCAGTGAAGAGATGCTCAAAAAACTACCCCAAAAGTCAAGTGGTGGGTTTAAGTTCCTCAAAGGAATGTAGGGGATGGCTGAGAAGACAACTCTCCGCAGTCCTCTTTCACTGTCAAAAACCAGTTCATTGTCCTGAATTCCATAAAACTGGGCTAGGGTGATGCAGGTACCTGATCTTGAAAAAGATTCAGAGCTGAAAATCCCAGCTAAAGGCTCCCAGATAGCCATAGAATCACAGAATCACAGAATCATTAAGGCTGGAAAAGACCTCCAAGGTCAGCGAGTCCAACCTTCAACCAAATCCCAGCAGGACCCCTAAACCATATCGCAAAATGCCACACCTATTTTTTTTTAATTTTAATACTTAGCTTTTGAACACTATATCTTCCTTCATCCAGGACCAGGAATCTTGGAGCCCTGAGTCTTGCCCATCTTCCCATTTTCTACCAGTTTCCCCAGGTATTTTTAAGCTCTCCTTTCTGTTTTTGGGCTTATCCTATCCATTCATGTAATTTGCTTACAGAGATCCTGAGTGTCTGATGCCTGGGACAGCCCAAGTCTGCACACAGATCCAGCTCTAAGTGACTTTTCCAAGAGTAGGAAGAAAGTGAATGCAAGAGCCAGGAATGGAAGCCAAGTTTCTTGTTTCATAAACTCCTGAGTTAACCACTTCTGCTCATAAGAATCAAGCATAAAAAGAGCACAACAAAGGGGAGTGAGAAGGAAAGCTTTCAAAACCCCAAGCCAAACATCACCCTTTCAGATTTCTTGAATGTCTTGTGTTGCCAAACATTTATGGCTTTGAGCAGGGCTGGAATTCTCTAAGCTGGTGGATAATTTTCCCCACAAATTTTATTACTGTAGAATTTGATTTTGTTGCCATTATGCATCTTGGTCAGCCTCACTTTTAGCCCCCAAGGCTGAAAAGAGCCCTTAAGCTTTAAGGGGACAGAAGGCTGCCAAGTGCAGAAACTTTTATTTAGTTTCCTTTTCCTTGAAAATAAAAGGAAATGAGCAGATGAAATGCACATTACTGCCTCAGTTTTCTCTTTTTAATGAAATTTTCCTTCCCTTGTGATTCTCACTTTTCCCTGCTGTACTACCCAGGACAAGGTAACACTGACTATGAACCAGATCAAGTGAGAAATTCTCCCCTCAAATCCTTTTCCTGCTAGAAAAGGCAGGTTTGTTCCTATCTGAATGGTTCCTGGAGGTGGTTTGGTTTTGGCAAATCTAGCAGGAGACCTAAACAAGAAGTTGCACTTGAAATTTGTGTATTTTCTCTTGGCTCAGAAGGATGCTTCTGACTTTACAACTGCAGATTTAAGAAGGCTGGATGAGGACTGTGGTGCTCAGTGACCACAGTCTGTGGGTCTTTCAGAAAGGAAATCTGGTGGCAAATAGGACTGGGTCTATATTTGATGATGTTTTTTGAGGTAAAAAGGAAAATTAGAGGTTACCAAGATGGGCTTTTTTCCCCATTTTAATATGCATGAAAGTAATTTCCACAGCAGTTGCTACAATGAGAGTCTACACACTTTTAAACAAACATCTACTCTACTTCTTGGAGAAGGAAAAATACCTAAATGAATAAACCCAACAGCAATGAAGAAGTAGTGTCCTGGCTTCTGATCAGCAAATGGAAAAGGAGATATATAAAAAAAGGTGGCTCCTGTAGAACATAGGGGAGAAGGAAACTCCAGTAAACAAGACAAAACAGACCTAATTGGAAACAGGCCCCCTAAGCAACATTCTGGATTGGAAGGCAAGTGGAGAGAATGGGAGAGCTGCAGAGAAGATTGGAAGAACTGAAAAACTCAAAGAACACCAAGGGGAATTGAATAAAAACAACAGTCTGCTTATAAAAGTAAACAGAGGGGGCAGGGAGAGCATGCAAAGGGAAAACAGATGCATAGTGAGACAGTGCTCAAGAGACAGAGGGAGATGAAAGCTGTCTAAAACAAGAAGGGAACTGAGAGGGGAAAAAGAGGAACAACCAGAAAATCCAGCAGAAATATTAGTAGCACTGCCTTGGTGACCTGCACAGAGCAAGATGCCTCTGTACAGGCCCTGGAGAGGCTGGGGACATTTTATTGTCACAGAAGGGTTTACAATCAGGAGCACACTGAGGAACTGAAAATACAGTAATGTTGTCTTACTCAGGATTGGTTTTAAAGTCTTCTCCCTTCTTTGTCTCAGTCTTATAGATCTGAGATGGAACAGGTGAGGAGAAACTCTGAAATTGGGTCAGGATAACCCTCTGAGATCTGGCTTCCGTCTGGAGAATCTAAAGAGGGTCCCATCCACCATCAGAAGCTGAGCATCCTCTTCCAGTGGGCTCTGGGTGCACAAAAATCCCATAGGCTTGAAGCCAGGTCTACAAAATCATGATTTCCATTTCCATTTCACGCATAGGTTTGGTTATTTGTGGGAGTGTGTCCTTTCTGCTAAATAGATGCACAAAAAAAAACATGTCATGAAAAAATCACTGTCTGGCTTCCATGGAACCTGTTGGAAACCCACAGTGGTTCTGAGTACTGCAAACAAGAGCAGAAGGTGTTCTGAGTAGAAGGTGTTCTTCTGTGAGAAGTTACTCTGAGCTTGAAATCAAAAGGATTAGAGTCTTGTAAGCTTATTCTGGGAAGCCGTGCAAGGAGGTTTAAAATGTTGCTCTTCCAGCTGTCTGTCCTTGTTCTCAGGCAGCTCATTTTGGTGAGTCAGTACAAACTGACTCACTTTTACCCAAATTGTATAGGACATGGGGGAATGGCTTTAAAGTAAAAGAGGAGAGATTTAGATTAAATGTTAGGAAGAAATTGTTCCCTGTGAGGGTGGTGAGGCCCTGTTGCTGTTGAGTCAGGGATGGAAAGAAAGACTCCAGTTTTCAGAAGGTGAACAGAAGGTGTTTAATGGAAAATAGGGTGACTTTTAAAACCTGACTCACTGAGGTGAGACTTGATTGATCTCAAAGTAAAAACCACTCACACTATTGGTGAACTATGAATAACACACTCTGGAAAACCACATCTATAAACAACAGGTGCAGAAAGAGAGATAATAATAGTTTTAATTCTTTTCACTAAGTTTCCCAAGCTCGGCATGGGAGAAATTATCTCTGTTCTTTCTTTGACTGAACTGAGAATATCCAAAGGCCCTGGCACAGGCTGGCCAGAGAAGCCGTGTCTGCCCCATCCCTGGAAGTGTCCAAGGCCAGGTTGGACAGGGCTTGGAGGAACCTGGGATACTGGAAAGTGTCCCTAACCATGGCAGGGGGTGTAATGAGATGATCTTTTAGGTCCCTTCCAGCTGAAACCATTCCATGACTCCATGATTCCATGATTCCATGATTCCATGGCTCTATGATTCCATGGCTCTGTGATTCCATGGCTCTATGATCATAATAAGGCATAGTAGACAGAAAGAATCTCTTTTGCCAGACTCTATGTCATGTGTTTGACTTGCTCCCTTTCAGAGTTTAGGGATTTCCAGAGCTTTGGATGAGTCTCATGGACAGCAGAGGCAAAAGAGAGCAAATGACTGGGTCTGGGAGCCAGAGGGAAAACTCAATATCTTGCTCAGAATTATGATTTTGGGTTAGTGCTATAGCATTAAGTGATGCTGCTGCATTATTCCCATGTAGTAAAAAAGCAGAGGATTTATAGATCAGACTTTTATCTTCTTCCAGCCTTCATCTCTCCAGTTTGTCTCATTGACCTCAAAGGTTACGTCTCTATTAATAAAACAAACACTGCCAGGATCCATTCTTGTGCTTCAAAACTGACACTCTGGTTACCTCCACCCTATTAAACTCTGTCAGCTTTAAAACTGCATCCAGCCAGCTATTGGCAGTGGACCCAGGAGTGGGCCTGTTCCTGCACTGTCCTTGGGAGCAGTGGGAGAGACATGGCAGCCTGGCAAGGGCCACTCTGACAGCGAACGCCACCAGGGAGATCTGTCCAAGGATGTGACCAAGACAAAGAGCAAACTGCCCTGTGACTGCTCATCTCTCTCCATTAGTCCTCACTCTGCTGATATCAAATAGAAAATGTCTGTACCTGTCAGAAATATACCCCAACCCTGGTACAATTTCCTTCATTTAATAAATAAATAAATAAATAAATAAATAAATAAATAAATCCTTTCAAGACAAATCTCCAGAGACATATGTAATTTCCTCACCTTGTAAAATTTCACTGGTTTGCCCCAAACTGTGATGTTTGCCAGGAGAATTTTGGAATAAAATGAAATCTCTGTCCAAACACAAAAAGGGTGAAGTTCAAATTTCTCTTTTCTGTTTTGTTTAGAGAGAGTAATGAGCTTTTTTTCAGAACCAAATTCCCTCATAGCCTGTCTCCTAGAAATGAATTTTTGGATCGCTTTTGTTAAAAAAGGAACAAACTCCACATCCAACAACTTTTGGATTTAGGACATAGGTGTGGGCCTATTAACAAGTTAGGAATGCACATGATGCTACGTTGAAGATCCAGACTTGCCCAAATGTTGAGGGAGTGATCAGATCTGTGGTTTTGGTTCAGCTCCATCCCTGGTTTGGAGGAGGAGAAGCAGTTTGGACTTTGCTGATAAAAGAAACTTGCACTTGTATCATTTTTTACTGGTGATATGCTAAATACACCGCAGCAGATTCACAGGGCGAGGAAGCATTTCAAGCATTGCAGTGAGTTAACTGAAAGGAACCATAGGAAATATATACCAGAAGTTAATTTTTTCCAGTTCTTTTCCAGCTCTGCACCCTGCCTGTGTTGGTTCTTGTGCCGGCTGGCTTATTTTCACTCAGAGCTGCTTTGGAATCATTATAAAACACAACTGGTGTGCCACAAGGACGTGGGGAGTCTCTTGGCTTATATTTTGCAGATGTCCATAATTTAACTGGACCAGCAGGTGACCAGGATTCCAAAGTCACCTTATGATGGTGATCAGCTCACAAACACGGGCAGGTCACAGCAACACATCGAGCCTGCCCTCGGCCGCTTGCCATCAGGCCTGGATGCATATAAGATGTTCTCTGCCTGAAATCTGTCCCTTGAGGTTGAAGTTCAAAATATAATGGTGCCTCCTGGCCCTAAAAATATGTGTCAATCCATCTAGGCAGTGGTTTTGCTTAAAGGTAAAGCAATCCAGGGAGTTTTCAGGTCTGGATGGAACAATTGGCGATTATGGATTTATCTCAACATTTATTCGTTGTTTATTCATTGTTAATGGCAGTGCTTCCAGAGAGATAAGCACATTCCAGGCAGCCACTCAGCATCCCTGGGCTGCACCAGCTGGTAGTTTAAGAACATGCAAATACCAAACAGCAACAATAAAAAGGTGCTTTTAAAGTTGGGTGTTTTCCCTTTGTCATTAAAGCTCATTTGAGTCCCTGCTTGTCAGAGGGGGGCAGTTTCTCAGAGGTGGAAATATCCATAGGGAAGGGAGCTGCAGGATGACCTAGATGGGCATGGTGAGGTCACTTGGAGCCTGGGCTTGACCCTCTGCAGGTGTAGGGAGTCCCATAACCACCAAGGACTTTTCTATAATCTGGGCAAAAAACCCTGCTGCTTGGACAAAGAGCCTTGGTGACAGTGACAGAAGTTGTGACCAAGAAGGACCAATGCCAGTGGTGCTGGAATCATCTGTGATGGCTGGTGATCCTGAAACCATGGGAATTCAGCAGCTTGTTTTCCACTAGAATCCAAAATCCAGAAAGGCTGACATCCTTTTGGGCACTCCTGCCCATCATGTCCGGTGCTGTCCTGGACCCAGGATGAAGGAAAGATTTGGATGTCCCTTGGCTCTACCCACTCTGATAAATCACAGAAACACAGAATCCTAGAATGTCTTGAGCTGGAAGAGACCATAGAGATCATCTCATTCCAGACCCCTGCCATGGCCAGGGACACCTTCCACTAGACCAGATTCCTCAGGTTGCATCCAACCTGAAATCCCAAATGACATCCTGAGACAAATGAGCATTACAGGGCAAAGTCACTGAAACTCAGTTTTGGCTTCTCCAGCATGGACTGAGTAATTTCTGAGCAGAGCTTTTCACTCACCAAACTATTCTTTAACCTATTCCCTTGGGGGCTGCCATGTGACAAGACAAAGCCTTTTCCCTTCTTCCTGAAGAAAAATTTCTTCCAGCAGATAAGAGAAAATTCTCATTGCAGTGACTCTCTATGGCAGAGACATAGTGAGATGGATGGCATGAGGAAAATATCAGTCAGGTAAACATAAAACTTTAGTATTTCAATACATACTTATTGATTTGGGGGGGGGGGGGTCCTCCTAAGTCCAGAACCTGAAATTCAGCTCTGAATCTTATCTACCTGACTTGGGTGGGCCTTTTAACCTGTCAGGGCTTTTCCATTTGGAAAGTATCAGTAACAATACCAGGTAGCCTCAGTAAATGCAGAAAATGCCTCCCTGAAGTAATATGCAGATCAGAGAGAACAGTATCATGTCCAGAGATTGCAAAGGACTGTGTAGAAATGGTTTTAAATTATGATGTATTACTTTCTTGGGGTAATCCCATATTTCAGAGTTATCTCACACCACACCCTGTGTCTCTTCAGAATAAGGCAGTGACAACAAAACCCAAATCAGATCCTGATACACAGGTCTCTGCCATTTCCAATAAACTTTAAAATTTATTTTAATTATTTATACACATTTCCTTGCAATAAAGCAGACTGCTGCCAGTGCACATCATCTAACAGACCCCCAAACACTGAATTTCTCAACATAGACAAACTTCTTTCAAGGAAATTTATGATAACTACATAGGGTTAACCACCTGTGGCTGCTCTGAGTGCAGGTGTGCTGAAAAGGGCCCTGGATAAGCCCTTCTCCAAAGATGAACCTCTCTGCTTCCCTGGGTGGAGGCAGCAGCCACTGCTGCTCAGAACCACTGCTCCAGGCTGCTCCCAAACTGCCAAAGGCATCGGCTCTGTCTCTCTGTGCTCCTTTTATTTGCAGCCATAAAGAGCAGCAGATAATCACAGATGTGTCAGCCCAAATCCAACATCACCTTTTGGGTCCTAAATCCAGTCTGTTAAGAAGGCAGAGACCTAAAGAGGCTGCTCAGTCTGGGTTGGGGCACTCCCACTGAACAGTGCAGCAGCCCCAGAAGGGTGGAAATGGCTCAGCTTGAAAGCTTTACAAGTGCTTGGGAGGAATGAGGGCTTGTGAGAGCCAGACAAGATGCCTGGGAGCTTAAACAATGCTGAGTGTGGCTCCAAGAGCACTCCCTGTGGACAGCCCATCCTTTCAGCACAGCCAGAGGTTGCCCACACGTCTTTAGAGCCGTCGCACGCCCCACATTGCACTGAGTGTGCACAGCAGCTGAGAGCTGAACAAATACTGCACAGCCACTGCTGTGCTGGATGGGGGAACATCCTGGTGCTCCTGTGGCATTCCTCATCAAGTTTTCAGGCTCAAATGGATCCCACATGGAGAGAGTGCATCGGGCTCTGTTGGCAGGCGGGAGATTTGGGGGCTGGAGCACTCCCCATCTCCTCCTTGTGGAAACAAAGCATCTTTTGTGTCTCCTTGCAACCAGGACAAGGGGCTGGAATAAATAATGAAATGACCCAGCCACTCCCCTGCTATTATAGCAAGCAGCTGGAGGGCCACCAAACCCGGGCACCGCGCTCGTCAAACAGGCGCTTTCCCGCCTGCCTTTTATTGGGATTCACTGGTGGCACTCTGGGGGTTTGTCGCTTCTTTCTTTGCCTCCTACTGTCCAGAGACACTACCAGTAAAACCCCAAGGCAATATTAAAAAGGGAAGGCTGGGCTGGCAGCCAGCTGTTGCTACCAGATGTGCCTGTGAGCATCGCAGAAAAAGCCAATTTAGCCGACGCAGCCTCCTCACAAAGTGGAGCCCATTGTTCCATGGGGCACAGCAAGGAACTGCAGGAGGTTAAATAAATCCCAGGGCACGACTGTTTCAGGCTGGGAAAAGCTTCCAGAAAGGTGCTTATTCCTGCAAAGAGAGGCTGGGGAGCTCTCCAAGCGAATAGTAGGTGCTCAAACACTGGCACTGTGGCAACAAAAATAAACTTTTGCATTTTTAAGGTCACTTGGAAGATAATGGGAGTGAAAAGTGCATTTAAGGGATCTAAGTGAAGTTATCCATGTATCCAGGTTGGATGGGGTTGACAGAAAAATCATAGAGTCATAGAATGGTTTGGGTTGGAAGGGACATTGAAAGATCATCCAGTCCCATCTCCTGCAGTGAGCAGGGACATTTTCAATGAGATCAGGTTGCTCAGAGCCCTGTCCAACCTGGCCTTGAATGTTTCCAGGGATGGGGCAACTGCCATCCCCCTGGTGCCAGGACTTACACAACCTTGAAGAGGAAGCAGGTTGGAGTCAAAAGTAGATGCCCAAGCCTTTTGCTGATGTTTCAAACCCCCTTCCCTCCATCCTTCCCTCATCTGGAGTCTGTGCTGCCCTCACAGAGGTGATGCCCACTGCAGCCCACAGTGGGCTTTGTGTACCCTTGTATCTCGAGCCACAGCCTCAAGGAGCAGCAAAGAGATGAATTTGGTGATGCCCTGTGAGCCAGCTGCTTTTCTGGGCCTGCTGCCTCTTCCCCTGGAAAAGGAGAGGCGCAGCTGGGGGGAGGAGGCTCCAGCTGGGAAGGTGGGAAGGGTGAGAGGAAAACCATGAGGGAAGTGCCTGAGCAATTTCACAGCAGAGGCAGCGTATGAAGTTGCCTCGGTTCGTGGTCTGCACTCTGGGGTCTGTCTGTGGGAAGCCTGCAGGGGTGTTGCAACCTGCCAGTGCCAATAAACATCACCACAAGACCAGAGGAGCTCAGGGCCTGCAATATGAAAGGCAAAGAGAGGAAAATTAGAAGCAAAAATATGAAGTTAATAAAAATCTTTTATCCAATCAGACTCTAAAGAGAGCACAGCCATGGGCTGGAAGGAGCAGCCGAGAGCTCCGAGCCCTCTCTTTGCTTAATTACCTAATAGCTTGCAGAGCTGCTCCAGCTTTATGAGTTGCACATTTATGTGCAGCTGTCCTGCCTTGCAGGAGCCGTGGTAGCTGCTGGGGGGTGTCTCTGCCCCTGCCCCCTGCCTGCATGCAGGGCAATGGGGCTCCATGGCCCAGATGCTCCACATCTCAAGGTTTGAAATAGGTAAATCCCTTTAGGTAAATAATCTTTCTTATAAACTATATAATTTGCCTACTAAGGGGGAGGAATTCCCCCTCCCTGCTGTGTGCACAGCAGTTCCTCTGGGCGGTTTATCTGAGCCCCAATTCCCAGGACACAGGGTTGATGATTTCATGAAGATCAGGAATTGTGCCTGTGGCTTGCTGGGGGCTGGCACAGGCCCTGCTTTGGTTTTCCTGCTGCAAGAAAGCCCCTTCCCAGCTCAGCTCCTGGCTCCTGCTGGGAGCAGCTCCCAGAGCAGGAGTGAGTAGGTTGCTGGTGTGGGGCTCTGAGCAGCCTGGCCCAGCTGAACACATCCCCAGTCACTGCAGGGCGTTGGACTGGGTGACCTTTAAAAGTCCCTTCCAACCCAAACCATTCTCTAATTTTATGCTGGAAAATTTTCTCCCAGTGAGGAGTGCACTTTGCAGGAGTGGAGAACAAGGACAAGGTAGGAACAGATATTCCCAGGATGAGGGCAGCACCCTGGACCCTGATAAATAATGGCTTTGGGCACAGTAAATGTTTTATTCAGTTCCAGGTCAGGCTGAGGCAGATCTAGTGAGGTTTTCCTCCAGCTTGGGCTACTGAGGACTGCTGAGGTGTGTTGTCTTCCCTGTGTTGTGGGATCCCTGCTGCCTCCTGGGCATTTTGTCTGTAGGCTCCTTCCCAGCATCCCAGTTTTGCCAGAGCAATCCCCCTGTGTCCCCTGAGCTGCAGGCTCAGGCATTTCAGGACTCCTGTGCTGACACCCTGGCACCAGGCTGTGCTGATGGCCAGGACAGCTCTGTGCAGGCACAGAAAGCCAAGCCCTGCCTTCAGCAGATGGTGAGGTGCCAGGAGGAATTCCCTGTGCTGAGAAAGGACTGCTTGGTGCCTGCTGTCTCAGCATTCCCAGGAATAAGCAGTGGATGAAGATGTCTCTAATCAACAAGAAATTCTTTGCCAGATGCCCATGACTGCAGCACCTGGGCTTTGGTTAACACCTCACTTAGCAGGGCAAAACATAAAGAACCACATGCAGCAGTGCTTGTCCAGAAGCCATAACCTCTGGGCTTTGGTCCCAGCCCTTTTCTGGGGCAGGACGTCTACCCTGGGGACCATGGAAAACCCTGATGGCTTTTTCAGGGCTGTGAAACCCAGAGGCCAGAAGTTGTATGCATGGTTGACTTGCAGGGATGAACACTGACCATCTAAAAGGAGCTGGGGCTTACTGCTGCAGCTGAGCACCATTAACCCCACCTGGTCATTAATCCCCAGGAAATTGAGTCATATCACAGACCTGGAGGAAAAATGGGCTGAGGGGAGCTGCTAGGATCATCTTATCTGACCCTCTGCCATGTGAGAACACCAGAGAGCCTTTGTTCCAACACCTTTTGGTGTTGCAAGCTAAAAATGAGGAAGGAGAGGGAAAGGAGGAGAAAATATGAAGTGCTTAACAAAAGCTGCAGTGATACTGACTGAGAGCATGCCCAGCTGTTGTTCCCTCTCAGATGGCAGTCAGCTGAAGGTATAACACATTTGTGGGCCATGAAAATGCTCCAAGGGCTGGAGCTTCTCTGCTCTGGACACAGGCTGGGAGAGCCAGGGGTGTTCACCTGGAGAAAAGGCTCTCAGGAGATCTTAGAGCACCTAAAGTGCCTAAGTGGGCTACAGAGAAATGGAAAAGGAATTTTATCAAGGGCATGGGGTGACAGAACAAGGGGGAAGGGTTTCAAACTAAATGAGGATAAATTTAGATTTGGTATTGGGGAAAAATTCTTCTCTGTGTAGGTGGTGAGGCCCTGGCACAGGGTGCCCAGAGAAGCTGTGGCTGCTCCATCCCTGGAAGTGTCCAAGGCCAGGTTGGACAGGGCTTGGAGCAACATGGGATGGTGGAAGGTGTCCCTGCCCATGGCAGAGCATGAAAGTGTATGATCTTTTAGGTTCCTTCCAACCCAAACCATCTGTGATTGATTCTGTGACATCTGAAGGAGGAATATTTCTTATGGCACAAATCGTCCAGTGAAAGATTTGTGTTGAACATCTGACTTGCTCCTTAGGAAGATCTTTCTGCTTTCTTGTTCTACTTGAAATAAATACAGCAAAAATCCAAATCAATATTGTGCCTTTGGTGGGTGTGTGACAAAAGTTCACACAGATGTGTCTTTTTCTGCATTTTGCAGCTCTGTTTTCCAAATCTGGGTTTATTAAGAAATCATTTTATCACACCTGGAAAATATAAGTAAAATAAACATTTTTTCATACTCACTGATATTTTTGAAATAGAACCTCAAAGGCTTCCATTAAATACCAGTCAGTTTTAAAAGTAATGTAGATAAGTAAAAAGTAAAATGTTTAGGATTCAGAAGAAAATTTCATATCACTTGAGAATAAAAGTAAAATAAAATAAAATTTCCATTCTGTAAATATTAAACAGAGAGAAAAACTATCTTGTTCCCCCCAAACTCTGTGTAGGAAACAATGTCACAATGTCATGGGAAGAAAAGACTGTCCTTAGCTTTTTGTGTTGCAGAAGAGGAAGATGGTAGATACTTGCTTAATTGAACATATGAAAATATATTAATAATTTCTTCATAGAAAGAATTTTTATTAAGTCCAAATGTATAATCTCAGGCTGCAACTGATAAAGGATGTGTAAATCTGGATTTTCATACCCTAAATTCATGTTTTGATTCTTATTCCCCTTTTCCAAAACATCTCGAAGTCCCACACTGGGCTCTTCTGAAAATCTGCCCATTGTCTGGTGACCTCCCCTCAGCAACTGAGCTCTTTTGAAAACAGGACTTCAGCTGGGAGAGCTGACCACATCTGTAAATCTGGAACAGCTTTTCAAAGAGAATTAGATGTCAAGTTTCAAAAACACTGGTAGGCATTTAAATACCAGGATAGAAACAAATATTTATACATTTAACCTGTTCTAGTGGCTCATCAGCCTCAGAGTAAAGAATTTCTTCCTATCATCCAATCTACCCCTGCCCTCTGTCACTTTGAAACCTTTCCCCATTGTTCTGTCCCTCCATCCCTTGTCCCAAGTCCCTCTCCAGCTCTCCTGGAGCCCCTTTGGGCACTGGAAAAGGCTCCAAGTTCTCCCTGGACCCTTCTCTTCTCCAAGCTGAACAATCCCAGCTCTCCCAGCCATGCTCCACAGGAGAGGAGCTCCTCCCCTGATCAATTTAGTGGCCTCCTCTGGACTTGTTCTGGATTTGGGGGCCCCAGCCCTGGATGCAGAACTGCAGGAGGGGTTTAGAGGACATGGTTTAGTGGTGGTTGGCAGTTCTGGGTTAACAGTTGAATTTGATGATGCTAAGGCTCTCTTCCCACTAAAATAATTCTATAATTCCCTATAATTCCCTATAAACTGACTTTTGATCTTTCTCAGGGTCTTTCGGGTCGCTGCTACCCCAAGAATGTTAAAAGTCTCTTTTTTCAGCCCAAGCACTTGAAGAATGAGTTGGAGCTCTTCAGTTCTCCGTCTCAAGGTTGTTTATTGCATCTTTATAAAAAATTTTCTCCTGCCCTGCTGAGGTCCATCCAGCAGGACAGTTCCAGGCACTCTGCCTGCCCCCAGGGGTGGTGTTATGTCTTTATACTAAAAACTACATGTACATTATTTACAATAACTTCCCAATACCCATCACCTATGTTAGACAGTGAGCTTCTACTCTAAACCAATCCAAAAGTGCCAACATCACAGCAGAAGATGGAGGCCAAGAAGGAGGAGAAAGGCTGGACCCGCCTGGATCCCTCCATCTTGCCTCCTGAACCCCCATACCAAAACCCCCAAAATCTACTTTTCCACCCCATCACAACTTCACTATTATTCTACCTAAACTGTTGTGCCTTGCTGGTCTTCCTATAAGGTTGGTAATTTGCTCCACGGGTCATAATCAAACCCACAGGTGTTTTGGGCTCCATGCCAGGGCTTCTGAGCCCCCTGGCAGGGGTCTTGGCCATCCTGGACAGCCAGAGGGATATTCTGGGTTGCCACAGATCTTAATTTGCCCTATTAACCTGTTTTTAAGGTTCCATTTCAGGCAATCAAGCAGGGGGTATAACTTGTGCTCCCTGCTCAGAGTAAGCAAAACTTGCAGAGTGAGTTTGGTGTGATCTTGGTGGTTACACAGCCTGAAACCAGCCTTAATACCAGACCTGACCCTTGTGGCTTCAGTGGAGACGCATGGATGAGCAACAATATTGAATATTTGCTCTTCCTGCCCCGCATCTCAGCCCCTAAACCCATCCTGCCAGGATGTGCTGCAGTGAGTGCTGGGTCTGGCTCCTTGATGAGCTCATCACACGTGAGGATTTCTGGAGACGGGGGGGATTTGTGAGCCCCAGACACTCCTCAGTGGCTGCAGAGGGCTGGTCCATCTGCTGCCTGGTGTTCCCTTACATGGAGTCAGAGGAGCTGGCTGCCAGCTCCCAGCAGACAGATCAAAACAGCATAAAAAGGGATTAGGATCTGAAGACCGGATGGAATTCCCTGACGTTTCCCCTTAAAAGTTTCAGGTGGGGGATAAAGAAAAATCTTGTAACCCGAAACCTTCTGATGTCCAAATTGTTATGTTACATAGGAAATCTCCTTCTTTCTCACAGCCCCTGGTGGACTTTCACTGATGAGTGAGTGGGCCATCTGTTTAATTTCACCATTAACGTGTGTGTCGTGCACTTACAAACCCTCTCCTCCCTGTGCTGTCCTGCTGCCCATATCTGAATTGTGGCTGATCTTGGTCCAAAAACCACAGCAGGGCGTGTAATTAATGAGGGTAAAGTTGTGATATGATAAGTGCTGCAGTGTAGTGTGTGGTTGGGCCCATTGTTAACCCCAGAGCTGTTAATTTCAGGGCAATGCTTTAAGCTGATTTACATGGGAGATAAGCAAATTAATCGGTATTACAGCAATTAAACCATTTAGCACTTATCCAGCTGCAGATCTTAAAGCAATTTGTAAACATTAATGAATTAGACTCCATGTTCAATCAAGCTTACAGTTCTATAGCCCCATTTCTAGAAAGAAATTCAGAAGAGTGGGAGAGAAATCCCTGTTTTATCAGCCCAAACTGAAACTGCCCCCAGTTTTTATTAGAAGTTATAAAAGGCATATTGTATGCCTCTGTCCTTACACCTGGGACAAAACTCCCTTTAACTTTGATGTCCATTCAATGCTAGATATCCCCTTACAGCTTAAAGTGAAATATCCCTTTACCAAAATGGTGTTCAAAACGTACCACTGGTAAAAGAAGGAGGAGTGGGTGAGTTTTCCTGTGATGTCCTGATCTATACTAGAAAAAAATGTCTTTTATTCCCTATTTATCTATGTCTGGGTTTTCTCTGTCTCTACTCAAAAACAAAATGAGAAGGGTCTACATTTTTCAGCAGTCAGTTGGGGGCTGTTCCCAGCTCTATGTGATCAGTTAAAAGAGTCCTCGTGCTTTGCAGTGCTCCCGCTCAGACCCTGAGGATAAATCCTCCTTCTTTTTAGTTAATTTAAAGTCAGGTAGCTCTGCAGTAAGCTGGCCAAACTCACCGAGTGAGCTGAGGATGTTTTTGCTGCCCAACAAAAAAGCCCTCATTAATTAAACAGGACTTGCTTCCAGAGGTTTGCAGGATGCAGCTGTGCCCTGCAGGCATTATCCCGTGGTGGGATGGGAAGTCCTGGGTAAGGCAGCTGAAATGGTTGCTATAGGGGTTCACAGTGGGAATACAGACTCAGCTGGATGTGATCCTGATTGCTTATGCCAGGCATTTACTACTCAGTTGAAAGAGTAAACAGGGACTTCAAAGCCTCATCAAGCTGCCAATCAGATATATCCACAGCTGGAGAGAGGCTGTGCACAGCAGAGGATGGGAGGAGATGGGCAACATCAACCTGAGCACGGGTCTGAGGAGGAGCAGCTGGGAAAGGGGCTCATCCTGGAGAAAAGGAGCTCAGGGGGGACCTTCTGGCTCTGCACAATTCCCTGAAAGGAGGGGACAGCCAGGGGGGTCAGGCTCTGCTCCCAGGTACCAAGGGACAGGATGAAATGGCCTCAAGTTGTGCCAGGCAGGATTTAGACTGGATCCTAGGAACAATTTCTTCACTGGAAGGTGGTTTAGGCATTGGTACAGGCCCTCCAGGGAAGTGGTGGAATCACCATCCCTGGAAATTTGGATGTGGCACCAAGGACGTGATTTAATGGTGGGCTTGGCAGTGCTGGGTTGACAGCTGGACTTGATGATCTTAAAGGTCATTTCCAACCTTAATGAACCAATAGTTCTGTGATTCTAAGAGAAGAGCTGTGAGCATCCCCCCTCTGCACATGGATAAAGGGTCGGAGGAACACCCAGCCAGGTTTGCAATGACCTCCACAGCCAGCACCAGTGGCATACAACCTTTAGGTGTTCCTGTAAGTGGCCATGTTTTCTGAAGCCTTGGTGACCTGAGGTGACCATCAGTGTCACAGAATGGCCATCAGTGTCACAAAAAGGTGATTCTCAGGTGCTCTGCCCACACTTACAAATCAGAGCAGGGTTATGGTCTCCATTTCAACTCAATGCTCTTTGAGGTCTTTTCAAATTTTAATGATTCTGTGTTTTCAACCCTGACAAGCTCTGAGGACAGGTCCTGCTGTGTGGGGCATCCCATTGTTGTTGTCTGAGATTCTTGTGGGCATACCCTGTGATCTGCAGTTTTGTGGCGAGATTCGCAGCTTTGTGTCAGAAAAAAGTGTGAGTTGCCTCCAGCTGCAGTTTTTAATTTCTGGTGTCACCAAAAAGAGTGTCTTCTGGGTCTTTGTAAAGCCTAGGCAGAGAGAGGGACCCACAGGGAAGAAGAAAGCTGCATTTATATAGTTGGCATTCCCTGATGTATGAGCTGGGACGCTCATTGTAAGCGCTTTGCTCACAGACAGAAAATAATCACTAACAGGAACTTTTCCCCTTCAGCTCATCTGAAAAAAAAAAAAAAACCCAAAAAAGTGTGCCAAGAAAACTCCTATCCAGAGCCTCCTAGACACTTTCCCAGTGCCAGAGGATGATCTTTGAACATCTGTTACAGCTCTGCACATGAAAGGCTCACAGGCACATTAGTTTGCATGTCCAGCCATCCTATCTCCAAGGAGGATGCGCTCATGGCTGACAGAGCTATCTGCAGGATGTGATTGCTCATGCTGCACCCAGGTACTTGGCAAGTCAGGGCAGTGACGATGTTCTTGGCATCATCGCACCTGCCCCGTGTGCTGAGCCACGGGTGGGCGGGATTTCCACATCGCTGTCTCCCTGCCCGGGATCGGAGCGGCTGCGAGCTCACCGCTGCAGCTGGCCGAGCCCAGCAGCTCCGGAGGAAGGGTTTTTGTCTCTCCTTTCAAGGCAGAGCTGTGAAAAGACTCGCACTTGATGGGTTTTTCCTCTCCAGCTAGACTGAAGGTGCTCAGTGAAGGTGCTCACTTGGTGGTCTTTGGTCTTTGCTTCAGCTTCTGATGTTTTTTAGGTGAAGTATTCTTCTTCCCTTGGGGTGACTTGCAGGAAGTAACACAGCACCCTGACCCCTAAAATGCAGCTGTGGAGCTTTCCTGTTGATTTCAGAGCAGCCCCAAAACCACCAAGGCACTGTCAGGAGCTGGGCCCAGCTGTTCTCAGCTCCTGTTTGTTTGCTTTGACTACAAAACCCACCTTCACCAGAGCAGCATCCTCGCCTCCCTGTCTGCCAGCAGGACACCAGTTTAGATTGCTGTGAGTTTTACAGCCCTGCTTTTATGCCAAATTGGCTAGAAATCACCCCAGAAGGGTCAGCTGTCTGAATGCCTTGTGCTCCTTGTTATTTTCCCAGTCAGAGCTGCTCAGTGATCAATGCTCCCCAGGGCAGCTCTTACAGGTGAGTCAGGCAGGGTCATGATGCTTTGGTCATTTGTCTCTGCTCTTCTCTCTTATCTCCTCTAAATATTTATTTCAAAGAAAGTGTTTGGGCTGTTCTTAGGGCAAAGTTCAGTTCAGTCCCCTGGTATATCTTAGAGTCACAGACTCATTAAGGTTGGAAATCCTGCTAAGACCACTGAGTCCAACCATTACCCCAGCACTGCCACTGTCCCCACTAAACCATGTCCCCAGGTGCCCACATGTGTTTTGAACAATTCCAGGGATGGTGATTCCACCACTTCTCAGGGCAGCCTCATCTGCAAGTGCCTGAGCACCCTTTCAGTGAAGAAAATTTTCCTAATATCCAATCTAAACCTCCCCTGGCACAACTTGAGGCTGTTTCCTCTTTTCCTATCACTTGTTACCTGGGATGATCCAGCAGTGTATCCATCTTATACTTGGATTTAAGAATTTTTGCATGGTGTAAGCAAGGCAGAGAACAACACCTGGTTTCACACAGGGCACCAGGTAAATGCCACACCAGTGACAGCTTTTGGTCACCAGTGGTAAGGGCTGGGGTTACATCTCATTGCTGGGAGATAAAACATTTTTTCCTTGGCCAAATGCTGATCTGTGTGGTTGTGGGACTGCCTTCATCAGAACAAGGAAACACAGAGATGGGGCAAAACTGCATCCTAAATCTTACCACAGTACCAGTCTCTCTCTCTCTTTTTCTCAGCCTCACCCCGTTTAATTCAACTCTTACTTTCCAATTTGCAACAGTGCGTTATTTTTGTCTCTGCAGACACAAATCCAAATCCTGATCTCATTAATGTTAGTGGCAAAACTTCCAATAACTTCAACTGCACCAGGACTTGGCTCACTGTGAAGAAAATGTTGTTCTGAAGGCAATATGTAGTGCCACAAGGCTTCAGACATCCATAAATCCATCAGGCCAATGAGCATTTCCATCTGCCATCCAGCATTTGGAGTCGTGTGTGTTAACAATATGAGCTAGAGAGTGAAAGTTACCAGCAAATGCATTTCTGCAACCATTTCTCCCCCTCTTATTGATGAGGCTTTTGCATTTACTGGCAGAAGGAGAAGGAACAGCTTCCAGAGCACAGTAGTTTCTGTGTAGGTTGGCTCTTGGATGTCAGTGTGATGGACACCTTGAAAATGTTGTAGTAAGACCTAAAAAGGTTGGTTTGGTTCTAGGAAAGCTGAGCTTATTTCCCAGCTCTGCCACCAACCTCCTGTGCGTCCCAGGGCAAATCATTTGATCTCACTGTGCCTCAGTCCCTTTGCTGCAACATTTCTGTCCTTTGCCTATGCAAAATTACAGGCAAGGCTGTAATACAAATACAAATACAAATACAAATAATAATAATAATAATAATAATGATAATAATAATAACAATGAAAATCTGGTTTATACACTGCATCAAATCTCAGCCACCTGCACCAGGCCAGCTACATTCTGGCAGGACTCCCACAGCTGAGCAGCACACACGGGAATCCTTTAGCTGGGAAAAAAAAAATCTTTCCCTTTCCTGGTGAATAATTTTAGGACTAGACTGGTAGCAAAGCCAGAGTGCAACCTGGAGGCAATTTCACTGGCATTCCGAAATGAGTTTTATTTAAGTCCATAAATGTTTTTGAAAAGTCTGTTTTAATAGAGGCCAGAGTGCCCTGGGGTGACTCTCTTAAAGAGCTTTGTTTGGTTAATAATGGTTTGTAAATGCTGTCTGTTGGAAGTGCTGCTGCCACTATCTTGGAGAAGTCTCTGCTGGGGAACACAGGTACCCTGTGTTTGCTGAGGGGTTTTCCTTGTGTTTGCTGAGGTGTTTGAATGTTTTCCTTTCCAAAAACACCTGCCAGTGCCCAACCCTGTGTGGCCACAGTGGAAAAATGCTCAGCTGAATGGCCATGGATGTGCTACATCCACACACCCATTTCTTTGGTGGCACGTGGGATGTCACCATGGGAGAAGATGGCATTGCCCTGTGATTTGGGGTGCTGAATACCTTGGAGAACTCACTAGATTGTTTCTAAGGACAGGTCCTGGCAGATCCCTGCAACTGCAGCTGGATGTGCTGTGGTGTGAACAAAGGACCCATCCCACCTGCCAGGGGTGAGATTCAATTCATGGCACAGGGAGGGTCCTGCTGGGATGGTGAACAGTTGCCATGAGGATGCCCTGAACTAGGAGCCAAAGGCACAAATCCTGGCATTAACTGTTAGAGAAAGGACAAAATCAGTCATTTCAATCTCTTTATTTGTATTCAGTGGGAAGCAGGACTTCTAAATGACCTTGAGAAATACTCAGAATTGTACTTTCTGCTGCTACCTCTGCAAGCATGGACTGTGTGAAAACATGATGCCTGCTGTTCCTGCTAAAATCCCACAGTTTGGTTTCTCTGCAACCACTGGCTTCTCTGCAAGCCTCTGGGTCCTTTCAGAGGGCCCAGCTCCATCTTGCAGGGATCAGCAGCACTATTTCCACCCCTCAAATCTACTCCAGCAGCTTCAGTTTGGATAAAATTACAGCAGCCATCAATCCAGTGCTCGTACTCCAGAGCCGACGCTAATCACCACAGAGGGGAAGGAAGCAATTTTCTTCACACTTTGTTACTGTGCACCTCCATACTTAACAGATCTCAGTGCTGCTCTTTATTCTGCATCCTTGAGGAGCATCCATCACCACCCAGTGATGGAAGGGCTGACAGAAAACCAGGCTGGACAGACCACTGCACTGGCCAGGCAGGATTCACCTGACCTAACTGTGGCTGCCTGCAAGCCTGGCTGATGTCAGATATCTTTTTCTAGTTGGTGGAGAGAGTAGGAGACACTCAGGGGATGATTCATCCCATGTTAGGAGAGATGTCTGAGGCAGCCAGGATAAATCACCCTTCAGAGGCCCAGTTCTGTAGGTGGAGCCCATATGATTCACCCCTGTGAGATTACAAATTTCCTGATGGTTGTAGTGGACATAGGTGTTCCTCATCTCTCCTGGCCATGGGTGCTGTACTCCTGACCCTCTGCAGTAGTTCTTCAGATGAATGAAATTCCAGAAGATTTGCTTTTGCTTAATACAAAATTGCCCCAAGCATGCTGCCTCTTAGCAGGTTGATGCAGGACACTAGAGCAATATGGATGTGCCATGATAATAATAATAGTAAAAAAGATTGCTGGTTTGGAAAAGGGAAATATAACTGAAACTCAGCAGAAGGGGCCAGTGAGAAGCCCTGTTTCAAAATGATTGTGCACTGAGATGATGTGGAAGAGGAGGGGAAGTTTTATTAATTATCGTACTTAAACCTGAGTGCAACGGCAAACACTGCTGCTTTTAAAACTTCCCAGCTGTTCCTGCCTTTGTTCTGGTGACTGCTTGGAAGTTTGAGCAGTGATAAAAGCAAGGGCTCTTAAAGCAGTTTGCAAAGTTGTAGGAGACTTTAAACAGCTGGTATGATAAAACACCCACATTTCCCCTGACAAATGTAAGCTCCACCGGTAGCTTTTAGTACAGGGATCTGTACCAGAGCCATAAAAGAAATCAAATGGTTAAGTGTGGAGGTGAGGTCCTGGGTTTTCCCAGCTCAGTAAAGATATATCCAACCAGCCATTATCACACAGGTGCACGTATATCATTCAACATCAGACATCAAGCAAAAATAATCGCCTGGAGCGAGAGAGTAAAGTTCAATGAAAGTTTGAAAGTGTTACACACCAGCACTCCAGGAAGGATAATCACACACACACACACACAGAAAAAAAAAGAAAAAAATCACTCCCATGCTTTTGTTTGGTTGATGAGTTTGGGTTTTCTGGCTGCATCAAATGAGATCTGCAAATCCGTCTTCATTAGACTTCTTCTAAAAACAATTGTACATTTCCTGGAAGCTCATTAACACAGGAGCATTGCCAGGCTCTTATTCATAATGACCCTGATTCAACAAAGTAGTTGAACATGTGCTCTGGGACTGATGATTTATAATAGAAAGTATAAAAGGAACCCAGATTTCTTCTAAGTTGTAAAAAAACTAAGCCCACATTTCATTTTTAGTGAAAATTCTGGTGAATCCCTCTTTTCTTTGATCTGATTTGTTTTAAATAATATGTCTAATATCTACCTATCTATTATTTCATCACTCATCATAAATTCAGGCTGAGCTTGAAATACTTGATGACTCCATCTCAGTATCTACTGATTCCTCCTTCTCTCTTCTGAAATCCTTCAAATACTCTAGAGACTGGCAGGGCAGCAGCTGTTACCTGTTGAGCACAAGGATACAGAATCATGAATGATTTGGGTTGAGACAGGCTGGAAGGTTCAACTGTTCCAACCCCCTGCCATGGGCAGGGACAGCTTCCACTATCCCAGGTTGCTCCAAGCCCTGTCCAACCTGGCATTGAACAATTCCAAGGATGAGGTATCCACAGATTCTCTGGGAAACTTCTGCCAGGGCCTGACCAGCCTCTGAGTAAAGAATTTCTTCCCAACAGCTAATCTAAATTGCCCTCCTACAATATAAAGTCATGTAGGTAAAGGTCTTTCACGTAGGCTTAAATTTATTTTTTAATAGTTTAAATATCTTTTCCTATTGCAGTTACCTCGGCAGAAAAGATTCCCTGTTCCTGGCTGAACTGTGATCCAGCTTTGGTTCTTATTCCAACCACCTCCAAGGCATCAGCATCTGCTGCTTTGCCCAATTTATTGCTATTTCACCATTCCTGTTCCTGTAGGATGATAGCCCCAACAGTGATTAATCCCTTGCTACATCCTAAGCTCTGTACAAACATGTAGTAAGAGATTTACATCCCTCTGAGAAGCCTATAACCTAAATAGATGAAATAAATTAGGAGGTGAAGTGATTTGCCAGGAGGAAAAGCTGATTTTTGGATTTGCACCTGACGGCGCCAGGTCTTGGTGCCTGGTCATTAATCCCCCATTCCCCAGGGGAGCAGGAGTGTTACCTGCTGGAAGTCCTCAGCTGGAAAACGTTCCAGCTACAGCTTTCCTACTGCAGTTCTGCTGGAGACAGATCACTCCTCGCTTGACACATGGAGTTGTACGAAGGCTCATTACAGAAAATGTTTTATGCTGTCGATCTTCCAAAGCGTCGTCGCTGCCAGCAGGGCACTGGCTTCAGAATGGGTGGATTGTGCTTCCAAAAGCTAATTAAAATCATTAGTGGCTCCCTCAGATCAGTTGCCAGAAGCTATCCTTCATGACAGCAACCTCACATTCCCCTTGTCTGCTTGGGTACATTTAAGAGTTATTCTGAAGTTTATTATCTACCTTTTTAAAAATAATTCATGGTTATTTTATGGTGAGGGGAGACATCTTAAAATGATTATGTATACCCAGATAAGCAATAAAAATCACAGAGGTCAAGAAAGAGAGGGCCTGTTTTGAATGTTACAAGTGTTCTGTATCTGCTGCTGGGTTCAAGGCCAGAACCTTTGCCAAATCCCCTGAAGTCAGATATTTTTCCACGCTCTGCCTGTTACAAATGGAAGCTACAAAGCCGCTCAATGGGAAGGGGATAGAAAGATGAAAGGGGAAATCTCAACCAGAAAACAGTCACGAGACAGTATCACTATTTAGGATTTCTTTTTCTTTCCCCTGAATGTCTATTTCCCTCATCCTCCACCATTACCAGGTTTGTATCCTTTGGAAATTGATAGAAACAGGAGTTTCATGCAAGCAGGTCTGTAACGTGGATAGAAACTTTGACCAGGATTTATACTGCTTACCTGCATACCAAAGAGCAGAGCTGCATTAAGTGCCTGGACTGAGAAGGGTGGTTCAGTTCACTGAATACAGGCTGTGACCCTCAATAAATCAAAGTAATACTGCTCTCCTCTGAACCCTTTCTTGTCCTGTCTGTTTCAAGTATATTTTATTTTCCTTCCCCCGTTGGTACAGTGGATTCTCCAGGTGCTGACACAAGGCATTTCAAGATTTGTAAGCCATGTTACACCTGCAAAGTGCCTGGTGACAGCTGTGAGAGGTGCATTTGTTCCAGCTCTGCTCAGAGCTGCTGGCTACAGCCATTTGTATGGAATACCTTTGAGCTGTAGTTATGTAGATTTAGACATTAGGAAGAAATTCTTTACTGTGAGGTTGGCAAGGCCCTGGCACAGGTTGTCCAAAGAAGCTGTGGCTGCACCTGGATCCCTGGAACTGTCCAAGACCAGGTTGGATGAGGCTTTAAGTAACCTGACCTAGTGAAAGGTGTTCCTGCCCAGGGCAGGGGATTGGAAATGGGCGATCTTTAAAGTCCCTTCCAACCCAAATCATTCTATGATTTTGGCTGGGAAATTGGGTGTCTAAAACAAAGGATTTGATGCTACTGGGAGCAGTTCTTTGTGTGGCGGATTGCTTTCATGGACATGGAAACTCATGCTGGAAACATGGTTTTAATAATTAAATTCATTTGGATATTTTATGTAGAGTGTCACTTTAGCTTTGTAATAATAAATTCCAGTTCTTCTTCTGTTTGCAGCAATTTAACTCTTACTGGAAGAATCATTTCTGTTCTACTTCTGCTTCCCACTCAGTAATTAGCTCTAGTGCCAGAGATTTATCCCCCTACATAGTTTTTAAAAAGCACAGGATCACCAGTAAAATGGGGCTGCCCATTGCATCTCTGCTCAGGGCTGCCAGTGATTCCAGCACAGCAAAGAGCAGCTCTGAGTGGTTTTGTCCAAAAAAAGAAGATGGAAAGAATGTTTTTTGTGCTTGCCTCCTACAGTGAGCATCTTCCATGGTGATGAAAGCTCCTGGTCCACTTCCTGCCTTTCCCACCTGGAATGGCTACGTAACAAGAATAACATTCCCTGGCTTTAGCTGTGTTGCTGCTCAGGAAGGATTTGCTAAAATTCACTGAAATAGCCATTGAAACCCAAATATGAGCAGAAGTTTCTGCAAGTCTGATTTTTGCCATGCAGAAAGGCTGTACCTGTGGCAGCTGAGGCACCCTGCCCAGTGACAGCCACCTTTGCAGCCACCCTGCAGGGAAGCAGCAATCCAGCCACATTCATCAGTTCATAGTGAATGGCCACAGTTGCTCTGCACATCCCTCACCTAATGACAGGCTGCCTTCAAAAGTTTTACAGCTTTTTTTGCCTTTTTTGCCTTTATTTTCTTTTTTTTTTTTCCTTTGGTAGTAGGAAGCATCCTTCCAGTGAAAATAAGACCATTTGATGTTACAATAAACCATTCTGCTGGCTCAAATCAAAGATGAGGCACCGAGGTGTTGTAAAAATCTTTGAGTCAACGAAAGACAGCTGGTTGAATCATTTCCCAGATTTTCATATGACTCATAAATTTGTTACATAGTGAGGAAATTCCGTGAAAGCTTCTTGGCAGGCACCACCAGTCTGACCAGTAGCTAAGAAACACATAACCTTCCAGTTATAGGGAGGGAGCAGTGTGTGGAGGAAACAAAGAACACTCTGCCTTCAGGTTTGAGCCTGGGGTCACTTGGAAATGCATTTCTGCCACCAAAGCCACAATCCTTGTGCACAAGGGAACAGGACATTGAAGTGACAGCTCTGGGCCGTTATGACAATGTCCAGAAGAGTCTTGTCTCTTCCTCTCTCTCATTCCACCCCACTGCACTCGAGCACAGAAACACACATGTCCAGACTCCACAGCGGTGACCTGGTGGTGCAGATACTTGAATCAGCCAAAGACATAAAATTATACCTTATCCATGTTAACCAAGAGGTATAAACTCATAAATGTTTTGGGTTGGAAGGGACTTGAAATATCAACTCATTCCAATCCTCTTCCATGGGTAGAGACCCCTTGCAATATCTCAGGTTGCTCCAAGCCCCATCCAACCCAGTCTTGAACATTTCCAGGGATGTGGAAGCCACAGCTTCTCTGAGCAACCTGTGCCAGGGCCCCACCATCCTCTGAGGGCTAGTGAAACACTGGAGTAAGACAGGTAGCCCAAATCCTGTCTTATTTGGGCATCTAACGACAAAATTTGAGATGCTTCTGCTACCATGATCCACATTTATTTGGGTAATAAATGGGGAACATCTTAGAGAATCTCTAGAGGGAAAAGTCTGGCTACTGTGAGCAGGTAGGCTGGGTACTTGTGTTCCCTAAAAAATCTTCAAAGCTTTGTTTGGCTTTTTCACTCTCACCACTTATTGTGTGTGGACAGAAAGGTCTTGCTTCAAGGGAACCAATTAATTAGACACCTACAACCTTGGCACAGATTGGGGCACAGTGATGTGGACCCCAAATTAAGCTGTATGAACAAATACCAGTGACCATCTTGTGCTTGTGTTGACACAAGCATTGGGCCAAGGACACAGCTGGTACCTCAGAGATCATTTGAGCCTTTAGTTGTCTCCATTACCCCAGCAAAATGGAGTTTATTCACAAAACTCCTCCAACTTCGGAGGTTGCTGGTGCAGACAACTGCACCTGAATTTCTCAGTGATCCCTGCTCTGTGTCCAGAGGAAAAGAGGAACAGGTTCCTCTCATCCCAAGCTATTGAAGCTCCATGTGACCTCAGGCATCATGCAGATAATCTCACAATAATTTTCATTCATGTCCCTGTGATATATAGACAATAAACCCAGGACACACTCTTGAAAGTTGGGGTGTAGAATCATTGGCAGCTCTGCAGTAAAACTCAACAATGCAGCATTTGGTTGTTCTGTTGGGTCTCTAAGTTCTTCACCTTGTTATCTTTTGAGGAATCCCCAAGGCATCTGCAGGGGCTCTGCACATCTCAGGTTGTAGCACAGAATCTGAGGTGCTCTGGGGTGTTGGCAGACAGGTCAGCTCAGGGTTTTTCCCAGTCACTGGGACCAAAGCCACAAAGCCACAAAGCCACAAACCACAAGGAGTAATTGACTGCAGCGTGTTAGGTTGGGTGATGGAAGTGAGACTGTCCAGGTTAGAGAGTGTGAAGGTGATGGGGACCACCTTGCAGAGACTTGGGGACCACCAGAGAGGCGTGGGCTCCTGTTTGGGGCCCACCAGTGCCAATATTTTAACCAGTGCTTAAGCAGAAGATGTGTGACCTGGCAATTTGCCCCACAGAGTTTTCACACATTTAATTAATTCATCAGGTAATTCAAGAGCCCTGGATGATCCCAGATAGAAGTCCCACTGAAATCCCAGTGCATAGTGAGCACACACAGGCCCAAGCACACCTAATGGAATGCGGCTCCCAGCTCCCCAAACCCTGCCCTGCTTAAAATGGCCAAAGGAAACACAAATGACATTTTGTTTCTTCCCTGTGAAAAAACACTTGCAAAACCCTGACCGGCAAGAATGGATTGCATTTCAGGGACTTGTTTATTCATCCGAAGCTCAAAAGATTTAAGAGTTTAAATAAAACACCAGAATGAGGCTCTGAGTATGTGAGGCTCTGAAATGCTCTTTTTAAGAGACAGACGCCTGACGCCTTGGAGGAGCTCCTCGGTGGCAGAGAGGGGTTTAGCGGCTTCAGTTGGCTGCAATTAAAGCTGATCAGGGCTTCGAGCTGGTTGACAACACAGAAAATCATGTCCAGTTCAGCCCTCCAAAATGCCTCCCTGTGTCACATACTTGTCACAGCTTTAGCTTCAAACTGCAGCATGAAATACACAGCCCATCGCCAGGTTAGGGGTAAAAATGTTCCTAGGAATTCAGAAACTTTACCAAACCGTTATTCTGACTGCTTTCCAGATTAAGCCTCTTTATTTTTTTTTCCCTCTCCTTCTTTTGGTTGCTTTAATTTACTAGAGGAAGCAAAGGCAAATAGTTTAATCATAACCATCCCTAGGGGCAATTTAGAATCATTTTCTCATTAGTGCCTATAATATGCAGTATAAGTAATGTTCAATCAGATGGTGGCTACAAAGGCCTGTGCAGACAGTGAAATGAAATGTACTCCAAAGCCAGGAATAGATGAATGAGAATAATCTTGTCTTTTTGTATCTTGCCCCTTTGCTGGTGGATGAACAGGATTTCCCCACCCCCCCCCCCCCCCCCCCCCCTTTATTCTCTTTCTGGTTTGGGGAGGATGAATCAAACTTTCTCCTAAATAGTAAAATCAAGTTATAGAAGTGGAGAGATTCCAAGACTGTTAAGGCTCCAGGGAATTCAGTCACAGACAGCCAAAGGCAGGAAGTATTTGAAGGGGGAGAAGAAAATAAAAACATGAGGGAGCAGGAAATACGTGCTCCATAAAGATGACTTAAGTGGGAGACATGTGTCACACATCCATAAGGAGGATCCAACAGGAGTACCTGAGGCTATTTTGGGAGAGACAGTAGTTTCAAAGGCTTCTTCTTCCCCAAAAGATTCTCAACCTGAGATGCAATTTCTCCCATCCCCAGTTTCATCATACCACCTCGTGTGGGTCAGGATTGAAGTCAGATCATGGAAATGACTCCCATTAAAAAACAAGCTATGAAGACTCAAAATGGTGGGGACAGGAAGTTCTTGCACCATCTCTCCTTCCAAAGCTGGCACACATGGGATTACTCCCCTGAGTGTAGCTGGGTAGATAAGCAGAAGTAAAATTGTCATTATTGGATGGCCACCAGCTCAGTGGTTGCCCTTTTGCTCCTGTCGCATGGGATGTGCTGCTCAGTGACAGCTACGCCACTGAAATGGGATCTCATGGATCATCCTGGCCATGACGGGGAGCCCAAAGAGCACTGCCTGTGATTCCAGCACAGGCTGGAGCTGAGAAAGGTAAATTCTTTCCTCTTTCCAGGGAAAAAATCAGTAAGACTCTTAGTTGTGTTCCTCTCCGTATTTCTCGGGAGGCTCAGGGTGGTACCTACTGGCTTTGATGGACCTTGTCTGGGAGAAGGGCAAATTCTGGGATTTCCTGCTTTCCAGCTGGCCCAGGGTGATGACTGAGATTGGATATTATCTCTTGAACAGCTCTACATTAAAACAAATGTAGTGGCTTCACTTGTCTGTCTTTTATAGGTTGGAAGAGACACTGGTGCTGCTCCCACAGCATCCACAGAGATCAAAGGTATGAAATTGGACTCCATAGCAAGGGGTTTTGCAGATCGTTTTTCAGGATCATTCAATGAGGGTTTGAACCTCCCAGGTTTCACTTAATTCTTCATAACTGAATAAAACCAAAAATTCAAAGTGAAACTCAACCCAGAAATCCACATTCAGCTTGGATTTGGATGGAAACCAAAGGAAATCATTTAATCCCAACATGGTTTCTACCAGAAGCTCTGCTTTGGTCTGGGTTTGGTTGAAGCTCAGCTTTTGCTTCCCTTTGCTGAATAGTTCATGTAAACTATGGGATAAAAAGAAACAAATTCAGGAAATACTTGTGTATTTTCCTTTAACGGTTCGAAAATATCCCCTGAATTCTATCAAACACATCAGTTCCATGAAACTCTAGAAAATACATCAGTCCAAACTCTCTGCAAATTACAAAGAAGAGGAATTTGTCACTGTTTATCTTCAACACAAATACAGATACTCCAGCCCTGGAAGAACCTGGATATGTAGCCTGCATTTTTTCCTATAGGTGGGGAAAAAAGACAACTTTAGAAAAGATTATTTGATTTGATGAACAAAAATGAAAGATGAAAAAGCCATAAACAAGCTTTCCTCTCACTTTTACAAAGTCTGAAGCAAGCAAAAGCAGCAGATTTGCTGCTACAAGAGACTTGGAGGATGTTTTCCCCAAGATCACAAAAATGATGGTAATAATACAAATATCCTGTTGGGCAACAGGCTTCAAGTGATTATGGACAAGCCTAATTATTGTCTTATTGAATGGATCATGGCAATGAAAAATCTATTAAATAGAAGGATGGCAGGACTGTTCAGATAGTGAATAATGGGTATGGAAAATGGATATTTCTTATTTTAGCATGTGTTTGTGTAAGTCTGTGTAAGGCTTGTCTGTTTCATATCCTCTTGACCATGAGAATGTGGAGCTTCATAGGAAGGGACAAGAAACCATAATTTATGTTTATGGCATGAGCAGTTTTTTAGTTCAGCCAACAATTAGGGGCAGCCTGAACTCAGAAGATGAAGTTCTTGCTCTTTTGGGCTCACAGATGAATTGGGGTCTGTAGATCTGGATTATTCGAGGGCAGGTTGGACAAGGCTTGGAGCAACTTGGGATAGAGGAAGGTGTCCCTGCCCATGGCAGGGGTTGGAATAAGATATCTCAAAGGCCCCTTCCAGCTGAAACCATTCTGTGATTCTGTGATACTACTGTGGACTGGTATTCCCCCTTAGGCATTCTGGGTGGTAAAAATACTTGTTTACAGAGTTTGCGGTATGATTGTTGCTCCACAGGGAGCGCTGGGTATCTGCAAACTGTGCTTGGCAAACTCACACCCTGGAGATATTTCGTGGAAATTCCACTCACTGGTTTTTTGGTTGTTTCTCCACAAATTCCTCGTTAATACATTCTCCACTAATAAATCTTTTCATTGCTCAACCAGCTCTGCAGAAAACAAAAGTACTGTTGGGAGAACGTTTGATTGCAACATTTCTTTCTACAGAAATAATTATCATCCAATAAAGTTGGAAGGAGCTTGGCAAAGTAAAATCCTCCACTGGGATTGGATCCCCTTGAAAAGACTCAAATTAATTTTGCTGTTGCCATGATTTGATTAGATCTTGTTTCACATGTGGTTGAGCTTCAAAACAGAGATTTATATCTGTGCAGCTAACCTGTGCAACAGCACTTGTTGCTCCTTTTAACTTTATTTAATACATTGAATGCAGTACATAAGCATATTTTATAGCATATAAAAAAGCAAACCTAAGGAAAATATTTAAAATACTGACTCACACACATGATGTTTTGTGCTTCTCTTCTTACACTGTCTGCAAAAACATCATGTGTTTTGGCCAGGCCATTGTCAGAACAGAGATTAATTACTGCAGCCATTTGTTCTGTTACAGAAAAGATAAAAATAACTCATGAGTCATGACAACAGTGAACAATGTGGAGCCAAATCCTGCATCTTATTTGCCATTTTCTAGCCTCAGTGTAGAAGAAGAGATATGATTTTGAAAAATGACCTGATGGTATCTTCAATCCCTCTGTGGTATTTGCACAGCCAGGGAAGCCAGTGCCTGGCACTGCCTTTAGGGACACATAGATGTGGCTCAGGGGAGGCTGTCCTGCTGTGGGCTGTGGACTGAGCCCACACCTCAAATCCTGGGTCTAGTTTTGGGCCCTTCATGACAAGACAGACATTGAGGGGCTGGAGCATGTCCAGGGAAGGGAACGGAGCTGGGGAAGGCTCTGGAGCACAGGTCTGAGGAGGAGCAGCTGAGGGAGCTGGGAAAGGGGCTCAGCCTGGAGAAAAGGAGGCTCGGGGGGACCTTCTGGCTCTCCATAGCTCCCTGACAGGAGGGTGCAGCCAGATGGGGGTCAGACTCTGCTCACAGAGAACAAGGGACAAGACAAGAGGAAATGGCCCCAAGTTGCACCTCAGGAGGTTTAGACTAGACCTTTGGAAAAATTTCTTCATAGAAGGGGTGGTCAGACACTGGAATAGGCTGCCCAGGGCAGTGGTGTAGCCACCATCCCTGGAAGTGTTCAGAAATTGTGTGGAAGTGGCACTGTGGGACACGGTTTTGTGGTGAACATGATTGTGGTGCTGGGTTGATGGTTGGACTTGATGATCTTAGAGGTCTTTTCCAACCTTCATGATTCTGTGATTCTATAAAAATCCACAGGATGTGCTATAATAAGCATGAAATACATAAACATAACACACATGTGTCACCAGTGTGCTGGACCCAGGGTCTGTGTTGTGTGCTCCCTTTGCAGCATGGATTCCTAGGCTTTCCTCAGATGTTAGCAGGGGCCAGGGCAAATTTCTGTCATAGTTATCATCCTGGGAGAACCAATTTAATAAGGTCATGGGTATAATCCATGCAAGAGACAGGGATAGGTCCGGCTTAGTTTCTTGGCACAGATCATAGAATTGTTGAATCATAAAATTATGGAATTATAGAACATTCTGAGTTCAAAGGGGCCCACCAGGATTGTTGAGTCCAGCTTTTGTCCCTGCACAGGACAAACCCAGCAATCCCATCCTGTGCCTGACAGCATTCTCCAAATGCTCCTTGAGCTCTCTCAGGTTTGGTGCTGTGACCACTCCCTGGGGAACCTGTTCAGTGCCCAGCCACCCCTGGCTGAAGAACTTTGTCCTAATGTCCAACCTAAACCTCCCCTAACCTGGCTTTAGGCCATTCCCTCAGGGCCTGTCAATGATCCCCACAGAGAAAAGATCAGTGCCTGCCCCTCTCTTCCCCTCATGAGGAAGGTGTAACTGCAATGAGGTCTCCCCTCAGTCTCCTCTTCCCAGGGCTGAACAGACCAAGTGACCTCAGCAGCTCCAGACATGGCCATGTCCTGCACAGAGCTCCCTGTGACCTCAGAGGGACAGCCAGCAAGCAGAGAGCAGCTCTGGACTCCACACCCAGGCCTGAGGACTGCTCAGATATTTTTCATTTAACAGTGACTGGATCTAATAAACAAAGACAAATCTGACTGAAGTCTCCCAACCTCTTCCTTGATGTGTTCTTGCCTGTCTGGCTTGGGAAGAGGTGAAGAGAAGTTGAGTGCCTTGTTGCTACAGTGCAAAATTGGGCAGCTCCTGGTCCAGGCACTGCTCAGCAGCAGAGAGTTATGATGATGATGATGATGATGATTCTCTTCCAGCTGTGCTTGTCCCTTCCCTTGTTATTTACTGGGCCAAGTTCTCTGTTGAGGAGCTTGAGCCAGAGATGGCCAAAGACCAAATACGTCACCTGAGTCCCATCATCCCTGGGAGTGTGGTGATGCCAGACAGAAGGCATCTGAGGTCAGCCCTGCACGTGTTACATGAGCAGAGAAGTATCAGGACTCACTTTTTATTATTTTTTTTAAATTTTGCTGGCACACATCTTGCGTGTCAGGTCGTTCCTTCACACATGCACATGTGTGCACTTCATTACAGCTTCTTGTCTCCCTCCCTTCCTCCGCCTTGCCCCGCTTCCCTGCAGTATCCTCCTTCCACCCTGGGGCTTGGAAGCTGTGCTCAGCCTCTGCTGAGCAGGAAAACTGCTTCCAGCTGTGTGCTGTGACACGCTCCCAGCCGCTGTGCAGCTGTTCCCGGGCTCCTGCTCCCCAAACCAAGGGGATGGGTGGGGAAAGGCTGATCTGTGCTGCTGCCTGCCTGCCTTCTGAAGCCTGACTCTGGGTTTGGAGCCCACTCTGTGCCTGAGAGCACTGTCCAAATGTTCCTTGAGTTCTGTCAGGTTTGGGGCTGTGACCATTTCCCTGGGGATCATGTTCAGTGCCCAGCCACCCTCTGAGTGAGGAACCTTCTCCTAATATCCAACCTAAACCTCCCCAGACACAACATCAGGCCATTCCCTCGGGTCCTGTCACTGGTCACCAGTGAGGAGATCAGTGCCTGCCCCTCCTCTTCCTCTCCTGAAGAAGATGTAAACCACTGTCCTCGTGGGTAGGAAGGTGCCTCCCACCCAGCTGACATCCCTCAACCTCTCCTGGCCATGCCACTTTTTGTGGTCACTTTTTGCTTGGTGCTTCCAAGGCCATGTGTCTGCCTGGCCCAAGCTCCTCTGTGAACCCTTGTCCTTCTGGCTGATTCAGCAGTTTTTTCAATTACAGTCACAGCCACATGGGCTTGGCTGTGCTCCTGCCATGCCTCAGTCCTGCTGGAAGAAGGGGAGGCAGGCAGACGTTTGTGCATTCTCTGGTGATGCACAATCCCCATCCTGTGGTCACCGGGTAGCTGTAAAATTAAATCAGATCCTTGCTGTTAACCAAAAGGCATCTGCAATGAAAGGAAGTTAAATGCAGAGCTGGAGGGGTTGTTCTGCTGCTAACAACACATTACAGGACCTGCTAGGAAATCAAATTCACTGTTCTATCCTCACCCACATGATTAAGTTCACTCCCAGCTTAATGTGATTTAGGATTAGGTGGGATATTTTATATTGATTGTAGGTTCAAGGACCCCTTTTTTTTCCCCTGGACTTTGGTAACATTGCCATTATTAATGGCATATAAAATGGCCACAAGTTGCACCACAGGGGAGGTTTAGAGTAGACATTTGGAACAATTTCTTCATAGCAAGGGTGGTCAGACACTGCAACAGCCTGCTCAGGGCAGTGGTGGAGTCACAAGCCCTGGAAGTGTTCAGAAATTGTGTGGGTGTAGCACTGTAGGACATGGTTTAGTGGTGAACATGATTGTGGTGCAGGTTGGACTTGATGATCTTAGAGGTTTTTTCCAACCTTAATGATTCTATGACTCTATAAAATCCACAGGATGTGCTATAGCAAATATTAAATACATAAAATATTTTTTTCCCTGCTGTATAATCCTTCCATGAGGTAGAAAGTGGCCAGATACTCCCATCTTCCTCTCTAGAGACCATGCAGGAAACCAGAGACAAAAAAATTCTGCCTTCACCAGAATTTGGGTGTTTTCCAGGCAACACAGTGATGCTGGGGGAGGGCTGATCTCTGGGACTGGCAAAAGTGTGACCAAAGGTCCAGACCTTCCAATCCATGACAGGCTGAAAGTTTGGCATCTCTCCCAGAAAGGGGGGGGATGCACTTTGTCATAGTAAAATGACACAGTTGTGTGACTTAAATCTGCAGCAACAGGGACAGAAACTGCTCAGGGCCCTCTAAAGAAATGCCCAACCATTTATTATGTGGGGTGAAAGCACCTCATGGGTGTTCCCACCAAACTGCTGTTCCTGGTTTTGTCTTGTTTTCCTCTAAACTTGAAGCAAGATGATCAGCACTGTCTCTTTGCCACTAAAGCACCAGGAAAATGGGGAACAAAAACCCTGGAGGTCACTGTTGGAGCCAGGATGAGCTAAGGATGTAGAAGCAGCAGTCTGAAGGGAGAATATCTTTGAATAAACCAGCTGGAACAGGGAGGAGAGTTTCAGAGTTCAGGGTCTTATAAATATCTGGGTTCTCCACCTTTCTTATGAAAGACCCTACCTCTTCCCAGACCCTTGGAAGCACTTGGCATGAGCATAGATCAAGGAGGGAGAAGCCTGTTCTGTGCTAGAGATTCATTTGGTTGAGTCAGAATTAAGAAAAAAAGCGGGGGAACACAATCTAAGGAACAATTTAACTTTTATTTATAGTTATTTTATGGTCTGCCATGGAGCCTAATTAATGTGGTCAGTAAACTCACTCTTTTTTTAAGACCCAGCTACAGTGATGGCCCTGCCCAAGCCCTAAGATAATTCCTGAATAATTATAGATAAGAGAGAGACAGCTTTGAAATCAATGTTTTACACAAGAGCCAGATATTACAAAGATCAATGCAATAATTAGATTTTTTTAAAAATAAATATATCATACCGTTGAATTACTCCAGGGGTGCCTTTGTGTCTGAGGTTCAACCAGTGGATTCTTTTAATCAGAATTAGTTCTGGAATAGATTTTGCTGGCTATGGAGCTAAAAATGTAATCCTGGCTGGCTCATTCAGCTTTATTAAGCATTCATGACTATTTTTCAAAAGAGGATCTCTTTCTTCTCCTCACAGAAATGCTCATCAAATACAGAGAGGAGAGGAGAGGAGAGGAGAGGAGAGGAGAGGAGAGGAGAGGAGAGGAGAGGAGAGGAGAGGAGAGGAGAGGAGAGGAGAGGAGAGGAGAGGAGAGGAGAGGAGAGGAGAGGAGAGGAGAGGAGAGGAGAGGAGAGGAGAGGAGAGGAGAGGAGAGGAGAGGAGAGGAGAGGAGAGGAGAGGAGAGGAGAGGAGAGGAGAGGAGAGGAGAGGAGAGGAGAGGAGAGGAGAGGAGAGGAGAGGAGAGGAGAGGAGAGGAGAGGAGAAATCTCAGCTCTATTGAAGCTGAAGCCAAATCTCCCCTTGAATTCACTGGGGCCACAGTCTCACCTAAGCTGCATAACACACTTGAAATTGCTACTGGCCTGATAATTATACAAAATAGACCCCACATTTCTGTCCTAGGAGGGGAGAGGGAGAGGGAGAAGAGGGGAACCTAAGACACATCTGTCTGATCCTGTGAGGCATTTACCAGTAGCATGTACTTGGCAAAAGATGTGATGTATGAAGTGAATAAATAACAAAACAGTCTGTGTTTCCTTGTGTTGCAATTCCTAAATGCTTCCAATGCACATAAATGATCCTAAAAGATGAACTTGCACTTCCTTTGAGGAATCCTTGAGGAATCCAAACACATCAGCACCAGGGCTGTGACTTGGAAACCTGAAAGTCATTGAATGAGGCAGACCCTGTCTAATCTGATCTGTGAAAAACTTTTGACTTGAAAGCAAGACTTTTCTAACCCTGACACTGAGGCTTCTCACAATGAATCACAGTAAACCCAGACAACACCCCCCAACAACTGGCAAACAATCAAACCCACTATGAGTAATCACACCAGCAGCAATGATGCTGTAAAACTCTGCCATACCCACTTCTTTACCTTTTCACCTACCGTGTGCATCACAGTCATCCCTGAGGCAGCAGGAATTGGTTAAAGCCACCTCATTTAAATACATAAAAAGCTAATGAGGCTTGCCGAAGGGGAGATGACTCACCCAAAGTCATACAACCAAAGTTGCATGTAACCAAAAAAGTTAAGCTCCTCTTTTTTTCATCCACAGCTACTCCCCTTTGCTTCAAGATTATTAAAGTCTCAAAAGTGCTTACTGTGGAACTTTCAGAGGGTGAGGCAATTGCATGTGTTTAGGGGAGATACAGGGCTGCATTGGCTTAGATATGTGTCAAATGTGTCTTTTGAAGTCTTTTTCAGGGTCTGATCTCACTCCTAATGTCAGTGCAAGTCTTCAAGATCAGCAGAACCAGGTATTTTTTGTTGGTAAGGAAAGGTAGAAACTGGAGCCCTGGAAAGTCAGAGCACACAGGTCTGGAATCAGTTACAAGGACACTCTGCCTTGAGATGAGTATCTGGCTATTTTTCAATGTGCTTTTCACTCAGCTAGGAAAATGGGGGAAATGCTATTTGATACTCCTCTTTTAAATCCTGCTTGGGAGACAGGTGTTGCTTTGAACCCACATTATGGAAGATAACTGCAAGCTGATTCCAGAGATGAATGTGAGGCAGATTAAGTCCAGACCACAATAATCTCTCTTCTCCAGCAACATCACTGACCGAGGATACTGAAGGCAAGCCAAAGTTCACACACTGGTTTATGATACTGTTAGCAAGTCTGAAGCCAAAACGAAAGTTCAAACATGGGTTTTTATGCATTTTATTTAGAAATCTATGCTCCGGCCATGATGACAAAAAACAATGAATTTCCAGAGTTTTCATCAGGGGCACAGATCCAGCTGAGTCTGTCAGGGACTTAATTGTGGGTAGTTACCTCATGTCAGCTACTGGCCCTGGAGCACCCAGCCCATGTTTCACACTCACTTTAGGCAGACAATGAAGTGGGACATCCTCTGACAGAAGCAATCACAAGAATCATTAAGGTCAGAAAAGACCTCTAAGATCATCAAGTACAAACATTAACCCAGCATTGCCAAGCCCAAAGCTAAACCAGGTCTCTAAGCACCACATCTACATGGTTTTTGAACACTTCCAGGGGTGGTCACTGCTCTGCTTCCCTGTGCAGCCCATTCCAATGCCTGATCACCCTTTCAATGAAGAAATATTTTCCAATATCCAAGTTAGCCCTTCTTGGTGTAATTTGAGGCTATTTCTTCTTGCCCTATCACTGGTTACCAGGGAGAAGAGCCTGACCACCACCTGGCTGCCTCCTCGGGCCAGGGAGTTGTGAAGAGCCAGAAAGTCCTTCCTGAGCCTCCTTTTCTCTAGGCTGAGCCCCCCACAGCTCCCTCAGCTGCTCCCTTGTGCTCCAGAGCCTTCCCCAGCTCCACTGCCCCTCTTTGGACCCTATTCTGCCCCACTTCCACCATCACTTGCACTTCCTGCCTGGAAATGTGGCCCAACTCACGTCTGCTCTGGACAGGGGATTGGACAATCAAGCTGGATGAACATATTTGAACCCAAATGTGCTGCCCCAATGCTTGTCTCAGCAAACAAGGGTGCAAAAGGCAAACAAGCAGCAACAGGCAAAGACAAGATGCTCCTGTTGGCACTGGAAGTGTCTTTTTAAGGCAGCCAGAGAGCTCTGGTGTGTCTTGGCCACCGCTGGCTGCCGTGACTAATTACAGTGTTACACAGTGCTTTTTTCTCTGGAGATTTGCCAGGTTTGGAAGAGCTGGCTTCAGCTCTGTTGGATTTCTCACAGGGAAGCTCCTTTGCCTCTGAGGAGTCTCCCCCTTACCCTGAGCTCAGGATCTCTGTTATCTGTTGGGTATGGATGAGACACCCAGCTGTTATAATTTAGTCCCCTTGGCTTTCCCAGGTACTGGAATCCAAATCAATTGAAGTAAATGACAGCCTTATCAACTCCACAGACTTTGAAGCAGGCTCCAGCTATGGGATTGATCCAATACATAAATGCCAAGTTTGATTCCAGGAAGGGAGGAAAATCAGCAGCTGAAATTATTTAAAGGCTTGCAGATATATTTTGGCATGCTGAATGGAAATGGAGGAATTTCTCGGGGAGAATGTTAAATAATTCTCAAAATAATTGTTAACACACACAGCACAGCCCCCATCCCACCTCTGTCACACAGGTTAGAGCTTCCCCACTGTAGTGAAATGTTCACAAATTTGCATTGTTTATGGTTATACTTATTATTGTTCCTGGAAAGAAAGATCAAATCAGTGGCCGGCTCCAGAATTTTAGAATAAAAATTTGTTGCAAAGGTGTGCTGGTCACTCTTGTGTCCAACAAACATCTGCATGTAGCTACAGAGTCATTTAGACAGAGATTCAGGGAGTGCTGTTCAGGACATAAATTGGGCCTAAGCCCAAGAAATAGATCTGGCAAGCCCCAGCTCCATCATCACCTGCAGCTGGAAGCACTGGCATCTACCAGCATCCAAATTTGCTTGGACAGAATTCCTGAGCACTCCAGTTTAAGATCCCACACCTGAATGATCTCAGGATGTTTTATCCAGGCTCTGCTGCTCCATTCACGCCATTCTGGAACCAACAAATGCACAGAGCACCCTGTGTGAAGTTTTTGGGGTGATTTCTGCAGATCTATGACTGCCTGCCCTAGAGCAGGCAGCTGAGGGCAGGTAAAAAGCTAAAGCAGGGCACAGCCAAGCTCTAACTAAGGAAAGAGACTTTATTAGTTTTCTTTCATTAGGACAAAAACTCTGGTTAAAGACAGGGAAAACTGTGAACTTGCTTAAGTGTTGTGTGAACAAACTGTACTACAGAAACACTGAGCAAACCACCTGCAGATACTTCTCAAATAGAACCACCTCGTGCCTGCTGCAATTAATGACTGGTTAATTGCATACATTTCAAGAAAGAAAAGTCTTTTGTGACTGATCAGTCCTTCTGAATTTTTCATTTAAACAATTTAAGGCAGAGTATGAATACCTGTCTAGCTCCAAAGCTGTCAAAAATACAGGGCACATCAAAGAGGCTCTGCTGCAGCCCTAAAAAGAAAAGAAACAATTGTAGTTGTGGTATTGGTAAACCTACAAGGGTTTCTCTGTTAATACCTCCAGCTACCACACAACCACAAGAACTGACATGATTTTTCCTTTTGGGTATAACCATCCGAGCTAAAATACCCCATATGCTGCAAGATTGATGCTTAATACTTCATTCCAGATGTGTTCTGGCTCAGTTAAATATTTAACACATTTTTAGAAGAATGTAGTCTATAATTGCATTAATACTTCAGAAGAATGATGTCCTGGTGAGTAAAGGGAAAGCTATTCCAAGGCTGGCTGTGTCCCTACTCCTGTCAGTGACAGCAGGACTCACCCAGGTTACATTTAAAAAAATCTGATAATCATTAACCTCTATGGATGGCATTGACAGAGCTACACAGGCACAGCCCTGACAGTGTTCCCCAGTAACATTTCCAAGGCCTAAGCAAAATGACACTGCAATCTGGTGAAATTCCAGACAGCAAAATCCCCATCTAAATTTCAAATCTATCCAAGCAAAATTGCACGATGCATGTTACTGGATGCATTTAATTGCTGAATTTTATGCTGTTAACAACAGTTTTGCCTTTTTCCCTGTGCCTTTCCACAAACTATAGCTCAAAAAACCCAAAGTGTAGGCACATTCCCACCTTTCCATAATTCTATCCTTACCCTTCAAGACAAAGCAATGAGACACTTAAATCCTGTTGGGATGTGGTGAAAGGAGGAGAAAACACAGACCTTCTTTCCTACCCCACACCATGGGCCACAAAGCAGTAGATGATTTATAAAAATTAATACTTAGAAAATTTAACAGTACATTTTCTACTGAAATCTATGGTTCCATTAGGTATTAGGCCATCTTTATAAAATTTATCCCTGCATGGGTCCAGGATGGGGAGATTATGCCAGTATGACCATTAGAGCACCTAGATAAAGCTGGGAGTGTTTATTCACAGGCACAGAGAAGAGTTAGGAACATGGTATTTATTATCTGGACATCAACTATCCTGAACAGGTAATTCCTATTACAAATCATTCATGGAAAATAAAGGCAGCAGCAGGGGGAAGGGAAGACCAGAAAAACAAAGGAGGGCTGGGGTAGGTGAAGATTCAATTTTAGTCAAAAGACAGACATTATTACTTCATTGTTTTTTAACATTCCAGATTTATTCAAAAGACATTATTCTGCATGTATCTTACAGGTCTTAAGACTGGTAAAACACTAGGAATAACGTGATAACCCTAGCAAATGAAGACATGGCTAAAATCATACCAGAGTGATTTTTCTTTTCTTTCAATAAAATTTTGGACATTTCAATCCCATTTTTAACACTGGCCAGAGCTATTCATACCTAGAGCATTTGGAATAGTCCATTGAAGGAACAAAACTTGACAAGATGGAAACAGCAGACTACACTTGATTTCTGCAACTGCTGGCAAAAGCTGCTGGAGAAGTATCTGCACACTTTAGAAATGTTGCATCAGTGACAGATGGAATTTTGCGCTTTAATACTTTGCTTGAAAAGTCTCTTTATCCAACATGAAGTCAGCAAATCTCTGCTGGAGTTCCTTTTCTCTCTCCTGCTGTCGCTGCACATCTTCCTTCAGACACTGTAAGGAAAACATCATCAAACAACCAGTCAGTCAGTCAGTTTTCCACCAGTCACACCCATGAAGATCTTTACCAAAGGCTGTATTTTAGTTCCTCCAGAGGAAGAGCTCAGAATTAAGACACAACATTGCTGAAATTACTTACTTTAAATATAAATGTAAAACAGAGCAGTGGATGTAAAGTATCAAGAATCACAGTTATCTTATTTCAAATGTCAGGTAGCTCACCCTGTTTTTGACAGCAGCTAAGATCAAATGCTTCAAAAGGAGCGACTTCAAATTGGAACCTTGCCATTTACTAAAAACAGGTGCTATTAGCAGCTATCAAGTGATTTAGTATGTTTTAACTGTTATCTTTCAGTAAATCAATTAATCACTTCTGAGTCTGTAGACACGTCTATCAGCATTATCTAAATCATCTTCACAAAATCAGTTTTAAGAACTGATGCATTTTATCTTTTTTTAGCAAGTAGTTGAGAATATCTAAGCCTCAATGGAAGCCTCTGTTCTGGAGGAAAACCACATTACAATAAAAATTGTGCTCAGGTGAACACTTATTCCTTGGAAAGAAAGGGTGCTGCTGGTTCAAACCTAGGACTGAGTCTTGATTAAAGGCTGTCTCATTAGCTGAATAAAAGGAGAATATCCTGGAGATCCTTAAACTAAGAAAAGTGGCTCCAAGGTAGTGATTTCAAGTATATACCAGCATTTAGTCTGCTGGCTTTTAAGGAAGAAGGAGATTCTAGATAAGTTTTACATTTACCTAAAGCTCTAAGAGTAATTAAAACTGAAACAAACCAAATCAAGAGAGAGATGAAACTTGTGCTGATACGCATTGCAAAAGACTTATAAAATAAACCACACAAGGAAATAAAAAAACCCTAAAGTTAAAGAACACACTGCCAGATTAGTCCCAGCCTCTAATATGTGTATCACAGAATCTTTGATACTGAAGTAAAAGACAGATGAATCTGGTAACAGCCAAAAGTGTGATTTTAAGAGAGCATTAAAAACTTGATACCAACTCAGGCTGTTAAGGTCAGTGTTGGGGAAGATGAAACAGGAAAGCCTTATAAATATGATTGCCTGGCAAAAGATTTTGAGAATATGGAAACTATAAGCAAGATTGAAATGAAAGCAAGCTTTGAGACACCTTAGTTACCGAACAAGTGGAAAACAATGGTGTGCTTGCAGACAGGTCCAAGAGTCAGAGCAGACCCTACTAGCTTGGCAGAAGGGGTCCAATGAGTAGTTTTTAGGGTTTAAAATGTAACAGTGTGGTAATGTAATGATTCTTATAGGCTGTATGTAAATACAAATAGGATTTGTATCTTGTACTAGATTGCTTAGTGAGAATTAGAATGTTCAACACAGAAGAAGACTTATTGTATTGTAATGGGAACCTCACTCTCTTATCCTCTCATCCTCTCTCTCTCTCTCATCCTCTTTACCACTATCTTTACTTCTCTCAGGCCTGCTCTGAGCTGTGGCTGGCAGCTCCCAGCAGGGCCCTGCACCCAGGCCCTCTGCAATAAACCCCAAGTTCCACAACCTGGCTTCAGGTCTCTCTCGTCTCCATCCGTCCCGACTCTCCTACCCCCCAACGCTCCTACAGGTCAAAGCTCATGCCTTGTAAAAACATCTTTTCCACAAGGTGCCTGTGTGTGACCTCAGGTACTGGATTTTGGAATCTCACCTCCAGTCTCCGAGGGATGGCAGCATCCTCGTGTTTCTTCAGCTCCTCAAAGGTGCGCAGCTCCAGGTGGGCCTGCTCGATCTGGTCCCACAGATCGTTCAGCTGTTTGATGAGCCCCATTGCTCGAGACTGGTAACCACCAAGAAGGATCTTCAGCTTCTTCTCCATCTTGGCAGCCCTCTTGGCTTCAGTGGTCATGTGGCCTCTGTTGATCTGCCAGAAGGAACCCAAGAGTTGCTTTAGTTACCCAGAATTCAGAAGTCAAGAGGGGAAAAAATAAGTAAAAATGTATCTGTGGAATGGTGTTGAGTTGATAAAGTTCTTTGATCTTTGATTTCTATTAAAATAATCATATTGCACATTTTACAACTATCTAGACTTCTGGATTAAAATCTTTGTAATAGACATAATCCCGTAATAATAGACATAAAACTGTAATCCAGACAAAATCCATAAACAGACAAGTGGCACAAATTACAAAATTCTGTCACCTGGGACACAACACCAATAACTCAACAGCTCTGTGTTAATATGTTATAAATGTTGTATAAAACATTTATAAATACCAAAGGTAACAGAAGTCTTTGTGTATTTTTCCACCTGGGGTAAAATTATATGGGCACTAAAAGAATGAAATAGCTATCAGAATTTTTAAAGGCATCAAAGAAATCTTTAACACTGAATCCCAATCACAAATGGCCTAAAGATGAAGATTAAATTATATTAAATATTTGGAAGAAATTGTTGCCTGTGAGGGTGGGGAGGCTCTGGCACAGGTTGCCCAGAGAAGCTGTGGCTGCCCCATCCCTGAAAGTGTTCAAGTTTATGGTGGACAGGGCTTGGAGCAACCTGGGATATGGAAGGTGTCCCTGCCATGGCAGGCACTGGAATGAGATGACCTTCACAGTCTCTTCCAGCCCAGGCCATTCTGTGATCCTCTGAAACCAAGGAAGAACAAAGGCCTCCACCACTGAGCACAACTGTGGAGAGGTGTGACAGCTCACATCTCTCAAGAGGGGCATAAAGTTCCTTGTTGAGGCTTTTTTAATGATACCTCCTTAAAAAAATATAACCCAACAAAACAAAATTTTTTTAGAAAGGACTGTGTGAAGAATGCCAAGCTCAAGAAAAAACTGAACTTCTCATATTTTGATTTTTGCCACACTTAATGATATATTAGTGCACAACTTGAAATATGATATGAAAGTTTCTCAAGTATTAAAATATAAAAGACTAATTCAGAACCACAGTGTCTGAGTCACCAATCCTTGCCTCATTTCTTTAAAAATCAAAGCTTTGCTGGTGTATGTTCTCATATACAAAGAAATTACCAATCATCAACCAAAATGCAGCACCTTTTCACTGCTACAATTACTCAATATCTCATTTATTACCAATGAAACAGAACTCCTTTGGGGAGGAACTACTGAAGAGGGATCTGCCCTTCACAGTGATAACTACAGTCAGCCATCACAGTCTCACACACCAAGCTACTGCAAAGTGCATTTCATCAGCCCTCCAACTGCACTGAAGTACCCTCTGTTACACAGCTGCAGGTTTCTGTAACGGGCCCTCCTACTCCTTAACAATTTATTCACTCATTTAGAACAGTTTTAGCTGGTGGTGCAGAGATAAACAAAGTGAATGGTCAAGGGAGCAAACTGTTAATGGGTGAGTGAAAGAGAAATTTGACTTTCTGAGCTGTCTAGTTTGCTCCTGGGGAGAGCCATGCAGACTGCTACGCTTTTCAAACTCTGCTGGCAATGTAGACTTAAGCTATGCCCAAGGTGCTTTAAGCATACAGAAAGGCGCCTCTTTTTCAATATTTATATAAATCTAGAGAAAATTAAATAAATAGATTAGGGATTTGTGAGGATACTCTCTGATGGAAAAGTATGAAAGCTTTAAATGTCTTCATTGGTAAATAATATGCTATTACTGCAACAACAAATACAGCTGTGCGGTCAATGAACTATTTTCCAATTACTGTTTCTTGGATGAAAAATGTGTGCTGAGCACCACTGACATTTAGAGATCATGGAATAGATGGATGCACAGGCAAACAGAATTTTGTTTGTAACAGAGGCCTAATGTAAGAAAGATCAACTGTCCATGTTGCTCCCAGCATTACAGACAATGTAGAGTATGGCTGGTATGAAATGAAACTCCCATTGCAATGTTGCTCTTCAGAGAAGACTAAAAAAGACCATTTAGAGAAGTTCCACTCTTCTGTCATCCTGAGTGAAGATCTCATTCTTTACTGTGAGGGTGGTGAGGCCCTGGCACAGGTTGCCCAGAGATGTGTCTGTCCCATCCCTGAAGGCCAGGCTGGATGGAGCTCTGGGCAACCTGGGCTGGTGGAAGGTGTCCCTGCCCATGGCAGGGGGTTGGAAGGAGCTGAGCTTGAAGATCCCTTCAAGCCAAACTATTTTGTGATACCTTGATCGCTCAACAATCTGATTTTCTAACAAAATTTTAAACACTGAGTACCTGAGGGCATAAATAGAGTTATCAGCACTATCCCCACCATACAGAAAAGAGACTGGATCAGGGCACTGTGGTCACAAGCCCTGAATTATCCCCATGCTCCAAGTACCACCAGCAATGGCAGTACTGGCCTGGTCTCACAATTTTACACTCTTCAGGTGGGATTCACTTTGCTTGGCTTTAGACATGAACATCTGGGTTTGTCACAGGCGCTCTTTCTGTCATCAGGAGAGAAACTGGCAACTCCAGAGCATGGCTCATCTGATCCAGGGCCTTGGGACAAGATTAAACAGCTCAGTGAAGGGCTCTTCACTGATGGTGATGGGAGCACACACTGTCTGTTCAGACCCTGTTATCCAAGACCAGGTAGATCAACCCCACCCCAAGTGTGTACTATCTGAAAGTGTTAGATATAACAAAGCATTTTAAAATTTACAGCTTCTAACAAAGCCAGTTCAAGTCTAATACTTATTACAGTATCAGACCCCAATTATTTAGGCACTCTTGAAATTTTCAGAGAATTTGACTTAATATTTCTGAGTTGGTCTGGATATTGGACTCTTAACTACTAGAGCTCCTTAGGTTATATGTTCCTATATTGCTTTCCTACTCAGTTCTTTGTCCCATCTTGGATTATCATAGGCCTCACTGCTGTGAAAAGACAAAAACAAGAAAAAGAAAAGAAAAAAGCCTCCCAGGTTTCTAAAACCAGAAATAACAGCCCTTTCTTCCTTCTCTGCTTAGGGAGAAATGTGAACACTCACCACCTTTTCCCCTCCCTCCCAACTACAAAATTTTAGGACCTACTATGAGAAGGTCAAAAGGAGGTCTCAGCTTTTGTAACAAATACTATTTATTAAAAATTGCTGACTGCTGCATTAGTGCCAACAACTGCATATAATTTGAGTTCAAGCTTCATAAAATTTTAAGGCTCAGATACCAAGCTAAAAATTCCAAGCAGTTATGAAGAGGTGTGTTTAAACAGTAGTCTACATTATTTGCTTAAAGCAAAGAAATAGATTTGAGTAAAATCTGACAACCATTTCCCCCTGAACCTAACAGAAAGAGTAAAGATATTTGAAAGATTTCTCCACTTATTTATTTTGTACTGTTCCTTGGCCAGCTTTGGTTCTGCTGACTTTTATACCAGCAACAGCAAAATGAGAACAGCATGTACAGACACGGGGTAAGATGATATATGGTGTTAAGGCAAGTGTGAGAGCCTCATCCCATCCCAAATCTCCAATGTAAAAGCTTCCCTCATGACTCGTAAAGTGGTGTTCAGTTTTCAGTACTGCACTAGAGAACCAAGGAAGAGAAACCAAAACAAGCAGCAGACAAAAGAGCCAAAAGAGCAACAGACATAACCAGAGGTTTATAAAACATGATCTAGAAAAGGGAGACTGACTGGAAAACCAGGGTTTGTTTGATTTGTTTTTCCTCTGCCGAACAAAAAAAGAGAAAAAGAAGACACAACACCCTGCTTTAAATATCCCAAAGTTAATTGTGAAAAATTCATCTGTTCTTACTGCTACTGAGAAAGGAAGAGGGACTTAAATTTGGGAAGGAAATTTTAGATGTTAGTTGTAAGGTTTAACTAAGGACAAGAAAGGACAGAGAAGGACTCCTTATGAGAACAAACATCCACTGGGAAAGATTTAAGAAAAACTGACCCTGAGGAAGGAAGAGCTCAATTGCTTTAAAAACTTCATTTTCAGAATTCTCATCTCACCAGGTCTACTGAGGACACCCCTCCTCAGTTCCAAGGGTTTTTTGCTGTACTGACTGGTTTGTTTTCCTTCCCTTTAATGTGGAGCTTCTGGTAATCCCTGAACAGCATTAAGCTCTCTTGTCTTTTAATTGATCTTCCTAATCACGCTGGATGGATTAAACAAACATGGAAGAAAAACTGCTACATGTTCAGAGCAGAGGCACAGTCAAAGTAAACCAACCTGTTCCGTGACCTTGGAGAATCAACATCATCACAAAGCTGCCTCGCTTGTGCACAGAAATCCCCTGCCAGCTTCAGCCACGCGGGCTGAGCAGAGCACTCCTGGAACATACATAGGACTACTCTAAATGTTACTGCAACTTCCTTCCTCACCTCAGACCCACACATGGCCCTCCCAAACTCAGTTCTGCTGGCAGGAGATGGAGTGACTTAATTGGAATGGCAGGTTTGTGAGCTTGGCTCATGCTGGCTCAGCTGCAGTGTCTGCAGTGAGAGTGCTCAGCTCGACAGCAGCTTGTGCTCCAGGCCAGGCATTTCCAACCACTTCAGGGACAAGAACCTCACACTACAGAATCCTCTGGCCATGCTGGGGTAATCTGCCTTTACAAGCTTATGCTGCACCCAACAATAGTATACTTTAAAAATAAGTCATTAATTTCTCTACTTCAAAATGCTTTTTCAGTTCCAAGCTCTTGGACAAAATTCTCCATTTTTGGCTTGAAACACTGGTTTATCTGTCTAGAGTTTGACCAGGCAAAACTCTCTGTAGACCCCTGCCTGAGTTACCCCCAAGTTAGTAAAATATAAGTCAACTCTTGGAAACTGAGGCTTGGAGTTAGTATCAAACCAAAATTGCATGTCCAGTGTAGAAAAATAAGGCCTCAATCTATTAAACATTAGCTAAGCTCATTGACCAAAACCACTTCATGGGCTTGACACAATTTCACATTTCTGCTGTGGCACTAAAGATCACAGAATCAGAGAATGGGTTGGGTTGGAAGGGACCTGAAAGATCAAATCATTCCAACCCTCCAGCCACGGGCAGGAACACCTTCCACTAGACCAGGCTGCTCCAAGCCCAAATCCAAGCCCAAGCTGGCCATGAACACCTCACCTCCAGTAAGGTGCTCTACTTAATGTACGAGGGAGAATGAGGATCATGAAGTAAAGGTGCTGATCAGGGTCAGAGCAGTCAAAGAGGGACTGAGCTTGTAGCTGGTAAGAAAAAAAAGAAATTCATTCTAATTGACTGGGATCACACTAAATTTTTTATGGATTCACTTAAAAAAATCTTCAATTTAAGGCACTGCTGGTAAGCAACTACAACTTCCCAACTGAAACTAGACCAGATGTTCAAAGCTTGCATAGCAATATAAAGCTGCCTTTTCCCAGTTTACTAGGGGAGCCCCAGATAAACTCCTATATTGTACTTTGTCACGTAGATCATGTACCATTATGACTTAGTGATATCTGCAGAACACTGTTCTCTCTACTCACAGCCAAATTTAATGACCCAAGAGCATGCTCCCCCTGAAGTATTGTTCCAGAAATTATAATGACTTGTCTTCAAACACCCTGAGTCAGTGTGACTGTTGAGTAAAAACAATACGGGGTATATGAAAAGCAAGTGTTCCTACAGGGGCTCACAGCATCCAGCTAGAACTAGAATAATCTAGGAAAGTTACTGTGTAAGTCAGTAGTCTTTGCTGGTCTGCAGCCATGACATGAAGGTTCACTTTGAAGATTTTTATTTGAAAACTGCTTGTAAGACCAGCAGTTTTATGAGTGACACCCATGTATGCTCCCTACAAAGAAAGGAGGTTGTACTGAGGTGGGTGTCAGTCTCTTCTCCCAGGTGACAAATGACAGGATGAGGGGAAATGGCTTCAAATTGCATCAGGGGTGGTTTACACTGGATATTGGGAAAAAATTTTATTATGGAAAGGGTTGCCAAGCATTGGAACAGGCTGAACAGGGGAGTGGTGAAGTCACCATCCCTGTAACTGATCAAAAAATGTGTGGATATGGCACTTGAGGACATGCTTTAGAGGTGAACAAGATGGTGGTATAAGGTTGATGACTGGACTTGGTGATCTTAGAGGTCTTCCAAATTTAATGATTCAAGGATCCTATCTCAATCACAGCAGAAACATGTCTAGAAGAGCATAGTTTATGACGAAAAATGAATTAATTTATTTTTACTGAACTTTTTTGGAAACTCTCTACCACTCATTGGAAAGAAAAGCCTTGCATTAAGATCACAGACAGCAACACCCACCAGAGGCCAAGAGCTTTGATTAAACACAAGCAAACATGGGTCGCTGCAGTGTCTGGTGAGGTCACTGGGTAATTACCTTCAAACACCACTCCTGCACAACCAGAGTGCCTGCACTGGCCTCTTCTAGGGGCTGACAAGGTTGTGGAAGCTCAGGCAACAGAGGAGCTGCCAAAGAGCCTGGCTCCCTCTCAGTACAGCAGAAGCTCCATGGTGATCCTGCAGCACTCAGTTCTGGACAGTGAGGGTGTGCAAAGGCCTTTGCAATGAGAGCTTTGTCAATGCTGACCTTTACTCCTAAGCACACTAAGTTTGCAGGTTCTGAGCAATCTGACAGTGAAGACCCCTGATGCCTCTCTGCTGTCATCCTCTGGTGCCAACTACATTCCCAACAGACCTTATTAAAAGAAGTGTATTCTACAAATGCAAGACATTAGCACAAAATGAAACATGTGACCATAAAAGCAATGCTACTCAGGATTTTCACCGTATTTTAGTTTTGTGAGTAATTTCTCTTGTTCCTAGTCCTATAAAATCTCTTATTTTCTATGAGTGCTTTTTGAGTACCAGCACACCTGAAAATGCAAAAGAAACTGCAAAGTTTAGCACATAAACTAGAGAGAAATTAAAAGACAATCTCCAATAAACTGAAGTGATACACCCTGCAGCAGAGTGTACCATGCATCCTATAAAACTCCACCTAAGCAAGCTGTTTTTAATCTGAATTAATTCAGGGGACTTGGGCTGCAATTAAAAGCAAACATCAGCACTTTGATAAATGATCACCTTGATGTATCTTGGATACTGCAAAGAATAGTTAATTTACTAGATTTTGCATATACAGTGTATCTTGAACTTTTCCCCTGTAGGCTTTCAATAGCATTTATAATTTAGTAATCAACTGAAATGATAATGATAACTACAACGATTTTAATTAAAGTATTTGTATTCTGCAAGCCAACTTCATTAACTGTCTTCAAAGGAAAAGTAAAGATGGCAGGAGGTTTCTATGTTGTGAACTACAAAGGGAAGCAACTAGCTTGTTAAATAGATGCCTTTACTATCTCATTTCATCTTATAATTTTCCCAGTTTAACATATGTTAGTAGGAACGCTTTTCTTTATAAATGTATTGTTTGGAAGAGGAGGGAGCAAAAGGTATTGAAGAGAACTGAAGCCATTACTCAACACAACTGCAAGCATCAGAAAACTTCAATTTCTGAAATCACTTGCTCTGCAGCATAGCCTAACCTTGGAAAAATACTCTGGATTTCTAAAGCTACTGGAAAGATCAGAAAAATCCACAAATCTAAGGTGTACCAGAGCCACATACACTGAGGTCACAGGGATTCACCTGCACAGACCTGAAACTCCCCATCTGTAATGCAAGAAAGTTCACATACTAATCTTCTAACACTCTTAACCTACATTAAGTAACACATTCAAGGAGTCCAAAACCCTCAAAACAGAGCAATGAAAAGTTTTACTAATACACAGCAGTACATTCCAACATCAGAACTACTGATGAGCTGTGCATTATTGATGATGCCTGGACAGGATACCCAGCCAAACAGAAGCTCTTCACAACGGCTCCACTTTGCTTCCTCAAGTCCATCAATAATGGCACAAATCTGTTTGTGATATCAGCATCCATTTGAGAAAGATAAATGTCATGTCAACATAGAATGCCACGACTAAACCACTCAGGCAGTGAGAACAGGACAATTAGAGAAAGATGAGTGTGTGTCCACACCATCAATCCAGCCAGGAATCTCTGAGTGACAAAGACAGACCCAGAAACAGCTTGTTTTTTCTGCACAGGATCTGCAGGGTGTCAGCAGCCCCATATGGAAGTATTAGACAGTGACTTCCCCATGTGCAGCTGTGCCAAATATCACTACACTCTCATGGCTTTTTCCCTCTAAAAATCTTAGTGCACTAGAAATGGGAAGAAGCAGCCCCCAAAACTGACCAACATCAATTGCTGCTGCTGGTGTACTCTGTTTCACAATTTCTACTCTTCTCACAAAGACAGCTAAGAGTATGAGCAAGTGTCTTGGGGTACCGAAAGCCGATCTAATATCCCTGTGTTTCATTAAGCTTGCCTGATACTTCCCATTAAAATATCTATTTCAACTGATACTGCTTTCAGACAATTTTAATTGGAAAAACATTAAAATGAAGGTGGGTTTTGTCATTGCTGAGAATGGGGTAGGAAAAAAAAATCTGTGCTTTTTTATTGCATATTCATTTGTTCATTAAACTGCTACGCTTTTTATTTATTGTTTAAGAAATGATTCAGCAGGTGAGCTATGCTTAAAAAACCTTCCTTTTAGGAAGGGCCTTTTAGGGTCAAGTCACAGAGCTGCACTAAACTGCATTTTGCACACACTTGGGAGAGATTTTCAGGTCAAATTTAACTTTGCACAGAGTCCACCTGCACTCAACAACAGTGAGTTGTGAGAGGCAGCACAGTGCTCACTACACCTGCAGGCATGGGGCTCTGCTGGCCCCACTGGGGTGGAATTTTGGAACACAGGAAAATGGGAGAGCAGGACTGTGTGTGGAATTGCACTATGAGTCTCATCCAGCAGCACTCTGAGCTCCCAGGGGATGTACCTACATTAGTCAGAGTCTCATGACTGCAGTGACTGATAACAGACACAGGATGGGTCAGGTTGGAAGGGACCACAGTGGCTCCTCTGATCCAACCTCCCTGCTCAAGCACGGTCATCCCAGAGCACAGAGCACAGGATTGTGTCCAGACATTTCTGGAATATCCCCGGTGAGGAGACTCCACAGCCTCTCTGGTCTCTGTTCAGTGCTCAGTCACTGCACAGGAAAGAAGTTCTGCCTCCTGTCCAGGTGGAACTTGCTGGGATCAGTCCCTGCCCGTTCCTCTGGTGCCATTGCTGGGCCCTGGAGCAGAGCCTGGGCCCTGCTCTGAGCCTCCCTGCACACAGGGACACCCAGGCCTGAGGGCCCCTCTCAGCTGTGCCTCCTCTCCAGGCTGAACAGCCCCAGCTCCCTCAGCCTTTCCTCATCAGGGAGATGCTCCAGTCCCTCCATCATCTTTGCCACCCAGCACTGGAGCCACTCCAGGAGCTCCGTGTCTCTCTTGTTCTCAGGAGCCCAGAACTGGAAACAGCACCCCAGAGGTGCCTCAGCAGGGCTGAGGAGAAGGGCAGGATCACTTTTCTAAGCTTGATGGGACACAGCTAACAGGATTTTGTTATGTGTCTTTCACAGAGTCCCATGCAATGTTGGCAGAAAATAAAACCTTTCTTTTTTTTTTTTTTTGGCAAGACCTCAGATTTGTATTTTGCTTCCTGGGTGACTGTCTTATGACTGCAGAGCAAAGACCATTTAGAACAAACATACATGAGCTTGATAAATGATAAACTTGACCTTACTTTGCTTCAGTATCCTTAATATGCATTCCATCACCAACTACTCATTCAAATATTGGGAAGAGAAGGACAGAAATCAACAGCACAAGAAAGCCCACACAGAAGTAACCAATTTAGACTGCAGAAACAGTGCACAGGATAAAGGCACAGGGCCACACACCAAACAATTAAGAGAAAACAAAATATTCAAGAGCTACTCATTAAGCAAGTACCATCCACCCTGTGCAGTAAATGAGTCTGTGGAAAAACTAGGCTGCAATCATGAAATTAAAGACTGTCTCAAAAAGCATATGCACAGGCAAATTAAGGCTGTTCGTGCATTCCCTAACTTGGATTGTTTGACTTTGCAACTTTAATAACGCCCTTCTAACGTCGTTTTGGACCTAAGATATTTAAATTTCAAAAGGATTTGTACACAAATTAGGTGCAGCCCTCTGACTTCTGGCACGCTGCCTGCCAGGCCAGGCTGCTGCTGAGCTCCCTCACGGGTTTGGGAAAGCAGAGCAAGTGAGAGTCTGGCAGGCAGCGCTGGGCAGGGCAATGGTGCTCTCTGCTGGGTGAGCAGCAGCACGACAGGGGCTCTGGAGCTCATACTAAAGCCCTACTACCGGGATACACGCAGGTGAGCTGCTCCTGGCCCGGAGCTGGGCTAACAACTGCGGGAGCTGCAGCTGGGCAACGCCCTTGACTGACAGACTTCACAAAACACACAGTCACGTTGTATTTCATGTGTATGAATCAAGTGACAATTCAGCCTTTCTGGACTCTAGTTATTTCTGGGGTAGCAGCTGTTTGGGGAGGTTTACTTCTAGCAACAGTAGCTATGTTGATGTTAAATACAGAAAAATTTTGAAAAGTTTCCTTTCACCATGGGGAAAAAATAATCTGATTCCTGCATAATTTAGAGAGACTTTTAGGCTAAAGCAGTATTTTAGAAAACATTTATGACTTACTGCAAGTCAGAACAAACATGTTCTGTGGGAAGAAACTGTTTCAGACCAGCTTACTTGTTATTATGAACATTGTCTATTTTTGGTTTTTTGTATGGAGCGTTTGGGTGAAAATCTAGAGAGAGGAATGGGCAAAGGAAATCAGTGTCAAAGGCTCTGACAAAGAAAGTCAAATGGGATCACAAACATCCATTGTTCCCTTTTTTGGAAGGAATCTCTGGAACTGGAAAAAGATGCCAGCCTCGAAAGAATTCAAGACTATCTAACCTTCATGTATGTAATAGTCTGTCAAAACCCAAAATTAAGTTGGAAAGAGAACTTGAGAGGAACTTTGGCACAGAGATATTTTTTTAAGCATCATTCTCTGAGGTTTCTCCTCATCCTGGCCACAATCAAGTGCAAACTGAGGAAGATCTGATCCACTCACAGCAGAGATTAAGAAAACATCAAAAAATCCACATGTAATTAACAGACAGCAGAACCTGACCTTCTCTCCAGTAGAGAATGGAGTAGATGAGCTGTGCTACAGCCAACAATGCAGAGAGAAACTTTGTGTGGGAATACTCTGTGTGGGGATATTGTAAGGAGGAAGATGAGAGAAGGCGATTTAAGCACCTCAAGAACATCTACAAACTCCCTAGGAAAACTCCTCAACAACCAACCTTCTCAAATGAATCCTTTCAAAAGACCTGACTGAACTCCTACAAAGGAAAAAAGAACAAAAAAAACACAAGGAAACTCAAAAAAAGGAGGCGCAAAAGGCAGAAAGAAGTGACACTGACCTCGAGTCTCTTTTCAAGTGACTCTATCCTGTCCTTTTTGCTGGCCAAGTTAGCCCTTGTGTAGCGGCTCTGTCCAGGCAGGTACAGCACTTGGCTGTAACATTCTTCCCACACCTGGTTATAAGCTTCACTTGACAGCTCTCCATGCCCCATTCCTTGCTTTACCACCTCCATCTCTTGTGCCAGTAGATCCTGTGCCTGTTGGAAAGGATGAGAGAAGTTGCAGTTACAATACACAGGATACAAGGAAATTTCTCTTCTTTTCAAACCTTCAGTGTGCAATTCATGGGGGCAGCTTTTCTTTTCATACTCAAAGCTCACCATCAGGTTAAGCTAACTATGAAATCGAACACAGATGCTGTGGATTACAAATGAAACCCAGGCTAGAAGGCTCCTCACAGCACAACTATCCCTCATTTTATATAATTTGGCCAAACCTGACATCACTCTGGCGTGGCTAATGAAAGCTGTGGCACAGTGAGATACTTCATCTTGCTCCACAAGAACAGAGATAAAAGCAGGGACCTTGAGGGGAGGGAGAACTGTACAGACAGAAGCAGCTGTCCTATGAAACAAAAATCACTTTTCATTTCCTTTTTCTTGCCCTTCTCCACACAACCTGGAAAGTCAAGTCTAAACATTCCCAGGGTGAGCTGTGTAAGTTCTGCTGCAGGAAACACAACTCTGACTGCAACTAACACTGTTCTGTGGCTGAAGAACTGGTGATATATGAGTACTCTGTTGCTTACAGTTTAGTTTTCAAAGTTTACAATGAACTGAAAAGATTCTTGTTGGTCTCACAACTCTTAATATTTCTGACAAAGAGCCTGGCCCGCAAAACGAAACAGGCACACAAGTCCTTCTGATTTTATTAATAACTAAAAAATTAAAGCATCTTTGCCAGTCTTGACTTCATTGTTTATAAGAACATGTCCATCTCCTCTCTTTCAACAGCATTTACAGGTGCAGCACAAATTTCCCTATCAGCAGTAGCTATCTTACTGCAAGCAGATGTTATGTTTTGCAACTGCACACTGACCAGGTAGAAATTCAGGTATCACCAGATTAGATGATTCCACAGATACTGGGGAAGAGAAAATTAATTATTTGTTCTTGATGGTCAAGACAGATAAAATAGGAGTAACACAACCACACCTGACAAAGCTCAATGTTATAAATTTCAATTAGCCAAGATTAGTACACTGTGAGGAACTACTTGAGGGTATTTACTTGTGGCACCAGAAGTGTTTCCCAGCTCCAAGAGCTCAGCACACCCTACCCAGCACCACTGCTAATCCTTGCTAATCCTTCCCAGAAGAGAACTGCACATCAGGAAAAGAAAGAGTATTTTATGAAAGGGTTTTAGGATGAAGATGTTCTAAAAACAAATGAAGTAAAGCAAAATAAACAAGCCTCAGATGAGATCACAGAGATAGAAAAATTTTCTGGTTTGAACTGGATTTTAGACAAGAGGGAATATTGTGCTGAATGTTAGAGAGCAAGCAGGAGCAGGGATGCAAAAAAACTTCTGCCCATCAGTTAGGAGACAGAACTTCCAGGGACTTTGAAGAAAAGTTTCCAGACAAAAACTACTGGAGCGTGTAATAGTCTCTAAGGGAAGTGATAGCAAACCTGATTCTTGCTGCACTTCAAAACAACCAGAGAAAGCACTCAGAGAACATTCCTAAGGGAACAATCTGACACTTTCACTGGCAGGGCAGTGAAATTCATGATCTAACTGTATTTTCCATCTTTAACGTCTCCTGGTAAGAGATTTTGAAGTATAATTTTTCATTTCACAGCAAATTGGAAGTACATACTGTTCAGTGTTTCTCCTTTCAGGCTCTATATTCATTGGTCAGATATGGTCAAGGACATGGATTTAAAATCTGCTTGTGTATCTTTAGAGTCATCTTAAAGGTATAAAAGGGATTTAGGTGCAGAGATACAACAGATATTGTCAGAGGACAAGTCTAAAGAGACAGACAACTTGGTGGCACGTGATTTTGCTCTTTTCATTCATTTTTATTCTTTTAGGCATTTGGTCAAAGGTTATTGGCACAGCTTCATAGGTGAAGCTCTTTGAAAGAGCTAAACCACAGAATTGCCTATCTGTCACTTGGCAGCAAAAAGCAACATCTGTAGCTGCTTAAATAAATGAACACCCTGAACTGGAACCCTGGTCCAGAGAGGCTGTTTAACTTGGGATTACAATGCAAAACAGGACACAGTGCCCAGGCCGCCCACTCACTGCAGCCAGCCAGGGCCCAGTCTGCCTGCTCAGCACTTCTGGACCAGGTATGGCTGCAAGATCAGCTGCCACAGCCCAGCAGGCTCTGCACCAGCACAGCTTGCCTGGATTGAGCTTGACAAGCATAATTAAGCAACTTGATTTGCTGCTCCAAGGTACAAGTTGAATACCATTGTCCTATTCAGTCTGCACTGTTTTGAAGAAAATGCTTTGTGATTCTGGATTAATAAAATTCAGAGGCAGCAGAAGATGGGTATTACACCTGGTTAATGCCTCAATGATTTAACAGCAATTTACAGAAATGGCAAAGTAGAATATGGTAGCTGTTGGGGTATTATTCCTCTTACCCTTATTTAAAATGATAAGCAACCACAACTGTATCTCATTGACAATGTCTATGGGCAAATACAGCATCCTCATCATTCTGCTGAAAGCCCAGATTAACATCAGCTCACAGAAAGCAGAATGTGCACTTAAATCATCCTTAATTATTAACTTATCCTTACTTAATGCTTGGTAGTGCTGGGTTAATGATCAAATCTGATTATCTGAGAGGTCTTTCCAACCCCAACAACTCCATGACTATAGCCCTTCATACAACCCTCTGGAGACCTCCCAACTCAATTCTGTGTAGGCTTTTTCCTCCAATATTACAGAACTATGCCCTAAGGAGACTTGAGGTCTCCTCAGGCCACACAATTCTCACCTTCTTGAGATCCTCTTTGGAGAACTTCTCATAAGGATTTTGTTCCAAGTAAGCCATGTGCTCAGCGTTGTTGCTTCCAAATCCTGGGCCTTTGCCTTTCTTACCAGTAAACTGTTCTCCAAATGGATGATGTAAAAGATCAAAATGAAGCATGGTAATCATCTCTTTCTTTATGAGTTCTTCACTTTTCTGCAAGTCTGTTAGGGGTGGTTCCACATTTAAGGGTCTCAGTATTGTTTCGTTGACCTGTCCAGGAATAAAAAAAGTTCGTAAATATAATATACACCAAAGATAATATTAAATTCATGTATCTCCACTCAAGTATAAATTTTATGTATCAGCTAAACCCCACAGCAGAGGTGCCAAAACCCTTGTGACACATGCAGCAATCTCAACATCTGTGCAGATGAAATACCACATAGCAACTCTGTGGGGGAAGCCTCATGAAAATCAGCATAGTCAAAGATTTCACTCTCTCATGATTTCCTTTTACTGTATTTCCTCCTATAATGGTTAAAGCCTTTATTTTTAATTTTTGTCCCTTAACAGTGAATTTTGTTTCCACTTACTTCTGAGGGCCGTGGTAGATTCTTCTGCACAGCTTTGTGCATTCTCTTCAGCTCCTTGGCACGCTCTGCTTCTCGGAGAGCCTAAACAAACAAGCCAAGTGTTACTGCAGCCACTGTAACTCAATCAGATGCTGCCTAGGAATGTATGGGATATAAAAACTAATTGATTATTGAAGCAAAGATTCCTTCCAGTATATAGACCTCATGTTAGAAAGCCAGAGCTAAATAATGTGATGACAATGTAATTCACTGCCTCTAAAGTGAATGGGAAGAGCACAGCAGAAAAGAGATCTTCCAAAGTCATTTCCAGGCATCAAATTCTCCTTCAATCTCAACTGCAGCAAGATTTCGTTCTTTACACATTTCTCTATGTGTGACAGCTGCTCTAATTCTTCAGACATTAAATCCACCAGGAAAAGAAAGACTCTTAAATTAGCAGCCATGACTCTGTTTCTCATCTTCAATGACTTAAAGTACATATTTCACTAAACCAATACTTGTTAAAGTGGAAAAACATGAGATTTCTCTCTACAATACACTTTCAAGCAATAAATAACATGAAAAGCCAGTGTTGTCAGGAGCTTCAGGAACAAGGACCAACATCCTCCATGTTCTAATCCCAGCATGCAACATCACATCTTCTCTTGAAGGCAGGATGCTCTTCTCTTGTATGATGGTACAACTCAGATTCTTTCCTCTATTCTACACACATACACTACTTGTATTTATTCAGACTTTTTATTAGGGTATGTGTGCTCAAGACATACAAATACACGTATAAAACATGTTCCTCCCCAAATAGGACACATGAGGAATCAAATTCTGGGAAATGCTTATCCCAGTTAAAGATGAAAACATAGGATTTTTTAAAATATTTTGTTCACTTGTCAAGGCACAGCCATTTTCACAAAGTTCTCTGGACTCAAAAATCTCATTTATTTTTATGAAAAATGTGTATTTATATAAGGTATATAATAGAAAGAGATTTGCAAAACAAAATTTAGGCTTAGCAATAAATAGAAAAGGAACTGTTTTTAGAAAGATTTAAAGTGTCTCTGGTTACTAGCCAGTACAGCCAATTAACTGGCAGAATTTAGGCTTGTACTTTGTCCAGTCTTCCTTGATTCTAAACCAAAACACAACAACAAGGACCCATTCACAAATTGGCTGTCTGGGTAATCCTCTGGTAGTGGCCAAGGGTGCCAATTCCCTGCATGGCAGATTTTTATCTGTGTGCTACCAGCCTGCCCGAGTTTGTATACACCTGTCTAATCTTTCACAAACAGCAACTTTTAACCTTGAGAGAATAACCTGAAACTGAAAAAAAAGCACAGTTCTTATGTGCTTAAAATCAATCAAGTGCCATTGTAGAAAAAAGGTTTTAATGAAATATTTGTCTTCTGGGGGACAAACACAGCAGGCAGGACACAGGCACTCTGAGGGACTCCATGGTAGAAAACAATGTGATACATAACATTAAGAAATTAAGAAAATTATTTAGAGAGAAAACTGATTTGGCTTCTGAGTGTGTATACTCTGATAGCAGCAGAGAAAACAGGTAAATTTTACTTTGCTATCCTGTACCTCTCCATTGAACAGGTGTGAAATGATAGGAACCATACAAGGAACACATTTTATTTTACACAAAAAGCAGCATCCACATCTCACACACTGACCTGCTTGCGGGCTTCTATATCAGCAGCATCTTCTACAAAGGTTTCATCTACTTCATGTTCTTCAAGTTCCTTTTCAGCATTTTCAGGCAGAACAATCTCAAAGTCGTTCTTTGGAGCAGGGAGGGCCATGAGCCCCAGGCGCAGGTGCTCCCGAGACTCCCTCTCCTGTGGGAAGAGCAGGGAGATGTGATGTGATGCTTCTGGATTTATACCCTGAGTGCAGTGCAATTCCCTGAGTACAGCACAATCAGACTCCACTCATCTGCATTAACAGACAGAACAACACACTAATTATTCCATGGCCACCTTAGTCTGCTGCAAAGCCAGAAAGCACCAGATCTGGAAACCAGGGAAGTCCACCAGGGATTTGAAGCCTCAGTTTCCCTTCTAGCAGTAAAAAGTCCTTTTACTATAAAAAGGCTAAGAGAGAACCAAAGCATAACTACATTAAATAAACCTTCTCCTTCAAGCTAAGAGGAATTCTGGAATTTTGAAGTTGAAGAGTTATTTTTGTGAGAACATGGCAAACACTTAGAGTGGATATCTTAGCTAGGCCAAAAAGAAAACTGCCAATAGCTCAGGTGGGAGACATTCAAAGCTACAGTCAAGGCTGCAGAATCAGCCACATAAAAGGAGTTCCCAAAGTGCTACCTATTAGGTATATGCCCTTTTATACCATGTCTGATTGGCAGGGCCCATCTGGCTGAATCTCCAAGAATGGAAACATCTGTTGCCAAAGGTAATGGAAGAGTCTGGATGGGACTCAGATTTCTGAACATCTCAAACCCCAGTGCTCCTAACAGCAAAAATTAAACTCCTTTAGCTCAGTGTTGTCAACACGACAAACTGATGAAAAGGTCCTGTAGGTAAATCAGGAAGTCAAGATGATGAGGAATTTGAGGATTGTGTAGGATTGCAAGAAAAATTAATCTTTGCTCAAGATGCATTTCCTGCTCAGCTTCAAAGATAGAAATAGGATGGAAACTTAACTATGTCTTCTCCAAAAAACAGTTTTAGTGTGTTTACTGAGCACATTGAAAGCCATTCTAAGTGGCAAGACTTCTGTTCTTTTGAATAAAGACTGTATTTTATTATGTGATAAGGACAGACCCCTAGACAGGTGGAAGCAATAACATTTTATTATAAAATAAAATTATTTTCAGCAGATGAGAACTAAAACCCTGAAAATTGATAGAGCACAGATTTCCATTTCTTAAGTACTACTCACCATTTGTTTTGCATAGGATGGGTCACTGTAATCTGCCATTCCCTCTTCTGGGTTGATGTTCAGTTTATCCCGCAGGGGAGTTCTCCCAGGAGTTGTGCCAAGGGCAGGTTTGGGAGTCAGTCCTCCTCGAGGAGTTAAGCCCTCTGACCCCTGAGAGGGTGTTCTAGTGAAGTGCAATTAGTCATTAGTTTTTTACTAAAGAACTTACTTACAAAAGTCTGAATGTTGGAAAAAGTTACATAAACAGTCTATCCATTCAATTTAGAGTTTTTTCTTGGGAGGCAGTGAAACTGTAAAGTGTAATTACAAGAATACTAAGAAAAAATTATTTAAGCCTGTCAAAGTGCAACCAAGGTCCTATCAAGCTGAAATCTAGGCACATCATAATTTCAAGAGAAGCTTTAGGAACTCCACCAACACAAAGTCCCACTGCTGCTTTTGAGAGGAGCTTGTCCAGTCACCAGGCATTATTCTGGGATGCAGTAACCAGGGTTGAATTGCAAGCTCTAATTTCCCCACTACCTGGGTAAGTCATTTGCTCTGAAATCATCTGGCCCAGCAGCTGTCCCATGCTGCAATTGAATGGATCATCCTAAAATACCTCTTTGCTTTCACTGACTATTGAAGAAGTAATTACATTATAATAATTACTTCTAAGCATCTATGCTTAGACAACATGGATTAAGTCTTAGATTTTGTTGGCCCCAGTTGCTTCTCCTCTAGACTAGGAAGGAATATTGTTCTCTATTCCAATGACCTAGTACATGAATGAGGGGCTACCTCATGGATCGATTAATTTTTCCCTCTGCTCAAGGATTGGATTTTCCCACTGACAGCATTTCTGCAAGCAAGCCAAGTTGACCCACAGGTAACATATTTACATGTGCAAATCTGAACTTCAAAAATTAAAAAACACCACAAAAAAAACCCATACAACAAAATTAGAGCATCTCTACTTTTTAAAATATAAAATAACACAAATCAACAGGCAGATCACTCCGGGTCAAATTCTACGTTCATTTTGCACCACACTGACACCAACATATCTTCAAAAAAAGCACTCACTGCTGGAACTGCTCTTTTTAATTAAAAGATCGGGGCTTTAGCACACAGCTTCTGAACAAAATAAAGCTGCTTTGGAAAAGCAGCTATAAAGGTCCTTTTTATTTCATTCTCCACTTTTCCTACTAACATGATACAAGTAAAATTAGAACCTAGGTGGAAAAATCTGACACACAAAATGTACCAATTGTAAAATGTTTTAGCTGTATGTTATTTGACATTTGTGGGATATATATTTGTTCACTGTAAGAGTTAAACCAGCAATTCTGTACTATTTAGATTGGCAATATAAGAAATATTTTATTTTGGATATATATGGCTTATAAAATATTTACTCCAGCTTTTCAAAAATTCAGTGTGGGTTTGGCTGAGGGACCTCCCACATCTTTGATTCCAAGGTAATACTTTGAAAAGGCCAGGATCCACATACAGAATTGACACTCCAGCTTACTATTTATACTCTGCATTAGCCCAGAATAATTTATACTGCTCCAGACCACAGAAGGCCACATTTTGGATCAAAACTCCAGTGAGCTGTATGAACACAGATGAAGAGGACATGGCTGAGTTTTCTAAAGACACAGAGAAGGAGCAACTTGTACAACAAGGGCTTGAAATGAAAAGTGAGTTTCTTTTGAAAGTCTAATCATGACAGTATTTTACACATCAAAATCTGCTCTGTTCACCCATCTCCAAACAGACACATGCCCACCCAGGCACCCATCACAAAAGGAGTCTGTTTACCTGAAAGGTGTGGAAAGCACAGTATTTGGAGTCTGAACAACCTGTTTCTGTGGTGTTACCCCTGAAAAGTCACTTTCATGCAAGGGAGTATTAAGACCTCCTTTCAGGGGAGTATCCACATTTGTGAGAGCCATCAGATTCTGGGCCTCCTGTGTAACAGACAACACAAGCAGTGCTTCACCAAGACATTGACAGTAACATTTGACAGATTCAATTGCACAACAGCTACTGCAGCAGAACAGCAGAAGAGTTATTTGAATATCAGTTTGTGGAAAATGTTTAAAATTTCTTAGCTTTAACACCCATACACTGGTATTTATAAACCCTACTGTTCCACTGAGAGGCATTTGAACATCATTTCCAGTAAAATATGTTATAAACTGGAGTTGCAAAACTGAGTGTGTTACTCATTGTTTCAGCTTCCTTCAGTTTGCCAGACTCCATAAATCTCCAAGATCTGTTAGTGACTGAACACTCAAGTAATCCTAAGAATCCTGATTTTAAAAGGGAAGAGCACACTTGAACTCTGAAACCTGAATTCAATCAACTTTATCCAAACTGCACTTCAAAGACAATGTTCCAGAAGAGATGGTCACTATTCAGATTTTTGGTCCATGACTCAGCTGAGGCTTTTATGAACAGCCCCCTTCTTTATTTCATTTTTCCTTATTACAGTGAAGAATTAAGTCTTCCTAAAAGTGAGCTAATTATACGACTGCAAATAGCAAATATATTCCCAGAAGACCACTAATCCAGCTGTGCATATGCATAATGCTGTGGCATTTATAATAAACTCCATTTGAAGGTGGGCCTGACCATTCCTGCAAACATTGCACAGACTTAGGTTATGATTTGCAGAGCCAGGAACTTTCTTTTTTGTCCTATCATGGAACTGCTGAAATACAACTCATTGTCAACTCAGAGGGTTTTTGCTTTGGAGTGGGATTTTTGGGGTCTTGTTTTGTACTACACACTAGCTGCACTGATTTAATGTATCCATTTCCACATACTTAACAATATGTTACTCAACATAACCAGTTTTTTGAAAAATCCAGGCAGAGTTTGCAAAGGCAGGTTTTGGTTCACCTAAGTTTTAAGCCAATAAAGTGCTATGAAAACATTCTTGCATTGTTGCAGTTAATTACTACTTGCTATTTGAAATAAAAGTTGGACAACATAAAATACACTGTTTTAAGGAGATGAACTCATACATTTTCAGCACTGAGAGACACACAAGAAAGGGAAAATTATGCAAGACTCCAGGAGAATGGTTAAAAGCTTCACACAATATATGACTAAAAGAAAAAGAATCAGAATGTTTCGAAGCACAGTGACACTTGATTAAATAGAAGCAGGTCTGCTTTATGCTGTTTAGTGTGTCCTGAAGATTGGGATTGCTTCAAATCCCAACACTGCACATAATCTAAGGAGTATTTCTCTGGCACTTACACCTTCTACTCAGTTGAGTCCTGCTCCAAAACTTAAAACCCATCCTGTACACTTATACTCTACCTGCAGGATCCTGTCCTGGGCTGCTGGAGTTTTGGGAGTCCTCAGAGCTATGCTGTTGTTGGTTACATTATACTCAGAGAGAAGAGTGCTGGAAGCTGAGTTTGTGATTCCAGATTCCTCAGCAGTCTGCCGTGCAATCTCACTTGCTTGGCCAACTTTTACAACTTCTTCAAGTTCTGTATCAGATATCTTTGAAGGAGAAAATTCCAAGGCACAGTAAGATACAACGTAACTATGAGATCCATTCCACAAAACAAACAGCACTGTTTGGTATTGGCCTTATAAGTTGTTTATCATCAGTAAAAACCTCACCTGAGGAGCTGGAAGCACCAGTTTACTCCTTTTCTTGGTGAACTCTGACACTCCACTGGTCTGCAGAATAGCTGAGGGCAAGTCTGACTCTTTTTTCCGTTTCATGTGCTGCTTGTCCTTTTTGCGCTCTCTTCCCTCCCTCTCACTGTTATTATGGAAAACAGGATCATTTCAGAACACACAGAGCAGCTACAGAGCAAAGCAAACAAGCCAAGAGCAAAAAGGCTGTACCCTTTTCAAACACTGGATATGCTGAAATAAAACACTGCAGAAAGAGTGGAGCACCTTGTAGGTGATTGGATGTGATCTGCAGATCTTGAAGCAGAACATACTACAGGGCAGTGTAATGCTTTTAAATCATGGAATTAGCCAACAGATTTAGCTTTAGGCTGAAAAACTACAATAAACAGGGTCACTGGATCAATAAAAAAATGTCAGGTCAAGAATTTAGATAGTAAAAATAAGAGCCTCTTTTTCTCCAGCAGCTGCTAAGGTAAGGTGAATATTTTCTTTTGTGGAAAGTGGGAACCAATTTCTCTTCAGTCTTTAATAAAAATGGCATTTCCTTCAAACAGCAATGGAGGCAGTCAGTGCAATCATAACCTTCAGTCTGAAGCTCCTGCCTGACCCTCTGAACAAAGAGCCATGAAGAAAAATCAGTTAGTAACACCACGTGAGTTAATAAATCAAATTGTACTTGGCACTGAACTCAGTAAAATGCAGTTTTGGCAGTAATGGGAAATGCAACTGTACAATTAAGTATGTACCCAAGAGTGGCATTTAACTTGTCAACTAAACTTTTGGGGATTTTTGGGGGGGATGGGGAGAAATTAAGCATTTAAAGATACCAACTTAAGAACAACTCCATCAGAAGTAATACTACAAATCTACTCCTATAAGCAATCATTATAAAGTTATTATTTAAAGGACACTAAACACACAAACAAATAAACTGCTAAAAAATACAATCTCAAAAAAATAACATTTCAACTTAAATAGCAAGTATATGTGTGAGAAACATTATTCTGATAAAAGGTGAACTAGAGGAAAGAAAAGAGGTGATCACAGACAATAGGTGAACTAGACCTTCTGCAAAGACAAACCACAAAAAGCTGAAAAGGCAGAGGCCACCTGCACTTTTATCTGTCCCATGGAAAATACATTTCCCACCCACATTATGTTTCCAGGACTTAACACACAGACATATGGGTTGCTTTTTTTTCAGATACGCTGTTCCCTCCTGTTCACTTCTTATTCCAACACACACTTACGATCTTAATTCTCCATCCAGGTCTTGCTGACGCAGTCTCCTGAAATCTGCATCCAGGGACTGATAATTTTCTTCTGATGTATCATAAAAACCAGGGGCAGGCTTCTTTTCAAATGGAATTTCTGCATTGTAATCCACACCTCTCTTCTTTTTTCTTTTCTTCTGGATCTCAATTCCAGCAGCGCGAAGTTCTCGTCTTTTCTGGAGAGCAGCAAGGCGTCTAAAGAAACAGTAACACCACATGATTTCAAGTGTAGAGTAAAGAAAAGAAGTCCCAGGATATGAAACCAAATGCAAGTTTACCGAGCTTCTTCCAGCTGCTTCTCCCTGGCTTTCCTCTTGGCCTTCTTTCCCTGTGTATTTGCCAGACGTGCTCGAGCCTCAGACAGCATTTCAAGCTCATCTACAATAGCACAAATAAATACAGCAGTGAATCTGCACTTAAAAGATGAGAGTCAGGAAAAAGGTGACATTAAAATCAGAAAACCATCTTTAAAAACTCAATCAATCAATCAGTCACAGGCATTCTGTGTCATCACTAATCTCCAAGTTATTCCAATGTATTTACTGAATCACTGGCCAGGTGAAAAGAAGATTTTTAGGAAAAAAGCTTCATGTTGAAAATCGTATCAATAAGTATCAACACCAAATCAAAATATTTACATAAAGAGGCCCACTGACCACATTAATGAAAGTAAAACTTCATTTACATCTTTATCTGAGAGTATTTTCTTGAAACTTGTTAATTGCATTTACTTCCAGAGCCGAGAGTGCTGTTTTTGTGAACTTGTGACTGTTCGAAAACACCGACTGTCCATTCATGGAATTTTAACCATGTGCACTTTTCAGTTTACAACATTGCTTTGTGCAAGGGAAAAAAAAAGGAAGTCAGGCAGTCCTGTGCTTCAGCATGGGTTCATCTGAGAGGCGTGAGCTGATGGAAAATGATGAAGATAGAGAATGCAAATAAGCAGAGCAGTTGTCAAAGTAAAGAACAGCCAGTCATGGTAACAGATAAGGAGGCAAAAAATGCATCAAGAAAAGAAAAACTGGAAAAGTATAACTGACTGGCCAGATACAGAAATAAGACAAAATTCACAAGTAAATTAATGACCAGGTGGTGGTGGAAAAAAAAGAAACCAAAGTGCAATGGCTGTGTAAACAGAAAAATCAAACAGATCAGATTTCTGTCAAAAATGGAAAACACACTCCTAACTCACCTTCATCCATGTCAATGGGATCTGGCCTGGCAGGTTTGGTTTCTGGATTTGGATCAATTTCTCCAGGTTTCAGTTTCCGAGGATCATCAGCAGTTTCTTCCTCATTGTCTCTCTGAGCAGCTTTGTCCCTTAAAAACACATTGTAGGTATTTGTTTTCCAGCTCTTTGTTTTCCCCCAGACTCATAATAACCACCCCTTAAATGTCTCCAAAGACTGATGATAAAGCAGTACCCTTGTGCTCTGTACTATACAGTAAATCTGTTATACAATTCACAAATGTGGTACAGTTCCATAATCTTAAACAAGACAAGAGAAAGAAACCAACACAGTATTACATTACAACAATAAAATATTATATAAAATACAACACTAATACAACTAGTAAAGAAATCACCTCAGGTAATCTTTAATAATAAAAACAAGAATTCCAGCAGTGTGACAAAATTAAAAAATCAAGTTTTATATGATGTTTTTTCTACTCAACCAATTACACTAGAATTAAGAATGCTCACAAGGGAAAACATCACATTCTTTCTCTTCTCGTGGCCAAAAGAAACCCCTTGTAGGAGAGATGGTATCTGCACATTCAGCCATTTCAACATGTTTTATGTCTCTTTACTTTCTCACATACCCACTCCTGCTGATCAGCCAGTCAAAAAATGCCCAGACAGCCTAATAAAAGCATAAATCGAGGCAATCCCTTAGCCAGAATGACCAGGAACAAGAAGAGATACACCTATCTCTATCCAAGCTGCTCTCCAGGTTCCAGGAGCTTCTTTCAAGCTAGACACAAGTGACTGAAAACAATGTTTAAAGATTTGCTTACAGAAGGACTCAGTCAACTTGAAACCACCCTAATTTACCAAAGGAGAAAGGAATGACACACTGCTACAACTCCACAGATTTTTTGGGTATTCTTGGCTAGACTTTCCTCTAGACAAGCAGAAACTCACAGCAGAAATTCATAGTGTTCCAAGCACTGTGCAGCAGTTCTCCCAATGATGGGGGCAATGGTTCTCCACTGGGTTGGCATCAGCTTGGCCAGGTGCAACAGCTTCTCCTCCTCCTCCCGAGACCACTCTGTCTTTTTGATGCTTGGGTCCAGCCATTCGTACCTGTAGTAAGGGAAAAATTAAGGATGACAGATCCAAGTTATTTCTTAATTTGTCTTCAAGAGGGTTTTCATGACATGTGTATTTGAGCTTCAAAATGTATTATTTATCCAGTACTTTTCATACAGATACTGCCTCTTCTTCCTTTTCCCATCTCTATTCTGGCAAAGTAAAGAGTCACAGAATTTATCCTGAAAATAAAAGTTGCAACTATCAAAGATAGAGAAATGGCAGAATTGTTTGGTCTGGAGCCTTCAACAATTATCTTACAAATACCCAACTGTGCCAGTATTGTTATCTCTACGATAAGTATTCTATTAAATATGTACTTGAAAAAAGCAAGTCTGATTCTCAAATACATTTATGCTGCATCAGTATTTGCATCAGTATAAAGCTCCTATTTTTCAAAAAATACTAAATTTCACAGTGCAATTTCTTAATGTTTATTCTCAAGCCAAACTCCCATTACATGAAATTAGAAAATTATATGTAAGAGAGATTAGTATCTTACAATTTTACTTCCTTGGCAATATCCACTGATTAAAACATGTTTAAATAAAGGGAAAAACTAAGGTTCATAATTTAAACTGATCCTGCATTTGCTAACACTGCAGTCACTGGCAAACAGAAAATCTGGCTATTTTTTTTCAACTACTTTCAAGCAACAAAAATTTGAAGTTTCCATGATAAAATCAAACTGTTAAAACTGTTGTTGGTCTGTGGGCATAAGTTAGTCTGTGGTAACATTTTTTCCTACATTTCCACTAATTATGAAGGTCATATTCCCAGGCACAGCACCTCTCACTCACCATCTGGCTTTGCACTGCTTTGCTGATTTCCTGTGCAATAATGAGGCAATTCGAGACCACTGGTTCTTGCCATATTTCATAACAGCTGCTTTCAGAATTTCATCCTTGAAAAAACCATAAATAAATACTCTTATGGACTGCAAAACAGAAAGTCTGAGCTCAAACAAAGGAGAACACGGTAAATTTCATGGGCTGTCCCAGAGGAAACAGCATAACACACCATAACACTGTTACTTCTGTTCCATTTTATTCTCAAGAAAAATGAGGATTTGTATTTCAAAGGTCAATGAAATCCATAAAGATTAAATGAAATAGACACATGATTATTGTTCCAAACTTCATATAGCCAACAGAATTTACCAAATGATTATTTTCAATGCTCTCTAATGCATTAGTGTTTAAAGGCTCTGTACATCTTCCCTCAAGGACAGCAACTGAGGTAAGGAAGTGTTTGTCTGGTAATGACATCACAACTGGGAAAAAAGTAGAACTGGCAGATATTCCTGGCTCCTTGTTTTAAATAATACCATGAAATTATCTATTTTTCACATTTTAATACAACTGGAATAAAAATGTAATACATTCAGCTTGGGAGCCAGGTTGTTCACCTACAATGAAGTGTGCACTGAGTTTGATCAAAAGCCAGAATTGCAATCAATTGTCTGTCAATCCATCCATCAATCCCTCTCTCCCTTTCTTCTCTCCCTTTCTTAATAGATGGGTTCATTATTTCTGGTTTATTCAGAAAAAGTGGTATTTTAAATGCATTAAAACTATTCTTACAGCCCTGCCAACCACAGATGTCCCCTCTCCTGTACCCAGTGAGAGTTCAGTGAGTCTGACACTGACACCTCCCAGGGAACAATAGCTTTAACTGTGAGCTTATTTATCTGGCTTGAGCTGCTACAGGCAGCAATTCATGTGATTACTGTTCTGAAAATAAACAATAAATCCTCCCCTGTGTGGTTTTTTTTTTAACTTACTTGGTGCTCTATGGCACACAGGAGCTGTACCAGTGACATGAACAGGTTTTTTTGCCTGTAATGGGTCATTTTATGAATGACTTGGTATCACCTGATTCCCCTTTCTCTGTCTTTAATGCTGTATGTGTAATCAAAATGTTAAAAACAAAAAGAAAATCCAACACCTCTTTTATCTCTGGTACACAAAGCCCGGTGAACTAGGGATCTACTTGCCCACTGGAACAGGCTCCTCAGGCCAGTGCCCACAGCCCTGAGCCTGCCAGAGTTCAAGCAGCATTTGGACAACGCTCTCAAGCACAGCGTGGGGTTTTTGGGGTGTTCTGTGCAGGAGCTGGACTTGATGGACCTCGTGGGTCCCTTCCCACCCAGGATATTCTGTGATTCCATTTAATGCACTGCTCTTTCTCTTCAGCTGTCACCAAAATTTTTCAAGTATGGAAGACCCTAAGAATGGAGTGAAGACAATGTGAGTTTTCCTGTCCTCTGCTGACCCCAAATTTAGCTGCCTCCTGGCACACCACTGATACAGCACAAGTGCTTAAAAACACACACAGCACATTTTATCTTCTATTACTTTTTCCTCACTGTTTCCTGGAACCATGTACGTGCCTGGTGTTCACAGTATGCAGTGACAGAGTTCTGTATTGTACAGTGCCAGGTACGTCCTCTTGCTTTCAACATGCAGCTAATAAAACTGACATCCTTGATTTCTCATGTTATTTATTTCTTTTTCATGACCACCTGTGGTTCTAAAAGCTTGTGATAGAATTGGAGGGGGGTTATTCTTTTTTGGAACAGTAATTTCTGTGTACAGGATTCTTGAGGCTGCAGATGAAGAGCCCACACACATTGACAAGAAACACACTGAAGTTGCACCACGGGTTTAGATTAGTTATTAGGATTTTTTCTTTCCATGGAAAGGGTGCTAAAGCATTGGAACAGGCTGCTCAGGGTGGTACTAGAGTCACCATTCCTGGAAGTGATAAAAAACCAATGGATGTGGCACTTAAGGACAGGTTAAATGGTGAACATGGTGGTGGTGCTGGGTTGATGGCTGGACACTTGGTGATCCTTAGGTCTTTGCCAATCCTAAAAATTGTATGACTTTGCCTTTGTCATTTCCACATTTGGAAATATCTTTAAGGGCAAGAGACTCCTGCTGCCTCATTCCCCTAGAGCATAAGAAACCTGCCTATGCAGTACAGGTCACACTCTAGCCTGTGAGAGGGACATCTCCAAGCACAGCACAGCCCATGCTTCCACTCCAGGGGCAGTGGGAACAATTCCTCTGGGGAAGAAGGACACAACACACACATGGCTGAGCTTCCCAACCTGCAGCCCAAGGGATAAAACACCAATGTGACCTTGTGACCTTTGCCTACTGGAAGGAGGAAGGCACAGGTTATTGGGGAATGTACCCAACACAGAGCCAAGGAGTTAGAGAATCAGTTAGGTTGGAAAAGACCTCTCAGATCACTGAGTTTAATCTACATCTGATCACCACCATGTCAATGAGGCCATGGCACTCAGTGCCACATCCAGGCTTTCCTTAAACACCTTCAGGGACAGCGACATCATCACCTCCCTGGGCAGCCCATTCCAACACTTAATCATCCTTCCCTGCGAACAAATTCTTCCTAACGTCCGACCTAAACCTCTCCTGGTACACTCTGAGGCCATGTCCTCTTGTCCTGTCACTTGTTGCCTGGGTACAGAGCCCGACCCTCACCTGGCTCCACCCTCCTGTCAGGGAATTGTGGAGAGCCAGAGAATCCCCCCAGGCTGAGCCCCTCCATCTCCCTCAGCTGTTCCTCATCGGACCTGTGCTCCAGACCCTTCCCTGCCCTCGCTCCTGTGGTTCCCAACCCCTCCGATGTCCCGGCACAGCGGCTCCGGCAGCCCCGACCCTGCCCCGGGATACCCCAACCCCGGAGCCCCCGCGCAGGCGCACACGGCACCCGCCCCCTTCCCGCGCCTGCGCACCAGTGAGGGCTCCCCCACCCCCCCACACCTGCCCGGCCCTGAGGGGGGACGAGGGCTCGAACCCGCCGAGTCTTACCTCGGTGTTCCGCCATACGCCGCCTTTAATCATAATCCGCGGCATCTTGGCGGCGAAGGGAGGGGGGGACGAACCCCTGGAGCGAGAGAATGGAGAGGGGGCGGGAGCGCCACTGGTGTCAGCGGGGCCGGCCGAGAGGGCGCACGGTCGCCCTCAGCTGCGGCGGATGCCGGGGGCGAGGGAAGCGGGGCCGGCTGCTCTGCCAGAAAAGCGGGAAGCGGGTCCGGCGGCTTTTCCAAGGGAAGTGAGGCCGCTGCTCCTCCAGGGAAGCGGGTCCGGCCGCTTCGCGCATGCGCAGCCGCCCCGCGTGTCCTGAGGCGGCGCTCCGCGCTAGCGCCCCCTGCCGGCCGGAGGAGCGCACGGCGGAGGGGCCCGGGCGGCGCCGAAAGGAGGAACTGTGGGCGTTCATTAAACTCTTCAAATTCCCCCAGGGGACGCTAAAGGGACGGCGGAAAGAAATCACATCTCCCCAGTTTTTTGTTAATTTCAGGAAAAAGCCCCATGCGTTTATGTGTGGAATAAATTCCTGGCTGTGAGGGTGGCGAGGCCCTAACACAGGCTGCCCAGAGAAGCTGTGGCTGCCCCATCGCTGGTGGTGTCCAAGGCCAGGCTGGATGGGGCTTGGAGCAGCCTGGGATGGTGGAAGGTTTCCCTGCCCATGGCACGGGGTGGAACGAGATAATCTTTAAGGTGCCAATGTAAAACTATTCTGTGGTTCTACAAGAGAGCAACATTGATAGTGTTGCTCTCTTGTAGAACCATAGAAAAGTGCATTTGCATATTAACACACACACACCAAAGGAGTGTATATAAGCTACATACTTGAATTTGGGGAATTTTCATAGGCAGGTACTCATGTCACTCTCAAGAGGTGAAAGATTGAGTCTCAGGGAGTGGGGATCTCAGCTCAGGACCTGTCACTGTCCCTCAGCTGTGGTCCCCCAGGGATATCCAACCTGGGAGCTCTGTGGCTCAGAGAGGCTCCACTCAGAGGGAGGTGCTGGCCTCAGCTCGCTGCATTCTGGAGAGCTCACACGCAGGTCTAAAATACCCCTGCTTAGAGAGTCACAACAGACTTGGCTTTGCTCATAGCAATTTTCCACCCTGGCTGTAATTCAGGTTGATAACTTTCTCTGCAAGTTCAAAACCAAAAATGTTGTTCCTCCTGGGTGGTTATTTGGGTAAGAAAAATAAGTTCCCAAAGGCTCTTAAAACCCAGAGAGCTCCTTAGCCAGCCAAGTTCTTGGGAGCAGACAGTGTTTCAGATCAGCTCAAGAGGAGCTCAGCTCAACTTGTCAAGGCTAATGAGCATTTCTGAGACCACAGTGTGGCCCAAACAGGAGGATGCACCACCAGATCATACAGGTCTCACTCACTATTGTTCATTTACAAGTTTAACTTGTATTCATTTAATTAGCAGATGCACAGCACGTGAAATGAAAGCCTTTTGCTCAATTTGTCTTGTTACATTTCCTTGCTTGGTCCAAATTCAGGATATGTCCATGGAGAAAATTATGAAACCTTTTTGGTTTAAATAGGAAACTTCATAGTATGATTTAGGAAAGGCTTTGATTTTTGTTTAAACTGCAGGAATAAAAAAAATTACACTTCTAGCTACCAAAAAAAATAATTCCAACAGCAGCCCATGTCTTATTTGAAACTGAATATGCCTCAACCATTAAATTTCACTGACTTAGCAGACTGGATTACCTTTGAAACCCCAAAAATCCAGTGCAGTGCATAAGGAACAGAAAGCAACATCAGGAGTCATCGAACTGCTTATTTTTATTAGAGGCAGTGGCTAGGAATAATTATTTTTATAAAATCAAGCTCTAACTGAAAGTACCTTCTTGTTCTTACTTAAAACTTGAAAAAACTCACATTTACAAACTCTTTCAGAAATTTACTGCAGTTAATTTATCCCCCTAAACCAGGCTGTTTTCATCATTGGTGTACACCATGCTTTTAAACAACAGTGCTCTATCAGATTTAGCCTTTCTAGTCTCACCTAATAGAGAGGCTTACAATTCCTTCAGTATTTTTGTTTTCTCTTTGTACCTGTTCTTTTCAAATCAATGATCAGAGTTGTAACATAACACAGGTAAAAACGCCTCCAAGCTTAAGTAACCATTAATATTTCCCAGAAATGCTTTTCTTTCTTCATACAGGATAACATTCTTCTTTCTCACAACTGGATTAGGTGGCTCCAAGGTCTAAATCACCATGGTTCAGGCCCAGATATTGTCTGACTTTACTGAAGCTGCAAAGAACTAGATCACTTGAATGTCTTTGCTGATCTGGCCTTAAATACATTCATCTGTCCTTGAGTTTCAACCCATTATTGGAGAATTGTCCTCCAAATCACAAATGGCTGCAGGGGTCTGGAAGACAAGCCCCTGCTCAGGAAGGGCCACCCAGAGCTGGTTTTCCAGGATTATATCCAGATGGCTTTTAAATATCTGAAAAGAAGGGAACTCCACTACCTTTCTGGGCAGCCCTTCCCAACCTGTCTCCTATGTTACTCTACAAGACATCCGTATTTCTACAGAAAGACACACATCCAGAAGCAGAAAAAAAAGCACTGAGTTCCGAATTTACATTCTCTAAATTAAACCACAGGTTTGTTGTGCTGCTCCGTGGACTGAGCTGTAGCATTGGGACAGTTTGCACCAGGCCTTTGCTGTTGTCTTTCCTCACACAAGGGGATAACACACTGTTATTAAAACCACTTACCACACTCAAAGAGTTCCTAGCACTGCATAACTCCAAAACAAACAAAGATTTGTCTAGATTTGAATATAAATTGGAAGCAGCATCCATCTGGGTTCACCATACCCTGCACCAACTGCTGCATAGTACAATGGTTCTTACACACGATATTTTAGACTAAGAGTAAAGTTCTTAAACTAATTTTAATTTCAGATACTGTGAAGGTCTTCAATGTAACTAAACAGCATTCACAATTATTAGCAACTGCTCGTATTAACAGAAGTCATTTGGAAAGTGTTTCATCTATTTTAACAAACAACACAGTAACTACCAACCTGAGAAAAGGTAAGGCATTTTGTACTAGATTAACATTAGACATTCACATAAAATTGAAGAGTTAAAGATTCCCAGTATCATAAAATAGATGTTTCTGGACATTACCATTTCTGTTGGACTACTCAAAAAATTATCAAAACTACAGACAAGGTAACAGCTTAATAAACATCTTATATATACAGACACATGTCAAACATTTCAGTATCACAATTACCCAGTGATGACATGCATATTTTGTTTCTGTAATTTGGTGAGATATTATTTTCTTCCCTCTTACAAGTATTGCAAAAGCACCTGGGAGTAAAGGAGGCAACTTTCAGCAGATGGGAGGTAGCATTTAGCCTCCTGATGCACTGATAATTTTATATGAAAAGTTATTACTACAAAATATAACATGCCCTTCCTTCCCTCCTGTTTCACATTATTTCAGTTAGAAAAGAGATTTTTTTTTTCTTACTAAATTTTTACAAGAAAGTAAGTGGTGCAGAATAACTGCTTAAACACAGATGAACACTGGCCAAAATAACTGACCTCTACTGAAGCAGTTACTCAGGGATGAAAAAGTGTCTCCGAGATCTTCAGCACAGCCTGTGCTAGAATGGATGTTCCCAGAAACACCTGCAGCAAACCAGTACCCCAAGTGTCACTCTCTTGACCAAAATGCTGCATGCATCCATTACCAACCATTGTTCTGGGCACAGCAAAGGAACATAAAGCCATGAAAAACTCGGGACATGCAAACCTCTCCAAAACCAAGCAGCAGCTTCCAATTCTCAACCTCACATTCCAACGTCGTGCCGCTGCTTATGCTTCTCCAGCAGTTTTTTGGTGGGCAGCACCACATTACACTTTGCACACCTGTACTTCTTTTTGTGTGTTTTAATGTGCTTTTGGAAAGCTTGTTTATCCACCGTGGAGTACCTGCACCTCCTGCAGTGCAGCTTGAGGTGAGTCAGCCAGTGGCGCTTGAGGTGGCTGGAGGTGCGGAAAGCCAGGGAGCACTGCCCGCACTGGAACGGCTTCTCCCCCGTGTGGATCCTCAGGTGCAGCTTCAGGTTCCCGTTGTGGGCTGTGCAATAGCCACACTCCTCACACCTGTATGTCTTGACAGGCAGCTCCTTGTGCTCGTAGAAGCAGCCAGGAGAGGAGGTTCCCTCCCCGGTGTGCGAAGCCAGGTGCTGCTTCAAGGACAGCCATTTGTTGGTCGAGTAGTCACAGCTCGTGCACTTGAAATGCCCCACGTTCAAATGCGTGAGTCTGTGCCTCTTCAGGTGACTGGAAGTACGGAACTTCTTCTGACAAACGGGGCAGCTGTAGGGCTTCTCACCTGTGTGAGTTCTGATGTGGAGCTCCAGGTTGCTTAAAATGCCAGTAGCATAGCTGCACTCTGAACACTGATATAATAGTGGCTGACTTTGTGCTTGCACATCATTTGCTGTGCCCCTCTGAACACCTTCCTGAACTCCCCAAACTTCTGAAACAAGCAAGGAGCTGTTTGAGCCTTTGCAGGAATCCAAATCCCTTTCTGGGTATGTGCCTCTCTGGACTTCACGATGCAATTCAAGTTTCTCTAAACACCTCTCTGCAAAGAGGCAACTTCCAAACTCCTCTCCATTTTTCACATGAAGAAGGCTGTGTTTCTGCAAATGGTTTGATGTTTTAAATGTCTCATTGCACTCTTTACACACGAATGGTCTTTCATCCGTATGTATCTTTAGGTGCAGCCTGAAGTTGTTAGGAACAGCAGTAGCATAACTGCAGTGCTGGCATCTGTATGTTTGGAATGTATTTAAATTAGAAGGATGTCTATCCTCCAAGTTTTCCACAAAGTTATGAAATGAAGCATTATCTTGCACTTGTGAATGAGAGGTCTCTGACTTGAAGAAAGGCTCCTCTTTGTAAGTGATGGTGTCCATTTGGTAAGAGGTCCGAGGAACTTCTGATCTGTTTCCAGCAACAGCCAAGCTGTTGCTTCCTTGGCTGTTTTCAAGGAATTTCTTTCTAGGGCATATTTTCTTATTGTCCCACACATCACCTTCTTGCTCAAACTCCACTTCTGAAGCCAGGATTCCCCTACCCAAACAATCATTTTCTCTACCAAAAAGAGAGTGAGAAACATGTCCCGGAGAATCACCATCAGCTTTGCCTTTTGTGCTTGCACAGTATTTATTGCTCTGACTCCTGTAACCATCAGCCTTTAACTGTTCATGAAATTTCTTGTGAAAGCTGAGATGTCCCTTGGTGTAGAACACCAGGTTACATTCATCACATGTGTAATTCTTTGGAAGATTTTCAGTTCTCTTTCTCCCACTCAGGCAGTTGGGTGGCTGTGCTTGGCACGTTTCTGTCTCTGCATGTGTCCTCCTGTGTCTCTCCAACCCTGAGGTGCTGGTGAATGCTACCTGGCAGAGCTCACAGCAATATGGTTTATCCCCTGTGTGGACATGGCTGTGCCTCACCATGCTTGCAAAATACAATGAAAAGAAGGTGCAGAACCTGCACTGGTAGAGCTTATAGCCAGCATGCCAGTACATGTGATTTAACAGGTAGGACAAGCTGCTGCAGGAATAATCACACTGAGGGCACTGGTAAGGTGGTCTCTCCTTGTGTCCCTTCATGTGATGTATAAAACTCCTAGGACTGGATGAAACAAAGAAACAAATTCTGCAGGAAAAGCTAACTGGCACATCCAGAGGTGTAAAGTCCCTTTCAATCTTAATGAAAAATTTCTTGTATTTACTTTCTTTTTTCTTGGTCTCAGATTTTCCTTCAGATCCTTTCTGCCTCCCTTTCCTCGCACTTATTCTATTTTTTCTTGCCTTTTGCAATCTAGCAATCTTCTTATGAAATTTAAGGTGATTCTTAAGATTGAAAGAAAAGAAAAAAGTTTTTTTACAAAAGCAGCATTTATGTATTTTCTTATCTTTATGAGCTGAATAAATATGTTTCTTCAGGTGTGCACTGCATTTAAACACAGAACTACAAAACCTGCACTTGGAACTCGATCTTTCATTCTCCTTTGCAAAACAGGATGTTTTAGGAAGAGGTGTGATGGTCACACCATCATTCAGCCATGTTAAACCTTCTTGCTGGCTCTGGAACTCTTCTGGGCTTGCATGAGAAGAAACAACTTTTTGTTGCTGGTATCTTTTCTTAGGGAATGGTGTTAACATCTTGTAAATATGCTCTCCAGTAGTATTTGTTTCAGCAGAAGTAGAAGCATTCATGTCAGGTTTCCCTACATCTTCTACATGTTCCTTAAAAGTAGAACATTCATTAAGAAATGGATCAGGACAATTGTAGGTAAATTTCTCTTCTTCTTTCAAGCCATGTTCCAAAGGAGAACTCAGAGTTTCATCTTCAAATTTGCTTATTTCCCTGTAATCAATTTCATCATCTCCATTCTTTGAGGAATCAGAATCTACAAGGAGATATAAAAAGTTAACATTTCATACAATCACAAATATTCATTATTAATTCATAGTAATAATTCCAAATTGCCTAATGACTTGCTTGCTCTTCATTACTTTGCTTCCTTAGTTCCTCTCTCCAATTTTTTCCCTAATGCCTCTCTTCAAGCTCCCCTCTGCCCCCAACATTGAAATGTTGCTCCTAGTTAGAAGCCACCTTCTCTCCTACTATTTTCACTCAAGACTCTGAATTTCACAAGACACCATCACATTCAGAACACCTTCATGGCAGAATTCCTATCCAAGTACTAACACCAAACTTTTCTAATGCTCCATTCTCACAAATACCAGGCTTTTTCTGCATTTTTATTTTGAGAACATTTCCCTGATGAAAGGACACCCTTGTTCTCATTGGAGAAGAATGACAAAATTTTGTAGTTTCACTGCCTTTCACAGGAGTCTGTGAAAGAATTGAGCATACTCCAGGCAATATTCTCCTTCTGTTGCATTTATGAATCTAATTCAAAATACTTACTCTAAAAGAAATTGATTTCATAGCTTTTCTATACATTTATTTATTTCAAAAACTTGAGGTTTCCCGTATTTCTTAAACTCATGCAATAATCTCATTAATATATTACCTTCCATTTTAACAATTATCTCAAATTCCTTGTGGAGTTCTGCTTGTGTCTGTGGACTGCCGTCAAAAAGAACACTTGCAATACTGACAGGTTCTTCTTCATGTTTGAGTGCCACTTCCAATGTCTGCAAAGTGTCAGCTCTGTCACTGTCAGCAGAGGAGAGGACAGGAGGAATCCCCCGAAAGCCATCATTATCAGCACAATCTTCTCCATCACTGCATTTCACTATCTCTGGAAGCTCTGTTTTACAAGATGATGTAGGTAACATGAAATCTGGACCATATCTATCCGTGTCTGCATCATGGACATCACTTAAAGATAATTTCGATGTGTTACACACACTCTCAGCAAGCCATTTCTCTTCGGAGTACTTAATACAATTTTCTTCATTTGAAACAGTCTTGTTTGCATCCCAATTGCCTACACTGCTGCTGTCATTTGAAGGCTCCACTTCATTTCTTAGGCAAATATTGTTGTTTAATTTAAACTCCTGCTTCACTTCGGGAATGGACGTTTCCTGGTCATTATCATCATCCTGGAGAAAATCCTCATCGCTCAGCACCAAGACAGTGATTGGCAGCACAATCTCAAACACCTCGGGCTCTGAGAGGAGAAGTGGACATAAATATCGCAATTCCCCCCAAAAAAACACAAAAACCCCGAAACACCTGACGGCACCGCGTCCACCATCATCCCCACGCATGCCCAGTGCGCATGCGCACGGCCCGGCGGGCCCGCCAATTCCCCCCGCTCCCGCCGTCCCCACTCTCCGCGGTCCCTCGGGCACCGCCGCTCCCCCGGGAGCCGCGCTGGGTCCCTGCCCAGGCCAGCAGCACCTACCGCTGTCGGCGGCCGGTGGCGGGATCCGCTCCGCGCCCGCCTGCGCCACTCCCAGCTCCGTCGGCATCTCCGGGCCGCTGCGCCGCGGGACTCGAACCAGCGGCCGGGCGCGCCTGCGCAGGGGGCGGGGGCGGCGCCGCCGCCGCCTCCCGGCTTTGAGGGAAGGAGGGGGCGCGGCCTCAGGAATGTGTGGCCTGGGACTCGAGACTTTGAAATACGCCTTAAAATTCAGTTTTTAACGTGCTCATAAGTGGTTTTAAAACTCCATTTAATCACCCACCTGGGCTAGGGAGACCCCCCCAGCCCTGGGCAGAATTATTCGGATGCTCTGCGAAACCTATTCCCGGTTTAAGCAATTTTGATCGGTTGTTACTTCTTTTCCTGTAAAATTAGATCTCAGCTAGTACCAATCATACTCTTAAGATTGGAATTGTACCAACAATAAGGCGCTCCCTTGCTGGGTACAGAAAGAATCACAAAATAATTGCAGGCAGGAGTCACAAAATTCGTGGAAATATAAAAGAGCACCTTTGGTTTCATCCAGTTCTCCTTGGCTGTTCGGGCTGAAAGTGGAAAATACATGAACTTGTGTGCAGACATATTTACATTATAGAGATGTAGGTCTTTATATACATCTATAAATTTATATACATGCAGGGTGTCCCTGCCCATGACAGGGTGGTTGGAATGGTCTATGAGATCCTGTCCAACAAAAACCATTCTGTAGTTTTGTGGCTTGGGGCTGGAAGGGAGGTCTGGAGATCATCCAGTCCAAACCCCCTGGCAAGGCAGGGTCACCTGGAGCAGCTGACACAGGAATGTGTCCAGATGGGTTTGGAACGTCCCCAGAGAAGGACAATGCACAAAATCCCCGGGCAGCCCTCTCCATGCTCTGTCACCCTCAACGTAAATAAGTTCTTCCTCGTGTCTAGGTGGAATTTGTGTTCAATTTTACAGTCACTTCTCCTTGTCCTACTGCTGGGCACCACTGTAAAGGGCCTGGCACCATCCTCCTGGCACCTGTTTTGGAGATACTTACACAAATTGTTGAGATCACCTCTCAATCTTCTCTTCACCAGACTAACCAGGCCCAGTTCCTGCAGTCTGTCCTCATGAGAGATGCTCCAGAGGCTTCATCATCTCTGTGGCCTCTCCAGTAGTTCCTTGTCCTGCCATCCCAGGGTTCCCCCCAGCTCCCTGTTCCTGACATTATTTTATCCCCTCCCCCAGCTGTGATCCCACATTCTGCACTGCTAGAGGATTCCCAGTTTCCATTTTCCAGGCTCAGCACTCAGTAGTGTCTCCAGAAGAAGGTGGAATGTTTAGCCACTCCCAATGAGAGGAATTTTCCCTATTCCCTGTCTTCTTCCCCCAGTAAAAATCATGGAACCAATTATCTGCCTTAATTTCAGAGCCTTGCACTTCTTGTATACGGAGCTGCACCATTTGTAGGAACATTTGTTCAGTTTGTGAAATTTAGGTGGCATCTTTTTAATTTCAAGTAGAACTGATGAAGGCTCAAGGGAGGAGCATTTCCAAAATCCTCCTACCTGGGAGTATTGAATTAAGAACAGGTGAGAGGAATATTGGATTCTGTGTTTCAGCTCTGAGGGAGTTTGGGAATCTCTACAGAGTGAGAAGACTTGTTGGTGCTCCAAGGTGAGTGAAACAGATGCTGGGGTGAGCAGCATGTCTTGTGTAGATTTTGCTGCCTGAGCAAGCAACATGTAAAAAAACCAAAATAAAAGTCTCCTTCTGGCAGAACTTTCTGAGTCTCCCCCACAAGATGGCTCTGCAGCCACGGCTCTGCAAGGAAAGAACCTGGAAATACTGGCTATTTCTCTTTTTTTTCTCTCTCTAACATTAAAATAATCTCATTTGAAAGATATCTGCCTCACTAGAAAACCTGCAAAATTCTGTGAAAACTTTACAAATATGTCAATCCAAGCCTTTTTCTTCAAAAGTGGCTCTTTCTACTCTTTTTCTTAAAGCAACAGACTATTTGTTTTGCAAATTCAGCTTGCAATGGAGTGATCTGAACCTGCTGGCAACTGTGCTTATGCCCACATTCCTGCATGAAAAAAGTTGTGGAAAGTATCTTGTAAGGAATAGGAGGGGGGGGAGATGGCTTTAAGATGAAAGAGGGTGGATTTAGAATGGGTATTAGGAAAAAAAACCTCTTCCCTCTAATGGTGGCAGGGGTTTCCCAGAGAAGCTGTGGCTGCCCCATCCCTGGAAGTGTTTCAGGCCAGGCTGGACAGGACTTGGAGTAACCTGGTCTAGTGGAAAGTGTCCCTGCCCATGGCAGGGGCTTGGAATGAGATGATACTTAAGGTTTCTTCCAACCCAAACCATTCTGTGATTATGTGGAATATTAGATACTATGAGAAATTGAAGGAATCCCAATAAATTGTGATTATTTGAAGTGTGGATTTTTGACATTTTTATGGCCAGAATGGAGGCACAGAGTTACCTCAACTCACATAAGATATTGACCTAAAAAGTGTAACTTGAGAGTGTAGTCACTGCAAGTGGTTTTTATCCTTTTGCATTTAATCCTGTAGGTTGGAAGGGCCTGTGCCAGTAATTTTGTAAGGTCTTACATCAGTGTCCTTCACTTTACAAGCCTGGGCACATAAGAAAAAGTCAAGCTGGAAATATTGAACAAAAAGCCTGAAAGTTGAGGGATAAAAGATAATGTCACTTTTAGACCAGAGAGAGTCAGAGAATTGTTCCTGGGAAACTTATGTTGTGTAGGTGCATAATGTAAGTGCATTTGGTCTGGCAATAAGAGAAGTGGTAGCTGAATACAAATCCAGCTGGAAAAGCATAGAGAAGGCTCTGGATAAGTTGCAAATGAAGTTATTGATCAATATCAGCTACTATAAAGAGGGAAATATCTCCAGAAGGATTGCTCAGCCCAGTTTCAGGTGGGAGCTTTTTAACAGCCCGGATGCTGCAGTAACAAATCAAGGCTTAGTAACTAAATGGATTCTTTTACTGTAAAACCTGCTGGTTTGTTTTTCTCTTTCTCACACTGCCATTGACTCTTTTATTTTTTTTTGTCCCTTTTTGAAAACAGCTCCACTGAAGTCTGCTCCAGAGGGAAGAGAAGAAAACACATCAGTGAGGACAAAGAGCTGAGCAGCACTTAGGCACAGAGCCTTCTCACACCAAATGCCCACAGAGAGAGGCAGCTGAGGATTGAGAGTCACACAAAATCCCAGCACGCTCTTCTTTCCAATCCCTTCTGCCCCAAGCAGATCTCCTTATCACTAAGTTTACCTTGAACTTGTGGAAACTGCAAGACTAGGAACAAAATTCAGTCTTATGGTTAGGGCACAGGAGCCAGGAAGTTTGATTTCCATTCCTGTTTTTTCTTCAGATTTGTGAAAATCCCTATTGTTTGCAGAGTGTTTCAAGCTCTTCACTTTGCTATAAGAGAACAGAGCAGAGCTCTTATATGTTTTCAGCTCTCAGTGTTGGAAGCAGGGTTTGGTTTATTGCCATACACAGCATTTCCCTTAATCTGGAGACAAATATATCTAAGGTAAAAGTCAGGAAAACCTGGGAATACAGAGCCTTTTCTCTGGCAAATTGAGCAGGGTCCATTCTACTGATTTTGCTCTTTTTCTCTTCATAGAATGGTGGAATTGTTTAAGATGGAAGCACCTTTTAAATGACTACAACTCCACTGCCACAGACAGGGACACTTTCCACTAGACCAGGTTCCAAGTCCCTTCCATCCTGACTTTGAACACTTCCAGGGATGGGGAAGTTCCTTGTGCCTTTCTGATGTGAAAGGCAGAGAACTTCTGAATCAAAAAGTACTGTTTTTTATGAGGCCACACTGGTCTGAACAAAGTTAGCCCAAAACTGAGTTATGGAGTTTGTTGCCATTTAAGAGAGAAAAAAATGTGGCAAAGGAAATTTTGGCTTGAAAGTTCCAGCATAGCAAAATCTTAACAGAGGGTGTTAGTGCCTCTGCCTCTATAATAATTTGAAAACTGAACATTAAAATACTGACAGTAACAGAGAGTAATGATCCATTGCTTGTCAAAAATAACATGTAGGAAAAGGTCGGCTCTTTGGGAAAGGAAGTGCCTCTGTATTGACAAGGTTAATCATAAAAATAAGTTGTTGCTGCCAAATTGCCAGTTGCTGGGTAACCCACAGGTAAAGGGAAGGGTGTTTGCTTAGTGGCAGGAATTTAATGATTCACCATCTGGGTGAAGTTTTCTTCAGTGGAGTGTGTAAGGTTTTTATTCAGACAATGCAGTTTCAGTTTGCCTGCTCCATTTGACTGTCTCTAGACTCCATTGATAATATTGGCTGCAAGTTTAATTCACTTGTCTGAATGTGAATAACAATAAAAGGTCTCTTTTTGGTTTTTCTGTATCCCTAATGGACTTAACTTAAAATAACACATCCACACCAGATAAGATAAAATAGCACCATTAGTTTGTGGAAAAGGTGCTTCCTAGGCACAAGGTTTAAGACCAACCTGAAAACATAATAATTTTTTTTTTAATTTTTTTTTTTTAGAGCAAGGCAAAGGTGCCTCAGTCAAAACAGAGAATTTTCTATTTACTTTTAACTGGATGTTAATTGATTGTTTAGATGTTTTTTCACATGGTTTTTGCATTAAACTCTTCCCTCTGATGATGGTGAGGCCCTGGCACAGGTTGTATAAAGAAGCTGTGGCTGCCCCATCCCTGGAAGTGTTCAAGGCCAGGTCGGACAGGGCTTGGAGCAACCTGGGATAGTGGAAGGTTTCCCTGTCCATGGCAGGGGCTGAAACAAGGTGAGCTTTCAAGTCCCTTCAACCCAAACCATTTATGACTCTATGATTTTGTGTGGCTTTTCTGCAGGTTGGAGGCCTTTTGGTGTGATCTGGTCATGCCCTATTGTGAATTCTTTTTATCTTCCCAAACTGGGTGATTAGGGGCACCTTCCCCTAGCCAGGTGACTCTGACTTGGATCCAGGCAAACAAAATTTCCAGGTACAGCTTAGGAGTTAGCATGGGCCAGGGCTAATTTCCCAGAACAGAAATAAACAGAAGGAATGAGCAGAGAAGATTAGTGCCTGTACAAAATCAGATGAGGAACTCTGGCACTCATGATGCCATCTAAAAAGATGTTTGCTATAACATGCAAGTAACTTTTTGTGTGTTTCAAAAGATTTCTTAAAAAATCCCCCAAAACCTGAACTATATGGTGATCAGATGTAGTTTATGGAATTATAGTCAGTGTGGTTACTTGTCTGCAGCTGGGAGGAGTCTTTCAGCTAAAAGCAAAATAGATTAATGATCTTTCAACTGATTTTCAATTTTGTTTTGTATTCTGCAGCTGCTTCTAAATCCCAGCAAAAATCAACAATATTATTCATGCTGACAAGATTGAAAATAATGAAAAATTATGGAAAAGGAGAAGCCAAAGCTTTTTGTGTTTGCAACCTTTTCCTCAGCTAAACATGTCACGTCCCTCCTAGCTTATTTTTGTATTTTCCTTCCAGCTTAGATTATTCCATCCTAAAATATTTTAGGTACTTTTGCACTTTTAGCAAGAGCAAAACAATGTTTTTTGTCCCTGTAGTTTTGCCTTGCATAAGTGGCAGTTACACAGCACATTGGAAGTGATTGAGACATTCACCAAGTGGTATGGATTTCTCATTAAAGTAGGATCATTACCAGGGTGACTGATCAGTCTAAAGGCATTATATTTATATTTTTCCTGGTGAGGGTGGTGAGGCCGTGGCACAGGTTGCCCAGAGAAGCTGTGTCTGCCCCATCCCTGGAAGTGTTCCAGGCCAGATTGGACAGTGCTTGGAGCAGCCTGGGATGGTGGCAGGTGTTCCTACCTTCAGGAATCTCATTCCTTGTCTGAATTCATTCCTTACCTGTATTTCTTTATGGAATATTTAAAAAACAGAAATCCAGATCTTGCCCAAACAGGTCTGCATTCCTTGATAGAGGCTATGAATCCATACATCTCATATATGTCTGTTAAGTTCACAAAGTGCTCTGAGATTTCAAAATACAGCTATTATGGAAATAACCATTGTTATTCTTGTTTTTAATAGCTGCTGACAGTCAGAAATATTTTGAGGTAAGTGCCAAGTTAGAAGCTGTGATTCTGAATAGAGTTTTTCAAATACTCAAGGGGTCTGTTATGTTTGAGGTAATTTGTCTGGACTGTCATCCCAGAAACATCTGGTGGAAGGGGATCAGACTGGCACAACAAAGACTGGCAGTGGTACTCACATGTCCTCTTGTGGAGCCACTTTATGGGTTTGGTTGTGCTAAAGATTTTGAACACTTTGCAGGGCATTACTGAATTTTCTTGTGCTGTCTGAAACTCAGCATTTCCATTTCATGGCAAATGTCAAAGTTTCAAAGTATGTTTTTATTCTCAGTGTGAACATACCCACAAGTATAAAACCTTTCCTGCCCATTTAGAAAAATGTTGTTTTAAATACTAAATATATCTAGAGAAACTTCACTTTAAAATTAAATTACTAGTTCAAAGCTTATTTTGTTTTGTTTCTAATCTTAGGATGAGGTGTTGGTGCATGTCTGAAGAAGAACAACAGAGCTGGGGCAGGGTCTGGAGCACAGGTCTGATGAGGAGCAGCTGAGGGAGCTGGGAAAGGAGCTCAGCCTGGGGAAGAGGAGGCTCTGGGGGGACCTTCCCACTTTCTCCAACTCCCTGACAGGAGCAGCCAGGTGGAAGTTGGGCTCTGCTCCCAAGGAACAAGTGATAGGATAAGAGGAAACAGCCTCAAGTTGCACTAGGGGAAGTTTAGATTGCATATTAGGAAAAAATCTTCATTAAATGAATTATCAGTTATTGGAATGGACTGCCCAGGCCAGTGGTAGAGTCACCATCCCTGGAGGAATTTAAAAAACATGTAGCTGTGGCACATGGGGACATGGTTTAGTGACAGGCTGGGCAGTGCTGGGTTAATGATTGCATTCAATGATCTTAGAGGTTTTTTCTACCCTAAACAATTCTGTAATTCAATGATTCTCTCCTGACACAACAGTTCTAGAGGCTTAGGACATGGCCTAGCTCATCACACTGTATCCTGTCAGGATAAGAACCAGGTAAGGATGCTATTGCTGGGCAACCACGAGGGCAGTTTCTAGATGAGAATCATCAGCAATTACCTTATTTTAGGTGGCTGTTCTTGTGTCGTGACTACATTGGAGCTTGAAGGCCAAATTCCTGATTTGGAGAGGATTTTCTACAGCCAAAAATGTGTAGTCCAAGTTAGTCTTAAATTAAATACCTCTACTTAGACAACTGATTTCTTGTCTCCATTGCCTATATTGAGTCATTCTCCACTAAGCATAATGGGAGTCTGGACTGTTGTATCCATGTCCATAACCACAGCCATAGCCATTTAGGTTTGAAGTTGGTGCTGAATTTCCCCCTGTTCTGTTCACCAGTGGGATGAGAGCTTTCTGAGAATTCCTTGGTGGCAATAACTTGAAGCCTCTTGTCCACTTATTGTTATTATATTTATAATATGCATTATACCATTTTGGGCCTGTGATCCAGAACATGTAACCAGAGCAGGGTACATCAAAGTCTGTCTTGTCACTGGAATATTTTTTAGTTGGTAATATAAAATCCTATTGAGGCAAAGCTCTGTAGTTCATGAAAGGCAACTCAAAACCAACTGGGTTCATCTGAACCTGTCTCCATTAGGATCTTGTGTTGACTTTGTTGTTGGATTTAGCAATCAGCTATAAAAGACAACATTTTCAAAGCCAGTCTAATGAAGATACTTAGAGTGATATTCTTCCAACCACATGTTTGAATCTGAGAAAATTACTTCAGGCTTTATTCCCTTTATTGTTGATGGGAAGAAGCAGGAATTTAGATGTGAGTCATCTGACCTATTTTAGATGTCCATTTTGGAGTGATGAATTGCAGATGAAATGCTGATTTCTCCTTATTGGGTACTAGAGGGCCAGAGGGGGATTATCTGAGATGCAGGTGACTGATGGGATTGGAGAACTCATCCCCTCCTGACTACAGGGTACAACGTTTGGCCTTATCAGCAATGGCTTTATCACCCAGCAAAGGCCATGGCTGATATGGGATCTCTCCCAGGACAAATCTGCATGGAGATGAGACCAGCCACTGGAACTGGAGCTCCATTTGCACTTGAGAATTATTCACTGAGGTCAAAGGGAATCTTTCCACTGGCTTCAATGGGCTTTGCAAACCCCAGAGTTTCAGCATACAATTATTTAGCAGCTGGGTGCCACAATTTAGGATAACATCATTCTCCTGGGTTTTATTGTCAATGTTTTGTCAAAGGTCAGAACTCACAGCAGAGCTGGCAGACCAAAGTTAGCCACAGACCAATACAGCAGTTCACCTGGTCATAAAAGCCGCGCATGTGCTACTCCTAACAGAATTTTCTTTCCCTTGGTACCTGAGTCTCCTCTGCTTTGGTTTATCTAGTCCATAGTCTTCGTCATCATAGAAATCCATACTTAATCCCTCTGTCCATCTCCTCCAAGGCTGCCAGTGGTCTGTGGTTTACAAAGGGCAGCCTCCCCATCCAATCCCCACTCCCTGACATGTAATCTCTGTCCTTTCAGCCTTTGACCACCTTGAGGCTGCATCTCAGTAGCAAGTCTGGTAGATTAAACAAATCATTTCTGATAAAGAGGGAGCTGAAAGTACCTTTGTAAGAATTCAAGGTAGACAAAAAAAAAATTGGGGTAAAAGCTGGATGTTCTTCCTTTCTGTCAGGCAGGCAGAGATGTTGCTCATTTGAAGGAAAACTATTAAGAGAAAATTCAGTATTGAGTTGTATAACTGAAGCTTGAAACTTCATTAATTAAATAACTTGATTAATTAAATAACTTGAAAATCTATTATAGTTTTTGGGGTAAGTGAAGACTTCGGAGAGAAAACAGAAGAGTTTAAGTATTTGTCTTATTTTTGTGGCATTGTGGGTGCTTTTGCAATACTTATACTTTTACTCACCCCACTGCCCCAACGTCCTTTTCAGCATCTGGGAAAAATTATTCTTTTAGAGTCCATAGAGTGCTTCAGAGGACACATTATTGCCTTACCAGAAAAGCCTTACAGGTACCTACAATTTTCTGCACCAAATGAGGGGAAAACTCATGTTCACTGTGTTGGCCAGGTCAGTGTGATGTGACTTTCACAGTCAAACCCAGATCATCCAAATGCTAATAACATCATTGTCCTGGTTATGTTTCTACAGGAAGGAACTGGTAATTAAAAAACCTTTGGGAAAATAATGTTAAAGTTGGACAGCTAAAATACTTTGTTTTGTTTTAAATAGCAAGCAGGCTTTATGACCACTGCATGCTCTGAGGAATTTCAGTTTTGGCAGTAATGGGAACAAGGGGAATGTAACACAGTTGAAAGCCTTAACTCAAGATTTGAGACCATATGTTTCAGTTCATCCTTTGTTACAGGTTTCTTGTGTTTCTTAGAGTGTCTGTCAGGGCAGGATTAAAATCAAGCAAATTTAGCCACCTCAAATTGGGTGCTTTATTTAAGACACCTCTCTTGGCTCTCAGTAATCCCAGAATGGTTTGGGTTGGATGGGACCATAAATATCATCTTGTGGCACCCCCTACCCTGGGCAGGGACACCTTCCAATATCCCAGGCTGCTCCAACCTGGCCTTGGACACTTCCAGGGATCCAGGGGCAGCCACAGCTTTTCTGGGAAACTGTTCCAGGGCCTCACCACCTTCACAGTGAAAAATATGGTATTATTATTATTATTATTATTATTATTGCTGTTATTGCTATTATTAAATTTAATGTCATTAGACACTTCCAAATAACAACTGATCTTATCCAGAGAAGGTATTGATATTTCTCCACCAAGAGTGTCTTTCACTTCAGTGATCTTTCATTATTGACTCCAGGGGAAATCTGGATGACCAGTTTCGACCAGATCTGAAACTTTTACATGGTTTTATTTAGCTGAAATACATTCTCTGGTGAAGTTAGGGCTATAAAATCTATTTAAGTACATGTGATAGATTTTAATATAATTACAAGCCAATAAATGTTTGCTTCAAATGTTCAGGTTATAAAAACCATTTCAACATCTGTGACAGGAAAATATTTTAAAATACTCAGTTACAGGCAAAAGTAGATTGGTATTACTCTGTGAACTCCATGCATTAACATGGTCACAAGTCAATATGACACCAATGATGAGTGAAAAAAGGGTCATAATTATGGTTCTTTATTTACCTCATGGTTATTGTGCCTGTTGTATTTATGCTCTCAGAGTGTTTCTAAATAACCATAATGGATAGAGATAGCCTAGAATTTCCCCTTCTGAATGAATACAGAGTTTCTCTCCTGATGAGGATACAGAGTCTACAAACAAACAAACAATGTTTGCAATGCAGACTGAATAGAAAATGCAGTTTCACTTCCAGATAAGCCCAAGTGAGCCATGGGGACCTTTTTTCCCCACATCCTGATCCAGGTTCATTAAGCCCCCAGCACCAAACCTCGTGAAATTCAATGAGGCCAAATGCAAGGTGCTGCACCTGGGTCAGGAAAACCCCTGGTATCAACCCAGAGAATGGATTGAGAGCAGCCCTGCCAAGGAGGACCTGGGGGTGGTGCTCCATGAAAAGTTAGGCAGGACACAGCAATGGCTGGTCACTTCTTGCACTTGCAGCCCAAAAAGCCAACTGTGACCTGGGCTGCATCAAAACCAGCCTGGGCAGTGGGTCAGGGGAGGGGATTCTCTCTCTCTCTCTGTTTTGCTCTTGTGATATTTCACCTGGAGTGCTGCATCCAGCTCTGGGGGCACCAACACAGAGAAAACAAGCACATGTTGGAGCCAGTCCATAGGAGAACACAAAGATGCTCCAAGGGCTGGAGCCCCTCTGCTCTGGAGCCAGGCTGGGAGAGCTGGGGGTGTTCACCTGGAGAAGAGAAAGCTCTGGAAGATCTCAGAGCCCTTTCCAGTGCCTAAAGGGGGCTTCCAAGAAAGCCAGAAAGGGATTTTTTTACAAGGGTATTTAGTGACAGGTCAGGGGACAATGGCTTCAAACTGACAGAGTTTATATTTGGGTTAAATATGAGAAAGAAATTCTTCCCTGTGAGGCCCTGGCACAGGTTGCCCAGAGAAGCTGTGGCTGCTCCATCCCTGGAAGTGTCCAAGGCCAGGCTGGACGGGGCCTGGAGCAACCTGGGATAGTGGAAGGTGTTCCTGTCCATAGCAGAGGCTGAAATGAGATGAGCTTCAAGGTTCCATCCAACTCAAACCATTCTGTTCCCATGAATGTGTGACAGTGATTTAGAAGATATCAAAAAGAAAGCTTTTATTTGCATCCATAGTTCATTTCTGGGGCATTAAATCACAGAAAGATTTAATCCCTGGCCAAAAAGCAGTGACAGGAAGACTGTGGCAAGGCAAAGATCTGAACCCAGAATGCCCCAGGGCCCTCACCACAAGCCTTTTTTTTCTGAGGGTACGTTCATCTCCATTTTTTCAGTGTAATTGAGTGCAGGAAGTATTCACAGTCGCTGTTGCTGTTTTTAAGCACGGTCTGTTAGAGAATAATCTGAACCAGCCTCTTAGAAACAAGAAAATACTTTTCTGATGTACAGAAGATAACACGAGCAGCAAAGGAATTGATGTCATCCCTACCTGAGATGAAGGAGGCTGCAGTGATGCTTTTCTGAGGCTCTTTCTTGTCTTAGGAGTTTTTCACTGTAGAATGGCCCTGGAAGGCAAGCAGAGGGATAACTCAATATTAGCAAAACAAACTGAGCACTGTGTAAACATGGGGGAAAGAGCTGGAAGTTTTTCTCTGTGAATGCAGGGAATATCTACTAAATATGTAACTTACTCCCAGTTCTGTTTCCTGTCAAGTATCAAGAGCAATGAGCAGAGGACCTGGCTGCAAGTCAATAACACTTGTGGGATTAATTTTTTGCAAGTTTAATGATCTCTTATATCCTTGCAAAGGGCATTTCACACCACTGCAAAGGAGTGAAGTGCAAAGAAGTAAAACATAAAGCACTTTACAAGGTGTGGAAAATGCTCTCTGAAAGCAGCGTGTTGCTGCAGTTCAGTTAACCATGAAAACTCAAGCAATTAAAATGCTAGTGACTAAGAAATAATAATTTTGAGAAAGTAGTTTTTCTTCTTTCCCTCACAGTCCTACTCTGTGCCATATTTGCAGCCATCTTGAGCTGACAGTTTTGTACAGGGGGAATTAATCTCTACTTGGCCCAAAGTGTCAAAAGACCTCAGAAAGAAAGTCAGGACAGAACAGCTGTGACTTCTCTCACTCATATGATTATAATCTGAAGGCTGGAAAAGGAACCTGAACATGATTTGATGAAGAAAATGGCAGAGGGTCTTGACATGAGACTTCTGGTACTCTCCCTGCTGCTGGAGATCCTTAAATTCCAAGCAATGTCTTTCACTGGAAATTAAAATCCAGGGAAGTTGCCTCAGCAGTAGATTGCTGTGATAGTTGTCAGTCAGGCAGCTCTGCTCAATGCTGTCCTCAGCAGGGTCATTGTTAAAGAGCTGGTGATGCCACCACTGTTTATTGCAGAGCAGAAGCTTTGTCTTCCCCGTTCTACCTAATAAGAGATTTGATATCATCAAGCCTCTGTTGTGCCCTTGTTTCCCAATCTTTTTTCTTTCTCCATTAAACTCTGTGTTCCAGATTGAACAAGGAAACCTGCTCTTTCCCATCCAAGAGAAGCATCTTCATGAATTTCTACTCTTATCTGCCTCTATTTTTTTTACAGGATTTGGTCTCAGCTATTTTTCTTTTCTCTAAATAATAAGTTGTAATCCTGGCATTTTTGAATTCCCAGCATGGGTCTATTTAGAAATTAGTAAGAGTAATTCTAATATGAAAGAAAATTGGCCTTTTTAAACTATTGTTGTGTCACAATGGTGCTGAGAGGCACAAACCAACAACGGCACTGCTTTGTTACCAGGCACTGGGCAGAAATAGCTGGAGATCAGTCAGACCTTGGGAAATGTACAATTGCAGAGGGTCAGTCAGAGGCAGCAAGAGGAAGGAAGTGACTTGAGGAGTGTCACACAGAAGGCAGCAGCAGAGCCAGGGCAGTGACACTGAGTTCATCTGTAGTGCCATAGGATTGCACCCTTGAACATCCCCACTGTCTGTGTGGGATACACAGCCATGCCTGCTCTGGGATCACATCCCTGGGCTGCTCTATGCCTGCCTTGGCAGAGAAACTGGAACAGGGAATAGAGCTGGGTGCACCCAAACAGTGTTCAGAGAGCCCATGGTGTCAACACAACTGGGTTACACTATTTGGGTAAAGATTATCAGTCCCCAAAGGTTGTATAAATACCCTGATCTCATCTTCCACTCTGGTAACCTCTGACTACCTTTAAATAAATGTAAAAATTTTCCTTCAAAACAAATCCCCTTTCTCCTCTTCAGTGAAGCAAGGAACAGCAACACCAGCTGCAATCAGTGAACTCTTTTAGAGGCAGCACTGGGAGGATTTCAGTGTCCTCATGTCAGTGTCCAGGAGAGCCCTGCAGTGTTTGCTGTCCCATGTGACCCTGCATCCCAAACATCCCACCACAGCCTGCTTTGTCCTGTCTCCATTCTGCCAGATCCTAGTCCTGCTATCCAAGTTAAGGAGCAAAGAGAAGCACCAGTTTCACCTGTGCTGCTGGAGTGGTTCTCAGCATGGTTCTGGATTTCCTAGCAAAAAGGAGAGGGTTGAGTTTTGTTATTCAAAAGAGGAAGGGGTGAGCCCAAATCAGCACTAGGTCAAACGAAAAAAATGTGAAGGAGCAGAGCTGGGGTTAGTCCTGAAGCTGGGCAGACTCTGCAGAGCTGGCCTTGCTGCTCCTAGTGCTGCTGGAAGAATCTGGGCAGGTTTGGTCCCAAGCCCACACACTGTGGTCCCTTGTCTCCCAGCCATGTTTGCTGTTTTGCTGCTTCCAGAACACTTCTGATCTTAGGATCACAGACAATCACATCCTTGTTGCCATCATGCTACAGTAACACAAAACTGGAGAATCTTAAATGATCCAATCTGTTGAATCTGGCTTTTTAGAGGGTAGAGTGTGCTCCATTCTACAAATTGTGGGGGTTTTCCCCATTGTTTGAATGACACAAAGGAATCATGAATAAATGGAGTGCAGGACCAAAATGCAAAGGAAAAGTCAGTGGAGCTTGCTACCAAAACCTACATGTCAATAAATGGTTGGAAAAAAACTGTAAGAAAGTGTCCCTGTGTGATTACTTGTCCAATATCCAGCGTAACAGAGCATGGTTTTGTCTTTGAGCCCTTTAAAATGGAGAGTTATTGCTGTTCATACCAGTGTTAAACTGAGGTCTGGGAACATGGTCATCATATTAAATATGAGCAGCTTGGCAATGTCAAATTCCATACCATCACCATTTTATTCTTCTCTTTTCTTGACACAATAGTAGCTTTCATTTTATTTTAGCACCTATGGTGCCATTTCCTTTCCACTCTTAATGTATTAGTGTCTGTCTTCTCACACCCCTGAAACAGCTGTAGTATTCTTCATACTTTAATGTTGAATTAACCTCCAATCTCTCCTTTCTCACCTCCTGCTGTGTTTCTGCTTTGCCTTGTTTACTCAGATTAGAACCTTTCATTGCAAATTTGAGATGCTGGGGAGGAAAAAAAATTGTCCCTGAGAGGGAAGCCTATTGCCTGGTTTGTCACGTCAGGGACGTCTTTACTCCATGTGTGAATTTCCTCACTGCATACCTGGTATTTTTTTCACCAGTGCAGTGTGAATATCATGGTTCAACAAATAATGACTTCGTTTAATAAATGTGAGCTTCTGGCTTCAGTTCCACAACCTTTTCCCAGCTCCATTGCTCTTCCCTGGACACACTCCAGCCCCTCAATGCCTTTTTTGTCCCAAAGGGGCCCAAAATTGAGCACAGCAATTGAGGTGTGGCCTCAGCAGTGCCCAGCACAGGGGGCAGTCACTGCCCTGGCCCTGCTGCCACACCATGGCTGGTACAGCCCAGGTGTCTTTGGCCTTCTTGCCCACCTGGGCACACCTGGCTCATGCTCAGCTGCTGTCACCAGCACCCCCAGGTCCTTTTCCAGCTTTCCAGCCACTCTTTCCCCAGCCTGCAGCACTGCAGGTGTTGCTGTGACCCAAGTTCCTCACTTGGACTGGGTTTACCAACACCCAAGTTTTATGTATTAAACTGGTTGTAGTGAAAGAGCAAAATGTATCGATCAAAGGGGATTCTTCAGTTCCTGCCAAGGGAAGTTAGGGAGTTTAGTGTCCCTAGACTGAATTTAGACTTTGTAAATAACCCCTCAGGCAATAACATGCAAGTCACTGCAGGCAACTAGAAGAAAACAATTTAAAAATTACTATGCTTGAGGTTGCAAATACCAGCTTAAACAAGATTTAGTTGTTGAAAACATACAACTTCATCAGGAGACTGAGAATTCCACTTAAATGCTGGTTCTGATTTTCATAAATAGAGGTGAAAGCTAGAGAAGCTCAGCTAAAGGTCTCAGCTCAAAGATGAGCTTCAGAATTAAAACTGCAAAAATAAATGAATGTTATAAAGGAAGAAAGTTGTAGGAATTCCTGGAGAATGCAATGAAGTTGTCTCCTCCAAGGAGTTTGGAAAAGGTGGCATTTTTTAATCAAAAAGCCTGAGCTGTGCATCATGGCAGATGTGTTTTGCAGCAAGGAGAGGGCACTCAGAAGGGCCTGTCCCCACAAACTGTTTGCACACTCTCTGCTCACTCGAGATCTCAGAGTCTTTACAAAGAGAAGATCTGGACCCAGCAGCCAGAGATAAACAGGAATAACAAAGTCGTGTCCTCCTCTAAATGATACATGACTATTTTTGATAGACATTTCTGATAAGGACCCAGATTCATAGCCCTCCCCAGATATCAGGAAATATCAGTGATTTTGGTATATGGTACCAAACACAACCCAGTATTCATGTCCCAAACAGCTCCACACATTGAGACATTTTTCTCTCAAAATGAACCCCTACACAGTGGCAAACTGATAATTCAGACCAATTCCCTTGTTCCTACAGATTCAGAATACTTTTTATGTTTTTCCCTGTGGAAAGTAAAAATAAACACATAGGGAATTCTCACTTGGAAGCATCAAGTAATTCCTCAACTCATACCCTGTTTTATACCAGCAATGGGAACTATTTTAATATGTATGTCCATATTTATATCAAGGATATATAATAGTTTCATGATGAGTTCATTTTTTGCTTAAAGTTTCACATAACCTTTCAGAAATGAGTAGGGATCAACTTCATCCTTCATCTGCCTTATTTCATGACTGCTTTATTAAATCGAAAGTAAGCTTCACGAAACAATTCTAAAATATGATCCCCCCCAAGTCTGGGTCTGTCAAGATGTATAACCTTAGGCTGTTGTGAACAGATCATATGGCTTGATCTGATGTGCAGGAAGATGGTGATGAGCACAACTTGCTATTGTTAAAGTACACATGAATAATGCACTGGGTTTGGGACCTGTCAGCTCTTCTGGTTTTAATCATTCATTTTCTTTTCTTCCATTTCGTAACTGGGCTGTTGATGTAATCCCACCCCATGTGAATGCTAAGCTGAGGGTTTCACAATAAATGAAATGCCATCTAAACCAGCGTGAAAGAGCCACACAGTGTAATCTAAGGTGCCCACAAGAGCTGGCAGAGGACTGGGCTCCTGATGTAGCCAGTGGAGCCTCCAGTAATTAAATAATAATTAGCAATTAAATTATCAGCAGAATGTTTTAATCTTGCCCTTGGTCTCCTTGCTTGCCTGAAGAAAGGCAGTGTTTTATTTCAGTAGAGAGAAGATGGACCATGCAACAAGTGGGGAAGCAGGAGATCTGGCTGGGACTGGGTGACATCAGGCTCCTTGAACTGAGCCCTCTGCCGTGGCTTCACCAAGAAAGACCAAAAAGAAACATTAGGTGAGATGACTGCATAGTACAGGCCAGGAATTTTATCAAGAAAGGGTTTTATCAGAATTAAAAGCTCTATTTGAGAACTTTAAAACAGTCAATCCTCATCCAATGGCTTCACCTTGACAATCTAAATGTTGACACTCAAGAAAAGAGCAAAACCCATGGGCAACATCTGTGCCAGGGAACAAAACATTTTGTTTTCAAAGCTGATGATGTTACTGCTTGTGGGGAACAATCCTGGGCTCGTTTTATCCAATTTGAGCCTGGGAAGGACAGGACAGTGCCTGGACAGTGCCAGCTGGCCCAGCCCAAATCAGTGCCAGGAGCTGTTCTGTGAATTTAGCAAGGTGAGCAGTCAGATTCCAGCCCTCTTTGTGGTGATCTGGCATTGTTTAATTTACCAATACAATGGGTTTGTGTGCTGGATGAAGTGACAGAATGTGGCAATTTTCTGCTTTCTGCCACAGGATTTGTGTCTTTTGCTACACTATCAGGCATTTCTGCTTGTGGTTCTGCCCAGGTGCTATGGAATCACCTCCAGGTCCTGGCCACTGTAAAATTAACCCTGTCCTGGTCAGAACCAGGACACTCCCTCAAAATGCTATCGAATGGTAACCTCTCTTCCTTGCACAGACTGCACTGAATTGACCAAGCTGCTTGAAACTCTCCATACTGGGCATGTTTTTGAGACATCACCTCTTCCCTTTCTTATTCTGTTCTGATAGAAGAAGAACTTCCTCCTATGATTAACACTATATATCCTGCTTTCCTGTGTTAAATTGAGTCTTGCTTGTACACCCATGGCTTGAGAGCATTGCAACAACCACCCACATTCTTACAGCTGAATCTCCTCTGCTGAGGATGTTCAGTGAAGGACACTTGCCCTGAGCAGCTCATGATTTCATGAGCAGCTGCTGGATTTCATGAGTTGGATGCTGTCTTTGTTCCTGAGCTGTGTGAGACTTAGAGCAAAAAGGCACTGGAACAACTCTTGTGGAGTCTCCATGCTTGGAGATCTACAAAACCCTGCTGAAATGAAAGGCTTTTAAAGTTTCCCAGATTCCTAAGTTTAGGCTGTTACTGCTATACTTGAGCACCTAAATTCCACCTAAATCACACCTGAGATGCCTCCATACTCTTGTGAATTTTAAAATCCCTTACACAGTATCACAGAATGGTTTGGGCTGGAAGGGACCTTAAAGACCATCTTGTTCCAGCCCCCTGCCATGGGCAGAGATGTCACCCACTAAACCAGGCTGCTCATTATGGTGATCTTAGGCTCAGATATTATAAGGAGAAGGAAAACACAGAGGTGAGGTGTGGCTGTTGGCCAAGTCAGAACTTTGGAGTGTCACAGAGTGACCTCAGAGGTTGCTTCTCTTCTGGTACACTACACTGGACAGAGCATCCTCTAGTTCTGCACTGGAGTAGCTCACACAGTCCTGTCTCCAGCAGACTTTGAGTCTGCTGAGCCCCTGCAGCAAACACCTTTCCTCTAACACTTCCACTCAGAGACTCCTGCCCCAACCTCCTGTCTCCCACACTCAGCCATAAAGCTGGAAAACAAAACTCCCAACCTTCCTTCCCTTGCCTGCCCCCTCAGCCTGGCTTTATTTCCCAGGGCTGCTGGTGGTTGAAGAACAATTGGTTTTTGCTCATCTGAGGGGATTTGCATTGTGAATCTTCTCGACAAGCCAAGGAGCAAAAGGGTGGGAGAGGAGGGGTGGGAGGAGAGATGCTCTGCCAGCCAGGCAGGCGGGATCGCGCTGGCAGCGGCTCTGCCTGGCTCTCACTCTGCCTCCCGGGGGAAAACCCTTCCTCTCACTCCAGGCTTCTGCCCTCCACTCCACAGGCAGCACAAGGAGGCAGCAGAAGGGTCCCTGCACTGCCAGCACCCAGCACCAGCCCTGACCTGCAGCAGGCAAACCATGAGGACGAGCTCTTTGCTCCTGCAGCGCCTTCACCTTTGATTGAAAACCTTCAGGCATCTCCCCAAGGGACCATGGAGGAGCAGTACATTTCCAAACTCCACCCAGTAGTGGATTATGGAGCTGGGGTCTTTCTTCTCATCATAGGTGAGTTCACAGCCTGCTGGTTTGCTTGGAGCCAGGGAACAGGATACAGGGATTCCCTGTCTGTGCTGTGGTCAGGCAGCAGAACCTGGAGGGAAATGGCAGCAAGTATTCCCCACAGCTTCCCCTGCTTAGTGCCCTGGAGTTGGTTGGCAGCCAGGATTATTCTCCACTCTTGGATTTGGAATCTTGTTTTGGTGCTGAAGAATGGCCAGCACAAATTTGCCTCTGTGGCATCACCAGGGTTTGAAATAAGTTTTCTGTCACTTTCTGTGGCATCTGAGCCCTGAGAACTGAGCCAGGGCAGCTCCATCCATGGGCCTGGTCAGGGGGAAGCAGCTGTGGGCTGGCCCGGGGTGGGAGAGGTGTCATTCTGCTCTGTCTGGGCAGGATGCACTGCTACAGAACAGCAAAGGGTTTCCAAACAGCAGTTCTGGGGTTTGCAGCAGCCTGTTTGCCCTGCTGCAGGCAGATTGAAAATTAAATAAAAGTGGGGATAGCTACCAGCCCATTGCTTAAGTGTGTTCTTCCTTGTCTGCTTCTTGCATGTACACAGGCATTTTTTTTCTACCCTCGTGGATTTGGAGAGGAGTGGAACTTGTTTAGGCATACTTTCCACCTGATTTTTTCCTAAGAGTCCTTCCTTCAACTCTCTTACAAACTCAGTTTGACATAAGAAAGACAAACCTATATTTTCATGTGCTTTAATACTGAGGCTCTGGGCAGAAGTGCTAGACTTTAGCACTTCTTATTTCCTCTTGTTCTGCACAGCAGAGCACAACTCAGGGTGAGAAAATCCCTGTTTACAAAAAATGAAGGGCTTTTCCAAGTCAGGATGCCAGCTCCCATCTCTCAGAAATGCAGATACATAGATGCACTTAAGGCACAATGGGAAGGGGCAGCAAAAAAGGGCTGGGGGCTGGAGCTCCCCATGTTTGTGTCCCACCATGCTGCAGTCTCACACCTCTCCTAAAGGACTCTGAGGCACTGAAATCCAGGCACAGCTTCCAGCAGGGATCCAGAGCCCTGTGTGGCAGCCAGGTTCACTGCATCCTGCGGGGACTCTCAGAAATAAAGCAGTGAGCTGAACTGAATCAGGTGCTGTATTTATCCATAGCTTTGCCACTCACTGGGGCTGCAGGTTTGTGCCCTGAAATGATGTTTTTTATTAGGAACAAGGCCTGGGCATGGGTGGCAGCATTCACCACCAGCTGTTTGGTCACTGTCCCACAGTTATGGTTGTGTCCTGTGCCAGCCAGGCTGTGGGATGGAGGGGAAGAGCTTCTGTCAAGGGGAAGGAGGGACTGGGGGTCACCTCTGATGACAAAGCTGCTTCCTGCATCTTGTGTAAGGGCTGGGCTCTTACCAAAGAAAGTGAATTGGGTTCATTTTTCCTCCTGAAGCCTGAGGATGTTGTTTTGGGACCTTCACCGTGAGAAACAGAATGAGGGGCTGGAGCATGTCCAGGGAAGGGAATTGAGCTGGGGAAGGGTCTGGAGCACCAGGAGGGGCTGAGGGAGCTGGGGAAGGGGCTCAGCCTGGAGAAAAGGAGCTCAGGGGGGTCCTTGTGGCTCTGCAAAACTCCTGACAGGAGGGGACAGCCAGGGGGGTCGGGCTCTGCTCCCAGATAAGAAGTAACAGGACAAGAAGAAATTGCCTCAAGTTGCACCAGGGCAAGTTTAGATTGGATTTTAGGAAACATTTCTTCATGGAAAGGACTGTGAAGCATTGGAACAGGTTGCCCAGGGCAGTGGTGGAATCACCATCCCTGGGAGGATTTAAAAGCTGAGTGGATGTGGCATTTGGGGACGTGCTTTAGAGGTGACCTGGTCAGTGCTGGGGAGTGGTTGGACCCAATGATCTTAGAGGTGTTTTCCAGTCCAAAGGATTCAATGATTCCATGGTTCCATGTCCCAGCCTGTGGAGAGAGCTCTGCCCACTGAGCCCCAGGCTGCTCTGCCAGCCAAGCCCCCCTGGGCATCATCCCATGTGTGCAGACACAGAGACCTGAGAGCTCAGGGAGCCCTTCAAGGGCATCCAGAGGTGGCAAATGAAGGTGTGGGGTCAGAAAGGGAATGAAGGAGCGACAGACGGTCTCAGATTGGTGTCCCCATTTCAGTTTAGCCTTCCTCTTGACACCTCCGAGGATTTTGTACTTATGCCAATAGATTTATTCCACTTTATTGCATGGGCCTCTATTAACTCTTCTGTGGGCACTTTAAGTGGTACCTGTGGGCAAATGCAGCCTTCCTGCATTCACAGCCACAAGGGAACAGGACAGAACCTTTTCCTGTCTCCCTCTTCCACATCTGACTTTAGAGGACTCCTTCTCAGGAAAACCTTTCATCAAAATATTGCTCCAGCACCATGTTCACTAGAAAGAAGAGAGAAAATGAGTTGTTTGGTGCGTGTACTTCTGGCACTGCTGTCACCAGCACTTTGAAGCCCTGTGGCACAGCTGAATAATGTATGTCTGACAGCTCCTTTTGCAAAGCAAGCTCTGGGTCTGTTGCAGCCCCTGGCTAAACAACTCCCATGGCCCCACTGCTCTCAGAGCCACCAGAACAGTCATGCTAATTCTCAGGGACCAGCAAGGGCTCTGAGCTGCCCAGGCAGCACATGGCCACCACCCAGGCAGCTCAGAGCCCAGTGTTGGGGCTCCAGTTGGAGGTGAGGGGGTCACACAGAGGGAAGGCTTTGGGAAATGCAGGGGACAGGTGGCCAGGATGGCTGGAGTACTTCAGCAGGAAGGAGAAGGGAGGAGATTCTTTCTCAGTGGAAGAAATACGTGGACCTGCTAGAGTGGGTCCAGAGGAGGCCACAAAGATGCTCTGAGGGCTGGAGCACCTTCACTCTGGAGACAGGCTGGGAGAGCTGGGGGTTCTCTCTGGAAAAGGCTACAGGGAGACCTCATTTTGGCCTTCCAGCACTTAAAGGGAACTTATAAAAAAGACAGAAAGTGACTTTTCACATGGGCAGGCAGTGACAGGACATTCCAAACCCTGCCATGGGCAGGGACACTTCCCACTATCCCAGATTGCTCCAAGCCCTGTCCTACCCTGCCTTGGACACTTCCAGAGATGGAGAAGTCACAGCTTCTTTGGGTACCCTGTGCCAGGGCCTCCCCATCCTCACAGGGAAGAACATCTAATATCTTATTTAAACCTGCTCTCTTTCAGTTTAAATCCATTCCTTATCACTACATAATCTTATAAGAAGTCCCTCCTCAGCTCTGTTGTAGCCCCTCTCAGGCACTTCACAAACTTCCAGTGGATTTCCCAGGTGTGTTAACCGTGTGATATTCCTGTCTGTGTTGGTCCTTCCCTTTCAGCCATCCTGACAATCCTTGGGAATTCAGCCGTCCTTGCCACGGCTGTGAGACGCTCGTCCCTGCTGAAGCCACCCGAGCTGCTCACAGTGAACCTGGCGGTGGCAGACACTGGCATGGCCCTCAGCATGTATCCCCTGGCCATTGCATCTGCCTGGAACCATGCCTGGCTGGGGGGAGACACCTCCTGTGTCTACTATGCCCTGATGGGTTTCCTCTTTGGGGTCTGCAGCATGATGACCCTGTGTGCCATGGCCGTGATTCGATTCCTCGTCACCAACTCATCCAAATCCAACAGTGAGTAAATCACCGATATTGTCACCTGGTGCTGCTGTGTTTGGGCTGGGCTGCTCTGGGAGGTGCTTTGTGGAATGCGGCGTGGGTTATCAGGTCAGTAACAGCAGAATAAACCTCAGCTTTTAGTGCAGTGTCAAATCCTGGTGTTCCCAGCAGGACCTGATTAAATTCTGTATGAAGCAGTGAGGTTTTTCATTTCTCAGTTTTTCCAAGTGAAATTACCTGAAAATGGAGAGCACAAATGTTTTCCTTGACAAAACCGCCTTCCCTTCCTATTTGTATCCAAGCAGATACACTGGAACTTAAAGGAAGGAATATTCTTCTGGCTTTCCTGGGCTGGGACCACTGCACATTCAAGGTGAAATTGATCTGGTAAAGCTCCCTGCCTTTTTAAGCTCCAGATGAGCACTGAGGGCTGTGTTCAGGTCTCATCCAATCCTCTGACAATGCTTCTCTAGAAGCCCCAAGGTTAGGGACCTGCAGCAGCAGCCCAGGTGTGTCTGGAGCCACCATCCTTCTGTCTAAGGAGAAGTTATGGCAAACCCCCTTGTGGCTGGCATGGGATCCATTCATGCTTGCTCTTCCTCTTTCTTGCAGGTAGCAAAATCACCAAGAGCACTGTCTGCATCCTGATTGCTTTTATCTGGCTCTACTCCTTGCTCTGGGCCATCCTGCCCTTGGTGGGCTGGGGCTACTACGGCCCTGAGCCCTTTGGCATCTCCTGTACCATAGCCTGGAGCAAATTCCACAACTCCTCCAATGGTTTCTCCTTCATCCTGAGCATGTTCCTCCTGTGCACGGTGCTGCCTGCACTGACCATCGTTGCCTGTTACCTGGGGATTGCCTGGAAGGTTCATAAAGCATACCAAGAGATCCAGAATATTGACAGGATCCCCAACGCAGCCAAACTGGAGAAAAAGCTGACCCTGGTGAGTTATCCCTGTGATGGGAAGAGTGTGCAGTAATCAGGAGCTGGCAGAGAGCTGGCTCTGCTCATGCACAGCTCACAGAATCATGGGATTACAGACACCTATACAGAAATTCTGTGTGGAAACAGGATTTTAATAGATTAATATTAAGTATTAATATATTATTTTTTTTTCCAAATATGGACTTCAGTTGTGCATTTCTTGTGGAAAAGAAGAATTGATCCAAGCTTTCTAGAGGCCAGTCATAGAATCACTGAATTATTAAGGTTGGAAAAGGTCTCTAAGATCATCAGGTCCAACCATTAATTCAGCACTGACAAGTCCACCACTTAACCATGCCCCTAAGTACCATAGCAACACATTTTTTTAATATTGCTAATTACAGTGACTCTACCACTGCACTGGGCAGTCTGTCCCAATGACTGACAACCCCTCCCATGAAGAAATGCTTCCCAATATCCAACCTAAACACCCCCTGGTGCAACCTGAGGGCATTTCCTCTTGTCCTTTCAATTTTTACCTGGGAGCACAGCCTGATCCTCACCTGGCTCTAGCATCCAGGGAGTTGTAGGGAGTGATAAGGTCCTCCTGAGTCTCCTTTCCTCCAGGCTGAGCTCCCCCAGTGTAGGAGCATTGGGGGTAGGACAGTCGGGATGGATGGAGATGAGAGATCTCTGAAGCCAGGTGGTGGAACTGGGGTTTATTGCAAAGGGCCTGGGTGCAGGGCCCTGCTGGGAGCTGCCAGGCACAGCTCAGAGCAGGCCTGAGAGAAGAGAGGGGGAGAGAGGATGAGAGGGTAAGAGCGAAAAAGGGTAAGAGAGCCAAAGGGTAAGAGAGCGAGGTTCTCGTTACAATACCATAAATCTTCTTCTGTGCTGAATATTCTAATTCTCACTAACCAATCTAGTACAAGATACAAATCCTACAGCATTTACATACAGCCTATAAGAACATTACATTACCATACTGTGTTACATTTTAAACCCTAAAAACTCCTCTTTGGGCCCCTTCTGCCAAGCTGGTAGGGTCTGTCTGCTCTGACCCTTGGAGCTGTCTGCAAGCAGAGGGAATTGTTTCATCAAAAGGGGATTACCTTCAGCCAGCCACACCATTGTTTTCCAGTTGTTCAGTAATTAAGGTATCTCAAAGCTTTCATTTCAATCTCACTTATAGTTTCTATATTCTCAAAATCCTTTGCCAGGCAATTGTATTTAGAAGGCTTTCCTGTTTCATCTTCCCCAACATCCCAGCTGCTCCTCATCAGACCTGTGCTCCAGGCCCTTTCCCAGCTCAGTTCCCTTCTCTGGACACGCTCCAGCCCCTCCAGGTGTCTCTTGTCACAAGGGCCCAGCAAGCCCAGCTTTCGGTGTTGCAGTTCAGGTGTGTCCCACACACACCTCGCGTGCCAGGGCATCCAGCCCTGTCTGTCCAGCTGCAAACAGCTCTGTTCCCTTGCAGATGGCTGTGCTCATCTCAGTGGGATTCCTGAGCTCCTGGACTCCCTATGCAGCCACCAGTTTCTGGTCCATCTTTAACTCCAGCGACTCCCTGCAGCCCGTGGTGACGCTGCTGCCCTGCCTGTTTGCCAAGTCCTCCACGGCCTACAACCCTTTCATCTACTACATCTTCAGCAAGACCTTCCGCTGCGAGGTGAGGAAGCTGCAGTGCTGCTGTGCCTGGAGGGTTCCCTACTTCAGCTCTGACAACTCCATGGAGAATCCCGTGTCCACCATGTGGAGCGGGAGGGACAACGTCCGTCTGTCTGCGGCGCCGAGGGTGCAGAACCTGGGAACTGCAGCTCCCTGAAGAGCGGCCGTGGGGTCAGCCTGGCCTCACTCCCAGGGATGCAGCAAATGAGGTTGTCACTGCCTATCTCATGTCAATACAGAGGTTTAAGTATATATTTTTAATCTCAAATATTGTCTGTAAGCCTCACGGAAAAAAAAAATTAAAAATCTATTTTTTCCCCAAGAAATTCCATTTTAGGGGAAATAGATTTATGTACCAAACATAAAATCATGTAAATTAAACTTATTTTCAGGTAAAAAGAGAATTATTATTTTTGTTGATTTTTTTTTCCTATACTTTTGATTTTATTTAATGCAGTCTATCTGCCAACTGTTGGCCTACCAGTAAAACAGCCATCAGAGAAAACCATAGGTTGCACACAGTGTTACCAAATAAACACAGCTGAGTGTGTAGTTTTCCAGAGATTCCGACTGAAAACCATATGGGGAGCAAGAAATGTTCACTTCCAGGAAAAGGTGAGAATGTGGCTGCTCCCAGATGATACAGAGATCTGGGGTTCCTTGCTCTCCCAGAGGTGCAGCTCCAACTCCTCCAAGCACAAGTCCAAGGAGCTGAGCAGCCTTGGCTGGATGAGGTTTGGTGGGAAAGTGGCAGTCAGTGAAGGATGCCCTGTGTGTCCCAAATGGCACAGGGAAGGGAAGGGAAGGGAAGGGAAGGGAAGGGAAGGGAAGGGAAGGGAAGGGAAGGGAAGGGAAGGGAAGGGAAGGGAAGGGAAGGGAAGGGAAGGGAAGGGAAGGGAAGGGAAGGGAAGGGAAGGGAAGGGAAGGGAAGGGAAGGGAAGGGAAGGGAAGCTCTCAGCAGTTGGAACTGTGTTCTTCAGCTGTTGCTGGCTGAGGTACAACAGCTCTTCTGCCACAGAAGCTGTTGGAGCACTTAAGGATCGGAATTGTTAAGGTTGGAAAAGACCTTCTAAATCATGTGCAACCACCAACCCATCACCACCGTGTTCACCACTAAGCCATGTCCTCCAGTGCCACATCCATGTATTTTGGGAACTCTTTCAGGGATGGTGGGTCCATCACTTCCCTGGGCAGCCTGTTGCAGTGCTTCACCACCTTTTCTCTGCAGCTGTTCTCTGTAGAGGATGACACAAGGCATTCCCCAGGTGACCGCCCTAGCAGGGACACCCTGCAGATGCAGTCCTGGCTCTCATGGCTTCCATGGGAGCTCCTGAGATCCCAAATTCCCCCCTTGCTAGAGCACTGACATGACTGCAACTGAGAATATTTGCTGATTCAGTACAACCATAACACCTGGTCTGGTTGGTTGTTGTTTTAAGTTTTGAGAAGGTAATTTATGATCACATTACAATTCCATGGTTATTTCCTACCCAGGCCTGGACTGTGCTGTCTTTTGAGGATGCAAGCACTGAGTTCAGAAGCGAGTCTGGGCACCTCATGTTTGCAATCACCAGTGCAACCACCTCAATACAAACCAAAATTTAATCTAAAAACTCCCAACAGATCAGACCTCTCACATATTAGGAGTTTTCTCACCACTCTTAGGAGGTTTACAATGCAGACACTCAACCTGAGCCAGCCACCTTTGCCTTCTTTCTTTCCATTGAGGACAAATGGAGCTCCCTATGGAGCTAACTATAAAGTCAGATAATACCACTAGAACTCTGATTTGTATTAAAATAAGTTCAATTTCAATGCCTTACATTGAAAAACTTCTAGGCAGTGTTTGGATATTGAGGCATAGGAATAACTTACAGATTTTTTATAGAAAATTTCTGTTAATGGTCAATTTTCCATCTATAAAATTAAATGTGACTCACTTCAGAACAAAGATCAATTATTTGAGAGAGGTCATTATTCCAGAAGTTACAGCACAAGGATAACACTGCAAAGGCTTGGATTCCACCCCATTATTTTGCCAGTAATATTGTGCAACCTAAACTTTGTCTTGGGTTCTTCTCTCATCCACATAACAGATACAGTTTTGCTGCTCATGAATGTAAAACACAAGTTGTTTGATGAACAACTTCATAAAATCACAGAAACACAGAATCAGAGAGTGGTTTGGGTTGGAAGGGACCTGAAAGATCATCTTGTTCCAACTGCCTTCCACAATCCCAGGTTGCTCCAAGCCCCATCCAACCTGGCCTTGAACACTTCCAGGGATGGGGCAGCTATAATGTAACACTCTTAACAAAACTATAGGTAGATAAACCATCATTTTTGAATTTCATGGCTGAGTAAGATACAAATGGTGTAGATGGCAGTAGCCTGTATAGGAGCAGCTGTGCACTGTGCTCTGTTCCCATCACTGCCCTTCCCTGAGAAGCCACCATTTCTCAAACCAAAGTGCTGCTGGGTTCAATCCCATCTCTGCTGAATCGGTGATCCTGCCTGAAGACTTCTAGATCCACTATAACTGCCAAAAAAATTCAAAACATGTTTTCTGCGTGCAAAAGAGATCAGGCAAAAGCTGTTATTTTATTAATCAGTATATCTGGAAAAAAAACCCCAAACACACTTATTTGAATTCCCTTCACTTCCTGAAATCATAGTTCTAGAGATAAATTTTCTTGTGGGTACCTATATAAATAATCCTCAAATAGAACAAGCAGAGAGTTTAGAACTTTCTTAGAAAGCACAAAACACGAGGCCAGGGGGCAGTGGGAGCAGAGGTTTGTGGTTGGCCATCCCTTGCTGACAATCAGGTGGTCAGTGTAAGGCTGCTGAGTTGTGACATTTCAGAGTCACATGGATTGCTGCCTCTTCTCCAGGCACTTCTCAATGTCATCCAACACCTGCACTGCTGCTTTTGGAATACGAGTGCCTGGACCAAACACATTGGAAACACCAGCTTCGTACAGGAAGTCATAATCCTGTTGGAAAAGAGATGTAAGATTATAGTTAATAGTGAACAGAAAATGGGTAATTAATTTATAACTGGTGCATGCTCTGTCCTCTATGCTGGGCCTGAGAAAGCAACAAGTTCCAGAGAGAGGCAGCACAGCTTCAAGGAGATGGTTGGAAGTTAGAAGGTAGAAAAAAAAATACTAAAAAATATCCACAGGAAAGGGTTTGTATATTTATTTAGAATCAGACTAATGGCAATCCTTGGGAAGTATTCAAAAGTCAACTGTATATGAGTCTGAACAACCCAACCTAAATTTGATCTAACTTCTAATTTTGAAAATATTACTTTAAACAAGGGCTTGGAGCAGATGACTGCCAGTGGTCTCTTGCAATCTAGAGTTAATCGAATTTTATGACTGTCCTGAAATTTCAAAAGGACTTGGGAAGCAGTTCTGTATTCTCTCCTTCTTCTACATAGGATATATTACACCTTTACCAACCATAGAATAGTAGCAGCCCATTGAGAGATACTGGACAGACAGTATCTCACATTTTTCTCCTAGAAAAATACTGTGAGTTTTGTTTGTTCAGTTTATAATTCTGTCATTCCCAAATAGTTACCTGACTGCCTAGAAAAGGGAGAGGTGTGGAAAAAGGGAATAACAGGAGTTTTATGTGCAAAATCAGCTTCGATCACTATAGACAGAGAATGGCTGTAAGGTGATGGAGACAGGCAAATTGTGCATGAGCTAAGGAAAACTTAAAGATGAAAGCAAAGATCTGACTGCCAGGGAATTCAACAAACTGCTCAACAGTTTAGGAGAAAGCAGAGGGAATGAAAGGCAACACCTGCCTGATGATGGGGAAGGTGAGGAGAGGCTGAAAAGTGAGTGAGATGTGCATTCTAGGGGTGATGGGACCTGCCAGAGGCTTTAGTCACTGGCTGTGGCTATTCCCAACCATTGCTGTAAGTCAAAAAGTCTCTTAAGACAGAATCCAGCCTGGTGGCCAGCAAGGACTGCTGATGTGAAACAACAGAACTTAAAGAACATCTCCCTAAAGCTCATCTTTTCACAACACAGCTCCATATTCCATCCCACAAACACTCTAAGTTACACCAGGGCATGGTGTACAGAAAATCAGATGGGGGATCCCACCTTACAGAGCTGTGCTGGCCCTGCTGACTGTCCAGAGGAGCCTTCAGTGCTCTGACATTAGAGAACACAGGAAACAGCACACCAGCTCAGACAGAGATAAATCAATCTCTTAGCTTGATGGAAATGTGTGGAGACCCTGGGGGGACATTCCCTGGTCTAGGGAGCCACAAGAAGCTTCCCTCAAAAAGCTGTTAGACCCCATTGGCTCCTTCCCCTGTTCCTATGTCTGTTCCCATGTCCCTGAGCCACTCCCCCCATTCCCTGATTGGCCCTCAGCTTTGTACTGCCCGAGACCAGGGTCAGCCCCTAGGGCCCGGTAGAGAGAAAGTGCGGGTGCAGAGAGGGTGCTGGGACCGGATCGTCTCGCCTGGGCTGAATAAAACATTTGTGGACATTGTGCAAAGGTCCTTTTTGCTTCCTCACCCTGGGCTATGCCAGCAGCAATTCGGATGCTGCCCATACCTGGGGGGGGATGACTCCTCCACACATGACCAGGATGTCGGGCCGGCCCAGGGCATTGAGCTCCTTGATGAGTTCAGGCACCAGGGTTTTGTGCCCCGCGGCGAGCGTGCTCACCCCGACGCAGTGCACGTCTGCATCCACGGCCTGCTGCGCCACCTCCCGCGGGGTCTGTGTGCGACAGCGGTGGGGCAGGGCATGGGACACAGCCACGGGGGCTGAGCACGCCCCCGGGAGAAGGGATGCAAAGGCAATGAATGGATGAATGAATGCTCTGGGTGCTGCTCAGCCCTACCTGGAAGAGGGGCCCTATGTCCACGTCGAAGCCGATGTCAGCGAACCCGGTAGCGATGACTTTGGCCCCTCTGTCGTGGCCATCCTGGCCCATCTTGGCAACGAGGATACGAGGCCTGCGGCCCTCACGGTCCATGAACTTGTCAACTCTGGTGGGAAACACACAATCTGTCAGGGCAAGTCACTGAGAATCCTTGGAAGTATTTCCACACATAAAAAAAACCCATTTGCTGCAAGCGTAGCATAATTTCATAAAATAAAAAGATCTTTTAAGTCATGGTTTGGCTGTGCAGTCTGCACACTATGGTAATATTCATGTTCTGTTATTATTAACTCACTTCTTGTACTTAGCAGCCTCAAAAATAAAATATTCTTTATTTAAAAAAATCTTCCCCTATTCTTTTGCTTTCTAACAGGTAAAATACTCAATTCTCTGAGGGTTTAACAAGATGAATTACAACTCACCAAAACACATTTTTTAGTTTTTAAGAATAATTATGACCTATTATTTCAAAAGTACTTGCACAGAGATGGGTCCTGTATATCACATTGTGCATTATAATTCTACTGGGTAAAAATCTGTCCATGGAAGGATTATTGTATCTCCTATTCTGTGCATTCATTCCAATGCCTCTCTTTTTTGGATACTGGCAGTTCATATTTCTATTGTATTGATGCTACTCTGTAATCAGAGCCTCACATATTAACCTGTCATTGTACTGCTCATTATTCAAGTACCATCAGCATCTCTCTGTGGTTACAGGCTGATCTTGAAAGTCTTTTCCAACCTAAATGATGCCGTGATTCTATGTAAGAAAGGGAGCTACATCTTGATTTTCAAGGGGTTAGTTCAGCTCTCTTTCACATAAAAGCATAATTAAAAATAGTTAAATTTAAATAGTTAAATAAAAGAACAATGGTGACATTTCCTAGCACAACTAATTTCAAGTCAGTCTAATCATCACCACTGCAAAGCCATCAGTAATTCCCTTTCAGGAGAGCCTGAGCTCTGAAATGGGTAAACCCCAACACAGCAGGGACTGATTTGTGCTGCATCATCTCCCACAGCAGCAATTCAGGCTCTGTACCCCTGAGGGCAGCAGTAAAGGCAGAAGCTGAGAAAAGACCCAAAAGGCAACTGTTTTCACACATACCAACATCTAGGGATGCCTTCTCCATCGGGGTATGAGTAATACCCAAAGACTGGAGGCTGTATGTGGATATCCAGACAGATTTTAGCAACAATTTTAGCAACAGTAAGAGTGAAATTGCAGGAACAATTTATGGGTAGATCAAAACAAGGTTTTGTAGTATGAACTCCTGGAATCATTTTAAAGATGACTATTACACAGCCTTTAAAAGATGCAACCCAATGTACAGGGATTTCAGGCAATGTTTCTCAGCTCCTTAATCCTGTGGCTGCTTAGACTATATGAACAAAACTCTCAAATCATAACTTCACCTCAGTGAATGCTGTTTGCAAGCAAATACAATTTCAAAATTAATTAAATTTTGACTTTGTCTTATTGTACTTAATCCCTGTCATTCTACTTTCCTGTTTATGAGAGTGCTTTTGCAGGTCCAGGGATTCCCCAGGGATGTCACCCAGGTCTGGGAAATGTTTTTTTATGGCACAGTCAGTAGCACATGAAGCTCCTGGGTTAAATGTGAGGCTATTACGTGTTTGGCTACCTGGGAAGAGTTCTCACCTCTTGATGGCATGAAGGATTTCATCACTCTCCCCAAACTCCTGGCGATAAGCCCCGCTCACCATGCGGTCGCTGGCTTTGTGCTCCCCGAACACCTTCTTCATGGCATCTGTTATCTCCCCCACAGTGCACCTGAGACAGACAAAAACCATTCCTCTTATCAGCAGGTGGAAATGAAAACAGGACACAGACACTGCTGCACTGGCCCAGCCATTTGCCTTGCTGCTGGACAAATTTACTTACATTGGTTTCCCTTTCAGTGCTGCCACTCTGAAAATCCAGCTCACCCTACTGCCACCCACTGACAGAACGTGCACAGGCATTTTTAAGAAAATACTTTATTGCTCATGTGTAAATTGATTTACAATTGGCAAGGCAATGGGGAATGCCAAAATGATTCAGAAAATTAAATCAGATTTTCTGGATGGAGATTTTTTTTGGGGGGGCGGGGCTCAAACTGAAAGATCCTGCTTTGGGATTCATGCCAAAATACAAAATATAAATCAAGAGGGGACAAAAAAGGGAAGAACACACAGAAGAGACTGAAACCTAACATTTTAACATCTATTTACCTTTCCCTTGATGCTTTCATTTTAGTGTTTATTCTTCTCTACTCCTGACACAGCTCCTTTACTGACTAGATGCAGAAGAATCTGGGAAATTTATTTATGTGTAAGTTACAAGTTTTGTTTGCTGCTTGTGAAGGGGGAATGGATTAAGTTTGAAACCTTTTCCCATGTTGCCCCCAACAGGAAGGCTCCCTGTACATGTTCCCAGAGCTCACAATCCTCCTTCAAACTCTGTATCAGATGCCACAACAGTTTCTTTCTGGGGTCACGTCCCATATATAATTTTGGGGCAGAATTGCATTCTCTTTGGAACTTACAAAGTGAATCTCCAGTCTATTAATGTTTTTACAATTAATAAAAATGAGGTCACCAAGGAGAGAAACTAGGAGTTAACTGGTTAATTTTGCTACAGAAGATATGAATCCCTTGTAAATCCAACACTGCCCTCCTGTGACCTCCCCAGTTCAAAGACAGATGTAGACATACTGTTGGAGATTCCTGACAGGCTGTGGTTAAATAAATTTAAAATACAGTTATTAGGTATTCCAGGAATGGGAATGAAGGAATTGGAGACATGACAGTAAAACAGAGCAGCACCCCAATAAGGAGGGAATTTGGTTTGCTCATATTTGGGCCATTTAGTTAATTAAGGAACAGACACATAGGATCTATTCTAGAGACTGATGCTGACCTTGAAACAGGAAAGAAAACAGCCTCAAAAGCACTTTGGCTGAAAAAAGGAACTGTTCCACTGGACACTAAGGATGACTCACACTGCTCAAATACATTTCTTACAACTTTGCCTGATTTCTCCTTCAGCCAAAAAATGTTTTCACACCAATCTGTGGTGCAAGGAGAGAGGAAGCAACAGAGCATGATAAGACTGTGAATATCCATTTTCACATCTCAGACACTTCTTAAACTCCTTCACCCATGAAAGAGCTGAGTGACAGAGAAACTCAATTATGTCCTGGAACTGGTAAGAATATGACTTGTAAACAGCAGAATGTGTACAAACAGCCTCATTTCATATCAGATTCTTTATATCAGTAGTGTTCCTTGTGAGAAATCAAAGCATTGATTATTATATTACAACTCCTTAAGGAGTTTTAATATAATAACAGCGTGTCTTATAATTTGAAACTGCAGCCATTATTTACTTCCACCTCTAAAGAAAAACCCCAAAACTCCAATCTTGCTGACCCTATGCCCAAGAAAAGTCAAAAGGTGAAAATGAACCATCAAATTTTAAATAAGAACGGGCTGTCCAACCCCACCCCCAGTACCTGGCACGTGCTGCTTCCACTGCCAGAGCAAGTAAGTTGCCTTCCCCAGTGGCAGCACATTGTGTGAGAGCAGCCAGGGACTGCTGGGCTGCTGCTTGGTCTCTGCTGGCTTTCACCTAAGGTGCAGGAGAGAGACATTCAGTTCAAAGAAACCACAAAGTGAAATGGGAAGTCAAGTGTGGAAGACTAATTTCAAATATTTTATTCTGGATGTGGAATTGTCAATATCCACTTCCTATTTCAATGAGATTAGAAGTCAAAAGGCAGCTCAGACCTCAAAATGTGTACAAGTCCATAACATAACCCTAAACCAATTTTATCTATGTTTTCACTGATTATGAAAGGGATGTTGATTTCTGGTTCTGTAACCCTCAGCAGCACTTGACAAGAAGCCCCTAACAGTGAGTGATTAAGCAATGTCACAGGCTTTTAGAGCAAAACATTGCATAGATGGTTTCCATCACATTTTCAGAACCTGTAAAGCTTTCAATTTTTAAAGGTTGGATATACAGATATATATTCCAGTTTCTCCACTAAAGACCAGAGTGGACTCTAAGAAACTGGAAGGTAAACTTCTGGCAAGCTGCCTTTACTCAGTCTCTGTCTGCAATTACAGTAAGATTCATTTCCAAGGTTGTTCTCACCTTGTTGATTTTCTCAATCTGCTTGGCACGGACTACAGAGTTATCAATGGCCAGAACTTCCACTGCCTCCTCTTTCTCTAGCTGGTGCTTGTTCACTCCAACAATTACTTCAGACCCTATTTCCAGTGGAAACACCAGAAACTCAGAACACATTTGCAAATTACTGTGAAAAGACACAATGTTAGCAGGACAAGAAGATTTTGAGCATTATTATGCATTGCTTTGCTTATATATCCACATACATTTCAAATATGTAAAATCTGCTCTTATAGAATGGATTTAAGTCTGTATTTTCCAGATTTTATGATAAAAGACTAAATGCATGAACATTCAACTCAGTGAATACTGCAGCAGAAAAAAAAAAGAAATAGAACAATATTTATCTTGCAAACTGATTTAGTAATGAGTCCCTAAAATAGATTAGCTATTTTCCTCTTTTTAAGCTGACATAAGTGTGTCTGACAGAACTAAGCAGAAGTGCTGGTCTCCTGCTCTGCATTTACTTTTCTGATTTAACAGATAAGAAAGTGAAGTTCCTACCTAAAACTACTCCATGTGCATAAAAGTTAATTTATCATGTTGGAAAATTATATTTTAGGTTTGAATCATTATGGACTTATCAGATATTTTTATTTGTAGTGCCTGATAACATTAATACACTCTTTGAAGCAACATGAAGTAATTTACCTTATGAGAGAAAACATAGAACTTTACTGATTATTCTTTATTGGTCTTAATTAAAATCTGCTTCAAATTTATGCTCCATACAAAGAAGTCCATGTAAGTCCTTTCGTGTTTGAGTTATCCCTAGTTTCTGTTCCTGGATTACTACTGGAATGCAGATTACAAAAAGTGGAATAGAGTTTTAAGCAGACATGTATAAATATCTCCACAAATACTGACTCTATAAGTATATACACATATGTACAGCAAACAAGGAGCTGTATCATCCTCTGCTATGATTTGACCATTCAGGAAAAATGGGCAGCTCTCCAGAAAACCCAGGAATTTGGCCAGCTACGGTGAGTATCGCCATCTGGTGGCATTTCTGCTTTTAAACTCAGGAATCACAGCTTAAAGCTCCTATAAGAAATCAAGCCATTCACTACTGAAGGCTCCAAACACACTTTTAAAATGGTGTTTCTACTGCTTTGCCTAATCTAATCTTGAACATGTCAAGCAAGACTGGTACTGTATTTTGTACACTCTGTCTCTTTCCAGAGCTTTCACTGACATAAAACCATCACCATTCATTCTAGCACTCATAATCTGCTACTCCTAAACTGAGAAATAAAAAACCACAATGAACATGTGAGTAAAAAACCTTTATACTGAAGTATTCTATTGGCAGTTTGCCCTTCTTTCATCCCCCTGCTCTTACCAGAGTCAATCCTGGCTTGTCTCCGGGCTGCGCACTCTTCAATACGAAGTTTGGGGATCCCCTCAGCAACAGCTTTGGCCATTCCACCCATCTCTTCTATCTCCTCAATAAGCTGAGACATGAAGAGGATTGAGATACTGAGTAGGAGCAAGGTTTAAAAATTGAGCTTTGTACTTGTGCTACCACTCACATTTTCATTATACTTTTTTTATACAGTTTTGTGCTCTAAACTGTATTTTGCAAAGCTAATTTACAAAGACATCACTGAAGTGTAAAATAATTCCTTGATTAGAAGTTACCAATTTATCAAACAAAGAAGACATTAGAAGTCTTTCCCTTAGAAAGACATTTCTCAAAACTCCTATCCCTAAAAGAAAGACATTTCTCAAAACTCCTATCCCTAAAAGAAAGACATTTCTCAAAACTCCTATCCCTACAGTTTTCCCAGAGAAGGTTTTGCAAACTGACCTTTAAAGCAGCTTCATAGACTTCGTTGGTGAGGCACTCCATGAGGTAAGATCCCCCCCAGGGATCTGCCACTTTGGGAATCCCTGATTCCTCCTGGATTATGATCTGTGTGTTGCGGGCGATGCGAGCACTCTTCACTGTGGGCAGCCCCAGGGCTTCATCGTAGGAGTTGGTGTGCAGAGACTGCGTCCCCCCGAACACCGCGGCCATGGCTTCGATGGTGGTGCGGATGACGTTGTTGAAGGGATCCTGCAAGGAAAAGGGGAGCTCTGAAGCTCAGTGGTTCTGCCACTGGTTAGTCATTATTGCAAAGAAACAAATACAAAATTCCCCACTGAAATGCTGTAATCAGAACAAAAGCTGAAAAAAACCCAAATCAAACTGATTTATCACTTGTCGATATCCTAACAAAGAGATTAGTCCATAAAGAAAGCCAAAATGATCACTGTGCCAGTAAACTGCTCACAGTAACAAATCAAAATCCAGAATTCTTGAAGCAGTGAACAGTGCATGTGTCAGACAAATTACTAGTCAAGATGTGTTTTGGAATTAAATGTGCTTAAATATTTTCATTCATGACAGCATCACATGTGATTTGGATAGGTGAGAATGTAAAACATAATTTATGGGTAGATACCTATCTAAAGGCATGTTAAATATATATGCCCTCTGAAACCTACAAGGAGAAAATACTGCACACTGAGAAGCTATACTAAGATAAACCAGTTTGTTTAGGCAAAGAGTTATGATCTAGCCAGAAATATATTTACACTGGACATTGCAAGACAATTGAATATAGTTTTGGTAAGAATTAACATTTTTGCACACCCACAATACTTTTAATTGGAGGACCCACAAAAGTCACTGTTCAGAAAATTCCATTGTTTTACTTTTACTGTGTTGTTGTAATGTAAGTAAACATTACATTTATTTTAAAAAAAAACAAACAACCCAACAAAAAAACCAAGGCGTGGAAGTCAATACTTACAATCACAACCTAAAAATAACTCCTATTACATGACTTTGATTGAGCAGCAGGCCTTGGGATCAGAGCTAGGACCCAGCTCTGACCTCACCTGGGAAACTGTGTGCACTCCAATGATTGATCTCCTTGCTGCAAGGTAAATCAGCAGGAGGAGCAGAGAGTGCACCCAGTTTCAAAGGATCAGATGAGCTGTAACCATTACTTCTCTCTTCAGCACTGAGTGTCAGTGGTGTGAAAGACTCCCTTGGCTGCTGAAATGAATTCTCAAGCCAGTGATGCTGAGAAAAAAAGTTCCTCTACTTGCTGACTGAACTGCATTTTGGAAGGATAACTCACCAGACAAATCATAAGAGAGCTTCATCCTCTGAGTCCTGAATTGACATAAAGGTGTATCCAGTGCCAGTGTGTGCATTTGTCAGAGTGAGAGGACAGTGCTGCACCTTTGTGAGTAACACCAGCAGCCCCCTTTAACACACACACCATAAGAACACCTTTAAGTAAGGAGGTTGATGAGAGTCCAATTTCTAACCTGCTCAGTGAGTGACCAGCCCGAAGTCTGACAATGAGCTCTCAGCAGAAGAGATTTGGAATTCTTGGGCTTAAACATTTTCTCAATCAAGTGAGCCCACAGCCGCCTCCCAGCTCTCATCTTTGCTATTTCCATATAGAAGTTCATGCCAATTCCCCAGAAGAAAGAGAGCCTGTAATAGGAGAACATGAATAGAATATAACATTGAATCATTCAGGTAACTCTGGATCGGTAATGGAGAAGCCTGACAGCAAGGTCTCTGATTAATGTCAGATGATGGGAATGTTCCTCCTTGCTTATATGTGTAAAAATACTCAATTTGATATTAAACTCTATAGAGGTTTTACCAAAAGTGAGTTTTATACTAGCAAATTTCTTGAGCTCACCTAGGTGCAAATTCATCAATAGTGAGGCCAGCTTTAAGGCCAGTTCTGCAGTACTCCAAGCCATCTGCTATGGTATAAGCTAATTCCAGGATGGCATCAGCTCCTGCCTCTTGCATGTGGTACCCACTGATGGAAATGGAATTAAATTTTGGCATATACTGAAAAAAAAAAAAAGAGATACAACAGGATATAACAGCAGAAGAGAGGATCAAATACTTGTTCTATCACATTAACACAGAATCACAGAATGGTTTGAGCTAGAAGGGAGTTAAAGGTCATCTGGTTTCAACACCCCCTGCCATGGGCAGGGACATTTTCCACTATCCCAGATTGCTCCAAGCCCCTCCAACCTTGTCTTGGACACTTCAGGGATGGGGCAGCCACAGCTTCTCTGGGCAGCCTGTGCCAGGGCCTCCCCCCCCTCACAGGGAAGAAAAGTTTTCACTATTGGTGTAAAAGTTTACTCTCAATCTATTTTATAAACTTCCCTTAGTTACATGATACAACGAGGTTTTCCTGGAGCCTTCCCCAGGCTGAACACCCCCAGCTTTCTCAGCCTGTCTCCAGCCCATTCTCTGACTTCCTCGTTGACTGCAAATACAACCCATCTCTATGAAGATGTGTTTGAGTCGTGGTGCTTGAAATTTGAAGTTTGACTCAAACTTCAGATTTATATTTTAAATTATGTTGGATCTTAACTTTTACTGGGCCTTTCCACAACCATATTACTCTTCTCTATGACATGTCTTCCAATCTTTCATTTGTTCTCCAAAGTGACTCATAAACACTTAATAATAGAAGTTATACATTTAAACAATGAATACCTTTGAGGTGTACTGGAAGATGTCAGCAATGATCCTCATGGATGGTTCTGGAGGGAAAATGTAGGTATTTCTGACCATGAACTCCTTCAGGATGTCATTCTGGATTGTCCCTGTCAGCTTGGCCTGAGGCACTCCCTGCTCTTCCCCAGTCACAATGAATGTAGCCAGCACAGGAATGACTGCCCCATTCATTGTCATGGAAACTGACATTTTCTCCAAAGGAATTCCATCGAAAAGGATTTTGGTGTCTTCCACTGTGTCGATGGCAACTCCAGCCATTCCAACGTCTCCTCGAACTCGGGGATTGTCTGAATCATAACCACGGTGGGTGGCTAAATCAAAAGCAACTGATAATCCCTGCTGGCCAGCTACATGAAAAAGAAAAGAAAAAACCCAAAAAACAAAAAAGAGGGATAGGTGGAGGTGTTGAACAGACTTGTATTAGTATGGGATTTAAATTTATTAACTCTATTTTACCTGATTCAGGCTTGAATGGCAAACTAAATTTTGATGTTAAACATTGTTCCCTCCCCAAACCCGTTCAAGGTTTAGTAGTCTTAAACTTTAAATGAAGAAGTTTTTAACTGGGAGAAAAAAGCCAAAAGGGTAATCCTTACTGTACTTTAAAAACTGCTGAATAACAGCTCACCCACAAGTCGTAAATGCACCTAGATAGGCAGTATAAGAGCTTATACACATAACTCAGCTTGGCTTAGCTGGGAGCAGAAGTGTCATAAACTCTGTCACGTTACCTTCTCTTTATCACAAACTAAACACCACAGACTGTTCCCTGGCTCTACTGACACATGTTGTTATTTGCAAAGCTGCAGTAATAGAAAATTATTCATATAAAGCAGGGAACAGGACAGCCAGAGCGCTTGTTGCTGCAACCTGAAAGCAGAACCCAAAACCCTGCTGTCCCCAGGCATTCCCCTCTCTGACCAGTGACTGGGCTGTGCTACCAGCTAACCCAGATTACCACTTCTGCTTCAGCTCCATGATCTCAGCTGCTTGAACTCTGGGATGGATGCAAATTATGTCTATGTTCTATAGTGCAATAACCAAAACCAGCATTTAACACATGTATTCTCCACAGCAAAATGAAACAAAGGCATCCCCACAAACAATTCAATTTCCCAGTAACAAAGAAAGACAGTGCCACTGGGAAGACCTTATCAGAAATCCAAACTCACAGTGCAGAATAATCACATTTGCCATGTAACTGACTGAATTCATGTCCCCCATTGCTTCACAAGGCAGTGCTGTTTCCCAGATCAGCTGCCCCACCTTTGATGTTGTCCTTGTAGAACTTGTTGCTCTCCTCCACTGTACTGAACCCAGCGTACTGGCGGATGGTCCAGGGCCTGTATGTGTACATGGTGGGGTAGGGCCCTCGAGTGAAGGGCTTCATCCCCGGCAGCTCCTCAGGGAAGTCCTCCGTGTCTCTTTTGGAGTATAAAGGCTTGATGTCGATCCCCTCTGGGGTGTGCCAAATTAAATCCTTTGGGTTCTTGCCTTTCAGCTGCTTCTGAGCCAGGGCAGCCCACTCGGGGTGCAGGGGCTGCCTGTGCAGGGCGCGCCGGGCCAGGAGCGAGCAGCGGCGCGGCCGCAGCCGCAGGACGGCATCCCCGGCCCTCAGCATGGCTCTGCTCACGGGGTGGGACCAGCTGGACAAAACAAAAACGTGAACTTTGCATTATCATAGGCATCTAACAGCAGATGTGAGGATGGAGAGGTCATGCAGTTTGCTAAATCCCAAACAATCCCTCAGGAGAAAAGTGAAATGTGTCATTCACGCAGTGATGTGACAGACAGCCCTTCCTCTTGCCTTTCAACCAGGAAGAGAAAAATCCTACATTCAAGAAAAATCCTACATTTTTCTCTAACCAAGGAAAACATTTCCTCAACGTATCTACATTCACATCTGAGATGTGTAACTTATTTCAGTCGCTCAGCATCACTGTCATTAATCAGTCACTGAAAAGCCAGAATGAGGCATGAAGATGGCATGGCCAGCTGCCCTCTCACCTTCACATCTCTCTCATCTAGGAATTCCTTCATGTCAAAGAGTGATGCTTTTCCAGGGATGGGGCAGCTCAGCTTCTCTGAGCAACCTGTGCCAGTGCCTCACTACCCTCACAGGATTTCTTCCCAGTATCCAACATCAAGGAGGCACTCTGCAGGAAGTGAGCTGTCAGAAAATTGCTGATATAATCATACACTTTGGAAAAGATAACTTGGGCTGGATGGAAACTAGAGATAGGTAGAAAAAGAAAGGAGAAAAAAAATGCGGTATGTGAGAACACAGGGACAATACAAGCTGCAGAGCTTGTCCCACTGTGCATGAGACTGATGGGGGGCAACAATGTGAACAATTCCCTGTGAGGGTGGTGAGGCCCTGGCACAGGTTGCCCAGAGAAGCTGTGGCTGCCCAATCCCTGGAAGTGTCCAAGGCCAGGCTGGATGGAGCTTGGAGTAATCTGGGATAGTGGAAGATGTCCCTGCCCATGGCAGGGGTTGTTATGAGATGATTTTTCAGGTCCGTTCCAACTCAAACCAGTCTGTGAGTGCGGTAACTTCTAAAAGCTGTAAACACCTTTGCTTCTGCTCTCCATACCCTATCCTTGCACTTACAAAAACAAAATGTTTACAGCTTAGCTCCAAGGGTCAGTCACTTCCTCACTCTCTCATCTCTTTCACAACTCCCAAGAAATACAAACTTCCCTGACACCTTTATGAGAAATCCTTTACAAGATACAGGAAAGCACCTGTACCACTGCAGCAACACCCTCCAAACATTTGCTTCAATATATATGCTAAGTGTGGTATGCCTATAACTGAGGGGCACAGAGGAGCTCCTGAGGAGCACTCATGCCCAGTGGGGATGTGATGCTGCAGCCAGGACAGAAGGCAATCTGGACTCACACCCCTGCATGGGTCACAGGATGGGTCAGGTTGGAAGGGACCACAGTGGCTCATCTGGTCCCTCCTCCCTGCTCAAGCAGGGCCATCCCAGAGCACAGGATTGTGTCCAGACAGTTCTGGAATATCCCCAGTGAGGGAGACTCCACAGCCTCTCTGGTCTCTATTCAATGCTCGGTCACTGCACAGGAAAGAAGTTCTGCCTCCTGTCCAGGTGGAACTTGCTGGGATCAGTCCCTGCCCGTTCCTCTGGTGCCATTGCTGGGCCCTGGAGCAGAGCCTGGGCCCTGCTCTGAGCCTCCCTGCACACAGGGACACCCAGGGCTGAGGGCCCCTCTCAGCTGTGCCTCCTCTCCAGGCTGAACAGCCCCAGCTCCCTCAGCCTTTCCTCATCAGGGAGATGCTCCAGTCCCTCCATCATCTTTGCCACCCAGCACTGGAGCCACTCCAGGAGCTCCGTGTCTCTCTTGTCCTGAGGAGCCCAGAACTGGACACAGCACCCCAGATGTGCCTCAGCTGTGCTGAGCAGAAGGGCAGGATCCCCTTCCTGCTGGCAGTGCTCTTCCTAACGCACGCCGGGATTATTCCTTTCCCTGAGCCGGACGCTGCATTTACCCGCGTTCAGTTTCGGACAATTCCTCTCTGCCCATCTCCCATCCCCGCCCTCTCTGCCCCCCTCCACACCTCTCTCTCCTCAGCACCCACAGCCGGACACGAACGCTCCGCTCTCCGTGCCGGGACAGCGCCCGCCGCTCCCGCCCGCCCCCAACACGCCCCTCGGGCGGCCAATGGGGACGGAGGGCGGGGCCGGGAGCTGGGACAGGGGAAAAGGACAAGGACAGTGGCAGGGCTGGGGGCTGCGGACATGGACGGGGCCATGGAAAGGGATCGGGATCAGGATCAGCGATGGGATCCCCCCGTTACCTGCCACCGGCCCCTCCGTCAGCGCGCGGCCCCCGCGCACGCGCGGTGGGCGGGAGCGGCGTTGCGCGTGCGCCGCGGGAAGCGCGGGTTTGTTTGGTAACGTCCCGGCCGGCTGAGGCGGGGCCGGCGGCAGCGCTGAGGAGAGGGAAGCAGTGCCGGGAAGGTGAGGCTCGGGGCGACATGAGCCCGCAGGGGAGGAAGGGTTTTGTGGAGTGTCGTCCATGATGCTATCCGGCAGCACCGGGGAGCGGGCATTTGGGGATGTGAGGGCGTATGGGTGAGGACTACAACTCCCAGAATGCACCGCGATGGAAGAGAAGCTCCTAGGCGGCGGCGGTGGGGAGCGATCCATGCTGGGAGTTGTAGTCCATATCTTATTTTCGGTTCGCTGCGAAAGCTGTCCCACAACCATGGGTAGTTATGGAAGAGGGGACATGCAGGGCTTATTTGCTTGTTTTAGGGCTTATTTAGCCGATGTGGAGTTTGTTTACCTGGTATATGGTTTATTTACCTGTTTTAGGCCTCACTAGCCCTGCCGGGCCTTATTTGTCTGCTGTCAATTTCGACACTTGCCTGGCGAGAAGTGACAAGACCTGAGTGAGGAAAGAGTGGCCTGAGGGGGTGAGTGAAAAGCTGAATAAATTTGAGTCGTGATGCTTGAGAGACGAGAAGGGTGGTGGCGTTTGTGGCTACTCCCGTGCGACAGCTTTTCCCTCTGTTTCTATGGTAAGAAAAGAAATTGTAGACTTAAACTGGATCAGAGGCCACTGTGCTTATGTGCTAAGGTAAAAAGTTCTGCTAATTGGATGACTGTGCTGAAAATTAGAAAAATGAATCACAGAATGGTTTGGGTTGGAGGAGACCTTAAAGATCATCTATTTCTAACTCCCTGCCATGGGCAGAGGCATTTTCCAAATGGGGATGCCTTTTTAGTGGTTCTGCATTTGGGTAAATTTACAGGATTTTGGGCTCTAGCTTAGCAAATATTCAAACATTTAGTCTCATTTAGGCTCATTTGGGGCTTATTGGGTTGAGCTCAATTTCCTTTTTTTCGTTGTTTTTAAAGTATGGTTTGCTCTGTATGGGTTATAATTACTGGATTTTAATTTTGTCTTTGTTTCCTCCTGTTCCCACTGGTTTACAGATAATGAAACCCCGCCACACACCTTCCAATAAAATGGGGAAGCCAGCTGGTGGGAGATCAGCAAAAAATCCTTCTAAATCACAAAATCAACAAGGGCCTTCTAGCAAAAAAAAAGGAGCAGATGAACAAGGAAGAAAACAAGGTCAAAAAAGACAGGTATTCATTTTATTGGAAGGGGAAGGGGAACAAGGTATTTTTTCCCATTTTTTAAATTGGAATTTATAGAGAATAATTCATTGACTAAGAATAGTCCTCTCGAGGAAATGCCCAGTGTGAAGAGCTCTTTTGAGCAGCCTTCAATAAAGCTTTTTGGGCTTTTTTGTGCTCAAAGACTTTTGTCAGACACTGGCATAGTGAGTTCACAGGAATAGATGAATGATTGCACAGCAGAGGATGCCTCAAAATTGCCACATTTGCTGTAAATTTTTCCCTTCAGCAGGTCCCTCAGACAGGCAAAAGGGGAGTTAAGGAACTGAAAGACTCTTCCCCTGCAGGTAGGGTCCTGTTCTTTGCTGTTAAATTTGAACTATTTTACACCTTTGACTCCAGTCTGACTGAATTGAGTCACAAAGCTCTCTGTCCAGGTTTGACAAGTCATATTTCCTATTTTTCCTTTGTGATAACAGGAGAAAATGGTTCTTCAAAAAAGGTGAAGCTGTCCAGTGCTACAATAAGATCTTGGCAGCCTCTCTCAGAGAACAGTAGGCTGTTCCTGGAAAATATAGTGGAATCAGTAGTACTGTAAGTACCAAATACTCTGGTGGTTCTTCTTTATTTCCTCAAGGAACAAAGTAAAAATCATAATATTACTTGAAGTGGAAGCCAGTGTGGTTTTTGACGTGTTCTCTGTGCTTGCATACTTTGTGATGGAAATTCTGCCTGTATTTTCTTTTCAGATCTGTTTTGTCCCAACAGAGAGAGGGAAAAGATGATGTTCAGAAGCACCTCAATGTACTAAAAAACAGGTAAGAAATTATAAATTAAAAGGAAAGAGGGAGAGAAAAGATTTCTTCTACCCTGTTGTTTTGTACCATACTTTGAGGGTGAACTAAAGCTCTCCTCTGACATATATATATATCTAGATATATGGAGAAAGATGTATATCATGTTTCATAAAAGCATTTCCAGGTTTTACTAAAATGATCATCATTTGGAAGCAGTTAAAAATCCTTCTCTTAGAACTTAATTTGAAAAGCAGAAGGGTCAGAACTGGGAAAATATTAGGAAAATATTAATTAATGCTAGTTTATAGTGAGGAGTATAGAGGCCAGTGGAATATAAACCACAAAAGGCCACTGCAATAGAAAGCATGAGAATTTTGGGATTTCTTGTTCCTGGTTCTTTCCTTGGACACCTACTCCACATGATTTTGGAAAGTAATTCAAGGCAGTTTTTCTTTCCCTCTGCAGTCATTTACTTCACTGGCAGCATTTAAGTTTAAAACTATAGTGAGATTAGTTTTTCCCCAGAATTTTCTTTTTGCTTTGCATAGAACTCCAAACAAGTTATACTTTTTTTTTTCTGTAATTAAAGGGTGCTGAGAAGTTTCAAGACTTTAAATGTGCCTCCAGGGAAGCTGGCCAACCTGAAGAATATCCTGGGCCTTCAAATGGCAGAGAAACAAATGCTTGAGACAAATGAGGAGTCTTTGGTACAACTGCAGGTATGAAAAACAAGGAAGGGAAGAAATTACCTTACCACACTGCTGATCGTGCCTGTGCTGTTGTGGAGGAGTGTCCAGTGTTCATCATTGTCAGCCACCTTTGCTGCAAAGCTCTGTTTCTTTTTGGATGTTTTTTCAGTGACTCAGTGTGTTCTGTGGGAAAGATTCACCATTTCTAAAGTAAATTTTCATCTGGTTTTCTCTTGTTTTTGTTTTAGGAAGAAATAAATGAAGCAGAGAGATCGGCAGAGCGCATTGAGGAAAATATACAGCAGCTGAAGTACAAAATCCAGGTGCTCAAAAACCAGTTAGAGGGAGATGAAAAAGATGCCAGGAAGGTATAAAATAATAAATGAATAAATAAATATATAAAATAATTACTTGTGTACTCCTATAATCTAGAGGAATGGGCTGACTTCCAGAGCTTTTTCAAACAAGCTGTTTCTCAGGTAGTGCCATTTAAGGAAGGCCTCGTGCTTTTGGGAATGGATCTTCATAATCTTTCCAACTTCAGTTGCAGAATTAAGTTTGGTTTCAGAAGTTGGACAATGACAGACAGGTTAATTTCCTACTTGTGTTCCTGATATTTGGGGGTTTGGATTGTTTCTTCATTCTCTTCTTCTTTTTCTAGGTATTCCAGGAAAATGGCACTGGAGCACTCCAGCTTCCAGAACTCCCCAAGTGCAGTTTGCAGGCACCCACTTTGCAGGTGAGTGTGGAATATATATTTGTCTTTTCAGAGACACTTTGGTTATGAGGAGGAAGGCAAGAGAATGTGCTTTTGTCCCTTAACCTCTGCCACAGGGGGCAATTCTGAAAATTCAGAAAATTTGAATAGATTTTCATTTTCTGTGTTATATTTTTGTGATTTTATTTTTCATTGAGAACTATATACTTCTGATTTAAAACCAGGACAAAACTTTAAAAACCCTCCTCATCCCTGGAAGTGTTCAAGGCCAGGTTAGATGGGCCTCTGAGCAGCCTGGGATAGTGGAACCTTGTGGGAGGCAGAGGCTTGGAACAAAGTGGTCTTTAAGGTCCCTTCCAACCCAAACAATTCTGTGATCTTATGATTTAAAACATCACCTGTCTTTTCCTAGAAACCCTATGGCCCTAGGGAACTTGTAATTTCTGAAATATATCTATAATTGCTGGAGGGAAGACTCATTCTGTGACTTTGAATCCTTTTTTGTTTAAGCCGTAGCTGGCCTGCATGAAGATGAAATTCCTGTTGTACTTGATAAAAGCTGTTTTTTTATTTGTTGTCTATGATTCTTTCCTTCTTTAGGAAGAAATTTTGAAAGTGAAGAATCAGAAGGATCTTTTAAAGGATATGAATGCTATTCAGCAGTCAGCTGACTTGAAGAACTTGTTAACCCTTGTTGAAAAGACCTATGAGAAGGTGGATTTGCTTTGAAAAGCCAAAATATGGAGTCTCCATGCTGAGTTTGGATGGAATCTGCTTTCTTCCTAATGGCCTTCCTGTTGTGACTGCTGCATTTCTGTTAAAACATTTTCTATTAACATTGGTATATATAAATGTGTAGATACATTTTGGGACTCAAGTGATTTAAGTCATCTGTCACGGTTCTTTGGGGTTTTTTTGACCTATGATGAGTTCTAATGATGATATATCCTGTCATAGGGAAAAGGAGGGAAATGGATCCTGGGTTATTTGGGTGTTTTTACAGAATAAGGGAACTATTCCATCCTATTTGCACTTCTTTATCTGTGAATCACTGAAGGCTGTATCTTCTACCAAAGTAGTTTCTATTTGGGAGTTTAAACCTGAAACAGGTAGTAAAAATAAGCTTATCTAATACTCACTTGTAAATCCCCTGTTCAACTTTCTTATTATTTTTTAACAAAAACCTTCCATTGAAAAAATGTAATAATTTTTATCAAATGTACAAAATTGCTTTTACATTTTTGTCACTTAATACAAAAACCAACATCAAACAGCATGAAATACTTTTTCAGGTAAATTACCTGCTGAAAGATAGCAGTGCTCTTTACACTGACTTGCTTCAAAAACTCTTGTTCTTCTGTTTGTAAGCTGCTGCTACTCTTAATGAGACAAAAGCTAATTATCTCTCTTCTATGAGGGCTTGAAAGCCTCTCTGGAGTTATAATCATGGAACATCTCAAGTTGGAATGAGCCTGTAAGGATCTCTGAGTCCAGCTCTCTACTCCTCACAGGACTATCTAAACCATGTAGGATCAGGAAAACCAGACCAAGTACTTGCTTTATACTGAATCACAGGAAAAGGAATATAATTATTTAGAAGTATTTCTCAAATTTGTTATCACTTGGCAAGGGAAGCAGTTACTGATATAACCATTACCCCAAAATAATTTAATCCTGAGCATGGGTTAAGGATTTTCCTGCATGCCAGGAAGAGGTTAAGTAAAGATATACTCCTTTGCTTTCATTAAGGTGATTTATGTGTGGGTTCTGAACTTCCTGAACCACATAGAGACCTTTGCCTTTGTGAAAGTTTTTTATTTTTAAAAGAAAGTGTAGAGAAGGGCAGTGAGTAGGAGTCAGATTCAGCTTCCATGCAAGGAGGTTGAAATAGTAACTGAAGAATGAGCTGCTGCATTACAGCACTGGATAGACACAGAGGCAAGTCATAATTACTTTCATTTAATTTTTTTCCCCGACACTGGGTGATCTATGATAGGCTGGCTGTGAGTGTTGTTACTTTGGGGTTGTCATGCACACATAAACAGGGTAACATGAACCAGGGAACATAAATCCAGACATTTAGGAGGTGGTCTTAGCTCGACTTGACAGTGGATGCCCTTGGACAGAGTTGCAGAATGATCAGATGGTTGGTTTTGATGAGATTTGAGGCCTCTTCCAGAAGGTTCACTGTTGATCTGTGTGTGTGGAGCTGTGACCACAGCTGTGTGATTTGACCTGGGAGCACCTGAAACTTCAATTTCACAAACCTTGGCTTTAAGTAGGTAAGACATTTTCCTCTGTGCGTGTATGCTTTATGTACTGAGTCTATCCATTTAAGGAATACTCAGGGAAAATCTTAAAGAATTTCTGAATTCAGGTCAGCTTAGCTTAAGGTTTTGCCTCAGAAGTGACCTACAAGTACAGAACTATGATTTCTTTGCATATGGAAATGGAGTAGGGAGAAGAGCCAAGGGAAGAAGCTGCACTGAGGCACTGGGGGACATCAGGATATCCAGTCCAGCTTCAAACCCAGCTGACTGCCAAAATCAAACAGCACTTCTGTTCTGACAGCCTCAAACTCTGAACATCCTGCATTTATCTCCTTGTACAACCTAAGCACAGCTTCATAGTCCATATGTCTTTGGGAAAAACCTGGACTTGGGAGCACTTTTTGAGATATGCTCTCAACAAACAGTGAACATGGCAGCAAGAATAGGAAAGCTGAAGGCCTTATTATTTAGCCAAGATTAGGTGATCTAAGAGATTAATCCATGAACCATCAGTTACTTCACACTTCTGGTCCATTTCTGCCCTCTCCCAAAAAGTAAAAAATAAAAGAATACTACTTTGGTTTAGAAGTACTAGAAACCTTAATTGAAATATGGATTGTTTTGGTAAAAGAATTAGGAAGACAGAGGCCATGGAAAAATGATTTAAACATTTTAAAATCACAATGGATTAGAGCTCTAGGAACGTGCTACAGCACACATTTTATAGGGTTTGGGGATGACATTAAATGAAACAGCAGGGCTGAGGTCCAGGTCTGAGTTGGAAACTCCAGGTGGAGGGAGGAAGTTGAATCTCTGCAGGAGACTGGTGAAGAAGAGGAAGAGCTCCATTTTGGCAAGAGTCTCCCCAGCACAGATCCTCCGCCCTGGAACAAAGGCAAAAGCACCACAAGAGAATCAGTGAGCTGCTTCTTCAGTATTGGAAGAAAAAAAGCCCTTTTATCAGCTCTTAACCTGTAAAAGGTCAGTGGAAATCCAGAACATTTGCATGTTATATCCTAGGTATGAATAAGGACCACAGATTTTAAAACTCTTGGGTACAAGTTAACAGAGAAAGAGGAATTTTGATCTTCAGAAGTATCATAGCAAAGCCAGCTGGTGATGGTTTTTTATTTTCCTTTGTCTAAATGCTTGCATTTGGAGAGAAATGTATGGAAATGTAGTCTGAATTCCTTAACTCCAGTTTTCAATAAAATCTGAATTTTTATTTCCTTTTCACAATTTTCTTCTACTTGGCTGAATTTTTGGATCCCAAACCAACTGGTTTAGTCTAGACTTTAGGTCTGTTAGTCAACTCATAGGCACTTTTTTATACTAAAATTTGTCAGCAAATTCCTTGAAGATTCACAAATGCTGGCCAGTGGGCATGAGAAGCAAGGTGGAGGAGATATTCTGTGAATATGCAAAAGTGCTGTAAATGTAAATTCTGTTAAATCCAGTAGCTAGTAAGCTGCCTTATTCATAGCATGATGATTCAAGGCCAGAACTAAGAAAAACCTGATCTAAAATATGGTGTTAGCACCCTTCTGTGATGGAAATGGAGAGCTATTGCATGGCTGTGAAATGAAATAAACTCTCCAGGGAATGCCCAGACCTGACATTCCCTGGATGTGCTTTCAGCTGGGACAGCTAAGCTTAAGTCTGGTAAAGAAGACCTGAGAAGTGGAAGTGTCAGAAGTTCTTCTAAAAAGAAAGAAAAAAAAAATTATGGTGTACTGGATGGTGAGTATGACAAGAAAAAAATCTTATTCAAAGATCATACAGAGTTGAAAAAATAGGGTTGATAAAAAAATGGAGAATATTGTGGATATGATAGATAAATTAGCCAGAGACTGATGTATGGGAACTTTAAAAGAGCAATTACAGAGCCTGCAAAGCAGGAGAAATGCCAGAGAAGGAGCAGGGTTGGAATCTCCCATGTTTTGGCAAATGGTGCAGGTGTGTAAATTCAGGTGAATGTCACACTCTGGGGAAGCCCCTTCTTTCCTTTGATTTTACACAGAATTTGGGTGTTTTTTTGTTGTCACACTATATGAAAACTTAACCCAGTTGACATTTTTTGTGACTTTTTAAAAGGAACATGGAAAAATGAAGCAGGAATGCACAGAAGCATCTTTGCTGTGTGTTCTGTGTAAATATAAAAGAGAAAGCACCTGCTGAGAAAGGCATGAAAGCATCTCTCTTCACAAATTTCCCATTGGCATCAAGGAAATGCTCAGGGTAGAACATGTCTGGTTTCTCCCACTGCGACTCGTCTTTCAGGACTGAGGTCAGTAAAGGGATGATGTAGGTTCCCTGCAAAAAAAGGCCAGAGGAATGAATTCCTGGACAAATTCAGAAAGAAGAAATGTTAAAAAAACCAATCCTGTAGGATCCCTCACCTTGGGGATGAAGTAGCCTTGGAGGGTGACATCTGCAGCAGTCTCATGAGGCAAATCCAGTGGCAGGATATTGGCAAACCTCTGAATTTCATGGATGACAGCATCTGTGTATGGCATCTGAGCTCGGTGCTCGATCCGCGGGGGGTTGGAGCCTATAACTTGCTCTATCTCATCTTGGACCTTTTCTGAAGAAAGAATCAACTCTAAGATGCAAGGACTCATTCACCCCTGAGACACAGTGTGCTTTACTCATGTAAAGTGTGATAGATCTGGAGTACAAGCCATAAATTCTCCAAAAACCTTTTTTTCCTTTCAGAAATAATGGGAGGTGAACAGGACTACAGTGTTTGATTGATTCTTTATCAACAAGAAACCTTAAGACTTTTTTCTTTCTATCTCTACTGTCTAAAGATCCATGTTCTGCCTGAGGGTTGTCTCAAAAACCCCATTTGACTCCAAACAACTCTGTACCATCAGCTGGAATGGAGATGCCAGACAAAGGCACTTCCATGAATCTTCTCAGGCCCCTAAAGCCTCAGTACAGTTCATTTAGCATCTGTGCAGACCTTTAGTTTATTGACAGTTTCCGAGGGAAACCTGGAAAAGAATCATTGACCAACACAGGACATCTCTTTACTTACTAATTAATGAGATTTCCCCAAGCAGAGGGCCTGGCCTGTATGAACTCTGCCCCACTGGGTCTGAACCAGAGGGCACAGAGACAATAATTGGCTGGAAATCTCAGCTTTTTGTAACTTGGCCTATTAACAAATGTGTTGGTCCTCCAGGTTCCTGTTTGGTCACTAATTCCCTGAGTGTAACAGCATCTATCATTAAACCACTTACTCTGGATTTCAGGGTACTTTAGCATCAGCAGAAAGCCCCAGTTTAGTGTGGTGGAAATGGTCTCAACACCAGCAGTAAACAAATTGCTCACCAAGCTTAGCAAGTTGCCATTATGGAAATACCCATTGGTAGTGGATTTCTCCTGAAAAAAGTCGTTGAGATAAAAGGATGAAAACTCAAAGCTTTCTACGTGAAAATGCAATTTATCTAGATAAATATTTGCTAAGATATAAATCCTATATTTTAAAAAAGTGTGAAAGGCAAGGAAGAGCTTTGGGCTTGTGCCTGGAGGAGAGTGCTGACCTATCTTTGTATTACTGGGACCATCTGCAAAGGGAGCTGCCTTCCCCATGGGGAAGGTGACCCAACCATATCAGAGACCCCAAATAAGTCCCACTTAAGCCCAGGCAGTGATTCCATTCTGTTATGTTTTATGTTTTCAAAAGAGCCAGAAGAACTGGGACAACAGAGAGAGCAGATAAAAAGAAGCAGCCTTGGTAAATATATTTATACAGTCTGAAGAAAATAAATAAGGATAAATGTTCACTGATTAAAAGAGGTTGGAATTTCAACAGCATGAAGTATCTGTTCAACTCTACCACTTTGTCATATGTATTTTCTCAAAGACAGCTTCCCTAAAGAAATTCAGCTGTAATTGTAAGGACTAAGAGAAAATTCCAAATGTCTTCATAGAATCATAAGAGATGGAATCAACAAGAAAATACTCAGTTACCTCCTGCTGTTTAACCAAGAAGGCATCAATAAAACTTCTTTGGTCATTTTTGTCCAGGTTTTTGAGGTTCTCTACAAAAGTAACTCGTACAAAATCATGGAATTCATCTCTGTTTCGAAGGAGAGCCTTGTTAGCCCTTAGGAGGAATCCAAGGTATGGGAAGATATTGTACATCTACGAGAGTGGAAGTTGTTAGAGAGAGTTTATCAGCCAGAGCTCTGAAAACACTACCGAAACAAATTAACAACATTTGGCCTTCCTTGCAGATACAAAGTCAAAAACTTAAGATTAATATTTTGTTTTTAGGAATGTGAAAAACTGAGTGGATGACTTGTGGTAGAAAATTCATCAAGGACCACCAAATAGAGGTAAAAATCTTTTAAAATTACTATTTTTCAGGAGTAGTGTAGGTGTCAGGCTCAGACAGCTTCAAGCTGCCACCAGGCAGATGGAAATGTTGGCCAGCAACTTTTTTTATTGTTTTGGCCTGCTCTTCCCCTAACATTTTTTTTTCTTTTTCAAAACCTAGATAAGCATAAATCAATCCAGAGTATGGCAGCATTGCATGCAAGTATCCAAAGGTATTTTTCACTGGCTAGCACTCTTCAAACTCTATCTTAAATATTTTTTTTGAGAGACTGGGGTCTTGAATGTTGACTTCATGATTCCCAAACTGTCTCTCAAGGGTTTTTTGTCCAAGAAACTGCTTTGTAAACCAATTATCTCTCAAAGTCTCAGATTTTCCTGTTTAATAGAAGAAACTGATCCCCAGTATTGCTATTGGTGTGCAGTGGAACAGCAACATAAACATGTGAATCATTACCGTGACCAAAGGTTTCCCAGCAAGCCTCATGTTTTCATTGGTCATATTTACAAGTCTCACAAATCTGGGGTCTTTGTAGTCAAATCGTTTTCCAAGCAATATTGACACAATTATATTAGCAACTGCTGCATTAATTATTTTGCTGGCATCAATGGGATTTCCTAGACAAGGAACAAGAGAATTTGTTACATTGTAATAAAGAGATGTAATTTGTAAATGTAAATTTATTATTCAATATTGTTATTTATTTGTTATGATTGATTGCTATCATTGATTATCATCCAGTGTCAGAATACCACAGCAGGACGCAAAAATGCCAGAGGAGCCAAATTCATCAAACTGATGTACATTTCCTAAAAAGGTCTGAACATGAGAATGCTCAAAAAGCCTTTGCAAAACCTTAGAGGTAGTGAGGCCCTGGCACAGGCTGCCCAGAGAAGCTGTGGCTGCCCCACTCCTGGAGCTGTTCCAGGCCAGGCTGGACAGGGCTGGGAGCAGCCTGCGTAGGGGAAGGTGTCTGCCCATGGAAGGGGCTGGAGCTGGATGAGCTTTAAGCTCCCTTTGAACCCAAACCATTCTGTGACTCTGTGATTCCATGGGTTTGCAGAATGAAAAGCCCACCTGTCGGAACCCAGGAAATTCCTCTGGCTGCCCTGGAGGACTTGAGCCCCTGCCCAGGGGGCTCAGAGACCTTGGCACAGAGCCCAAGACCCCTGTGCCTTTGAACTTGACCCATGGAAAAACAATTACCAACCTTTATGTGAAGAATTACAAGTCAAGAGAGTTTAAGTAGAATAATAGTTTGTCACAGGGTGAAAAATAGATTTTTGGGGTTTTTAGAATGGGGGTTCAGAAGGCAAGATGGAGGAATCTGGGCGTGTCCAGTCTTTTCCTTCTTCTTCTTGGCCTCCATCTTCTGCTGTGATGTTGGCACTTCTAGATTGGTTTAAGGTAGAAACTCACTGTCTAACATAGGTGATAGGTATGGGGAAGTTATGGTAAATAATGCACATGTAGATTTTAGTATAAAATGATAACACCACCCCAAGGGCAGCCAGTGTGCCTCAACCCAGCCTGCCAGACAGACCTCAGCAGGCCAGAGAAAGATTGTTATAGATAAGAAATAATAAACAACCTTGAGAATGAGAACAAAAGAATCCTGACTCCTTCAACAGCTGGGCTGGGAAAAAGAGACTTGCACATATCTCAGAGTCACTGTGAGCAGCAGAGGCTCTGAGAGCCACCCACCTTCCTGGGAGGCGATGGAGTCTGCCAGGTGCCCATACTCCTCCACGATCCGATCCTCAATGGCCTTTTTGCCCATCCCAAAGTCTCGCAAGGCTGTGAGGGCAAACCTTCTCATCACCTTCCAGTTTTCACCATGGGCAAAAACAACCCCTGAGACCAAAAGAACATTTCAATGGGGCACAGGATTTTAAATAATTTTGTAAGCATAGAATGGAGCTGTTTTGTAGCAATCACTTCTAAAACAAGTTAAACTGCATCCAGATGAGGAAAACCACGTATCTGTGCCTTAAGTATTCTCTATCCTCAACAACAGGTTCATTACACAAGCAAAGGATAAATATTTAAGGTTTATTTAATCAATCTTAAGAAGAATATATATACTCAAAGACACTTGCCACTGAAAGAAAGCGGACATTGGAAGTTCAAGTTCAAACTGCTGGTCATCATAGTTTGGAAGTGGAATTGAACTAAGATCTCTGATGACTGCAAGAAAAAATTAGGCAGGAAAATACATCTTAAAAGTTATGTTATGTCTTAAAATCTCCACCATCAATTTTTTTTTCACTGTATTTTTTCTTCACACATTTTTTTTTTTTCATTTAACTGATGACCTCAGCTATGTTTTTTTTCCTAAATAAAAAAAAAAAACAAAAAAACAGTGAAAGGTAAACTTCTATGCAATAATATGATCAAAAGATGCAGCTGTTAAAATGTTCACAGAATTATTACTGAATTTTTCCAAGGATCCTTGGAGACATAAATATGAAATTCTTATGCTAAATTAGAATGAAGTGTGGGTGTGAAATTCTTATTTTGAAACCCAGCTCATTAGAGAGTATTTTCCTTTTTAAAATAAATTCACAGTTTTCTATGTGCTACAGGCTATCTATTGTCACATTCTGAATTTAAAAGCACCATTTACCACTTAAATGATGAGCAACAGTAGAATATTAGTTTCAGAAGAGTTGTTCTATGCTAAACCCAAAACCCCACAAGTTCAGAGCCGTATCATGAGAGCTAGAAATGCTTCTCTGGCAAGGATGCCCTGTTCTAGAAGGATCCTGGAAGTGTGTCACTATCCATTTTCTGTTGCTGTAGTTTAGAGTTATGGTTGTTTTGTTGCCACTGTCAGTAGTTTCAAAGTTGAATAAGTGTGCTAAAGTCAATGAAATTGCTCCCTCTTTCCAATGCTTTTTGTGATCTCTGATCCAAAGTGTTGTTCCAGCTCCTGCTTTGTCTATAGGGGGAAAAAAAAAAGAGTAGGTCAAGCTGATAAGGAAGAATAAGACCAACTTACCATTTCCTTTAGTCAAATCTTCAAAGATTGGGATTTTAGGTCTCTCTGCAAATGCATCTGCTTGGTTTACAAGAGCTTCCTTCACTGTCTCATAGCCAGAAATCACTACAACTTTCCTGTGCCCCATCTGAACACTGAAGACTGGGCCATATATTTTGGACAGCTGTCAGGAAAAGAGAACAATGATTTACAACTTCTACAGCCTACAGAGAAATTCATTACCTGTTCCAGGGCTGCTTATTTTCTAGTCCTGCCTCTGGGTTACTCGCCTGGTGGATATTTTCCTGACTACAGGGAAAGGCACTTGATTTAAATGATGGGAAAGTGCCAGACATTGTGGTGGATAATGACTAAATGGAATAGTTGGGAGAAGAGTTCTATTGTGCTAAACTGAACAGGAGTATCAACAGCTGAAACCCCAAGTCAGCAAAGGATGCACTGAGAGTTGCCCTCAGAAACCTTTTTAAATTCAATTTTTGACTCATTTTTTCACACTTAGCTCCATGCTACTGTGTTTCTTTTGTGCACAGGCTACACCTGAACAACATGTTCAAATGTTTGGTACCATTATTTTATTAAAAATAAATCCGTCTGTTTCTGGGCCAGGATTTAGCATTAGATACATTCAAACTTTTTATACATGATTACATGCACCATGAATCTGACTCAGAGACAATGTGGTAGTTTTTTAGCTGGTACAGGTAGATTTATTTTTATGTAACTCAGTGTTCCTGATTCTTCTGACTGCTAGAGAGGGGTTTCCTGACTGCGCTCATTTTCTAGTTGGTTTTCAGAGAGAAACAGAAGGCATCTATTTAGCATCAAGATGCAAAATGTCCAGCAAGTGGTAAGCAAGTACAGCCAGCTGAAACAACAGAAGCAGACCCATATCTGAATTGTGCTCAAGTCAGATAACCAGCATCCAGCATCAGAAAGGAATCACTGAATTACAGCAGATACATGTTGGTTCTGCTGGCCTGAACTTGCTTTTGTCAACACAATTGTGCTGTGTAGGAGAGCTACAGTGATATTCCAGATATTGCATCTAAGCAGTCTTTTGATCTGTGGGTACAACATCCATACAGGTTTGTTGGTGCAAATATTCCTTTCAAAAACATCAGCAGGGAAGATGTGTAATTTTAATGTCTAAGCAGAAAAAACTCTTAAGAAAGGAGCAGGTTCTATGAACTCTTCTCACTCAAAGTCAGCAAAGCCCTGCAATAAACTAGGTAAAGAAAGCACTAGAAGAAAACTGAAAGATTTATTATTTTGGCAAAGGTTGGCCCTGAATATTAAGAGCATATAGTTATATCTTCAGCTTTTGGGGAAGAGGAAAGGGAGATGAGAACGTTGATAAATCAGTGAGGCCAAGATGCTGCAGTCACAGATCAAGGTACATCAATCAGCTGAAGGCAGAGAGGGTTACACCACATATCCAAATAATTCCTGTTGTCTTTTTCTCAAAACTACCACCAAAATAAGGTGGATTCTTGCTATTAATTTGAAAGTTGTGGAAGGCTGAAACCTGGATAAAATATCACAGTAAAGAAACCATGCTACATTCAACATTTTCTGCTCAAATAACCATCTCTGGGTCCCTGGCTAAAGGCTCATGCATGGATGCAATACATTGGATGCAACAGGAGAAACTCTCTGACATCTTGGCCTATGGGGCTTGATTGATAGGACCAACAGAAAAGAAAATGAGTACCTGTAGATAAGTCCTGTAGGGTCTCTTCAAGTCAAACAAAAGAAGGTTTCCAATTATAGGTAATGGTCTTGGACCTGGAGGAAAGTTCTGTCTTTGGTCATTGTTCCAGAAACCTGCTGTTTTCAGAATGGAGAGAAAAGCCAGGATCAACACTAAAACAGTGGAAGTGCTGCTGTTCCAGAAACCTGCTGTTTTCAAAATGGAGAGAAAAGCCAGGATGAACACAAAACCAATGGAAGTGCTGCTGTTCCAGCCCATCTCTACTCAGCTGAGTATTTGCCACGGAAAAGAGAAAATGTGGACTCTGGATTTCTGTCCTCCTGAGATTGTGCTTGAGAGGCTCTTGTGTTAGTCCATAAACCTCTTTTGTATGTTTTAATCGTGGCTGGTGACCTGTTCTCTTCCCATGTGCTTCCTAATGAATCCTCAGAAGGGTGCAGGGGCATATATATGCTTGCTAACCAATGTAACTGGGTGAGTATGGGTCACTGGGCAAGTGTGAAAGTCCAAGAACAGGGATAACTTCAGGTCATCAACCTGACATTTGCTATAAAAGCCATAAATTCTGCACGCTGTCCAGGTTACTGATTAATCATGTTTTTGCCCTTAGCACAGATATCCTCGATACCCCTGAGGAATCAAAATTCCACTGCCCAGGAGTGTAGTGCAAAGAGATTAATTTTTTTTAAAGTGTGTGATGTATGAATGTGAGACACAAGCTGAGAGCAGATGTATCTGTTTTTGCAGAGTTAAGACAGTACATATATGCTTAGTGTATGAATGTGAGACTCACAAGCTGATTCATCCCTAATGAACCTGTTTTTGCAGAGTTAAGACAGTACTCACACACTTAGTGTGAGAATCTCTGTTCAGTTCCTCACACATAACCCAGTTGCAGGCCTCTAATAAACCCATCAGCCTGACAGTCTGTTATTTTTCTCAAGGTTTGAGGAAATAGGACACCTTTCCTGATTTCAGATTGTGTAATTGCTTTCTCCCATGCTTCCCAGGCCTTTTCACAGAACTGTTTATGGGTGGCATAACTTTGATTCCATTGAATTCATTGGGAATTTGAAATCACAGAACCACAGAATTACCGAGGTTGGAGAGGACTCTGGAATTTGTCTGGTTCAATCCCCCTTTCAAGCTGGGTCACCAAGAGCCACTTGCCTCAGCCGATGTCCAGACAGGTTTTGAACATCTCCAAGGACCTAAAAAAATTATATGACCCTAAGGAGGGAGACTCCACATCTTCTGGGCAACCTGTGCCAGTGCTTAGTCACTCTCACAATATGAAAATGTTTCCTGATGTTCAGAGGGAGCCGCCTGTGTTTCAGTGTGTGTCCATGGCCTCTGGTCCTGGCACTGGGCACACACTGAGGAGAGTCTGGCTCTGATTTATTTGATCCTCCCCCCAGGTGTTTATACTGATAAGATCCTGCTGAGCCTTCTCTCCTCTAGGCTGAACTCCCACCTCTCTGTGTTTCCTCATGTGAGAGATGTTGCAATCACTCCAGCACTTTTGTGGCCCTTTGCTGGACTCTCTCCAGTCTGTCCATATCTCCTTGGTACTGGGAATCCCAGAACTGGACACAGCACTGGGAAAAGACATCTTCTGTTGGCTGAGGAAAGGGGGCTGAGGTACAGCTAACTCGGGTGTCTCAGAGAGTGAACAGCAGAGGAGGACGTGTTGAAAGAGCAAGCCAAGGGCAAGACTGGACAGAAAAGTTGAGTCACAGCCCACAGAACAATGTTTGGAAGAGTTTTCTGGCAGAAATCTTGAACATAAGTTGCATGTGGCCTTGAGGCCAGAACCTGAAAGTTGTGTGAGGTGAAGTGCCTCAAGGCTGAGCCCCTTGTCCTCCTCTCCCAAAAGTGTCAGGGTCCCTGCAGAGGCATGGCCAGAGGCAGAGGAGAGGAGGGAATGGGGGCATTCCCCAGGGAATGGGGCAGCAGAGACCTAGAAGAAAAGAGCCCTGGCACATGGCTGGGAGCCTGGGAGAGGGGCTTGAGCAAACCTGGGAGAGGGGCTTGAGCAAACCTGGGAGAGGGGCTTGAGCAAGGCTGGGAGAGGGGCTTGAGCAAGGATGAGACAGGGGCTTGAGCAAACCTGGAAGAGGGGCTTGAGCAAGGATGAGACAGGGGCTTGAGCAAACCTGGAAGAGGGGCTTGAGCAAACCTGGGAGAGGGGCTTGAGCAAACCTGGGAGAGGGGCTTGAGCAAGGCTGGGAGAGGGGCTTGAGCAAGGCTGCTCTTGGCCTGGCTCACCCTGAGCCTGTTGCTGACCCCAGGGGCTCTAGAGGAGACATCAGGACATTTCACCTACCTGGAAGATATCCTGGAAAAAGTCCATGGTCAGCGTTCAGCTGTGCTCCAGTTTGCCTGATTCTACTTGACTTTTCCAGAGTGGGTAAAAAGGCACTGAAAATGTCCAGTTTTCCACATATATCTGGAGTTTAACTAATAGCAAGGAAATGAGAGGAATCTGAAAGGTAAACAGTTTGCAGGAGGCTTAGAAGAACAGGGAGAGCTCTCCTTTGGCAAGAGGAGACATATTTTGTTATATATATTTTGAGAAATAATATATAGAGAATATTATATTTGAGATAATATATTTGATAATATATTTTGGGAAAAGGTTGATCCCAGTAAGAGAGAAAGAAGACACCCCCAAGAAATGTTAAATAAATACAGTTGGCCATCTGATCATTCAATTAACCCATTTATTCAGCAGCAGATTTGAGCACAAATGTTAAAAGGAATTTTGTAAGCAAATATTCAGCCAATGGCTTTCAAATACATTTTCTTTTCATTAAGGAAATACTGCTCTGACAGAGGTAGGAATGGAGAACTATACAGCAGCCTTCAAAGCTATGGTCACCCACTGGTATTCTGAAAAGGGTTGACAAGTAAGCCTGACCTTTAGTTAGTTTAAAGTGAGTTTGACCTTTAGTTAGTTTAAAGAAGAAATCATTGAAGTTTTACTCATTAAAAAAAAAAAAAATCAAAAACAACAACAAAAAAAAAACCACCACCCCACAACACTTTATTTAAGCTCTCTTAATGTAAAAAAAGTCAAAGTAAGAACAAAGGTATGACAGGAAGAGTGTTGAATGGTTGTTGGAAGGGATAAAACATTGCCAGTCTTTTATGAGAAAGAAAAGAAATGCTGATGATCATGTGCCTCAAATTTAGGGTAGTTGTACTTTAACTTTTGTTGACTTTTCAGTTCCATCCTTTAAGCTCATCCTTCACTCCATGTCTTGTTTAACTCTTACTTTCCTTTCCTGCCAGTGTAAGGCTTCCTCGTGGAAGAACAAAAGGGTTTTAGTAAAATAATTTCAGCTTTTGTCTTTTAAGCATCCAGTCATGTATTGCACAGAAGTTGCAACTAATTATTAATGAAGCTTTGCTGATTCAAGGTATTCAAAGCTTTGATTAATTGAGAAATAACGAATCAAAGAAAATGCCCTAAGCCAGAGAACCAAATGCTACTGGCATTTGCAATGTGGATGTGAGCAATTAGGGTAAAAAACCTTTGGAGAAACACGTAGTATACTTCAAGGGCACAGTCACATGGAAAAAAACCAAACATTTAAAGCTCTGGTTAAACAAAGGGATTCATCTCCTTACTCCATTTTTTGAAAGACCCTAAGGGACTGATTTCTCTGGGAGAGGAATCTTCTGAAAAAGAAGTTTGGGGACAATGAGTACTGAGAGGATGAGGGTATGGATTACTATGGAAAGATTATAAGGAGAACTGGAGAACAAAAATGTACAATTCATTTTTTCCCTTTTGGATTTTAAAAGAACCCCTAAATGCATTATTGAGGGCATCAATCACCAGGGAAGGATTAAGTTGGATATTAGGAAAAAATTATTCACTGGAAGAGTGGTTAAACACTGGAACAGGCTCCCCAGGGAAGCAGGGGACTCACCATCCCTGGAAGTGCTCTAGAAGTGAGTAGACATGGCATTCTCAATGTGGTTTACTGGCCTTGATGAGAATCCATCCAAGGTTGGACTTGATGATCTTGGAAGTATCTTCCAACCTTAAGGATTCTATAATTCAAATTATTAATTTACTGCCAGTGGGTGATGCTTCCTCACTCAGGTACTCCTGTGTGGTCAGCACTCAAAACTAGTGAAATTACCTCACCTGCTTTAAGGTGAATGAAAGACCCTCTGAACTCCCAAGCAGGAATTTGAGGGGTGAAATTCATGTATTGAAGATGAGATTTTTACAGGCTGATCAGAGATGGAATATTTTTCAAGTACTTCAATACTTCATAAAGTATGCACAAAATACTTCTAAAATTTTTACAAATGCAATATTTACATTGTTAAATGCTTCCCCAATTTTTACAAAAATGAATGTGTGACAGCTTTGAGAGGATAAAGTTCATCTTACAGCCAACAAGGTAGAAAAGAGTCAGTCATTGCACATCTGCAAAAGAGCTTATCTGGACTAAAGTGTGATACAACAAATGTATTTTTATTAATGGATAGAAATCTGACATATGTAGCAGTATACAGCAGGTATAACATATGGGACAGCCCTACCTAGTATCTTTCTAAAGATTTTCAAGGAAAAATACATGAGCAGAAATGAAAATGTATGTGCCATTTTATATGGGAGGAATTTTTCCCTTAAGTCTGATAAGTAAAACTTGAAATAAGATCCTAGTATTAAAAAAAAGGTTGAAAGTTCACCCTCTTTGGCCTGTTATTCAGACATCAGCAGTAGCTTCCCATGAATGATGGATTGAGGCACTGTGTTCCTTCTGCTTGAGTTCCACTTCCCATCCATTGTCTCTCAATGGATTATCCCATGCACCAAGGCACCTCATGGAGTTCCTTCAGACACCTCAGTTTTTGTCTCTGAACTGAGCAGCTGCTGTCACCACTTCTCTGATGAAGTTAATTTCCCTTAATTTAGCTTCAGTTTTCTTCTTTTTGCTTTCACTTCTTTTAGGAGAAAGAGACTTCAGAGTCAGTGACTCGCCCCATGGAAGCTCTCTGCCCAGTCTTCTGCAGGTTGAACATAATTTCTTTCCAATTAGTTCCAAACAACTCATGTTTTTCTGGAGCTGGCATTAGTTCAGGTTATATTTCTTGACATTAACACTGCTACAATCCACTTATGACTGTTGAATAGAATAAAACCTATTATGCAATCACTTGGTTTTCATAGCTCCTACTCAGTTCCCTTATTATGTCCTTGAAACTAACTAAATCTATGACAATAAATAAATAGATCTATGACAATAATGAATTTTTTACAATTTCACTTTCTTTTCCCTTTCAATAAACATACTAACAATGAATCTTGATACTCATATTGCCTTATCAATCACTGTATTCTGTGCTTTGACATAAGAATTATTTCAACATTTTGCTTCCCGTCATAATCAAGCTTCAAAATACAGCATGCTTTCTCCTCCATCAGAGAACAGGACAACACACTTTCTCAAAAATGTAAGCTGGGATACTCTGGTGAAAGTTTGTTCGAGTCCATATAAAAATATCAATTAATTTCCTCTTGATTACACCTATACAGTTGAAGGATGTAACTCAGAAGTCTCACAATTAAATATATTGTCCTGTAATAATCTCGAAACCCAAAGTTTATTTAAACAGCTATATTGTTGTCAGCGACAACAAAAGATAAAATATAGATAATTTTAAAGAGCAATTTGTGGTGCCTTTTTCTGATGAACAAGGACCTAATTTATTCACCTGAGCTTGGTATAATGACTAAGTAATCTAAAATCAAACTTGTTTTCTTTTACAAAAATATACATATCTTCAGCCTTTCCTTGAAAATCTGGTGTGGCTGGGACAATACTTGGATGTTGTTTCATTGTTTCTTAGCATTAGAAACAGAAAAGAGCATCATTAGGACAAATACTGCAGATTAATTATTTTTCTACATGGCAGCTTCAAATCTGCTGTGCTCATCACGGTGGCTGGAGTGAATTTCAGGCACTGTCTCCTCCTCTGGGACCTGCCATGAAAAACAAAGAAGAGCTCAGTTAAGGATATATAGAAGAGCTCAGTTAAGGATATATAGATTTGCTTTTGCCATAAAAGAAGACTAAAGTGTGCCAAAAATGTAATTCTATTTGTATATAATATATGTCTGTTTATTAACATTGACACAGCCTGACATGAGCCATCAATTCTGGATACTGAGGGATGAACTCAGGGTTTTTCTTCATAGAAAAAGGTGTTTAATTCATTGAAAAAAGTGAATAAAATTTCCTTTAACTTCACATTTTATTTACAAGGAATGTATATTATATATTCTTCCCTTGCCTTTTTGGGTTTGTCCTGGCATAAAATGATAAAGTTCAGATTGCCTAAATTAAGAATATGTCATCAGTCTCTGATAAGGAAGAGGATACCTGATACAGTGAGCACATAAGAGAGAGATAAAGGCCTCCACTGTGATATCAATTTGTTGTCTCTATTTCTGCTTTTTGTTCAAGGTGAGTCCAATACAAAAGGCATAATTACCTAAGAAGGCCAAAAATTATCCTGAAGGTTCGCCTGGCCTTGATAAATTCACAGCCTGAGGTAGAGCAGGATTTTTGAATTTTGAAGAGGCAGCCTTTCTGACTCATGTGTGCAAACCACAAAGCCCAGGAGAGCAAGGCTGCAGTGACTGTACATCCTCCAATATAATGAAAATAAAAGGAGTTGTGTCTTACCTCCCAATAAGCAGAGTCATCAAAGCAGTTCTGGTCAGATACTTGTCCCAAGAAGGGGATCTTTAGAATAGCACCTGCAGGAAAACCAGCATCAGAGGTTTAAAAAATGAAGAAAATGACCAAAGAATGTCCCTCAGATGTGCCCTAGACATCCAGATAAATTTCCTGACTGATTTCCTCATCTACAGAAATGCTTAACCATCCTGGGGACATCAGGTCAATTACTCTGAGAGGTGATGCAGATTTCTTCATACAAACATAAATAAGAGCATAAATAACAGCTTGCTTTTAATTGACCAGATTACAGACCAAAATTTTCTATTTCAGCTTGATTTTCTGTTTGTTTATTCACAAACACATGGAAACGTGTGACACCTCATTGAGTAGGTCTTGATCTCAGACTAGTTTCTGTTCAGAATTTGAAGTGTCTGAATCTGGAGAAGAATTCCTTCCAGAACAACACCTTTTTATTCTTATAAATATAAAACCCAGTATCTTCGGACCATGTATTCAGTGAGATACATAGAATCACAGAATCATAGAAACATTTAGGTTGTGAAAAACCTCCAAGATTATCAGGTCCAATCCTAGTCCAAACACCATCTTTGTCAACCAGACCAGAGCCCTGAGTGCCACATCCCGTCACTCCTTGGACACCTTCAGGGATGGGGACTCCACCACATCCCAGAGAAGCCCCTTCCAATGCCTGACCACCCTTTCAGTGAAGAAATTCTTCCTGACAAACCTGAACTTCATTTGAAGATGAAAACATTGGAGAGCTGTTTTTCCATATTTGAGTTTCTGGCATTGGGACCCATTATTTCAATTTTGTATTAGTCACACAAAATTGTTGATACATTAAGTTCTCCATGGAGAAGCCTCTAAATTCACACATATTTTTAGTCACTATAAGCATCACACTGACCTGTGAGTGCTCCTCCCACAATTGCAATTGCAAGTGTACTTCCCAGGGCAGCAGCCTGCATGGCAGGAGTAAGAGCGTGACCATTCCTGAAAAGGGTAGAAAACCAAACCATTGCCCATCAAAAAATTGCTACACTTTGAGACTGATGATCAGTCTCAACTTGTACTTGCTGCATGCTGGACAAGGTGACTGATAGGAAAATATCCTAGAATCTTTATGGTTGGAAAAGATCTCCAAGAACATTGAGTGCCACAAATCCTGCCATTGCTGTACACAAGACAGAAGTCATGACTTTAACGTTCTTTTGGGCTACAGTTGAAAACAAGTTCTTTGAGAAGGTTATTAATGTCCTGTAAGCCATTAGAGAATACTCCCTGTTGTCAAAACAACCAGCATTTCCTCTTTTTGGAGTCTTATGAGCTAGTGGAAAAAAGCCATTTTGCCTTGATTTTTTTTTAAATCTTACAAATACCAACAGTGCAATTGTAGAGTCATATTAAAGGTTTTTCTATGTTTGAATGGTTCAGTGTGCTGTTTCTTTTTGATTATTTAATTTATTTATTTTTATTTGAGCTTTTAGTCTGTAACAAGCTTGGCATTTAAACATTGTGTTAAAGGCAGGAGATCAAGAAGAATGCAAATTAAATGAGAATACAATGCCTGACATCAAATCAGTGATGCATTTCTGAAAAAAAATCATAATCCAAATAAGGTAGCAAAAATAATAGACCTTCAAAAATCAAAAAACTTTTCTCTCTTCTCTCTATAACTCACCTAGTTTCTGTTTTTATCGCAGTCACTACAATGCCAGCAATGCCCCCCAGAATTCCAGGTAGACCATGTAAGTTATGAACTCCACAAGTGTCTTGAATTCTCAACTTGGATGCCATCACAGGCTGAAATGAGGGGAAATAGGAAGTTTATAGTGAGTTTATGGTTTTCCATGATCTCTGGATGGTATGCAAAAGAAAGAGCAGAAGTACGAGAATCAAATCATTAATAAAAGTCACCATTACCTGGATTCACTGTATCTATCCTCCCTTTGTAGCAAACCAAGGGAGCTCCAGGAAAGCCAAAGAGAAATAAAAAATGGGAGCAGAGCTGGGTCCCCAATACTTACAGTCAGGAACTGGAACCCAAGGACAGAGACAATTCCAGCAATGACGCCAATGAACATGGCAGAAAAAGGGTGGATTTCCAGGTCAGCACAGGTACCCACTGCCACACCTCCTGCCAGGGTGGCATTTTGAATGAGAACCTGCAGAGGGGACACAGAGCAAGGCAGAGGTGACACAGGAGGAGCAGTGGCTTGCTTTAGGGCTGAGTGCCTCTGAAGGCTCCCTTGCACGTGCTGGGCTCAGACAAATAACTGCAGCTGCTGGAAAGGAGTGGATGAACACTGAGTTGGATTTTAGGGCAAGGGGACAGAAGCTGATTTGGTTTTGTCTGTTGTGGCATGTCACGGACATATTTTATGAAAAATCCTTTTGCTAGGATTTTTCTCCTGAGAAGCTGAGAGGCCTCAGAAACAAAATGTAAACAATAATTTTCTGCTGCTGTGGAATGCCACAGGTGGATCTTTGATTGGTCTCATGTGGTTGTTTTTAATTAATGGCCAATCACAGTCCAGCTGTCTCGGACTGCCTGGTCAGTCACGAGATTTTATTATCATTCAATTCCTTTCCTTGCTAGCCTTCTGATGAAATCCTTCCTTCTATTCTTTTAGCATCGTTTTAATATATCATTTTCTTTTAATATAATATATATCATAAAATAATAAATCAGCCTTCTGAAACATGTAGTCAAGATTCTTGTCTTTTCTCTCGTCCTGGGACCCCTGTGAACACCACCACAGTGGAGATGCACTGAGATTGCCAGGGAATGGCTCATTTCCTTGAGAGACCTATTTTAGCTGTTGTAATAAGGAAACTCAAGTAGAAACTTTGGAATAAGATTCAAAAATCCACCTGAACACTGGACTAATGTCTCTATGGTCTGGCAGGTTCTGTGAACGAGAGAGAATCATCACAGAATCATTAAGGCTGGAAGAGACCTTTGAAATTAATAAATCCAACTATCAAACCAGTACAACCAACATGTTCCCAGTCCACTACACTGCTTTCCAACCCTTTCTGTGAAGAAATTTCTCCTAATATCCAGTCTCAATCTGCCCTGATGCAACTTGAGGCTCATGCTGTCATTTGGTATTTGAAGAAGAGACCAAGTCCCACCTGGTTGAACATTTCCTCCTCAGGGAGTTGTAGAGAGTGAGAAGATCCTTCCTGAGCCTCCTTTTCTCTTAAGCCCCCCCAGCTCTCTCAGCCACTTCTAATTGGACTTTAAAGGTTTTACAAGTAAAATATCTCTAATTGTGACCATAGTATGAGGAAAGGCTCCAGATAGCCTGGACAGATAGATGGACACTGGGAATCTGCCTAATCATCCTTATTGGAGAGGGTTGGCTCGATTTAAGAGGGGTTATGATGTGATTCTTACCATACTGAATTTGCCTCTTTTATCCACCAAGCTGGAGAGGGCGAATGTTACGATGGTACAGGCAGCCAAGGAGTAGTAAGTGTTGATAATGGCTGTAACCTGGGCTTCTGCAATGGCAGAGTTAAAACTGGGCCAAAAAAGCCAAAGGAACAGGGTACCTGCATGAGTAGAAGTCAAAACAAAGCAAAAGCTGTTTAGTCACAAGGGGAAGTATATCAGAGCTACAAAGAAATGAGGATGACGATTAATGAGAAACATGGAATAGCCAAAATTCTGGAAGAAATAATAGAATATGCAGAAGCTTTTCTGACACTGCAGCTGGGATATTGACACATGGTCTCTTGTCAAGTCTTACTGGAAGGCTTTAATGACCCCTTGTAATGCCCAGTTTTGGTGAGCACTGTCAGAGCTCACCACCACTGTGAAACCCTGGCCAGAGCAGGAGGCAGAGGCAAAACAATTCACATGCAAATCCTTTATCATCTATCAATACAACTGAAAGTTTTAGCTGGTGAATTGATCTATGAACAGTTCTCATGGACAGATAGATATATGGTTTCTGATATTCATTACCATGACAGGCACAACTCAATCATTTTAATTATGGACAATTTCTTTGGAAGTACTGCTGAAAAGTACAAGATTTAACAGAAAGGAAGTCACCACTAATGCACAGTGAAAACACATATTTTATTTGATCTTTCCATCCTTGGAAGCAAGGAAAAACTGTAAAAATATGTGTGCCACTGAAAATATGGTGCATGCATGAGAGTAAAAGGAAAAATTTGTAAAAGTAAAGTTTGAGTAAAAGTAAAATTTGCCTCCAGAAGTGTACTTAGGAAAAATAATGTAGCATAATAATAAGTAATCAGAAAAAAATAGGGATGGGAGAGGGATGAACAGCTGATCAGCTTTTGATATTACTTCACTTACCAATCATGGCAAACATGTCTGAGTGATAGGTGGATTCATCATTATCATGTTTGTTTGTCAGACCAGGACGGTACAAGACGAAAGCTGCAGCCAAACCAAAATAAGCTCCAAAAGCATGGATAGTCATCGAAGCTCCAACATCTGTGGCCTGAAACAGGGACCAAAAATAATGCCAGAGACTTTTTACAGCATAAAGACAAGGGTCTGATGAACAAGAAGTCTGGAGGACTTAATGGTTTAATTCTGTGGTAGAAATAAGAGCCTAGCATAAGAAAATTGGAAGTATAAAAAAGTGAAAGCATTTGTTATAAAGAGAAAACAATGATTGCTAAATAGCTGTACCTTGAATACTTTGGTAACTAGATGTTCATTGCATGCAAACATTGTGATCTCCAGAAGAGTCAGGATCAGCATCTGAATGGGACTTGTTTTCCCCAGGAGTGCTCCAAATGAAATCAAAGCAGTTGCTGTACTGAAGTCTGCATTTATCATGCTGAAGTTAAGAAAAAGAAAACAAAAACAAAAACCCAAAACACAAAAATAAAAGAAAATAAGTTTAAAAGCTGTTTAATACCTAACATGCCATTAAAATGATATCATTAAAATTATAGAGCTTTAACTCTTCAGATACAAAATTATCAGGTTCATCTTCATGGATAAAAATGAAATCAAACCTTCCCAAAAGGATTTGTAAGGATCTTACCAGCCAGTGAAGGGTAAGTGTAGAAGGTTTCTTCCTGCATACACCATGTGCTTAGCTGGTTGGAATTATGATGCAAAGGCAGAAGAGAAGCGTATGGGGATGTGCAGGGATGTCATGGAATCACAGAGTCATTTAGGTTGGAAAAGGTCTCTGGGACCATTGAGTCCAATCACAGAATCATTTAGATTGGAAAAGGTCTCTAAGACCATTTTACCCCGCACTGCCAAGTCCACCACTAAACCATGTTCCTCAGTGCCACATCTGCAGGTTTTTAAAAGCACTTCCAGGGCTGATGACTCCACAGCTTCCCTGGGCAGCCTGTTCCAATGCCTGACCACCCTTTCTGTGAAGAGATTTTTCCTAATATCCAACCAAACCTCGCTTGGTGTGATTTCTTCTTGTCACTTCAGGCTATTTCTTCTCGTCCTGTCACTCATTTGTGCAGAGGGAGCAGAGCCTGACTTCCCCCTGGCTGTCCCCTCCTGTCAGGGAGTTGTGCAGAGCCACAAGGTCCCCCCTGAGCCTCCTTTTCTCCAGGATGAGCCCCTTTCCAGCTCTCTTGGCTGCTCCTCATCAGACCTGTGCTCCAGACTCTTCTCCAGCTCCTTTGACCTCTGACATGTTCCAGCCTCTCAATTTCCAGCCCTGACTGCCACCTAGGCTTCAAAGATGACAGTGAGGTCTTTCTTCAGATGGTTTATATAATCCTGGAAGCCTTGCACACCTGTCTGTCTCTGTGCATCATCTTTGCATAAGCTGTCAGGCAGGACCAGTGTTAATGTGTTTTGGGGATTGGCAAAGGTAAATTAAACCAGAAATTGATCAAAAACTTAGAGCACAGAGAGGCACTAACCTGTGGGTCCCTCTAGAGATGCCTGCCTGTAAGCATTAGGAAGCTACTTGTATCATTCCTTCTTTCCCCTCAGTAATGTTCTGACGCTGTTAGTTGCAAAAGTGTTTACAAGTTGTCTCAAAAAACAGAACTGCAGATGTGGAAAACACTCTGAGACCTTGGTAGAGGCAGGACAGGTGAAGAGGAGGGGCATTAAATGTGCTTAGAGACATTGCCCATGAGGTCTCTAATTCTGTGATTGGTGTTCAGACCCTGCTGGAATATGATGCTCATGGACATCCTTCCTTGAGAAGTAAGAGCAAACCTTGTGAGTGCACAGACTTGCTGCTCCAGCCTTTCTTCTGTGACCCCATGTGTCATGGAAAGACAGATCCTTCCATGCCTGCTGGGTGCAGGATGTGCTGTGCTACTGCTGGAAATCTTCCACAGCTTCAGAGATTCAGAGCAATCTCTCTACAGGACCCACACCTCCCACACACAAGGTAACACCTCAAATTTCTTCACAGACTTTGGCCCAGTGCACCAGGAGTGGTCCCCGCAGAGGTGAAGGGCAGAAGGATGTGGAGAGGTACACAGTAAGGCTTAATGAAATTCAGGTTAAGTCTGACCCCATAGATGTTGTGATTTATGGCTTCTCCTGATATCTTTAGGCATAGAAATATCAATTTTTGTGAATTCACACATACCTTTCGATGTTAACAGAAATTTTCCCTCTTTCCATATGCCAAAATCCTTGCATCAGGATTCCCCACTGGAGACCGAAGGCGGCAATGAGCATGTTGAAACCAACACTGCTGAATCCGTATTTCTTCAGAAAGGTCATCAGGAAACCAAATCCAACAAATATCATCACATGGACATCCTGAAAGTCTGAAGGGAAAACACATCTATGTAGAGACTGTGAAGAGTGACTGAGAAGGGTGAGAATCTGGGGACAAAGGCAGCTTGAGTAGACAAGAGTTCCAAACTCCAGTCATGCTTGTGATCCATTCTTCCCACTTCATCACCAGTCTGCCAGCTGAAAATGGAATGTCTGGAAAATGCCGCACCTAATTATTGATTATATTGATTCCTATATCATTATGGAAAGCCACTGGATCTCTATACTTGCAAATTTACTTGTGTCTGTCACTGTCCTCTCTTGGTGAAGCTGCCTGGAACATCATCACAGATTCATGTCTTTACAGGAGAGTTTTGTTCCCCTTCCAATCAAGGTGGTCAGAGCCAGTGTGTTCTGACTAACTCCAAAATTGTACATGGGATTTGTTTGGGTGAGTGCTAGGTGTCCCAGTGCCAAGGAATCCTTGGAATCCCTAAAAATTACTGTCAGAGACATTGATCTTTTTACATGGATAAAAGAAAAGTTAATTTTAAGACTAAGTTTAAATTTAAAAATTAATATAGGTAATCAACACACCATTAGTCTTCCTTCAAATATTTGGTTGTTTTTTGAAATATGAGTTTTTTAAAAATATGGTTAGTTATTTTTCTACTTTATAAAGTTATTACTTAAATTTTGTTCTTTATGCTTTTAGAACAAACTGAGTCTATCACCACAACATGGATACTTTATATTTTAAAATATTTTTTTACTTTAAGGCCTTATGTGATTTAATTGACTCTAAACCAGACAGGTTTGAGTCCAATTACAAGACTTTTTTTTTTTAATTGCAACTTTTTTCTATTGCAACTTTTTGTCTGATTTCACTGTTAGTAAGAACCTCCAGTGTAGAGATACTGTTTTTAAAAATTTGTATTTAATTGCTCTTGCATGCCAATAAGCATGAGAAACATGAGCTGGTTAGTGTAACTTTTGGCTTGAAGTTGCAATTCCCATTACTTGAAGTATTCCTCATTTTTGCATTTCCAAGTTTGGCCAAAAGAGGGCCCAGAAGTATAAGAATTTAGTGGGGATTCCTAATAAACTCTTTTATATTTGCAGTGTCATATTCCAGCCCTGCCCTAGCCAGTAAGAGCCTTTACTTTGCATTTAAGAAACAAAATTGTTGGTCGGCTTGGGATTAGGTGATAAACTTTCAGGTCCTTTCCAACCCAGGCCATTCTGTGATTCTATAAAAATGCAGGTGGTTCACAAACCTCTCCAGCCCTTTTGCTTCCTCTTCAGGCTGGAAGCATTTTAAAGCTGTCTGGACTTATTCACATAAATGGTTTAAAATCCTGGTTAAAACTAGGTTAATTCATGGGTGTTGAGAACAAATTCCTTCTAGTTTAGCCTGTACCTTGAACTTTAACTGTCTTTTATGTATGATTTTAAAGAGTATGTCTGGCGTGACTTTAAATGATGAAGAAAACAGATGATTTGAACTGAACTGTTTCAGTAACTAGTTATGTTTGACAATATCTGGTACTTCTGGGAGAGAGGAAAATAAAGATTGGGAAAAACACTCCAGCAGATCCTGGACAAAGCCACTGCACAGAATTCTGCAAGGCTGGCCAAGAGCAGCACATTACCTCCCCTGCAAGGTGGTCAGTCTCAACACAAAGATGCTTGTGACATACTCTAGAACTGATCTGGCTTGGCCTAGAGTTGTAAACCATAGAACCCTGAACAAGAGGCATGCATAAGTTTTCCTAAGCCAGGAGTCATGGATGCTCACAGGACAATGCAAATAGGATGCCAACATGAAAGAAATCCTCTTGCAGTGCTCTAAGAACCATCACACCCTTTTGTTCTCCCATTCCAGTGGCACAAAACACCTGAAATTGTCCATCCAGTTTGCCATGCCAGTTTTTGTACCCGCCAGAAATAGATAAAGTGCAAAGCTGTGCTTTGGGAATGATCTCAGCTTAGCCCTCCTTACCTGAGTGCAAAGCTATGCTGATCCTCCACTATTATTTTTAGTTTTCTTCTGTCCAAAACCACTGAAACAGCTTGAATTCATGCTGCTGAGGTGTCTAAGGCATACAAAGTGCACTACTTGCACTGTAGTCCTGAGAATATAAATTACCTCCTGGATGAAAGAACTAAATCTCTGAGATACAGATGGGATAACATCCTAAGGCATAGCATGGGAAGAAGTTTGAACCCATCATTTAGGGACTCAAGGGAAGTTCTGGCTCAAGATACTTCCTAATACACCTATACAACCATAGCATTAAATTTCTGCCAAGTCCTCAGGGAAACTGTATTTCTGTTTGCACTTTATACAGGTAAATTTGAGAGTAAGAGGTCCTAGAAGTGAAAATATAGGTATTGTGAAAATCTACTTTTTTCCCCAGTCTTTATTGGAGATGACCTCTGTGAGGCCAATATCTAAAAATTCAATATGACATCAGTGGTGTTTGCTTGGTTTATGTATCTACTGGTAATCTGAACAACCTGGCCAAAAGAAATATATGTTCTTCTCTCCTAAAACACTGTTCCCACCTTAGAGTAGTCTCTTATCCATGCTATTCCTAAAGCCAGGAGGTCAAGGGGCCAGTTTGCAGGAGCCCAAACCATTCCAGAAGGCTGCTCACAGGTCAATGGTGTGGGCAGCCAAGGGACAAGCATGCAGGAATAGCACAGTCATACACTGTCTGTGCAGGGAGATGTGGGAGACAGCAGGAAATTCCTCCCACACTTTTTAGACACTGATATTAATGAAGAAATAAGCATAGGTGATCTCTAACTGGGTAGGTTACATTTGAAGATCTGTATTGTAGTGTTAGTACCATTACCTGTGCTGTCAAACTATTCTTGTGGGTTTTGGCATAACTTTTACCTAGGCCAGCAATCACCTCCTGGGTGACAGTGGACCAAGAGTAATTCCCAATACACTGTCTAAACTTAATTTAGGAACTTGGATAGTTCAATACAATTGGGATAGTTTAATATGACTCCAGCTAAGAAAGATTCATTTGTTCAGCATGGAGAAGAGAAGGCTCTGGGGAGACCTTAAAGTACCTTCTAGTACTTAAAGGGGGTTATGAAAAAGTGTGAGAGTGGCTTCTTAAATAGGCAGGTAAAGATAGGACTAGAGGAAACAGTTTTAAATTTAAAAAGGAGAGAATTACATTGTGTATTAGGAAGAAATTCTTCCCTGGGAGGGTGGGGAGGCCCTGGTAGAGAGTTCCCAGAGAAGCTGTGGCTGCCCCATCCCTGGAAGTGTCCAAGGCCAAGTTGGATGGGGCTTGGAGCAACCTGGGATAGTGGAAAGTGTCCCTACCTGTGGCAGGGGGTTGGAATGAAGTGATTTTTAAGATCCCTTCCAACCCAAACTTTGGCCCTTTGGCCCTATGAACATCATTGACATGGCCAAACTCTCACGGAGAGTGGGCTCTGGCACAGCCCAAGGTGCCATAGCTCAGGGATACTGCCACACCTCAGTGGGGATAAACTAAGTGTGAGCAATGAGCCCCTGATGTCCATCAGCAGCCTTGCATCTGGAGCTGAATAATGCCCTCATTTGCTGTTCTCTGACCCAGGCAATGCTCTCTGTGAGAATACACAACACACGATTACTCCAACCTGATTTCACATGCCCCTGTAACAGCCACTGAAAGGACAGTTAGGATGAGAGAAAAAGAGGGTTCAAAATGACAAAATTACATTCAAAATTACACAGGTGCTACCTGCAGGCAGGGAGTTCTGTACTCTATGGTCCTCATCAAGCACATTGCAATTGGGGCTGCAAGTCATTGAGGCCTCAGAGACATAAAACTGAACAACAAACCTTTAATACCACCAGGAAAACACTGTTTGCAGCTCTCTTTGCTTTCTAATAATTCACAATAGTCTTATCTTTGCATGAGAGAAGTGAGCAACTTTCTCAGGCCAGGAGCTTTTTCTGATCTTCACCAAGTATTTGCAGAGCAACAAATCAACAGAAACATTCTCAGGCTAAACCATTGCTCCCTAATGGAGCCACTGCTTTGGAAAATGGCAGGGGCTTATCCACCTTGTCACCAAAACTATGGCCCTTTTTGGAGTCCAGGTTTCACAAACATTTTATAGCAGTTATGCATATGCAGCTCAATTTCCATTTCTCATAAGACACCTTTTCCAAACCTGGATGGTTGCAATGAAACATTCTATTAATTTTAATTATTTAATACATTAATAATGATAGAAGGTCTGGCAAGAAACACTTCCATCTGTCTCTGGAAAATGCTGGACTCTTTCAAAGCAATACACAGTTCTCCAAGTCTTAACCTGCTGTGCAAACACCAGAACTATTTCTCAGGTTCTTCTCTCCCAGAAAAGTAAACTTCTCAGCAGTGAGGTGCTTGCAGAATTTTGTATCTGCTCAATTTGGATTTGTCTTTGAAGCCTGTTGCTTTCACACCTCAGAAAAATGTGCTTGCCCCAAAACACAACTTTCTTTTCCAGCTTTGTCAGTAGGTCTCATAAGTTATTCAGAAACCTTGCTAAGGATCAGTTTAAAGAAATTTCAGCTTCTATAGATCTTAGACAGAAATACTTACGTGGGTATAACATTCTAGAAGGATCTGAGTCATAATCCACAAATATCCCATACAAAATGATGACAATCACTTCCAGAAGAAGCGCCAGGATCGAGAACTTGAACTTCATGTTGGTGTCAAAGTCTGGAGGCATTGCTGGAGAGCAGGTGGCTGTGAGAGCTTGATAATGAGTGTTTGCCTTCAGAGGAGCTGGCTAATTCCGTGGATCTGGGTGATATAGTAAAAAAAAAAAAGAAACAGAGACGTGAGCACACCGTCCCACCCACTATGGGAGGGAAAAAGTGCGGGTCAATATAGTGATTTCGATTTCCCAGGGTGCTTCTGTGTCTGAAATGCTGGCTTGTATGTGGGTTTTTTTCCAGTTTGTAATACAAACCAGCTCATTCAGCCACAGACATACTTCTCACTGCCTATATGCATTTTAAAAAGGAAATAGCCTTTAAGAAAATCTCACAGAGCCTGGTTTGCTGCACACAGTAAGGAGCAGTGACTTTCAAGTGTGTTGCATGTAGTCAATAATATTTTCAAGTTGTAGCTCTTTTTCCAAAAAGTAAATAATTTTGCATTGCAAATAAAACATGGAAAATCAACTCTCTTCATATAGGCTGTGATAAGCCAAGAGAATTTCTTTCAACAATGAGTACTTCATTGCACTTATTTTGCAGTGAAGTACTCATTCTCAGAGCACAAGTTCTCATTGTAAAGTTTAATTTAAAAAGGAAATTATTGTACTTATTTAAATGTAAAAAGGACATTCATAGCTCTTAAAAAGGAAAGCTGCAATTACTGAATAGAGGAATTTGAAGAGAGCAACTCCGTTTTTCATTTTAATGATTGCTTTTTTTTTAACATTCCCCTTAGCTAAGACAATGGAAATAGGTCAGAGACCAAATCTATTATATGGTTTAAAAAGCTTAGTTTGTAAACTTTCTCACAAATGGAGGAGAAAATAGTTTACTGTTGAATGATCTTTTGCTCTTGAGAGTCTAATTGCTTCTCTAATATAGAGTTAGACCATTATCCAAACGAAGTTCAAAGTTCTCACAGCTTTTTCTCCTTGAAAATGAGTTTTTGCATTTGGAAGGGAAACCAAAATATTTAGCAAGAAAACTCTTGTCTATCACATAATCAAGGCTGCAAGTGGCAAAGCTAAAATAAGCACATATGTGTTTTTTCCTTCATAGCAACTGTATTTCATCAGAGCAGCTCAAAGAGAGGAAACAGAGCTTTGTTAAAAAGTGATCATTCATCCTTGTTGCATCACAGGATAGGACACACAGCCAGCTTTGATTGTGAGGACCTGTGAGCTCCTACACTTGCTCAGAAGATGATTAAAAATGGACAAACTCATGAGCAAAGTTGATTGATTTTTTTTTTTTACTCATAGCTGAGCCACGAATATCCCATATATTCATTGCATAGAGGTTTTCCTACTGAAGATCTCACATGACATATATGCAATCCTTATTGCACACTGAGATGTTTTAGGGGTGCAGAAAAGTTTCCTTGCTGGAATCTTATCAGGAGAAGAGCCTTTTAATAGTGTTTAGATTCTAAAATGGGTCAAGTCCATTCAATCAGGACTTTTTCTGAGGTTATTATTTTATGTCTTAAATCTCAGGCAGGTATGTACACACACAGAGGCACACAATCTGTATTGGAAGAGTGTTTATCCATGTCTTTTTCCTTTTTCCTTGGTCAGGAAGAATAACTTAGCTATTTTCCCAGTGAGGTCCAGCAGCCACAGTATCCCTAGACACGTACAGATGATTTACACACAAAGAGGGATACTGAAGAAATTATTTTCCAGTATTTAGGCACTCTAATATTTGTTCTTCTAAATAAATGAAACATTTCTCTCTCACCACTAACAAGGCTGAATCTGTCACAAATTATCTTCAGGTATTGCCAGCTTTAAGCTAAAAGGGCTGACAACACAAACTTCCAGAAAGAAGATGCTTTATCCAAGGTTTGGAGCTGGACTATTTTCCTCACTGGACCTTTTGGGAAAACCCAGTTTGGCCTGAATTACTGTCTCAGTTTTTGTTTGCTGATAATTGTGAATATCCATACCCTGGGTACACACACACCCAGTCACAGCATCTGTGGAGAGCACAGAATGTCTGTCCTGTTAAATCATGAAAACAAGATCTGGATCTTTCAGCCCTACATCACAGTGGAAACTCTGTACACAGGAGGTCCTACATTTGGGTCTGATGTATTTCCCAGCAGAATCAACTGCCATGTAATTCCCATTTTTTTCCTGAGGTCATTCCCATTTTTTTTCCTGATTGCCTTGTTTCTGACACAGCCTTTCCAGGTGATGGGGAACAGCCACTTCCAACATCTCCTTTCAAATGCCTTTGTGTGTCCATCCAGCTGCTGCATAGGGCAATAGAAATACATACAACTTGAATTGTTCCTCTTTAGGAAATTCCCTTATGTCTCCTTATTTGATTTATCCCAATCCTGGTGGCTATTAATGCAAAGGAGTGAGGGTGTTTGACAAATATTGTTGTATACCTTTATCTACTAAATAGCTTCACAAATTTGTCATTTAAATAGCTGTTGGATTTTTTTTAATGAAGCTTTCCATCTAAATAGGGTGTTGGTGACATATCACAAACTTTATGTAAATAAATGTGAGCAGTTATGGCAGAGTTTTGAGCTTCTGAAATGATAAAAGTAAGAAATAAAGGGGTTCCTTGGGCATTATCTGACTTAAAGAATGAGAAAGAATGTTCATTTAATAATCTTCCTACAGAATGCCCTCAAGCATCATTAGGAGTGGCATTCAGCTGACCAGACACACTCTGCATTTCTGTGTCTGATCTAACCTGCAGTGTTTTCCTTTTAAATCATGGACTCATGGGATCATTGAAGTTGGAAAAGACCTCTAAGACTGTGAAGTCCTACCCTTAACCCAGCACTGGCAGGTTCACCACTGGACCAGCACCACCAACTATACTCCCTCAGCACCATATCTGCAAGTGTTTTCTATTTATTTTCCAGAAGAAATAGAAACTTCCAAGAGCAATTGCTTTCATGGTAAAGGAAGTTCCCTTAAATACATGGCTAAAGAGGCCAGGTGAAAGAAAGTGCCCTTTTTGGTCATGTTTGTTGGCTGACACAGTTTAAATTAGGGCCAGGATGTCTCCTAGAAGAGGCTGATATTATTTAACACTCTGAGCTCAGTTCACTGAAGTCTGAGCTACAAGGATTCCTCAGTCAATGTGGATTTACAAAGCATGACTTGGGTGCACATTAATCTTCAGTTTTCTTCCTTGGTGTGTGCTCTTCTTGTAGCCACAGTTGTGGAAACCAGGGAGGTGGAATAAGGTGCATATTGCCTCCACACTGGAACGAAATATTTCTTAGATCTCCTGAACTTTGAGCTAAATTTTCTTGAGAACATTGACATTTATCCCATTTCTGCAGTGTTCTGGAAGAAACATTTTTTTCATTAAACATTAACTTCAATTCTTCGAGTCAGCAACCCTTGTCTCTCCTCAAGTTGAAAGCTCATCCATGAAAATGCAGTTTGTCCATGCAGTCCTTAAATAGCCTCCTTCACATTAAAGACAGAAGCAATATTCAGTGGATTTTCAGACTCCTTAGATAGCAACAATAAGAATCACAGACTGGGTCAGGTTGGAAGGGACCACAGAGTGGCTCCTCTGGTCCCTGCTCCCTGTTCAAGCAGGGTCATCCCAGAGCACAGGGCACAGGATTGTGAACAGAACAGACAGTTCTGGAATATCCCCAGAGAGGGAGACTCCAGAGCCTCTCTGGGCTCTATTCAATGCTTGGTCACTGCACAGGGAAGGAGTTCTGCCTCCTGTTCCTGTGGAACTTTCTGTGCATCAGTTTCTGCCCATTGCCCCTTTGTCTTGACTGGATCCATATCACCCCCACCAGTCTCTCAGCTGATTTCTTGTAAATGTGGGTTGATATTGCAGTGTCTCTTTCTAAAATAAATGTGGGTTTTTTTTTCCATTTGAAATCTCACAGACTTTTTTCTCTAAGACCTTACTTGATTACTAGACCATATTTTTAATCTTTCCAGAACATAAAGAACATCAATAGAAGGTAATACTAGAAGGAATGATATTTTTTTCTTTCCTCTAAATAAAATAGGCCAGATAATTACATCCAGTTAGAAAAAAAGGATATTTTTTTCTTTCCCCTAAATAGAATAGGCCAAATAATTACATCCAGTTAGGCTGTGTTCAGCTAAAGCATGACTTGTTGAAGAGGAGCATGTTTCACTTAAAAACTTCACTCTTTCATTTCTGCTTTTATTGCATGAGTGTTGCAAAACAGGGGTTAGATGCTGAAACAGAAACTTTTGGTGGAGGTGTATCCCAAAGCAAGAAAGCTGTTTACTGGAGATAACAGGGTTCTGCTCCCTTCTACAAGGGCCAGCCTCTCTGAACTGCTCTTGTGATAAAAAGGAACCTCAGCTAAGATGGATGCTTTGCAGAACACCCAGGAGCTCTACCTATTATTTTATGAAAGCAAGAAGAAATAATAAGATGTCTGTGTTTCAGTCTCAGATGGTGTCAGTGGTGAATCATGTATTTTTATTGACTTTTTTTATGTTAATGAGTTTCTCTCGCTCCCCATCAGTCCTCTGTGCTTACTTGTAAGAGGACATTTGATGTGGCTGTTGCTGCCCATGTGAAATCACTCAGAGTCTGGTTCTAAAGGCAAGCAGGTATTAAGGTTCTGAAAAAGCACAAGGAGGTGACTTCAGACATGGCAGGCAATCATCTCAGTTGTCTTTCCTTACAGAAGGAATGTCTGCCTCTAGGTTTGAAAATCCACTCCACAGCTGTGAGTACACCTGGATTTGTGTTCACTCTTTGCATCACATCAGAAGAGCACTAGGAAAGGACACTTGTAAAGGAAGGTTGTCACCCTTGAGCCAGAAATGACACAAATTCATTCGAAGGCTGGTTTGCAGGAGAAGATTGTTTAACACAAAAAATCCTCTCTTTTAGAGATTCAACACATTCTACTTGATTGGCTAACAAAAACATCTTTCTCACAAACAGTCCTTGAGAAGAGTAGAAAAACAGAGTAGGAAAACACCACCTGCAGGTTGTTTATACTAACAAGATATCATCGTTTTTCTACAACTCCATAAAAGGTCTCATAAGTCCTCTGTGAGAAAATGAAGCCTGCTTTCTCTTTTTCTGAGCTGCTGCATCCACAGAAGGTGAAGAGAATTGCATTGAGTCTTGGATATTAGGAAGAAATTCTTCCTTCTGAGGATGGTGAGGCCCTGCCACAGGTTGCCCAGAGAAGTTGTGGCTGCCACATCCCTGGAAGTGTCCAAGGCCAGGCTGGACAGGGCTTGGAGCGACCTGGGGATAGTGGAAGGTGTCCCTGCCCATGGGAAGGCATTGGAAATGGATGTTATTTGAGGTCCCTCCCAATCCACACCATTCTGTGATTCTATGATTCCATAAGTCTTTTGTTCCTCAGGGACCTTTCATGATGCATTCCTTACTTAAATCAGCAGGCACAAACACAGGTCAATCTGAGCAATCCCAGAAAACCTCCTGCTCAGTGTGGCTCTTCCATCATTTGTACAACCACCAGCCTCTGGAGGCTGAGCTGGGATGTTCTCAGTGGTACAGCATCAGGGTGTGGTTAAGTGGTAGCATGAAATAGTTGATCCACAAAAAAATCTGTCAAGCCAGAAAGAGACAGTAAATACAAAATTTCTATGACTCAATGAGTGCTGTAAACTCTGAGCCACAGCACAAGTTAAACCCCAACATAAACTGTGCCTTTTGTCCATGTGTTTACACTGACCCACCAATTCTAATAATTTTGACCTTGGCACCAGTTGCAAATGTGGGTAGAACAATTAGTACATAACAAATTCCTATAAGAAACTCCCATATTGTTTGTTTTTCCTGTGTACAACTAACATCTCCTCCAGCTGGCTGAGGAGGTTAGGCAAATGGGAACTTCTTTGTTTGCAGCTTAAATGCTGACCTGATGGAAGACATGATTTGTCACCTTAATAATTAATTTACATGCCTGTTTTTTAATTGCCAGGAAGTAGGTGCTAAATCACTGAATATCCCAAAGTAGTCCTCTGCTATTGAGCTGACAAGGTGAATTTATTATTTCCTCACAACGGGCCAAGGACAAATTCAATGAACAACTACAACTTAACTTACTATCTAAAATACAACACCCCTTCCGGGACAAGCCAACACAGGAGGTACTACAATGAATTGGGAGCAAATAAATATGAGTATGGAGGGAAAAATTACCTCAGTGGAAAAATCCAGTCTCTGAAATGTTCATACCAAGCTGTGAGAGGCACAGGTTTTTGTGCTATAGCTCATTGGATGCTACATTCTCCTTAGAAAACTCTCATTTACCTCTAAAACATGCAGAGAGTGTTAAATAACTCATATAAAGCTGGATAAAAATCTTTATACTGGTTTGCACAACTGATCTGACTAGATCTGCAATGACTCTAGTGCAAGGCTACTGGAATAACCTGAGATCCAAAGATTTAGGCTTGGTTTATGACACATTATGGTTAATATTATGTCAAAATGGTCTGGATTGGTTTTCTGTTTCCAATGAACCCATCCTTATATTTATTGATTACAGAAAAGATGGTCCAAGGCTTATCCAGGAGGCTTGTCAAAAAGCAAGACTAGAGACAGATTGAGCCAAAATGGTGCTCCTGGGCCATGGGCAGGTGGTGGGAGAGGCTTCAAGGAGGCTAAAACCTCCTCAGTGCTCGTTATTAAATACTAGACTTGGACGATTGTTGATATTTCTGGCTTTTTTTACCTGTCCAGCAAATTTCCACATCTTTGGGTGGTTTCTCCCTTATCACAAGGTTTGTCTCCCTGCCTTCACACTCTGCATCTCATTTTCATTTCACCTTTCCCCTCCAGGTTCTTTACAAATTTCTTTTCCTTTGCCATTTTTCTCCTTTCCCATTTATAAACTGAGTTCCTCATGAACACTGAGCCGCTGTTATCTGTGGAAGAAGCATGATTACTGCTTCCAACACCTAATTTATTATGACTGACATTTTCTACCTCTTCAATCACCCAGCATTTGTCTCTTCAGCAGCATGGAATTTTTAGGTCATTGAGGACTTTTCCTGTAATTGTAGGTAGGTTACCACATAGTACCTTCAAGAAATATTTTGCTTTCTATTTGTAAAATTTTTATGTCCTTCTTCATTCAAGTGGAAGGCTGCTGTTGACCTTTCCAGTTTCAATGCTTAGAAATTGACTTCACTAAATTTGACTTCACTACAATTCTTAATGAATTATATATACACACACACACACATATATGTATATATATATATATTGTTTTTGTGTAGAAAATAAAGAAAAAAAATGCAAGATGTTGAGAAATATCTCCTGCCATAAGAAATAGTGGCACCTGCACAGGAGCCACTCCTAGAAAGAAACCATCAACTTAAAGAGTCTCTTTTAGGAGGTATTTTCTGGTGTGTTGTTGGGTGAGAGTGGAAAATCACCTCCATCATCTGACTGGAGTTGCACAGCCATATTTACAGAAGAGGTGAATACATTCTTGGGTTGAATTTACAGAAATTCTGTAATTTCTGTGCTTCAGAAACAGTAGTGCTCAGAAAATGTCCCTGACTTCTCAGTGTGTCAGTCCTTTGCAAAAATCACAAGGGTTACAGTTCAATTTTTACCAAAATAAGCCTCTTATGACCCTTCAGCAATCACTTTGTGGGAAACTTATCATATGTGCTTGCATAAAGAATGCTGTCACTAAATAAAAAATAACACATTTAATATAAGATAACACTTCCTTTTTTATCTTTAGTGTAGTTTTCTGGAATTTGTTTACATTGGAAAAAGACGTTTTAAAGAAGGTAGGTGAATGGTTTTGAATTCCCTAAAAAACCCTGATGGCTTAAAGTCAGTGCTTGAAATAAAAAATCTTCTGGTTCATTCAACAAAATAAATAAAAGCCATAATTGGACTTTAGTGTGGCACACAGGGCTGTTGTCTTTCAGCACTTCATGGAGCAGTGGGAAAAGAGAAGAAAATAGAGGAGCGTTAATGATCAAATGAAAAATATAATTTGATTTCAAATGGTCATTTCTGTGGAGAAAAACCCAAGCATCTGATGATAATGATTTTTAAAAGTAATTTCCAGTTACGTGTGTCGATCTTGGGCTCTCCATCAGTGACTGAATGAATATTTAACATGGCCCTTTTCCATGCCAGCTTGCTACCTCAAATTTTCCTAAAATTTGCCTTTCTTCCAGCGTTGTCATTGATGCTGGTGCCAGAGTATCTGTCAGTCCTGGGCAGCAGTCTGGGGCTGGCATTTCACAGAGCCCAGGGCAGAGGGCTGAGCCCAGTGACCAGCCCATGAACCTCAGACGTCACCGGTGGGTCAGGAGGGAGTGTCACATCCTCACTTCTATCTCCCACTGCCCCCTGTCCCCTTTGCCTTGTGGTTAAACTGAGATATAATTATGCTGGAGGTGTGGCTATCAAATGTGATATTATAATTTACAGGGCCTAGTGCTTTGTGGGCTCTTTCTCAACGTTCACTAATTAATCTTCCTTGCCCTGGCTGCGTGGGTTTATCTCTGCCTTGCAGTCGGTGAGGCTGAAGCTCACAGGTCAAATATCTTGCTTAGAGTTAAAAGTCTTGCTCACAGCCAAGAGTGGAGACAGGAGCTGTCAAGAAAGTTCTTAATCACAGAGCTCATCTCCTGTTTTTCACAGTTTAGCCATGGCCTTTACATTTAGAGGAATCCCATTTTTGGCAGCTTGGCCTGGATTGACGGGAGCAGCCCAGGGGTGGGGAACATCCTCTCCTGTCCCTGCTCTGATGGACCTTGTTTGCTTGGCCTTGCTCAAACATCTTGCCATGAATTTATTTTATGGGAATAAATTGGATATTCTGACAATACAGGTTTCTGATGTCATGTGCCTTCTTTTTAGTATGAGGTTTTGAGGGAGTAGCCTCAAGTTGTGCCAGGGAAGGTTTAGATAGGGTATTAGGGATAATTTCTTCATGGGAGGGGCTGTCAAACATTGGAATGGGCTGTCCTGGGAAGTGGTGAAGTCACCGGCCCAGGAGGTGTTTAAAAGGCATATGGAAGTGGCACTGGAGGTCATGGTTTAATTGTGAAGGTCTTTTCCGACCTTAATGATTCTGTAATTTCATGTTAACCTGTTGGTAAGATTTGTCAAGAATAAGAGTGAGGCTAGTTTTGGGGAAGATTTGTTCTAAAATAGCAATAGATGGGGAAAAACAGGGAAGATACTGGCCCATGGCACTCAGCAAGACATTGGGATACTGAGAGTGATGACCTTCCCTTTAGCCCAGAGGCCAAATTTGGCCATGGAGCTGCTGCAGTTGGTGCACTTTAAATATCAAAAATATTCTTTCTTCAGAAACTGTCAGACTGCTAAGTTACTTCATAACCTTTGTTCAAAATTGTGTTTAAGGCCCTTGTCATGTCAGCTAACAGCTGAAGAGCTCTTACACCCCTCTCCACAGATAAGGCCTAGACTTGTTCTCTAGTACTTGCTCTTATCATCTCTCAGCACATGTGCTTCTTGTGAACCAGAATAGAAATTGTAAGAAATTCCTGCTGATATTTGCTTCTTGCTTGGACTAACACCTAAAAGGTAGCACAATTCAGCACAAACCAAAAAGCACATCCTAGTGTCAAAAATGAAGCCACTGTCAAGACATCAGTGTGAAAAATAACTTTGTGACAGTACAGGCAAGTAACAGAGAGAAAAGTCATTTGACATGCTGGATCCCAGCAAATGTCATATTGCTTTTACCCCATCTGAGTGTGATGAACCCATATTCAGCAGCATCTCAGCTTTCACAGGGACACGAAGTGAAGTATCCCAAGCACTTCTTGATGCCAGCTTTGAGAAACAGGAGCACCCAGGCAGCATTTCCAGCATTTCATCTCACCTCCTATTTGTTCTGTTCCACATTAGTAGGGAAGCAGAACCTTTTGAAATCTCCTTCAAAAGCACAAAGGTTGTGCCTGGATACCCTGCAGTAACCCAGAAGGGTGCCTGGTGCTCCAGGGTGGCACCTCAGGTTGTAGGAGATCCTTTCCAGCTCCTGCTGCTGCTGTGCTCAAACGTCACAGCTGGATATCCAGAGCATGCAACTTGGCTCTCCAGGGAGGGAACTCTATCAGAAATCTCTAATAATAAACTAATTCCTTGTTAAATATTCATTGGCCCAGATAAAAGGGGAGGAAAGAGGAAAAACTTGGAAAATAACCCAGAAGACACCTGAGAGCTTTGCCAAAATTATGCATCCCCCCATAAGAGAATTGGGGTTTTACAGGTTGGTGTTTTCTGAGGAAAACACAGTTTTTAAAGGAAAATTTCAGCTTGAATTACTCCCTAAAAATCATATAATCAAGGTTTGGGTTGGAAGGGAGTTTAAAGATCATCTTGTTCCACCCCCTGCTATGGGCAGGGACACCTTCCACAATCCCAGGGTGCTCCAAGCCCCGTCCAACCTGGCCTTGGACACTGCCAGGGATGGAGCAGCCACAGCTTCTCTGGGCAACCTGTGCCAGGGCCTCCCCACCCTCAAAGCAAAGAATTTCTTCCTTATATCCAATTTAACCCTGCCCTCTCTCAGTTTGAAGCCATTTGCCCTTCTCCTACTGCTCCATGCCATTGTAAAAAGTCTCTCTCCAGCTTCTTTGGAGCCTCGCACAGTGGCAGTGGTCATGAGGGCAAAACTGAGCTACAGAAAGGTACAAAATCAAGGCTACCAGAATTAATTTATGTCCTGGAAACCATAAATTTCCCTAATTCGACATTCTCAATTGTTTTAATATGGTGGTAATTTGACCAGCAGAAACAGGATGAAACAATAGAGGGGAGGAAACCACTGCTAAACTGTTTCTATATGTTTTGATTATTTATTGAGCCAATATTAGCTAAGAAACTTTGTGCAAGTGAGACTAGGCCCAGAACTTCAAAATATCGAATGAAAGGGGATATCCTTTATACAGGTAGAAAAATATAAAAAGCAATGCAGGTTCACGTCTGGGTAGGGCTCACCCTCTTGTGTCTTTATCTAGAATTGCAGTCTTGTGGAGAAAATTATTTTTACTGGTCTGAAATAAGAAGGGAAATTGGTGAGTTCTGCCCTGCTCAAGGCTGGTTTATGTGGCTCAAGGGCTATGGAAAACCAGAATCCTTTCAGGAGCAGCTGGAGCTCTGGTGGGACACCCAGTGTGGTGCAAGGTCAGTGGGAAAGAGCCACAGCAATAAATTTATCATTCATTTATCACCACAGGCAGATGTAGCAGAATTTTTGTGATTAAGTCAGAGGAAAAGTTGCAGATACAACGTGTGCCTATTATTTTGCCTGTACAAAAAATTGTCTCCCTTTGTGCTTTATACTTCTTTTCTTTTCTCATCCACACTCACATGAAGTATAAAAGAACCTCAAAATATCCATAAGGAATTTTCCAAATTAAAAAAACCCCACCCCTTTATTTATAAATAACTTTAATTAAAAGCTCAGTTTGTGAACTGGTGGTAGATCATGTATTTATTTAGCAGGAAGACATTCCATTAACAATGAAAAAAAAGTTAACAGAAGAAAACTTAGTGGCATCTAACAAATTATGCAAAAAAACCTGAAGTGTTTTAAAAGTGGGTTTCCTATTAAAAAGAAATAAATCAGTGGCAGATCCACTTCAAAGAAAGACACAAAGTAACACATTAGTAACTTAAAACATGATTTCTACAAAACCTAAAATAACATGAGAGGTTATTTTGAGCTACTATCTAATTTAAGACTGAAGTAATGGTCAGATTTCAGATAAAATTATTACCTACTGGTCAACCTGAGCAGATGCACTGAGAGTGAATACACTTTACAGTGGGCTCTACTCTTTCCTTATAATCTCTCAGCAGCTCTAATGACACCCAGCAGGACTTTAGATGATTTGAGTGGTGCATTTGCAGCTTGCAGGACACTTCTTCTTCACCAGTGAGTGGCTACAGCCAAACAACATTTTCAGATTTTTGCAGTTTCCAAGGAGGTCTTGATACTTGCAAGGGTTGGCTGAAATAGAACAGAGAGAAGCAAACACATGAAATATTTTGTGAAAACTGAGCTCTGGTTTGATGATTCTGCATTTTCCAGAAATTCCAGCTGTTCATGTCTCTATAAACTTTGTACTTTGGCTCTGCTATTAAAATGGCTTGAAGATTATAGAATGTGGGTTTTTTTAAGGAGAATGGAGTGACTTACTGCAAAGTCCTTTGTCACAGTGGCCAGGACAGTCAGCACATTTTGGTCCACTTCTGTAAGGCGTAGCTATTTGCATTGGGTTATTTCCTCTGAAATTTGAAAGAATTACAAGACAAAACAAGATCAACACAAAGCTCTGAGCCATTAACAGGAGTTTGTTATTCATTGCAGTGAAAAGCATACAGAAGGTTTTGGATAAAAATATTTTCATAGGCAGTCATGTTTTAGTTTCAGATATTTATAGAATAACAAAAAAATTGATTTTAAGTAAGAGGGACAATAAGGTTTAGAGAAACAAATGAATTGATTGATTGTATATGTATAACATTATCTGTTAAAAATAAGTATGTGCTTCCTAGCTCTGCTTCTTTAATGGATTTCAGCTGATTGAGGTAATCATAAAATCACAGAATCACAGACTGCTTTGGGTTGGAGGGGACCCTAGAGATCACCTAGCTCCAACATCCTGCCATGGGCAGGGACACCTCCCACCAGACCAGGTTGCTCCAAACCTCAGCAAAACCCTTCTGAAATGCAGTTCTTTACCTCTGGGAATATTCATTTGCTGTTGGTTTCCACTTTACATCTGATTTTCTCCTTTGTGTTCAAAATTACAGCATGATTTGTGCCTGATGCCTGATTCTGACAGAGATAAACCCTTGTTCATCTGCTAAAAATTCCCTAATATCTCTTTCAATGCGAAATAAAACAAACATTGATATTCAGCATGCTGCTAAACCCACGATTTACACTGGTATTTTCAAAAGTATCAATGTTTAAAGTAGATTGCATTCATTTTATCTTATAGCCAAGGATGTTTTGGAAACACTTCCAGAATCACCACAGCTGAGTAAGAAGGCAGTACGTACGCAGGGCAGTATTGGCAAACATAAAAGTACTTGTAGGGGCCCATGGGGCAGTAGGAAACTCCACATCCCACCTTGTAACTGTTGTACCAGATAAGCTGCAGATCAAAAAACAAGCACATTATTTCAGAGTGAATTCTTGTAAAAAAAAAAAAACCCAAAACCTCACAAAGTAACAGAACCAGAAAATAATTTTTCTCTTTCATTTTTTTTCTAGTCAGCTTTTAAATTTAAAGTTTAGCTGTCATAAAGAATACATAGAAAAATGAGTTTCCTCCAATTTCCAAATGTTTTTCAGCACAGTTTCTGGCAGGACACTGAAGCTGAAATTCAAATATTTTCATCATAGGTATTATGCTTTGACATTTCTTAATCACATATTTCTATCTCTGTATAAAAAATATTTATTTCTAAATTAAAGGTTTTTCTACAGACTGTTTCCTTTCTGGACAGCTCTTCCAAAATACTGGTTCCATTGCCTCCTAATTAGATGAAAAAGACTTTTAGCTTATAATTCATTTTTGGATCAGAGTATGAATTATAGATAATAGTATGATGACATTGATAATTTTTTCCTGATTATAAATAACTCCCAGCTGGCTTAAGTGTACTCCTGTGATTCTGGTGTATCCCTGCAGTTTGTTTCAAGTCTCCATACCTGAGTGTAGCTCTCAACATTGACATTTTTTGAGATTGCTCCATATCCATACTTGAAATTGGAGGACTGACTGAACCACACTTGAATTGCATCAGCCCATGTCCTTGGGTAGGATGACAGTAACACATTCTCACCACAGGTGACACCTGGAGTAGAGGTAAATCCATTTTATTAGGAGAGAAGCAAAGTATAGGGCAGGAGATGGGACAGAGAGGCTGTAGCTCTATGCTTAAAAAAATGCCTATGATGCCATTCACTTTGCCCTGTGATTTTAAGGACTTGCAAAAAGTTATCTTTCAGAGTGTTCATCTGACAAAAATGATGTTTTTGTGTTTAATAATCACAGAATCATAGAATGATTTGGGTTGGAAGGGACCTAAAGATCATCTTGTTTCAACTCCCCTGACATATACAGGGACACCTTCCATCTAATAATCCTAAAAAGCTCTTCTACAACAGATTAAAGTAATGCTTATTTCTATTTCACATTCACAGGGGTCATCTGCAAACTGCTATTAACCCATCAGCTGAGGCTCCATGCTTGTCAGTACCATTAATAACTCTCTTGTCTCTTGGACTGACTTTCATCCCACACTGATTTGCCCATTTCTGAGCATTTTTGGCAGTTTTCTCACTCCACACCTGAAAGACACAAAGGAAGAAGTATTCAGGTCACAGATAGGTTAGTGCAGCCCATGAGATGGAAAAAAAAAAACCCAATAAAAATAGGGAATGGCTTGGGTGTTGAGCACTGAATGCTCCCACAGCCCTCAAAAGAAAGGAGTTGTGCTGATTTACTCTCCTGGGGCACATTTCTTCAACTCCTAAAGGTTTCAGAGCAGGTTATCCTGCACAGTTCTGTCACACAGTCCTGATCTCCAGATGGTGCTGATTAAGAGGGTTTTTATAACATAATACTGCTTTCCTTCAGCTTTGTGTCCGAATGGACACTGCAGGGTGCACTGGACTAAGTGGTATAAATCTGATTTTCAGCCCAGGTGCAGCTGAGTTGTGGTGATGAACATCAGCTGGGCTTTGAACCTGGGGAATGTTTCAGGCCTTTCTATGCAGGATGAACCACAGAGCACTGACCAGCTCATCTGCTCGTGGGACAGGGATAACCAGGATATCAGGGATGGGAGAAGTTTTGCAGATCTAGGTCTCCTTTGCCCTCCTGACAGTGTGAGATTCAGAAACTGCAGCTCCCCCTTTGCTTTGCATGCTCTTTCCTTCATCCAGGGTTTGGTTCTCTTCTTAGATTCAGAGAATCAGAGATAGTTTGGGTTGGAATGGACCTTGAAGGGTCATCTAATCTAAACCCTGTGCAATGAGCAGGGACATCTTCAACCAGACCAGGTTTCTCAGAGCCCCATCCAGCCTGGTCCTGGCACATCCAGGGATGGGGCAGCCACAGCTTCTCTGAGCAACCTGTGCCAAGGCCTCACCACCCTCATCATAAAAATCTTCCTATATCTAATTTTAATCTACCTGCTTTTAACTGAAAACAATTAGCCCTTGTGCCATTGCAAGAGGCCCTGATAAAGTGTTTTTCCTCATTCTTATAGACTCCCTTTAGGCACTGGAAGTGGCTCTAAGGTCCCTTTGGATCCTTCTCTTCCCCAGGCTGAACAGCCCAGCTCTCCCAGCCCGGCTCCAGAGCAGGAGTGCTCCAGCCCTTGGAGCATTTTGCCGGCTCATATTGAGTTTCTCATCCATGAACTTCTCCAAGTCCTTCTTATCAGGCTGCTCTTAATCCCTTCATCCCACAGCTTCCTTTGATGCTGGGTTTGTCCCATCATTTCCTTTAAGGGAAAAGCAGGCTGGCTGCAATTCATAGCTCACCATCTTCAGCATGTTCCTGGCTGTGGGAAATACAGATCTCCGTATTTCATTGTGCAGCTCAAGGATCTGTTTTTCATTTTGAGATTTAAAATGAGGAAAGGAGAAAGATTTCACACTTTTAAATGGAAAACCCTGGAAAAAAATAACAGTGAAGGTCCCAGTTAACAGAAGTATAATAAACAAGAGAAATTATGATCTTCTTGTCACTTTTGTTTGGTCAACTGAACCTACCCAATAATTGGTCTCATAAAACTTGTTTAACTTAAGACATTTATGGTGGTAGAAATAACATCTCAGCCAGTAGTTTTAGGCTGCAGCTATACTCAGATAAAGGAAAGTATCAATTTCCAGCATGGTTCACCTCAGATTTATTGAAGAAAATTATAATTTTCTTTCCTAACGTACTTGTTTCTTTTCATTCATTAATAAGATCTTGATAACTCTCATGCAAGTCCCTGCATAGCAGGTATCTTACAAACCTAATCCTCTCTAGGAGATTTATGAATCATATTTCTGAATCTTAAATTATTCATTTATTTATGAAAAATATATTTTTAAAATTAGGTCCATGAAGAGTATTTTGATAGGCAGAATGATTTGGGTTGGAAGCTCAAAGAGCCAGTAGCTCTGAAGCACCTGTCTTATACAAGGACAGCTTCTTCCACTAGACCAGGTTGCTCAACCATAATACTAATACTAATACTAATAATAATAATGAATCATCTGTACAAAATAAGAGTTCATCTTCAATATGTTACATTAACATATTAACAATACTTGCACCCCATAATTCTAAATCTCTAGAGACCACAGGATCAGACTATATGAGGTCAGATTTCTATACAAAGGAGTCAGATATGGGTGTTTTGAACAGATGAATGATCCTACCTGTCCATCAGATTGGTGTAGCAAAGCAGCCAGGAGAATTATTGCAGTTAGTAGATCCATTTCTACAGAGGGAAAAAAACCAAAAACAAACCCCCAAAACCCATTAGTCTCCGTTGCATACACTTTATGGCATAATGTGATATGTGAGCAAGATACAAAACTGCTGCAAAGTAAAGCCTGCACAAATAAGTTTATTTTAGTTGATCCTGACTGTGGATGTGCTGAAACTGTGCATGGGCACCACTGCCTCCTACAGAGAGAAGACTCCACATTGCACGCAAGCAGGGGCTGTAAATAGCATAAAGTTTTGTGGTATTTGGAATAGATGGATCAGCCCCCTTTTGACTTCTTTATTCAAGATATCTTCAATTTTTAGGATTTCCCCTTCATGTCTGCCTCCCTGTATATAAAAAAGCCCATTAATGTGTTCAGTACTGTCACATCAGAGTCCTTCTCAAGTGAGATTTGGTGTTTTGGAGTGGATCACTGAACATAGGGACTATAGTCTCCATTTCTTCCCCACTTCTCTGTTTCCTCATTAAATCAGAATAATAATGGCTCAAGCAAATTGTGGTGATCACTCTCATGTTTCATCTAACACCTAGACATAAAGAAAAGGTTCAAATATGATGTTATTAACAAATAACGTTGGCTACTGCATTCTGACTCCTGAGGCACCTCATGCAGGTGTACACAGACACTCTGAAACCCACTCATATACACAGGATGCTTTTTCTGCATATCAAAAGTTATATATCTTTGTATTGATGATGATATATGGGGAAAAGTTCTCTTTGGTTATTAAAAAGAGAGGACAAAATCCCAAGGAAGACTAGCTTTGTGTCAGCAGGTTGCCTTAACCCAGATAGGCAAGAGGGAAATAGAGATAACAAACCTCAACAAATATAAAATGCCTTAGAGCTGGCCTCTCAGAAAAATCCATGGTATGAGCAGGACAGGTCAATAGAAATCTAGGAAATTCTGCTTGATAGGGAAACTACCACTGGCAAAAAATAAAATGTCCCCCCCTTTAGTTTAGAATCACTAATCCTTGTCCTATCATGTAATTCAGATGTTCAGTCTTTGTCTTGTTTTCCTGTGATTTCATAAGGAAATCATTTGCATGAGGTAGAGGCAGGGATCTCACTGATATCAATGAAGAATAAATTCTTAAACTGCAGGGATATTTTTAGACACAGAGGAGTTGTCTTGCCCTTCCATACACACAAATCTTTTTGGGACTTCCCAGATTAAATTCTGCAACAGGAAACAAAATATTTCTAGATCCAGAGTTAAAGTTGATTAAATACTACTGCACATCTTCAACTGCCAGACTCTACCATCAAATCTCTTGGACTAAATGTGTGGAACCATCATCAAAGGATGAGGGTTCCCAGATAGAATTATCCTTCCTTGTCAATAGTGCTCAATCCACTAAATCACTTCTATGCTTCTGAAAAACAAATGCCAACAATGCATTTTTAGGCAGCTCTACTTCAAAACCTGAGGTTTCATGAAAATTTGATTGAGTTTAAAAGCAAATAAAATAAACATTGACAGCTTAAAAACTGTAAACAAATTTCTATTTGAAAAATATAGTTTTTATGTTTAATCCTGGTGTTCCATTCCTCAGTAGAATCTTTCTCCTGCCATCTGATACAGCTTTCAGGGCATAGCAGGTTTGAAAGTTTGGCAGAGTGGGAATATTTGTCTTTTCACTTTGATATATTTTTTCTCTACCTTGTCTGACTTTGCCTCTTTAAATTTCATTAAAGTAATAAATTCACTGTCCATTAAGAAAAGGTAATCAGCTTATTACATACTATAATATATATTAGGCATTTCAGCAGCATATATACCTGGAAAGTTTGGACACATAATTAACATTTAGACATGACAAAATTCTGAGTTCAGCTGCACTGATCCCAATACTCAGGTGAAACAAATTTAACACCAAAACAATTCAAAAGGCATTAGAAAAGCATTTCCCATGACTGATAACCCTATGCAAAATGCAAAAATTATTTCATGTTCACATTTGTAGAAAGAAGCAAGTGGGTCCAAGTGTTGCATTTTGATCTAAAGGAATACAGGAATTAGACTCCACTGAAGCAACTTTTCATCCCTACTCCTGGGAGGTGTTTTTCAGAGAAGATATGTTTTATTTTACATTCTTTCTCTGAGATATTATAAGCATAAATTTTCTTTCAATTATCACGCTATCAATTATTGGTAAAATTCAGCTATTAACTGCACTAAAATTAGAAGCACAATGAACAAGACACTATATGGATAAAATCTCTAAGGCTGAAATTCAGTTCTGCATACATTACCTTCATCCACCAGAATCCTTCTGCACCTGAGGAAGTGGCAGGAGAGTGAAAGGCTCTCCCCAGCCCAGGGCTGTATATATGTACATTTCCCCTTTTTTTTTTTTTCCTTGTCAATATTTATTGCTGATAAATGACACCAGCTTTGGGGCTGCCCATTGTGCAAAGAAGAACTTTCCTTAAGGAACAGGTGACTGAAAATCCACCAATCCAGCTACATAGTTCTGGATTTTTTTTTCCTTGTCTCCAGGGTAAGGAAAAAGAGAAGACAGAAGACCTGTCCTTTTGCAGAACTTCAACTTCTAGTCTGATGTAGATACAGTGCTAATGTGTTCACAAAACAAAAGCTTGAGTTCTGAGCTGGTTGTTTTGCAGTTGTCTTTCCTGTTTCTGGCAAAAGAGTGGGATAAATATTTTGAGGCAGAGATATAAGTGAGCATCTTAGCTGTACACAGAATGACCTGTACTGTGGGCAACCCAGTGTTGTTTTCTTCCAAGTGGTTCCTGAACTTCCATTTGCTGAATAAAACTTTTATTCCATTAGCTCACTGAGGCTGTGGCACTGGGCATCACTTTTTACCAGCACATGTAGTGATAGGACAAAGGAGGATGACTTTAAACTGAAAGGGGGCAGGTTTTGATTAGATATTAGGAAGAAATTCTGGACTATGAGTGTGATGAGACCCTGGAAGAGGCTGTCCAGAGAAGCTGTGGCTGCCCCATTCCTGGAAATGTTCAAGACAAGGTTGGATGGGGCTCTGAGTGACCTGGTCTAGTGGAAGGTATCCCTGCCCAAACACAAGGTGATCTTTAAGGTCCCTTCCAACCCAAACCATTCTGTGATTCTGTGATTCTGTGATTCTGTGATTCTGTGATTATTGTACACATAACTCACCCCAGATGTCGCTCAAGATTAAGTTACTGCAGAATGGCTGCAGATGTTTCATGTCTTCAGTCTGGAGAGATGTGTGGCATGTGCTCTGCTCTAGGGCAGCATAAAATGGTCAGGGTTGAAAAGACCTTAAAGATCTCCAAGTTCCAACCCTCTGCCATGATCAGGGGCACCTTCCAGTAGTCCAGGTAGCTCCAAGCCCTATCCAACCTGGCATCACTCTGCTCATCCTTCCTTCTTGCAGGTTCTTTGTTTCCACTCTCTTATAAGGTAAAATATCACAAAGGCAGCTTTGACAGGTCCTCATTGCTCAAACACAACCTTTCTTGCTTCCTTCCATGCAGTCTGTTGGCTATCAGAAGGCATAAAGCATCTGCACATCTCCCTATTCCTTTCCTGGCTCCCTTTCTCATCCTTTGCTGTGGTGTGCCGCACACTGAGCACCCTTCTCACCACACTGGGTGCAGGTTGCTGCCCATGCTGCCAAGTCAATATTGCCTCACTGTTTCCAGATTTCTGCAGAATTCCTGCAGCTGCCTGCTGTTGCAGGAACTCTAATATTGTATTATAACCCCTGTGTTGGAAAACAAAGCTGCCTTTGTTCTTCCTTTGTACAGCAGGCAGCACTCACGGGAAGTTGCCTCTGATAAGGTCTCCCATATCCTTCCATGTTCTGAGATAAGGGCACAGTTACTTTTTTATCTGAAGTGCTTGTGGCAGTTTTGATGAGACCAGGGTTATCACCATCAGAAAGCCTCACGAGACACCTACCATAGTTAGTGACTGCATTTCTATTGAGGGGAGGCAGCCCAGCAGCTCCAGATTCCCAATGTCCTGGGAGATAGTTCCATTCTTTTACCTCATCCACCCTACTCAACAATTTTCATTCATTCACTACGGTCATCTGAGCTTTATTTGTATTGTTAAAATGAAATTATGATACTTAGAGTATTTCTTTAAAGCGTGCCCCACCTGTTTGAATAGTGAAAAACAATTTGTTCTCTAAAGAATGACTGTCAGATATGCTACATTTCATGGTCTGTGGGTGAAATAATTGGGAAGAAAGAAAAGATTAATAAAACTGACATCCGGATCCATGGTACAAAGAACAATTTAGCATAGCAATTCCCACTTCCTCATCTGGATTACCTGAAAGGGTGGGGTAATTAAATTAAAAAATAGAATTTATTCCATGGAGTTCTGCAAATGTAAGAATATTTTTAAAATAAATCTATGGAAAGTTCTTAAAAAAAGATCAGCTTGAATGATTTGACTGTGGAAGTTCTCCTCCGGACCTGAACTGCAGGAATCTGATTTATCTCAAACAATGAAGACAAAAATCCACGTTCTTCAATTCTTTATTTCCACTGAAGTAAATGAGAGTAGAAGCAGAACTTTAGATTAAAATCCACGCAGTTCTGTGTGGTTCAGAACTTTGCACAGATCTTTTTCTTGGCTGTCAGAACACCTTGCAGACTTAACTTTGTTTGGCAAAAAGGAGCATTACTGATTTCTTCCACACAACCCAACTCACCTTTCACTCTGTATTATTATTATTATTATTATTATTATTATTATTATTATTATTAGTATTAGTGAGCAAAGCAACAGAGTCAATCAATCAAAAAGTTGCTGTCAGAGTAACTGTACATAAGCACAGTAGAATGGAATAATGGAAAAACACCCAATTGTTGTCCAGAAACTTTTAGAGGCCCAGTCCTTCTCTTGTGCTCCCAGAAACTGATCTGCAAAAAACAGGCTGCTCCTTAGAGGTGTTTTTCAATATTTTTCTAGGAAGTTTGCAACAAGGAGATTTCGTGGTTTCCTCAGGTGAGGAATATAATTCTTTCATGGTACTATTATTCCAGAGAGCTTTTAAAGTCTAACACATAAAATTGCAGGAAGGATTTTGTGCATATGTGTGAAAGCCATTCTCATGAAGCCCAAAATGGATTAGCAAATGATTCAATCAGAACAATCATACACTTCTCATATCAAAGTTCAATACATGCCTGTGTTCTTTTCAATCTTTGCTGAAATGTGCCAAAGCTGAGCACTGTAAAAATGCATAAGTGTCCTTTTTTAAGCATATAGGGATTGTTAATTCAGCTTCCCTTTAGATCTAGTAAGTCACTAGAAACATTTTCTAAATCTCTGCTGTGGGACAAAAGACTGACTCCAGAAAAGAAACGTGGGGTAAAACTCATTCCATCTCCTGGGACAACCCAATAGTGAAAGCACTTTCATTTCAGCTCAATTTTTTCTTGCAAATAGATAAAACACACCTCTGAAGTCACCGTTGGGAAGCAACATATCTAATATATTTAAAATGTTAGATTAGAATAAAGAGAAAATATCAGATACAGATCAATGAGAGAGATGAGGTTCATCACTCCAGTCATATTTCTCCCATAAACCAAATAAACCAATGCCTGTTGTAAGTGTGGAAAGATACACAGAAAGTGAACAGAGAAGAACAGAGAAGAATTCTGTGTGGAAACCATTAGAACAACACCATTTTTTTTCAGATATGTCTTTCTCTGTGAGAGTCAGGTGTAACCAAACCAAAGCCCAGCTGATTCTCTAGAACAAATCCCTTATTTGAACTAAATCTGGCCAACAGGAAACAGAGCAAACAAACCATAATGACTTCTCTTGGAATTCAAACTGACTTTTGATATAGGTGATTTATTAATTTTTATTGTTATTTAAAGGAAGTGAGAATACACCCCTTCCTCTCTAACTAATAGTGAAAGACACAAAGCAATGCAGACTCAAACTATCACAGATATCTCAAATGTAATGATCACCTGGAGGCACTTGTTTATTACTCATGGATAAAACAGGTTTTATGTTCAATTTACATGGTTAATAACTTCAGACATACTTGTCTGAGAAATACAGGCTACACAAATTGAAGTTTTTCATGAACACCCCTTTGTTTGCTGCATGTATTTGCTGGAAAAAGATTTTCTGTAATTTAGCAGTAGTGACAGTGTGGGGCCTTTTACTGTGAAATCTTTTAAAAAGTGTGGGTGTGAAATTAATTCCTTAAAATGCTCATATTTCTTAAATTCTTATATATGAGCATTTTAATGTTTTCATGGACCTGGCATAAAAGTAAACCAGAGCTGTTGTAGAGGATGCAGAAAGAAGGTTGATCTTCTTGTAATGGTGTCCAGTTCATAAAAAATACTTTGAACTGTTGTTGCAACAACAAATAATGTTAAAATTTGTTAGAAAACAGGGAAACCTGATTTCCAAGTCAGGGAGTCTCACACAGAACATTCTTTTGGACTGACTGCAGTAAGTAAATGAGAAATATTTGGAGCTGTGAAAAGAGGTATTTATAGAAACTCCACTTCAAATCCTAGCTTGAGGAGTCATTTGGAAATTATATTGCTGATTAAATGCATTTTGACTCGTAATAATTCCTGAACCAGCTGCATTTGGCCACAGCCAGGCTTCTTTGTGGAGTGACTTCTCACCTTTTTTACAGTCTGAAGCTGGAAATTACTTGATAGAAGATGAATAGAAGCTACATAACCAGAGAATATTTTAAATACCCATTCAAAGGATATCTTGACTGACAGGGGTTTCCCCACACTTTGCTGAAGCTGAGCCTTTCCACAGCCTGGCTTCCAGGAGCCACAGAGCTGCTGATAGGGAGAAAGGGAAGAGGGGGCATTAATTTGCTGGGAAAGGCCCTGAAAAAAAGGGTTGCAAAGGCAGACGCAGATTCCTGGTTTCTGCATTCTGCAATATTTTTTCCTTTAGAGAGATGTGATGTGATAGAAAATGTACACAGAGTCCAGAAAGATGAACCTAGAACACACTGCTCTGTAATGACCAGCGGAAAAATGATTGCTAAGGAAAAAAATATTTCCTGATTGAAACTGATACACAACTTTTACAGCTTTCTGCCTCTGGAAAGTATCCAGTTGTGCACACGAGTATCAATGGTATCTCAGTATGCATGCTTATGTTGGTGCTTTTCTATGCCCAAGTCAGGGAAGAGCAAATACAGTGCTGTTTTTTATCAATGAACAAACTCTTTTGAGGTAAGTCATAAAACAGAGTTGAATTATACAGTTGTCTAACTAAAAGAGGGTATCTAAAATGTAGGTTTTTCCTACATTTTCTACTTACATCTAAGTAAGTTCTCCCACCAGAAAGAGAGAGATCTTCTAGGTTACTGAAGACCTAAATCTCAAAGCAGCAGCCCATAAAGAGACACTTGGCACCACCTCACATAAACCAAGACACCTTTGCAGTGCTAAGGAGGTTGCAAGTGCATGTGGAAGAGTTGTGCCTTTCCAGATTTTATCTGGAGCCCTGGCTGGATAGCCTGGGGAATGTCAGGAACTTGCAGACTCACAACTGAACTAAATGCTTTGAGGAATATGAAAGGCTGAGAGAATTGGGATTGTTCACTCTGGATAACAAAAGGCTCCAGGGAGACCTTTTAGACCTTTCAGCACCTAAAGGGGAGCCAAGAGAGCTGGAGAGGGACTTTTGGCAAGGGCAGGGAGTGACGGGACAAGGGGTGATGACTTCAAACTGACTGAGGGCAGGGTTAGATTAGATGTTAGGAAGAAATTCTTTACTCAGAGTGTGTGGAGGTCCTGGCACAGGCTGCCCAGAGAAGCTGTGGCTGCTCCATCCCTGGAAGTGTCCAAGGCCAGGTTGGACAGGGCTGGAGCAACCTGGGATGGTGGAAGGTGTCCCTGCCCATGGCAGGGTGTGGAATGAGGTTGAAAGGATCTTTCAGGTCCTTTTCAACCCAAACCATTCTGTGATTCAGCAATTCTGTGATTCTGGGTATATTAGTCCACTGCTATGCAGGCATTTATGTGCAACCATGAAGCTGTTAATTATATCTCTGAAATGTAAATTGAGATTTAGATCTACTTTCAAATTACAATTCTATAAATACTGTGACCCAGTTATGTTCCACTCACCCAGACAATGATCTCATGAAAAGGATGATGGATTTCACAGTGGGTGGCCCTCAGCTGTCCACAGGTTGGCATCATTGATGTCTGTGCATCTCCCCTTATTGCCAGATGATTCACTTCCTAATGTTCTTTGCTTCTGTTCTTCATTCTCCCATTTTCTGAATTACAGCCCATCTCCTCCCTTCCCTCTCACCCCTTTATCTCCTTTCCTAATTCCATATCCCCCTCTGAACCTAGTTTTGCTTACAGTCTATCCAAACCATGATATTTCTGAGTGTTCCTGTGGCAATCTTGTCCATAAATGGCATTACTGACACAATAAGTGTGAGTCACTGCAACCCAAACCTGCTCTGCCATTTTCCATCCCATATTTATTGTATTTACCTTACCATACCCGACCACTTGATGTAATTATTCTATTTTAGTCTTCATTCTTTCAGCTGAACACAAGAAGTTGGCCACCAGTGTGCATACTAGAGCAGCAGAGTAACAGTTTCACATTTCTGCTTTGGGTATGTAAAGAGAAATGTAGAAGTTCCCTTTTAAGGACTTTGCTGCCATGAGGCCTTTTCATCTCATAGGCTTGCTTGATGGAAGTTTGAAATATTAGATGTGTTTTGCCATCAGCACAGCTTCCATGGATTTAGGCATTGCTTTTTCAATAATTTGATTCACAGTTTTTCCCTGGATCAGATGAGGTCAGTAATTCAAATGCTCTCTTGGTTCCCTTTTTGGGCAGAAGTTCCATATCCATTGTCCCAATTCTCTAAATGACTTTTGTGTGATGATTGTCTTTATGGATGTGGATGTTAAAATCACAGAATCACAGAATTGCAAGGGACCTTAAAGACCATGTAGTCCCAATAGGCAGGGATGAGACCCACTAGAACAGTCTGCTTAGAGCCTCATCCAACCTTGCCTTGAACCTTGATCATGGCTCAAAGATTTATTCAATTGCTTCTTTAAGTATTGATGGAGAATTTTATCAGCCTCGACTCCCCCTCTGTCACCCCACTGTTCTATTGTAGTGAAAACCATTTACATGGACATTTATTTCATTTCCCTGTGTATGAAAAGGGGTTTAAATTTCACTGCCTGGATTATCTCCATGTCTGTGTGGCTTTAGAAGATAAATATAAAAAAGTTTTTACATTGTGGCATTCTCATATGGCAGACTTGCAGATTTTAGTCTCACAGACCTTTTTCTTGCTTGTCCTTTGCTCTGTGGAAAGCAAACACTCTGGGTCAGTGAGGTACCACTCCCACAGAGCCAGAGAGTGTTTACCAGGAAACTTGCCATTTGTCAAAGTAATTTTTCTTTAATATTCCATATTGCAAAGGCAGGACATTTTTTCATCAGCTCCAAGGATACTTTTAGTGCCAAGCAACAAATCAAAAGCTCTGTTCAGGTTATTAAATAATCAAGTTAATGTATATTTACCTTGAAAGAACGTCATCATCTGAGAGCCTGAGTTTTTTAGCAAATCACTACTTCTTTTCTTTCAATTTCTTTTCTGCTCTGCTGTGATACCAATTTCCACCAGCTCTATGGACACAGATGGCTCTGATAGCACACCCAAAAACCTGGAGATTCCCAATTATCTCCTAATCCAATTTCACTTTTCTGGCTTTTTAAAATATTTTTTTTCCTTTCCACATTTAAATGTTGATGTTTTCCTTTTTAAATCATTAAGCTACTAATATGCAAATCTTAACAGTACTTAATTTCTCAGTTTTTACTTTGCTGACCCTCTGCAAACTTTCCTATTGTATTTGGGTTTCCCCCAAGATGAAGGAGGGAATGAATCTGTCTCCATGTTCTCAGAATGCTGATTTGTTATTTTATATTAAAGATATTATATTAAAGAATGCTATACTAAACTATACTAAAGAATGCAGAAAGGGTATTTACAGAAGGCTAAAAAGATAATAATGAAAACTTGTGACTCTTCCCAGAGTCTTGACGCAGCTTGGACCCAACTGGCCATTGAGTCAAAACAACTCACAGCAGAAACCAATGAAACAATCACCTGTGGTAAACAATGTCCAAACACATTCCAAAGCAGAAAAACACAGGAGAAGCAAATCAGATAATTATTGTTTTCCTTTCTCTCTGAGGCTTCTCAGCTTCCCAGGAGAAAAATCCTGGGCGAAGGGATTTTTCCAGAAAATGTGAATGCCACATTTTCCATCTGCTCCTTCCCTGTAGTAGGAGTCAAGGGTGAGTGCTTGAGCCCTGGGTATCAGAACAGAGGCAGCCAAGCCCTGGCACACATCTGGTGTCTGCCCCATCCCTGGAAGTGTCCAAGGCCAGGTTGGACAGGGCTTGGAGCAGCCTGGGACAGTGGAAGGTGTCCCTGCCCATGGCAGGGGGTTGGAACCAGGTGATCTTTCTGGCCCCTTCCAACCCAAACCATTCCTTTGATATTTTCACCAAACCACAGCCCCTGGTTGGAACACCTGGAGCCTCAGGGCTCTGAAGACTTCCTTGCAGAATGGCAGAGCACAGAATTATGAATCTGGCCTTGAAATATTCAGTGATGTAACTAAAACCTTTTGGTGTACCAGCAAGAAATGGATATTTTCATTTGAGGAAATTGCTTATTTTTAGTGACACTGGAGCTTCAACTGCTCAGTTTTCCACCAGAGGGCACTCCTATATTTTCAATGAAGCAAGTTTGGGAACAGGACTGAGCAGTTTTGTGCGTGCAGTACAATTCCAGCTGTGACAGGGCAACAGGAAAAATGCAGGAGCAGAATGACCTTGTTGCACATCTGGCAGCACTGCCCATCATCTGGGACCCTCCAGTGCCACCTGATGGGGCACAGCCAGGCTTCAGAGCCCCCTGTGTGTGTCAGGCTGATGCACACAAAATAAATAACCAGTTCATACACACAGTGTTTGATATGGCCCAGTTTAATTGGGGGATCTGTGCCTTCCTCCTGAGGAGCATCAAGGCCACTTGTGTCACCAGATGTGGTACCAGATTTCAGTATTTTCCATGGAATATTCCATCCCATACACAGTCCTGTGGTTTTATCTTCACTCAAAAAAATACACATTGTTATAAAAATTAAATCACTTCCACAGCTGATGCAGCTTGGGTTGATTGTGTGGTTTTGGTATTCAGGAGTTTACATCAAAATACAATGTGAAAAACTATCTGCAGTCAAATCTGTAAAAACTGAAGAATCTGTTGGTTTGGCTGGACTGTGTCCCTGTCAAGATATATATTATGTATATCCCTATGTGTGTGTGTATGTGTATATCCCTATAATATATCAAAGAGTTTTTTAAACTATTTTTTAGATTTTTTAACTTAGAATGATTTTTAGTAATTAAGGTAATGTACTCAAATGAACAAAATCCAGGCACTTTGTTTATTGATGGCAGGAGAGAAAGCATAATTTTGTGGAGATAAAAAAACCCAAGGCTCTGAATAAAATGTTTCAGAAAATTAGTATATTGCTTTATAGTAGTATTGTAGTATAGTAGTAGTAGTATAGTTTTATATATATATATTTTATTAGTAGTTTGCATACAAGAGTAAACAAAATTTCTGAATAGGCTCTCTCAAGTCTGAATTACTTCCTAAATATGTATTTAATCAAGTTCATTCTTTAGTTACTGCAATAGTTGGAAAAGACAGCTTAAGGAAGAAATAAGATTTTCTGGTAATTTGACCAAAATATAGATGAACAGGGTAAACAGAGATTGGGATTATGATACATTGAGCAGTTTAGAGGTTCTAGCACCTAAAAGTGACAGATTCTCACAGCTACTCATAAACTGATCAGGTAAATACTTTCCCCTTCTTAAGTCAGAGAGGAGGAACAGCCTGAAATCAGCTCTGCTCCAAGGAAACATCTCTGTTAAACTGCACCCAGATGAGGCAGCTCAGGGCAAAGCCAGGCTGAGCTAACTCAGGTGCAAGAATGTGTCATTTTTCCAATCCCTCCTTCTCACTTGTATTTTTCCTATGGATGCCTTTGGCATGGTTCTTGTCTGCCACAGGCTTTTTTTCCCCCTCCAGCTGATTATAGCTCTGCATTCTGTGGCTGTATAAAGGTGACTTTGGCTGCTTGGTTATGTGGTGACTCCTCTCCCTTGTGCTCCAGCAAATTCATCAGCCACTGTCTTCTCTGGCCAAATCCATCATTCCTAATGTAATCAAAGATCAAGAATATGGATCTCTTAAGAATGTGTGGTGTAGCAAATGATCTCTGTGCCTTCAGGATTTGAATGTGGGCAAACTGGTTCCTCTAATGGAAACTGATTCACTTCAATTCTCTGCAGTGTTTCGTGACTACTTATCTTAAATATTTTTTAAACTTCTTATTTTGACCCACAGCAGAAAATGTCTCAGTGCTTAACTGACTGCATCTCCACTATTCACTTTGTGGCTTTGGATCCAGAACTTTTTTTCTCTGCAGAGCCCTCACCTTCCAGCTCCACCCCAGCCAGGTGTGCTGTCATCAAAATCAACCTCACTATAGCTACAGGTTCACTTGAACCTGCAGATGGTGAGGAAAACCTGTCCCAGCCAGAGCATGATCCAGACTGCTAGAGTGGCATTCATCTCACCAGAGCTCTACTTCAAAGCCATTCTCCTTATGCTGCCTTTAGAGGTGCTTCAGGTCTTTATTTCACATTTTCTTCTTACAGCAGATGCCTAAGACAGGCTGGATGAGCAGATAAGGTAAATGACTGCTGTCACCCTGGTTTTTTAAGATTTTCTAAGCCTTCTGATGTTGACATTCTTGTAGTGAACTTTCTCACACACTTTCTGTAAATAACTCATTGTTTTGCATTCCTTTATGGAAGAAGAGAGAGTTGAGAGACTGTTGGTTTAACCAGTGTCATTGGAGAGGTGTCACTGTCACCCTCCAATCCGCTGTCACTTTTAGAAAACTATAAATGTTAGAGTCAAAAAATAAACTTCCCTTTTTTCCTTCACCTTGAGAACAGTAGTGTGCTTGTGTTCTTTTGTGTCCTATAGTGACAGACTGCCTTGACATCACCAAGAATTTTTAAGAAAGCATTATATGAGTCAAGTCAGTCACTATTCTATATCTCTTTCCAGGTAAGGTTGAGGAAAACAGTTGTTTGGGGGAGATGTAATAATATGGATGGTGCAATTTTTCTATGATAACTTTTTGGGTCTTAAGGCCACTGGTTTGGCTCTGGTCAGTAGAGCTGAACTCTGCTTCTTGAACCATGTTTTCCAAGATGCTAAAGGGCCCTTGGCATTATTAACCTGTCAGACATACCAAGGCTTTTCTGGAAGGTAATGCTATTTGGTCTAAGCCAAAATTGTGTCAAGGACTAAGATTATGAAGGCACGGAAAACCTTTTCAGTGCTCAGACCTGTGTTCTGACTCTGTGTAGCCTGTCACTACAGACAGACATGAAAAAAAGAATGGATGGAAAGGTTTCAGCAGAAAATCTATTTAAAAAGGCCTGAAATTAAGAATTGACTCAAGTCATGCCATGGAGAAAGCATTTACTTATCCTCCTGTAGAATGCCATCAATCATGTACCAACAGTGTGCAGGTATCCTCTGAAATACACAGGGAAGGTGTTAGACTGCAATGGACACGATTCATCTTCTCATCAGTGTTTTCCCCTTGGAGCCTGTTTGATGATGTCACCACAGGGTCTGCAGGAATGATTAAAATGGGCTGTGTTTCCTCTGTGAGAAACAATGCAAAATCACACCTCTCCACTTCTTCTAGCTCTTAGCTATCCCAACACCCTCATACACATGTGCACATGTATGTACACACAACTCCCATTCCTGCCTGGATCTCGGGGCTATTTTGAGTCTGCTCTGCAGTTCTTGATGTGTTTCCTGGTCATGAGGAGGGACAACAGTGAACACACCATTATTCCATATATTTGGAATATTCAGGCATGCTGCACAATTGCTGTTTTATCTTTGAAACGCACCTGCTGCTTCCCCAGAAATGAGTGGAGGCACTAATTCATTTTGATATTCCTGAGGTTTTCATGGGTGTGGTGTTGTGGGGTCCCCAGGATGAGGTGAGAGATGAGAATTTGACTCCAAGTTCTCAGAAGGCTGATTTATTATTTTATGATATTATATTAAAAGAAATTATGTACTAAAACTATACTAAAGAAAGAGAAAGGCTACATCAGAAGGCTAAACAAGAATGAATAATAAAAACCCGTGCTTGACCAGAGTCCCGACACAGCTGGACTGGGATTGGTCATTAAGTTAAAACAATTCACATGCTGGGTAAACAAGTCTCCAAATCACATTCCAAAACAGGGAGAGGCTGAAACTTCCCAGCTTCCCAGGAGAAGAAATCCTGGTGAAGGGATTTTTCATAAAATATCACGGTGACATATGGGCAAACTCATTTGCTCTGGTTGAACCTAGCAGCTCTGTGGTCCATCTTGGCTAAGCAGAGCCTTCAGAGCTCAGCCTGTACAATCTTGTTTCATTCTTGTTAACTGGTAATGGGGTGGCATTTATGGTTTATCTAGCTAGCTGGCAATTATGGTTTATCCTAAATGGCCTTGTCATTTGCTGCTATTTCCTTAAATTGAGCAGAAAGGCATCCTATGCATTGTGTATCACCTCCTGGCAGGATGAGCCTCTTGCTCCCACCCACTGCCAGCAAAGCAGGTCTGATGCTGCAGTTCCTGAAGTGAACAAAGCCAGCAGGGGCTCAGGGGAGATGCTTTATGCAGAGGATAAGATCAGGCTCAGACACCGAGCTGCTTGGGGCGATGCATTATTAAATGCTATCTACTGCTACGCTCCTTCTGTAGAAGCCGATTAATGACATCCCACTTTATTATTCCCTGTCTTTTATCTCCACCTTGTTTCACAGATGTAGCCAGCAGTACACAGCACTAACCAGAGACCCGTGGCACTCATTAGATGGTGGCTGCTCCTCACAAGTGCCATCAGACGTGCAATTCCCATCCCTGATTTTGCTAACGATGCTGGTGAACACTTTGCTGTGTCGCTGTTCAGGCAACCTAGACAACATGGTCTTGTCAGTCTCAAACTAGCTTATCTTTTACTTATTGCTTCCTTTGACACCCTCCTCTGATAAGCTGGGAGATAAACACATGACAGACCCTGCAATGTATTCCCCTGGCACTAAAATCTTAGCAGTAGCTCTGTACAGGGGCTTCATCTAACGAGTGCTTTTTTGACCTGTTTTCTATTTTATTCAAGTGTTGCAGCTGCAGATCTTAAGGCACGTTTAAACCAGAAACACAATCTTGTTTAGCTGCTCCCTGTACCTCAGGAAGTGTTGTGTCCTTGTGTGAATGTGGGTGTTTAATTCCAGAAGCTACATGATACAGGAAAGTCAAGCACATCCAGTTGCCTAAGGTCCTGCTTTTAGCTTTGAGACTGTGATTAGAGGAGAGCAGTTACCCCCTCTAAGAGAAAACTGACCAGAGGAATATTTTTCTGCTGGTTTAGTGTCCTGGTTTATGTTGGCAAGAGTTAATCAGGCACAAGGACACTTTTCTTGTAGATAAAAACTGCCTTGGTTACTTATCACAACCAGATGTGGATTTGGTGAGGAGGGAGAAAAGGATGGATTGGGGAAAGGTAGCATCTTCTTAGTACTGGTAGCAATGGTGTGAGTCTTCTGTGACCAAAGACTCAAGGTCAGTCCCTCATCCTGGAGGCTGCACCTGATCCTGGGAGCTCTATGTTCACCACCAAACTGTGGCCATAAGCACCACATCTTCACATTTTTGTGATTCCATCATTTCCCTGGGCAGTCTGTTCCAATGCCTGACCACTCGTTCAGTCAATACATTTTTCCCAATATCTAATCTAAACCTATCCTGGTACAACTTAACATAACTTAACATTTCCTCTTGTCCTGAATTGTCCTGAATTATTTCTTTCTGTGGCTGTCTGTCTCAGTACCAGCCAGGCTGTAGATCATTTTCTGCCAGGTTAGGAAGTGAGATCAGTTCAGTAAGGAGGAAATGTAGTGGTTGCACTGGGAATGGCCTTCCTCTTCCAACCTGTGCAACCCACCTCGGGTAACTTCACTTCTATGGTGAACATTAACAGCAAAACTTACGGGAAAATTGAGAGCAATTTTTTGATACTAAATGATAACTCCAGAAAACTATGGGCAAATGTGTTAAAGGCAGAGTAATAAACAGGCAGTGCCTGCCACTTTAAGCTGAGGAAGTAAGAGGGTTTTTATTAACATATTACAGCGAGTGCTGGTTTGTGGACAGGCTGAGACTGAGATTAAAGGATCCCCACAGACAGCTCAGGGAGAAATACAGCTGCTTAAATCCAAATGTGTGGTCCTAAATGCCTCTGATAGCACTCTGCCATGCCTAGGGAAATCTTTAACCCTTGTGTATACCCCAGCATGGAGGGAGGAGGAGGATTAAAACTTTGATTCTTATTAAATTGAAATAGGTCACTTCTTGCTCAGTCATTTGTTGCAATTAGCATCTAATTTGGAGACACTTTCCTCTTGTGTAAATCACTGTGTGGGCAGCCTGGGTGCCAAACAGAGGATTTTGGGTGCCACAGCTGGATTTCAGGGTGCAAACCATCGGGTTCTGGAGCATTTCTTGTATCAGCTGGGGCACAGATGTTCTCAGGCCCCTCTGTGATCTCAACGTTCATCTCCTGGGTACAGACCTGATGTTTTCTTTTCCAGCAACAAAATGATAAAATGATAAACTACAAACCTATAAAACTATCTATAGATTGTTTCTGTTTTCTTTAAATTTTATCTTTCTTACCTGTTCAGCAATCTGATACAGCAGAGCAGATGAACAGTGACATAAAGTCAGGAAATCCATCTGAAAATGGCCCAGTTAGAGCTAGTACAATGTTCATTTCTTCATTGTGTAACACTTGTCTGAAAAGCTTATCTGTGGCTAAATGTTGCAGAGAAAATCAATAAGGATTATCTCCATACAAGTAGAAAAGACAGCACCTTTCTGCTCAGATGATTAATATTTCAAGTGCAACAGTCCCATTTTTTAAGGTCATTGTAAAGGACATCAAATCTAGAGGAAGAAGAAATTCATTTCTGCCTGCCACAAGATTTTTCCAGCTGCCATTAAGGAAGATTTTCTTTGTAATGGCAAGAGACAGGACACTGCCTTGGCTGAGCTGTCCACATCACCGTGTTCCTCTTAAACCACTTCACAAATGAGATGATTCTTGCACTCAGAGAAGAACTTATTCCAAACTAATCTTTGGTCAGGAAGTTGCATCAGGTAGGTCCCCTCTAACTGGATTTATCCTATCCTATCCTATCCTATCCTATCCTATCGTATCCTATCCATCTTGTGTACTTTTCCACAATGAACCAGGAAGTTCAACATGCAGGACATAATTCAGGCCCTGTCCCAGAGCAGCCAGCTCTCTGCAAGGAGCTCCCTTAGGAGTAGGTGAGAAGGAGAAATGGGGAATAATCCCTTTCCACAGGCCTTCCCATGGCATGTCCTTGTTTGCTCTGGACCCTTGCTAGATGTAGGCAGGGTTATCAAGGGTTTCTCCTTGAAAGGTGGAAGGAAGCAGGAACAGGATGTGCTAGGAGGAAAGCTGCTCTGCTGTGGGGATCTCAGTGATGACAGGAGCTGTTAGAGACAAGGAAAACTGCCTTCCAACATGTTAGGAAGTGTATTTATAATGGCTTTAAAGTCTTTTACCAGCACTGATTGCAACATGGCCCTTTGGTGTCATAGTCAGTCACTAAATATTTCCCATGCCCTAGAAACATCAATATCTGGGCCTCACATCAAGCAGTATTTTTAGAGCACGTGGCACAAGATTGTGTCTCCAGACAGTTCTGGAATATCCCCAGTGAGGGAGACTCCTCTGGACAATCTGTTCAATGCTTGGTCACTGCACAGGAAAGAAGTTCTGCCTCCTGTCCAGGTGGAACTTGCTGGGTTCAGTCCCTGCCCGTTCCTCTGGTGCCATTGCTGGGCCCTGGAGCAGAGCCTGGGCCCTGCTCTGAGCCTCCCTGCACACAGGGACACCCAGGGCTGAGGGCCCCTCTCAGCTGTGCCTCCTCTCCAGGCTGAACAGCCCCAGCTCCCTCAGCCTTTCCTCATCAGGGAGATGCTCCAGTCCCTCCATCATCTTTGCCACCCAGCACTGGAGCCACTCCAGGAGCTCCATGTCTCTCTTGTCCTGAGGAGCCCAGAACTGGACACAGCACCCCAGATGTGCCTCATTGGGTCTCCTTGCTCACAGGGCACACTCCTGGGTCATGGACATTTTGTCATCCACCAGGACCCAGAGCTGCCAGAGGTCTCTGTCTCCTCTCCCAGCTCAGGAGCTTTCATGGATGTGTGTTCAGCTGCATGGATGTGCTGTGCTTCAGTACTTTTATCTGAACTACTGAGTTTGTTACTTAAGCCATGACAACATCCTCTCATCTGAGTGACTCTCTGAAGAGAGTTTGTTTTGGCAAAATCAATTAATGAAGGATCCATGCTGATTTTTAATATTCTAGTGGTTACAAAATGGTAGGGAAGAAATTTGTTCCATTATCTTCCTGGAGGTCTAAATTAGGCTTATGAACTTTATGCCCTGGGTCAGATGTATGATGATTGATTTTTACATTATTACACAATTTTTTTCCTCTCATGAGTGACTGAGAAATGCATTCTTGTGGTTTGGCTTGCAGAAATCATTACAGGGAAGATATTGAGGGAACTGGAGCATATCCAGGCAAGGGAACAGAGCTGGGGAAGGGTCTGGAGCACAGGTCTGAGGAGCAGCTGAGGGAGCTGGGAAAGGGGCTCAGCCTGGAGAAAAGGAGGCTCGGGGGGGATATTCTGGCTCTGAACAACTCCCTATAAAGAGGTTGTAGCCACGTGGAGGTCGGTCTCTGCTCCCAGGTAACAAACAATAGACAAGAGGAAATGGCTTCAAGCTGTGCCAAGGGAGGTTTAGATTGGACATTGGCAAAAAATTTCTCCACAGAAGGGGTTGTCAAGCATTGGAACAGGCTACTCAGGGAAGTGTTGTTCCACATCCCTGGAAGTGCTCAAGAAATACTCAGTTCTGGTTTTAGGGACATGGTTTAGTGACGGCCCTGGCAGTGATAGGTAAATGTTTGGAGTTGATGCTTTTAGAGGTCTTTTCCAGCCTTAATGATTCTATGATTTCTTGACCCATTATTCATGGTAAAGGAGTCTTTTGTGAGTGAGGGTAATGGTTCTGCCCACTTCCTTATTGGTAACAACACTGGATTAACTATTGCAACATAATCATTCTTACTTGGACCTGTGCTAATTATTTCAGAGTGTGTTAAGTCATGTTCCAGCACTCACACCTCTGCCCTGGCATTGCTTAATTTACTTTTAGAGTTGTCTCCAGCTGAGAGGGCAGTGTGCCACGGAGGGGAAAAGTGCTGGAGATGAATGAGGAAAAATCCCAACCCAAATAACAAGCACTTTGAGTTGTGAAATTGAACTTTTAACTTAATACTTGTCTTTCACACTAGAAGAAACGCCACTGGAATGAAGGAGTCAAATGTGTGATGAAATTATTCTGTGCCAAGGGCTCTGGGACTTGCAATCCTAATTATGACAGCAGCTTCTGACTAAAAGGGGACTGGAATGTGGAACCTTTGTAAGGTGAGACTGAAATGATATTTAACCCCATTGTTAAATGCACAGAAAAACACCTGTATCCCAAAGGTCACCGAGCGGGGATTGCAGATTATTTATGCTAATTGTTATTTCTCTCTGAAAGGGAGTCTGATGGAGGGTTGCTTGCCTGACTTCTGTTTTTGCTTAGGAAATCTTCTCACACAACCTGATTCTGCTCATGCTGCTAAATATTTAGGCTCCCTTCAACACCTAATGCTAATAAAGTCACAACTTTGGTGAAGTTTAGAGAATTTTATTTCATGGTAATAAGAAAGAATGAAAATTATGATGAACTGGTCAGTGAGGAATGAGTAATTTAATGACTGATACAGTGAAAGAACATACTAAAAAAATTGAAACACATGTCTACTTGTTATAAAAAATAAAGTTTCCAAATGCAGGGACTTTTCCCCTTTTGACTATCTGTTATCGTGAATTAAGCCCTTTTCTCAGACAGTCCTTTTTCTTTGCAAGACAGGTTTTGTTACCTGTATTTAAATTTAATCTTACACTATAGACAGGATTCTTAAATTAAATTAACTACATTTGGTGTGTTTTTTGGGGTATTTTTTTGTGTTTTTTTCACAACTGAGCATTTTACAGTAGAACATATGTCAGCAACAGATTCTAAACCAGAATAGATCTACAGGAAACTGCTCTGCTCTCCTAATTTCTTTTAAGAATTACATGTTTCAAGCAATCCTGCTTATCTTCTGGTCCTGTTAACAGTACAATAGTTTAAATTTTCAATCAAGTTAAAATCAAGCATGACCAAGCACTATCCATCTATTCCAAGAATATAATAAACATATGGAATGACAGACCTTTAAAAAATGTTTATTCAATAACATTTTGGGAAAAGAAAGATGATAAAAGCTAATAATTAAATATATCTGGCAAACAAACAACAAATTTAAATTAAGATTTCTACCATGTTCTGGACCATTATATAAATAGAATATGTACATCATCCTACAGATTTTTTTTTTTGTATGAGTCACTGTACTGAAGTCAGTCCTTCTGCAAATGTTGGAGAGGCAGGATGGGATCAGTGTTTGTGGAAGAATTCATTAAGGAGATGGATATCCAGGGAGGTAAAAGTTGAGCCTGTTCTTTTATTCCAGTTTTGCATTGACAGGAGCAGAGCAGTGGCCTTGACGAAGCTCTGGGCACATCCTGGACACTTTGCCAGGAATGTTGGAAAAAAGTCTCTTCAAACTTTCAGGGTTTGGCTGAAAACGATTTGAAACACGAAATTAATCACGAGTGGGAAGTGAAAACCTTCACTACGTCCTTTCAGAATAATTTTTCGTCAACATTATTTTCTCTCTAATGTTTTCTTCTCTGCTTCCATTTACTCCCCAGCAGCATCCCAACCACTAATTTGACCACACAGAGAAAATAGGTGGCTTTCTCAAGGAGATTTTTTACTTATCCATAAAGGCATTGGAAAGCTTTCTTTCTTTATGTACAGCCTGTGATGAGAATTTGGTTAATTCAATAATAGCAGATATTAACTAAATCTTGCATTGTGAGACTCAGCCCATATGTTTTTATTTCCTATCAGAATTCTAAAATCTCAGGTTTGCCACTTGCTCTTATCAAGTGCATTGCTACTTCCATTTAATCTGCCACCATTGTTTAGAGGATGAAGAAAAAACAAAGGTAAAGAAATCCCCTCCTTCCCTAGAATTTCTTAGGTTCAATGATGAGATTTATCTCTCCTGGGCATGAAAAGGTGTTATTTCACCTAGGTAAAGCAGACAGCATGGTGAAATGTGATTCTCTGATAATGCTTTGGGCCTAGTATTTCAGTAAATAATTTTTTTAAAAATTTAGTTTGCATGAATTAGTTGTTTAGGGTTTTTTTTTTAAGCATCAAATTTATCCATGTCACAATTAAAATGCTTGGAACTTACTGCATAATCCATCCTCACAAGCATTGGGGCAATCCCCACAGGGCTCTCCTTCCTTGTAGGGTGTCTTCATTGAACCTATTAGGTTTCCCCTGAAACATCAATGTTGCCAACATCATCTATGAAGTCACTACACCATATCTGTGAGGAAAACTAAATTATAAAGATGTTTAGATTTATACTCGGTTACTTGTGTAACTCACTGTTACATTTATGCTTGGTCCTTGGTTATATGTCAATTTTTACACGTGTGCTGGGTATATGTCAGTTTTGACATGTGTGCTGGGTTTATTTGGAAATGCTTTGGCAGTGGGCAGAGAGGGGGAGGAATTTGCAGGGGTGGCTTTTGTGAGGAGACACCAGAGGCTGTCTCTGTTCCAGACAGGGCCAGTGTTGGCCACTCCAAGTTGCACCCACGGGATGGAGATTGTGGCTCTGTGATAACACATTCAAGGGAGGGTAAATTCTGCATGCAACAGCAACCAGAAGAAAGAAGTGAGGATATGTGAGAGAAATCACCCTGCAGACACCCAGGTCAGTGCAGATGGAGAGGGAGGAGGTGCCCCAGACACCTGAGCTGAGGTTCCCTGGTGCAGCCCATGGAGAGGCACCAGGAGCTGTGCCCCTGCAGCCCATGGATGTCCAGGGGGATGCAAAGATCCACCTGCAACCTGTGGAGGACCTCCAGTGGAGCAGGAGGATGCCTGAAGGAGGCTGTGAGCCCATGGGAAGCCCTCACTGGATCAGGGACACACATTGCAGCAGTCCAGTCCTGAGGGAAGGCAACCATGGAAGGAATCCATGCTGGAGGATCTCAGGAGGAACTGCAGCCTGTGGCAGGACCCACACTGAAGTTCATGGAGGTCTCTGTCCAGTGAGAAGGAGCCACAATGGAGTGGAGGAAGAGCAAGGGGAGGAAGGAATGGCAGAAATGGCAGGAGATGAACTGAGCAGAGCCCCCAGTCCCATCCCATTGTGCTGCTGAGGGGGAGGAGGCAGAGAAAACCAGGAGTCAAGCTGAGCTCAGGAAGAAGGTTATTTTCCTAAGCTGAGTCTCTTTTTTTCCATGATGGTAAGTGGTGAGTGAACTCCCCTGACCTCATCCTGACCCATGAAATTTTTGCCATATTTTTTAATTACTCCATCCTGTTGAGGAGAAGAGTCAGAGAGACTGGGTGAGCTACTGATGATCAGTCAAGGTCAACCCACAACAAGATGTTGTGAATGTGGAAATTAATTTTAGGCACTCTTTGAAATCATCACTTTACCTTACCATTCCTGTTAAAGTTTTTTGGTATTAATTATAGTCTTCACTGTACTGTATATATTAGTATGCCTTTCTGAACTGACATTTCAAGTAGAATGTCCAAAATATTTATTTTTAATTAACTATTATGAAAATTAGGATTTTTAGGCAAGAGATATTAAATTTGAAAATCAATGTCCCTTTTATATATTTTATGCTTTTTCTTGTTTGATAACTCTTTTCATGAGTGTGTTTCTGTCCTCTCATATCCCCAATGCAGTCTTCAGACCCATTTCTCAGCTACTGGTGATGTGCCCTGATACAAATTTCACCAACTCCTGACTAATTTTGATGATGCAACAAGTACCAAAATCAGAATCAATACGTACGCAGGGCAGTACTGGCAGACATAAAAGTAACTGTACGTAGTGTTGCTGCAGAAAGCAAAACCACATCCAATTTTATAAGAATTGTGCCAAACCATCTGTAGGTATAAGAATAAAAATCATGGGAGTTTGGAAAATATACATTTGAAAATCATTTAAATACAATATACATCAATGTTTGCAATGAGATTAAGTCACTTTATTTACCTTCTATAATAAAAATATGATCCCCATTTTACTGAAAATCTGCTTCCTCACCTATTCAGCCAAAGGATATTGGGGCTATAACAATAATAATTCAAGACACATGTTTATAAAAGCTTTGATTTTGCATTTATGTTTTCATTCAATTGAAACTGTTAATGTAGGAATGATGATGTAAAATTTTGTGTCCCGTATTTTGTGCAGGTACTGTAGTAGTTAAGGATAAGCCATTGCCCAACTGCTCTGAGTCAAAAGAACTCTGTTGACTGCAGCAAACCTATTTATATTTCCTTGCTGATACTTTAATAACCCTGTTTTTCCACCTTCTGGGTAATTCTCAGATGTCAAACAAGTTGCTGCTTCCTGAAGTCTTGAAATACCAGTATCTTTACTCTTTATTCCTACATACACTCAGACTATTATTTTCATTTTAATTTTGTTACTTTACCTATTATTTTCCTTCTAATTCTGTTCCTTTGAAATTTTTCATCTTGTTTTGTTAAAATAACTCTCAGGTCTCCATTGTATTTATTTCCTTTAAAGATGAGAGGGTAAAACTTTCACAGCTAACGTTTATTTGTTCAGCCTGAAATATAAATATATATATTAAAAATACATCTACCTGGGTGTAATGGCCAAACATAGCACCTTTTGGTTTTGCCCCAGTTCCATATTCGAAATTTTTCTCCTCATTGTACCAGGCCTGAAGAACATCTGACCATGAGAACGGGACAGAGGACATGAAGAGATTTTCACCACATTGTACATCTGAAAAGAGAAGGGTGCTGAGAAATGCACAGAGAATACACACATGAAAATAAAAAAAAAAACAAACAACAAAACAAACCAGCAAAACCTGGGATGATTTTCATAGAAATTCTCATCCTAAATGGGGCAGCAGGATGTTGTTTTTTTCCAGTTGAGCGACATCATCTTTTGTAAATACTGAAGGGGTCACTTGGCCAGTTTGCAGCATGGCCTGTTTGGCCTGTGGCTGGTTGTTACAGACATTCTGCATGACTGCAGGAACACCTGCACAGGTGCATTGCAGGTTCATGGCTGTAATTTTGCTATTTGGAAGTTGCCAACATAATCATTACCCAGGTCACCACCCAGTAATCTTGGGAAAATCCCAATAATCCAAGTTTTACTCTGGGCACCTACAAAAGTGTCTATACTGCCCTTATCTACTGTTTTTATTCAGGTCTAACCCCACTGCATTGGTCCTCAAGTGGGATTCACCATGGCAAAAACAGAGGATTTGGATTTTAGGAAAAAGTATTGACAGGACTGTCCACATCTTAGATGTGGTGTGGGTAGAAGTCAACCAGCAACACACTGGGCTGTTAACATGGTACAGCTGTAAATTCAATATCCAGTGACTAACTGAAGTGTTAATCTGAACCTCAAAGACAGTTTTAGGTTGCAATTTGCCAGGGAATCTAAAAACTTTTAAGTCTGGTCTGAGAAACCATGCTTAGCACCACCAGCCAGTTTTACACCTTTGCCTTTTGCCCCTTTCTTCCCAGACATTTCAAACCAGCATAAGTAAACTGGTTTATGCATTAGCTGGCTCTAGATCTCTAGATTCCCTTCTTTCTGATGGATATTTTAGGAGAATGTGCTTTATCACGATGATTTAATTTTTTTTCATCTGCTGTGGAAATGGGATATACCTATGTAAAGCTGGGATGAGAATGGGATTGAATTTTTCTCACTCACTGGGCAGATTTCTACCTAGAAATTTCCATTTGTCACAAGACCAAAAAAAACCATATGGAATTAAAATTGCATCTCATTTCCCCCCAACAAGCAAAACCCCAAACTGGCCACATCAATAAGGTGTGATGCTGTTCAGCTCCACTCATGCTGCACTTACTGGTTCTCCTCAGGTTAGGAGGACTGTGCCTCAAAGTACATTGATTGGCCCAATTTTGGGCATTCTCTGCAGCTGCAGGACACCATTCCTTAGTGAAAAAAGAAAATATCTGTCACACACCCATGAAAAACCCCTGGTACATACCCCTCATAAAGGAGCAACATTTAGAAATTACATTTAAATAATAAAAAAGTCAAATGTGAAATCCTTTTCATGCCATTTTTTGAGGGGAGAGGGAGGTAGCAGCAAATTTACTGTGCACCAAGAGAATAGAAACTGTGAAGCCTGATGAAGAATGCATCAGAAAGAAATTAATTATGCTATGGATCTTTCTGCTTTTAATTTTACTTCAAAAGAGACATTACTGTTGATACACCACCAAATTTTCCAGTTTTTTTCTTCCACCTGCCCAGCCTTATGTTTCTCTTGGTGCTGGCTGTGCTCAATCCTTAGGAAAGGTCTGGAGAAGGAATTTGTGGCTAAATAAAATAATGTGACCCTGCATACAGTGTTGTATCTCTCATATAGTCCAACCACTCATTAAAAATGGATTTACAGCACACAACTTACCATCTTCATCATGTTGCTGGCAGTTGGTTTTACTCCTCTCCTGAGGGCATTATGTCTGTCAACAATCAACTTCTGCTGCTCTGCTCTGCTGCTTGACAGAGCACTGAGAGCTGCAGTTTCCTAAATTGAAAAAAAAAAAAAAGAAGAAAAAGCTGTATTTCTGTTTTATTTGAATGTTACTAAATCCTGCATCCTGTGCAGGAAATATTAAAATATCAAAATTTTATTATCAACCAAGGAGATAATCCGGGTGGGGGAGGAAGGGCTGTGGTCCTCTTTGTCTCCTAAGTGTCTCCAGGGGTGCTTCCATGTGGAGCAGCATTTCAGTGGTTCCACAGTGTAGAGCTAAGGAGCAATAACACAGATTCCTATGTTGTATCTCCCAACCCTCTGTGGAGGACTGAGATATCCTGGAATGCCTTTGTGCCTGTAGACTCACATTTAGGCAATAGAACCAGACTTATTTACCAATATTATAATGTCCTAATGATGTTCTGTGGAAAGAGGATCTACAAATCATCAGAATGTATGAATTGTTTTTATGATGTGTTTCTCTTCTGTCTAGTTTTAAACTTTCCTATCAATGTTTTTCTATTGAAGAAATTTGTTTAATCACAGGATCATCTCAGGCCTCTTTGGTATTTCATCAGGATGTCCCACTGAACAGAAAATGTTTATACCTTTCATGCCATAGATTTTGTTCCAATTCTGTCATAACTGATACAATTTCTCATGCTTTTCACATGTTCTCTAATTAAAAAATAGCCACGTGAGGAACTCAGCCTCCTCTTTACATCTGTTCTCAACTACTCTGGACTGCAACATTGAGAGCAGAAATTGAAGAATTAGGGGGAAATGCAGTCAAGCCATCAGTCATGTGATGCAGAAACTACAAACTACAGATTTCAGACTAAGTTTGGGTTGGGAGGAACCACTCTGTGAGTGCATTCAGGGTGTTAATTTAGCTGTTTGAGGGAAATCAGGGATATGGGCTGAGTGGACGTAACTGTGAGCAAAGAAAGAGGCAATACCTCAGGACCTGTAGGATGAGAAAGGAAGAGAGGTAAGTAAATTATTTCTATAAACATGTGTGGAATTAATGAGAAAAGTAATCAATCATTAGGAGCTCTAGATTATTGGATTTGTGTGTGGAAACCTCTGGAAAATACAGTAATCCCTGAGCCAACTTACAAGTACATCTTTAGATAGTTTTTTTGTGCAAGTGTAAAACCAGAAAACTGCTTTGAAATGAAGCAGACTTCGAGGATAAATGCTTTCCAGATCCTCTATCTATTACTTAAGAATAAATGCTTTCCAGATCCTAAATATCTCATCAGACTCTTTCTGCATATGTTTGGTGTGCATAGGAAAAACCATTTTCAGTTGCTCTACAAATGCCTCAGGGCCCATCCAAATTTTACAAAGAAGAGATATGTATTCTACCTGTCCAGTGGATGGAGGCAGCACAGCTGTGAGACACAGGAACGCTGCTGGCAGAATCATCTCTGAAAAGGTGAGAATGAGGAATTAATTGTCTTTTTACAGAGCTTTCATTTCTCTGAATACAAAATACATCTTTCTCCTGTGTGTTTGCTGGCTTTTGCTCAAATTCCTTCCTTCCTTCCTTCCTTCCTTCCTTCCTTCCTTCCTTCCTTCCTTCCTTCCTTCCTTCCTTCCTTCCTTCCTTCCTTCCTTCCTTCCTTCCTTCCTTCCTTCCTTCCTTCCTTCCTTCCTTCCTTCCTTCCTTCCTTCCTTCCTTCCTTCCTTCCTTCCTTCCTTCCTTCCTTCCTTCCTTCCTTCCTTCCTTCCTTCCTTCCTTCCTTCCTTCCTTCCTTCCTTCCCATCCATTTTAAACTAAAATAATAAAATTAATTCTCCCTCTTTTCTTCCAAATGTCTATGAATTAGCTGCTTTTTACATCTCATACTTCCTGCTGTAACCCTGAAGGAATATGCTCACAGGTATTCACAGGTAATTTTGCTGCCCTTCTGGCAGGAAGCCTATTGCTCATTTTCAAGCTGCAGAATGGAATGGGATGCTGCTCTTAGCCTGTTCCTGTGTCCAGGTGAATCTGAAAGTTCCCCTGTTCCCCTTTGCCTGCTCTGACTGGAGTGCTTTGGTTGAGAGGGGAATTAGACACTGAGTCCATCTGATCTCTGCTGTTGGGTGTAAGAGTCTTTGATGACCAGCACTATGAAATCTTGCATGTGAGCTGGGGCAGACTGGGAAAGACCTGTTTCAGGAAGATATTTTTTGGTTTTATTTGTTTTAAAACAAGTCTTGATTATATTACAAATAATAAGAAATGACAACAGAAATTAGAGCCTTCTCTAATGTTGTGATTCTTGGTATTTCCTATGCAGGGCCAGGAGTAGGACTTTGATGATCCTTGTGCATCCCATCCAACTCAGGTTATTCTACCAATATCTGATTCTAATTGAAGAAGCATCCACCAGACCCTGGACTCCAAGACTCCACTTGCCTGGGAGGCTCAAACACCACTCCAGTGACCAAGGAGGTCACTGCAAAGTTCAGGTATCTGCAATCAGTCACACAAGTTACATTTAGCTGGTTTCTGCTCACCTACCTCTGGCAGGGAAGCAGGTGACTAGAGTGGAATTTACTTGTTCTGGCAATTTTCCCAACCTCCCACTCTGAGGGAATTTATGGGCATGTTACCACAGAGGTATATTATTAGCTTACTTTGTTTGGTTTTGAGGGGCTGCTGATTTTAGTTTTAAATTATTCTTGGGGAGAGGCCAGTAGGGTTTGCTGATCCTTTCATATTCAGCAAAGCCCCTTTGCCTGGAGGCAACCAGTTTATATAAGACACAGGGTGCTCTGGAGGACGCTGGTACTTGTGGAGAACACGTGGTTAAGAAAAAAATATCCTTTTCCAGGTGTTACAGCAAGGCTCCAGTTCTGCACCAGGCTCTCACCTTGCTCTGGGGGTGACCTACATGCCCAGCCTTAGGCAGGGATGCTGCTCCAGCTCTGCTAAACAACAAAACCCATGGACCCTGACTATGGGCAGCTGGAGCTCAGAGGCCAAAAAACTGGGAAGACTGGTCACATCTGTCCAATTAAAATCTCACAGCCTTCAAAATAGGGTGGCTTATTCCAAGAACTTGTATTTGAGGGAAGATCCAATTGATCCAGGGGAAAACATATGGATGATTAACAGAGTAAGTAATTGATGTCCTTTTCTTAGTATTGTTTTATGTCCCTTACTTTAAATTTTAACATCACCTGTGCCTCCTTGAAGTGCTTTAGAATCACAGAATGTTTTTCTTATTAACTTCTCTAACTCATATTTCTCAGAGCCATTACAAAACTTTGCACTTTGTCTGACTTAGGTGTTTAGCAACAAAAGGTTATGCTCCCAATATCATGAAAAAATATGCTTTTCACTTAATTTCTAACTAGAAAGTAAATAGAATTTGGGCTATTTTTAGCTGTACTCAAGTTACAAGCAAAAATATGTCTTTTGAGTGCAAAATATGATGAAATGCAAGTAGAAGGCAACTGGTTTTGCACATAAAACACGTATTAAAGGAAAAAAATCTTCACTGACATTATGAAGCTTTCTAGTTTGCAAACCAAGCTGAAGAAGCTGACTTAGAGACATGGGAAAAGTATTCATTCACTGTAATATTTTCTATGAATTAACTTAAAATTAAATATAATTGGTAATTTAATACATGATATGAGTTTCAAAATGCCATTGGAATGCTTTTTAAGACCCAGTGGGTTTCCCACTCCAAGATATTAACATACTTTTGGCAATCCCACTGATTTCAACCAAATGCTTACAGTTTATGAGATGTAAATTTAATTGCTCTGCATTAATTTCTAGGCACCGGTCCTAAAATCAGTCTCTCTGTCCCCCTCCCCTGCTCCCCCTCAATCAAACATAAATCAGGACATGTGCCAGGTCTTACTGACTTTCCTGCAAATCCATCTGTATACCAGGATCTGCCACTGAAAGATGGTGCTTTAGCATCCCTAGTTTGTATGAGTTTGGCAAACTCATGAGAATATGTTTTTCCAGTCTCTCTTTCTAAAATAAAAAATAAAAAGGTGTATCCTAAATTATTCATTTAATTGGATAACCATTAACAAAAAAAATCCCAATTATTTTTTATTACCCTTTAAAAAGACCTGAAATAGAATAAAGTTTCTGTCATTGCAATTGTACAGCATTATTGCACAAAGGCTACTTAGCAGCCACTTTGCAGAACAGGAGTCAATTAAACAAGGTGGTAATTTTCCCACTTTGAAAATAGGTGGTGATAGAAACATGAACCAATAGAACTTACTAAACTGAATGTCTATCCCATTCAATGTATTTTACAGTCTCTCTGTCCCTTTCTCTACATACAAATAATTTACTAAGATGCTGCTTTCTTGGTACAGGTGGCTTTTCTGGTATTTTTGATTGTTCATCCATTTTCTCTACCTTTTTGTTTTAGCTTGTGTTACACTATTGCCTATATAATCCTTATTTTTCACTGAATAAAATCCTCTTCTGTGACTGTCCTAAATTTTTCAAGAAGTCTTCTGATGACAGGTTGTATTTTGATACAGGAAAAAAAATCACAATAATTTAAGCCAATGAATCAAGGCGAATCCTACCTTTTGTTTCCACGAAGATCAGAAGTTTCTTCTGTCCTTTTTCAGGTAATTGTGGAATTGGTTGGAATTCTTCACAGGAGAGTGATTTATAGCTCTCCTGTTTCCTGATAGGACAAGGTGATTCAACGTCACAGGTATTACAAAATTCATGTAGTGACCAGATAGAACAACGGCATATTTTTCAAGCTTAAATTAATCCAAAAAGGAGATTGTTTGTTTGTTTTCCATTTTAATTTCCTCTTACTTTTTGTACTGGAATAGATGGAATACTCTGAAATGATTTTTGGATGTGTTACATCTTAAATTTGAAATTAGCAGTCAATGGGGAGGCCAGGTACAAAGCTCTCTGCTAATGATTGACACATCCAGTTGTAGTAACATTTGATCTTGATCTCCAGCAAAGCAAATAACCTCACCTAGCTACTGAGTTGTTTATTATTATTATTATTATTATTATTATTATTATTATTATTATTATTATTATTATTATTATTTAACAATGCCTCCAAACTGACATTGTTGTAACCAAGATGGAATCTTGCCCATTGATTTTTCCATGGGAGTTTAAAAAGCCTTGGGCCAAGTTCTTGTTCATGCTGTGGCTTCTTTACATTGGTCCTATAGTGTAAAAGCCAAAAAAGAAGACAAGGATGTTTCTGTAATTTATCTATTTAATCAATATTAGATAAAGATTGAAAGATTACTGTGTGCACTAACATTAAAACCTGTATTTTTTTTGGCATTTCCAGGTACATGGGGTGAGATGGGATGGATGGGAACACTGCCATATCAGAAGGGATTTTGTGTGTGCACTGACTGCTTCTGTCCATGTTCAGTCTCCAGTAATTGCTGACCAGAGCAGTTGCCATTGTCTGCTTTTATATCAAATGTTGGTGTTTTTCTATTTAAATTCAGATCTCCCTTCTTCCTAGTTACTCAGCTCCTCCCTGAGAACTCAGGTTGTGCCTTCAGAACAGGCTTTTGCTTTTGCACACCTGGGAAAGAGAACCTTGGCTCTGCCAGATGAGATGACTGTGGGGTTGTTGATGATTTGTAATTATGTGGAGAGTAACACACTGTCAGCAAGTTTGGGGTTGACACCAAACTGCAGGGAGCAGTCCACATGCTGGATAAAAATGCTGTCATTCAGATGAACCTCAAAAAGCTGGAGCTGTGATTTGACAGAAAAGATCTGAAAGCAAGCAATTGAGACACACCAATTGTTGAGGAAACAGCTCTACAAAAATAAATTAGGGGTTGGACTTGATCATAGAATGGTTTGAGTTGGAAGGGACCTTAGAGATCATTTGCTTCCAAGCCTCCCACCATGGGCAGGGATGATCTGAGAGGTCTTTTCCAATGTAAGTGATTCTATGAGAAGTTGCACAAGAGTCATCATGAACAATGAACTGCACTGGATTAGCCACTCCATAGTGCACTAACTGAAAATAGTGATTAAACCCAATTTTGAGCAATTCTGAAACGGTGTTGGGACTGCTGTGGCCAGTTTTAGAGTCCCCAGTACAAGAAAGGCTTTAGCAGAGTAAGCCCAGCAAAGGGCTACTGTGTTGGAAGGGGAAAAGGCAGAGATTGACTCTTCTACAGCACAGACTTGAGATTGAACATGGTGTTGGACCAGATGAGCTTCAGAGATCCTGTGCAACCAAAACTGTTCTAGGGTTGTGTGATTTTTATGGTGCTTACACTGGAGGGGAACAAAGTGAGACTTGTCTTATTTTATTTGTCGACAGATACAGCAGTTCAACACATTACAGTGGCAAACTTTAATTGCTGTATGAGAAAACAAGTGTAATTAGCATAATCATTAGAACCATTGCTAATGAAAAGCTCTATGCATGTGATCACTGAGCAATGGATCACGAGGTAAAGATTGTATCCTATTATGTTTGTCAGTCATCCCTCTGCCTAATATACACTGAGACCTTGTGAATCAGCTCCCCACTCAAGTGTAAGAGCTGCCTAAAAACCCAAGAGAATGATTCACAACAACAGCCTATCCCCCAACAACATTTCTGTGAATATTCTGTCATGACACCTCATAAGTTGTTCCCATAGTTTATTTTCATAGAATCACAGAACATCTCAGGTTGAAAGGGTCCTCTAAAGATCATTTCTGCAGCCTGTTGAGGTCCCTCTGAACAGCAGCTCCACCACCTGCTGTAGGAGCCCCTCCTTTCAGGTTTGCATCACCTGCAAAGTGACTGATTATGTAAACCTCACTTCTCTAGCAAATCCCTTAAAGTATAAATCAGGCATTTATAGTGACTCTTTTTGCCTGGCATTGCTAATAAGAATACAATTCCTTGTCTTTAAATTTTCATGCCAGCTCCAACTCATTAGTCATAAGCTACTGTTTCCATTTTTCAGGTATGAAGAGCCCCTCTTTGTCTCCTGACATTCACCTTTCATCCAGTTTTCAGATTTTGACCATGACTCCTTCAGCACCTGGGGATGAATTTAACCTGTTAATTGGTATATTTTCAACATCTTTAGTTTTGTTATGGCAGAGGGATCAATAAACATTTGCAGTTCCTTCTGTATTTTCTTAGTTTTGATGCCTACAAAATATTTCAGTGAGTAAGCTAGATCTAGTCTGTGGATATTGTCTTATATATAGATCAAACCTATTTTGTTTTTATTTTCTCCATTTACTATCCCTATTTATCTATACCCCTCTTTTCTTTTGTATCCAGCCATTCAATATCTAGGAGAAAAAGCATCTGCTCCTTCTTATTTCTACAGCATTTTATAGAGTTCCCAGAGCAGGGTCCCTGAGCCTATCACAGCAAGAACAAAAAGCACTAATAAACTATATAAAGAATTTACATTCCTCTATCTTTAGATGTCCAAATGATACATATCTAACACAATATAGGTGTCCAGATTCTCTCAATATTCAATAGACAGAGACACTTTTCTGTTTTCCTGTCTTAGACACCCATCTTAGTAACTTAACTTCTGAAAGCATTGTTCTGTTCTTGTTGGCCACACAGTGACCCTGACTTAGAATAAATGTCACAAAAGCCTCTGAAACTCCACTCTGCCAATTTATTTTTGTATGTGGGAGGCAATATCCAGATATCTAAATGGTCCTGGTATTTTCTGCTTTGTGGTTGAAGAGAGAGAATTAGAGGTAGAAGAAATTAGCTTTTTTTCCAGTGGATGAAAAAATAATTTTTATCATAGATTAAGATTAAGCTAAACAAAATAAATCAATCTAAAAATTATTTTTAAGTCTTTAAAGTGGTGGGTAACCTCCTGGTTAATTTTAGAGACCAACCTTGGGTGACACCCCTGTTCACTGAATAAAGCAGAGACCTGAATTAAAGATGTCAAAACATTAGAGGTATTTACCTTCAAAACAGCATTCTTCCTTTCCTGTTCTTCAGTCCTAAATGGGTGGAGTTTTCTCATTTTCTGTCCACCACAAACTGAAAACCCAGATGCTCAGCTGGAGTTCCATTCCTGTTACACAAACGGAATGGTCAATAAATTTATTGCTCTTAAAGACCTTCTTGGCAGGTTTCCCACTGGAATTTGAGATATAATCAGCTGCATTCTTTTCTCATATTCCATATGATAAGAATTTTCTCAATTATTAGAGCATATCATTTTTTTATTAGCCTGAACAAAAGTGTGGCTTTTTCCTGTGTATCATCTGCATTTATCTCGGGGAGGTAATTCAGTGCAGCCTCAGATTACATGGCTTGATAATTATTTTGAGTCCATTACGGAGATTCCAAACTATATTAATAATCCTTAAAGAAACCTAATGCCTCAGCTTTTATTTCTATCTCAGTTTTGTGTTTCCCAGGGTTTTAATTCTCCAAGGAAACTGATGGAAACACTGAAAACTTTGGAAAACAGCAGCCTGAAGGCTCCGCTGTGTATCTCTAGGAATAGACAGATTGCAAAGGCAATCACTGAGGTTTGGTACTTCCATCCTAAAAATTACACTGGTTCCTCCAAGAGTCAATGGTTCTTTCATCCCTAACTTCAACTGAGGGCACAGATCTCAGGCTCTTCTGTAGCTCTTCCCAGAGCCAGTAACTCTAAGCCAGCAGGACTCTGAAGAAGATTAATTTTTTAGTATTTTCAGATTTCTGCCATAGCAAATGCATTTAGCAACAGTGCATTTATTTAGAAGGATTCTTTTTCAAAGATTGACTCGACCAGGCAATCACAAGAGAAATGCAGCTAAAAATGTAATTAAATTTGCATAATTTATCTGAAAGAAGTGTCTCTGTGTTTAGGGTGAGATGTTGTTTGCCACTATCTTAGCAGTATAGCAAGGCTGTGTGACATCCTTATACCATACCACACTTTTCTATAATGTCTCCTTTAGATCTTTGGTGCAGTTAATTCCCAGCATGCCTGCTGTTACCAATTCTGATTTTGAAATGTCAAGAAGAAAATGTTAGATGTCAGGGAAGGCAAGGTTTATGATAAGGTTTTTGAGCCTGGAAAAAAAAAAGAATAGAAGCATTCTGTGGATTTTTATAAATGTATAAATGTCTGGTATATATTTCATACCCTTTTTTGAGCATGGATCATTGAAGTACCCCCCTGGAAAAGTTCCAAAATTCTGTTTCATCATTGATTGCTGCACTGAACTAGTGGAGTCCTCGTTTCTCTTCTTTCCAATGTGATTTTTCAGGTCTTTAGCTTGACCAAATCCTGAGGTCATCTAAAACAAGAGTCCTTACAGGAGGCAGTGTCTCGTGTTTAACAGTAGTGATGTACATTATAAAGAATACAGAATTAGATTTAAAAAAATTACTCTGATAAGGTGTCTAAGTGGCAGAAAAATTTGTTGCCAAATTATATTTCTGTTTTTCTTTATCCCTTTGTGTGTTTATTTAACTGTTCTTGACTTGGAGAAGAAAATGCATTGGGCAAGGAGAATTTTGTTCACAGTGCAAATCTGGTTTTCCCCAGTACTTGTAGCTCTCCAGGCACTGAACACATTTAGGTCCTCCTTAATGTCAGTGCAGAATTACACCTTGTGGCTTGTCACAGGAAGGAAAACTCCCCAGACCTTTTTGATCTGCCTCCCACAAAAAGGCCTTGTCTTAACACCATGCACAGGAAATGTTCATGCACAAATTTTCCACTGTTGGAGAGCTTAATAATTATTTCTATGAATAATGTACTTCCAGTTTTATTGAGAAACTCCACAATATTTGGGACTAATTCCCTTTTCTTCTAAGTTTGAAATTTTGAAATCATATCCTGCTATCAAGTACCTGGACATAATCCCAAATGGCTTTGAAGTAATATTGTCATGCTAAATCCTATGCATATAAAGATAACAAAAAATAAACCTTCTTGGTCAGGTATTCTATGTTAACAGACACACAAAGTGCAATAAACTTTATCAACCTACGGATCTAAAGAACTTCTGTGTCAAAATTAAGTTATGATTACAGTGTAAAGAAGAAATAGAAAAATTCTACCAAACTGTGCATTTTGATTTTTTAAGAAGTATTTGCAATCTATACTTTATGTCTGGGGTCATGTCCTACATTGATAGCTTCTATAGTCACATCTCTGTTGAATCCACTTAAAATCAAATTTTACCAGGAAAGATGGCAAGACATTCTGAAGAAAAGAATATTGCAAACACCATTGAGACCACGTTATAAAGGTCATTTAGGCACCTGAAATGGATTTAATTAAAATAACCATGGGTATCTACATTTGAGGAAGGCTCCCTTCACAGACTTTGAAAATTAACAGGTATTTTTGGAACATGTTTCATTTGATCCCAAAGTCAACATATTAAAAAATTCATATATTGTCCTAGAAGTACCTATAATCACAATGTTATGTTTATTGAATGGCCTTATTAAAGTCTCATATATTTTTAATTCTGTCTTTTTTTAAATTATTTGTATTTAACTTATTAATGAAAAGGATACTAAAAGCTCACCTTATTGGGCTAAATGTGTAGCAGAAGTTGAGAAAATTTTGGTGAAGGAAGGGAATAACTCATGAACATCCCTGGAGAATTCATCTTTTCTGTTCTTCTATTCAGAGAGAAATTCTGCAGCTCCTCCCTGGTTTGTGTGGTTTCTCAGGCTGGGGAAAGACACACTTTTAAATTCTGTGATCACTTTTAAAGACAGACTGAGAAAAGTTAGAATTCAGTCAGAGTCCGAGCAAGGCAGAGAGAATACTAAATGCTAAATTGTGGAAGAGAAAGCAAACTCTATTATTACATGAAGGTTGAATTTATGGAGATGAACTGGGGCTTCTTGGTGCTCATCACAAAGAAAACTAAGAAGGAACAAAGAGGTGGAGAGAAGTGAGGAAGTTCAGTACTATCAGGAGGAAACTGATTATTATCTCTCTGTCAAGACCCCAAAGAATTCCAAAAATTTCAGTGGTAAAGATATTTCTGGACATATTTGATAAGAATCAATGGATGTGCCCCCCCAAGTAATCTCAGAAAAGGGGAAGTAATGTTAATTACAGGATGAGATGGAAGGAAATAAGAGGAGAAGAGTTGGTTGTCACATCTAGGAAGGTTGTGGCTCAGTCACAGATGGAACTCAACTTCTGCACACAAAGCCAGGATTTCCTTTCACCTTTCCTTGAAAAAAATGTCATTATGGGGAACTGCATGATGCAGATCTCAACCTATATGCTGAAGATGCACCAGAAGGGTCTGAGCATCCTCTCTGGATATGTCCTCAGCATTAAGTGTAGAGAACACTGAATAAGCTTGGATTATTTGCAAGAATCATAGAATCACAGAATTGACGTGATGGAAGTTGGAAAAGACCTCTCAGGTCAACAACCAGGACTGCCAAGGCTGTCACTGAACCATGTCCCTCAGTGCCACATCTGCACATCTCCTAAATTCCTCTGGGTCTGGTGACCCCACAGCTTCTCAGGGCAGCCTGTTCCAATGTCTGACCACCCTTCCAATGCAGAAGTTTTTCCTAATAACCAATCCTAACCTCTCCTGGCACAATTTGAAGCTACGTGCTGTTGTCCTGTTGCTGGTTACTTGGGAGGAGAAGCCGACCCCCTCGTGGCTGGAAAAGAAGGAACAAATGTCTCCATTCATGGAGCCATGTGCTCCCTCTGCCTGGGAATGAGGGTATCTTGGATTGCACACCAGACTGCACTGCTCTGTGCCATCACTGGCTGACACTCCTCTGTGCTATTTGGGTGACAACTTGCAAGGTGGGGGTCTCCAAATGCTCAGGGAAGTTGGAAGTGCAGGCGCAAGAGAGGATTTTGTTGCTGAAACATGGACGTCTGTTGCCAGTTTTGCTGTAGCATATTTGAGACATATGCACGGTACTAACAGGTATTACACAGCACTTATGGGAGACTCCCCTTCTGGAGTGTCAGATGGAGGCAAGGTAGGACATTCTGCAGTACTTAAAATAACCCTAAATGTCTGCATGGAGGTAAGTGAATCACATTCCCATTATTTCATGTGTGGTAAGACAAATTGCCTGGCCTCAGCTATGCTTCCAGCTCTGGGGATTTACCAGGCATTGTCTGCCAATTGCTCCCTTTTTCTCTGTGAGTATATTCAGGAGTTAGTTGTTCTGGTGTTTTTGCCTGCCTTCCCCTTTTTTAGGGGGTACATGATACTAAACACCAAAGTTTGGGCAGCTGAGTTTAGCCCACTGTTTGATTCAGTCACTTTCCTTCAAATTTGATTTCATTTGTCTCCACTTCAGTGCCTGGCACTGTAAAATATTGTGCCTCAACATTAGCTACTGGTTCAGAAAGTTTGAGTTTCCCATTGATGTTTTGCAGTATCTGACAGCCCTGGGTGGCTGTCTCAGACTTGACAGGACATCTCAGAGAGCCAAGAATACCCTCAGGGAGAGGAATGGACACTCAGCTGTCTAAATGGCAGCCATTTAGTCCACTTTAGGGCTCAATGAAGATGAAATTCAGACACTTCTATCAAATTTATGTTTGACATGTTTTTTCTCAATCTTAAAAAAGGATGAGCCACCCACTGCAGGTGCCTTAAACTCTGCAGTGGCAGGGAGTGAGCCGATGGCAGGACTCAAATTCACACACCTAATTGTAAATGTCTACACTTGAGGAACATGTCCTGACTCCTGTAATTCCTGGCAGTAAAATTCAGTTTTCTACAAGTATCCAGAGATATTAGGAATAGCTTTGAATATTAGACATACTCATGTGGGCCATGTTTTTTGTTTAGATTTATAAATTACATTGAAAAGGTCCTGCAGCACAGAGGACCAAAAATATCTCTCTCAGAGTCAAAAAGAAACCAAGGAGTTTGTGTCACTTGTATACTCCAGCCCAGATGGTCTATTTGGTGAGATTTTTGACAAAGAAAGCTTTTCAGGATCTGATCTCAGACTGGATCAACCTGGGATGTTTCCTTTGGTTTCCCTGAGTATTGCATTGTGTTTGCAGGGTGCTGTAGGAGAAGACAACATTCTTTTTGTTATTGAACGGGGCCCAGAGAGGATATTTCACTTGGAGAACAAACTAAAAAGTGATCTAGAATGATCCTGATTAATCAGGGAAGTTGGAGCAGGTGACCCATTGTGCCCCTTTCCAACCTCACCCATTGTGTCTGTGATTCTGTGAAAACCATAAAATATGCCTTCTTTGTTTGCAAGATCTCAGACTTATATAGAAGCACTCTCTCTCTAGGGGTTTTTGGGGGGGTTTGGTGTGTTCTGTTGTTTTTTTCCATGCTTGGACATGAGCAGTAGCCAGTGATGGCTGTTTCTCTCTCTCTATGTGTGTGTGTGTGTTTGTGAGCCCAATGCCATATTTGAAGTCTTTCACCTCATGCTTGTCTGACAGCTGACCAAGTACTGAAAGTGTCTGTCACAGACAGATTTTCAGTGCAGTTCACAGCTCACATAACAGAGGGAGAGGGGAGGGGAAAGACAGTTCACAAAATGTATGAGGAAACGTGTCGGGAAGATGCAGGATCTCTGTGCAGACAGAGTGTCTTTTGTCTCTCGGGCAGAATGACTCCCTGGCTCAAAGCCCACCGTGAAGCAAATAACAGAGCACATTCACCATGCCCTAATGTTGCTACATAGCAGTATATTTGGGACTTGAGTTATAGACAAAGGTGTGCTCTTTCACTGTTAATTTTTTGTGATATCGCTTGCTGTTGTCTCACCATTCAATAGGTTCTTTGTACTGACCAGACCTGCACATGCAGCCCAAAATTACCTTACTCAAATAAGTTACAGTTGCACTGAAAATTGTTTCTTCATGTTAATTTTCCCTCCATTTAGAAAAGAACATGGGTTTATTACTGATCAGAGTTATGCAAAACAGATGGTATTTTTCTTTTTTATATCAAAGGATAACATAACCATATTTATGGTATGAATGGTGAGATAATTTTTCAACGAAGTTTTCTTATTTTAAAGCCTGGTGTCTGGTCTAAGATAATTATATAGATGTCCTGTAGTGACTAAACTGAAAAAGACATCATTAGAGCAGGATTTAACCCACTTGGACAACTAAAGACCAGACCTACTGCTTTTGGAAATGCCTGCACTGCTACATTGATGGCAGAGCTCTAGGACACAAATGTCTGTTTTAAAAATCACTGAAGTAAAAGACCATAAAAGACCATTTCTTTTGAACTCTCAACATTTTGACTTTCAAATGAAATTTTTTCCTTCTACTTAGGTTTGGAGAGGTTTCGTTTGTTTGTAGTTTGTTTTTGTTAAACCCAGATGAAACTCCTGTTTATAAAAATTTTTCCTGAGTAATTAATTAAAACTTTGAACAAGGTTATGAAAAAATCTGTAAACAGAGAAACAAAGAACAATCACAGTCATATTAAATAGTTGTGTCAACAATTTTTATAGTTATTTACAGGTGGAATGAAACATTTTTCACCATTTTTCTAATCTAATCCAATCTAATGGTACTGTTTGTACCATTTCCATGCCAGTCCTGCCAGCACTGATAAATGCCCTCTTTTCTTCTGAGGTCCTTGACACTTTCTGCACATAATTATTTGCACAACCTTGTGTCATTCAGCTGCAATGTAACAGTGAATTATTTTAGGAAGCAGTGGGTCTGCTCAGAAATAGTTCATAGTTTCAGTAAGATAAATCTCCATGAGATTTGATATGTCAAGGGGAGCTCACTTGGTTTTACAACTATTCCAGATGACTGATTTCTTAAATACCCAGCAAAATCTCAGGAATTGCCATTGATTCTGCATTGATTACCACAATACCTCTGACTCTTGCAGGTGTACAGGAAAAAATACACAAGGGAATGGTAAATTGAGGTGGGACAAAGAGATGTGAGGAAAAAAAAGGTCCCATCTCATGGTTTATGTATTGTGTGAAGCTTATGAGGAAGGAAAATGAGATCTTCATCAGCATTAATATTGTGGAAGAGAGTAATTCCCTACACTGATAAGGGAAAGGTTCAGTAGCAGCAGAAACACATTGGTCATATATTGGTCATGTATTGGTTTTCCTGAGGAAACTAGAGCACCATGGCAATCACAGGGGGATTGATATGAAGGATTTGGGTTATTCTGCCTTTTTTCCATCCCTCTCTTTCCTCCAGATATCTTGGGGAGAGATTGATTCACTTGATTCTCTTGCAGTCTAGAGATGTTCACAGAGGATGAGATCTTCTGCTTTTGTTTGTTGTTTTATTTTTTTTTTAAACTTTATCTGCTTGAATAATTCCTGCATTTCTTTTCAACATTTTCTACTTTTCATTTTTCTGACTTTCTTACTGCCAGTGTGAAACAGCTTTAGTTACCCAGGATAACCTATTTGGCAGTGCCTGTTGGGGGCACACATATGGTCCATGATGGAAACCTCAGGTTTACGTTCTTGAAAATTTCCATACTCTGTTAACTTTTCAAGCTGTCCCCACCTCTCTTCTATGTAAATGCATGTCCTAAATCTTGTCATTTCCAGATCAATGGAGCAACTGTCTGAGTGAAAATCCTCTTCTGCCAGTTGTTAAAGAGTGCAGCTGACTTAAAACAGAGAAGCTGATTTTCTGAGGACTGCTCAAATCATAATGTTAAATATTCCTTGCTGAGTGGGTTCACATTGACTATGACTGTAGGCAATTAATATGAATTTCCCAAATGACAGCCATTTTCTCTTGGTAGTTTCTTCTTTTGTTGTTGTTGTTGTTGTTTGTTTTTGTCTCAGGAACAATTTCACTTGGGCAGACTAAGACAGGTTGCTCTTGTGAATCTGCTGCAATGCTTCCAGGTATTCATAACAATGTTTGCATTGCTAAGTGCTGTGAGGGGAAAGTATCAAAGTTAAGGGATTATGCTCTGCTGAAGCTGATTAAACAGTTCCTCCAGTTTGAAGAATTATGACAAATGAAAACCTCTTACACACAAACCTGAGTTATCCAGGTTGTCTGTTAATGAAACAGATGTCAGTTTGCTTAAATACCAGGCTTCCTTTTTTTTTTTTTTTCTTGTTCTTCAAGTCTTTGAATTTCTGCCTGAGCAAAAGTTAGGAGTGTGCTCCTTTGCAACATTTGTCTATATGGTACAAAAGTTCCTTAATTTGATTCCAGAATTAAAAAGACAATATTTTATATATATTTAAAGAATTTTTTTGAGAAATTGGATCACATTTCTTTGCTCTGGTTTTCATCTGATTCATAATTAATCCATTGAAATGCAAATATACAGTAGTTCAGCAGAGGGTAGAATTGATCTGACCCAACTTAATCTCACATTAAATGTCCAATTTAACAGGTTCTGTAGGCTCCCCATGGAGTAGATGAAGAGAGATGGACAACTGCAAGAGGGCTCCACATCACTGCAGGTGTCTGAAAAGTAGGATAAAATGTTCTCTGCAGTAGATTCTTTTGATCCAGGGAAAATGAAAAGGCTACACTGGATCATCTCCAGAAATCTCCAGTTAGGCAAGATACCTTGAATTTTTTTAGGTGTTCAGAAACCTGGAAAACAAGACATTGCAGATTCTCTGATAATTCAATGGTGATTAAAAGCTGGAAGCAACTTTGTAACAGTAGCATCTTTCTTGAGTTCTCTCAAGTGGCGTCAAGGCAAATAACACTGAGGAAAAAAAAAAGATTATGAGGGTCTATCTATATCAGTAAGGAATTAGATTGGCAAGGAGATTTGAAGGGGTTATATTTCTAGCTAATAGGCAGCAAAACTAAATTGCAAAGAAAGGCCAGCTGGAGGATTATAATGTAGCCATAGTGTAACTGTAGAGTAAAGCAGCCATAATTTTTATAGATTTGGAAATAGTTTTTAATACAGATAATTTGCATTGTACCACAAGAACTCACCTCCTGTATGCCAATTGCATAGCACTCTTAAAGCAAGTGTTTTTCTATTTGTGATGCACTTACAGGAACCAGTACAGTGTTTTCAGACACATGTGTGGTTTTACTTCACAGAGTTCTGTTCTGACAAGATAATTGGCAAAATATCTGCACCTGCTCCACTGAAATTGGCTCATTTGACTCTGCTTTTGTAGCAGTTTGGCCCTACTTTTGTACCAGGGGTGTAACCCCACAGGAGTGATCACATTTGGGAAGTGGGAAGCCATTGCATTCCCAGACATAAAATTTACCCCTTACCACTTTTATTCCCTAAAGAGATATAAACTCACATATTTTCTGCATTGAAAAGGCCATAACAGTACAACCCATCTCTTTTGACACATCTGCACTGAATATGAAGACATTTGGTAATACAAACACTTGTTTTTTAAAGCAAACAGGAAGACAAATCCCCTTCCCTGGACCTGTAATGGATTCACCAGCTCAACACTGCTAAAACCACATCAAATATCCACAAAAATTCCTTTCAACTCTTCACTTATTGCCTAGTCCATTGTTGCAAATGTGAGAACAGTTTCTGCAGGGGGTTCTTTTGGGGCAAGGAGTGTAAGCATAGTTAATTATTTACCCTTTGAAATTTTGAATTCACGTAAAATGGAACAAAACCTTTTCTTCATATCTGTTCCAAAGAAGACAAGGAATCTTTTCTCTGGTAAAGCAGCTGTATCCCAAAGAGAGAAACTAATATCCAGTACTTATCTAATTTACAGACAGCTGAATTCTAACTTCCATAAAGTGTTGGGACTGGAAGAGAAATTATGATCTCACTCATTTCCATGCCTTATCTGTTGTAGGGAGAGCTTAACTATAGCATAATTCACCAAGTACTGAAACAAAGTGTAGGTATTAATAGTACTTAGTAGCACACAGCTGTTGCAAAGTCAAAAAGGTTTGGCACAGCAAAAGGTTTCTTCTCCCAGTGCAGGATAATTTTTGTAGTTCAAACAATATCTGGGATTGATTTCTCACTACTGTCCTGGATGTTATTGGTCCATTAAACATGAAGGTTTGAGTTTCACCAAACCAGTCCTGGATTGAAGAAGATCATGAGGTGTGCTCACTTGCAATTAAGGATTTTTAGCCACATGAAAAATACAGATGATACATATTATGAGAGTTTTCTCACTTTTGTCAAGGAAAATTTCTGAAATCGTTGAGACCCCTCCAGAATTGAAGAGCATAGCATACAAGTGAGACAGAGCAAATGTTTCAAAGTACCATTTTGGACACATCTCAATAATTCTTCTCAGCATGAGGCTGATGGGTCTTTCATGCCTATATGTACCTTACACACTTTTACTCTGCTCAAGCACCGTAAGTAATCCAGAATTCTTGTATTTTTGGAAATAATGTCTTTATACTTCTGCTCTTCTTTTCCCTACATGCAAAAGAAGGTCAAGAATCTGAGATAAGTTAGGGATGAAAACAAACAAACAAACAAACAAACATATTTGTATTGTATTGCATATTTAAAACTACAAGATAAAGTGCACTTCTCTGCTTAAGCTTGAACATTCTTTGCAGAAGCATCATTTCATACATCAAGAAAATAAGGGGTAACAAATGCTGTTAATTCAAACAATAAAAGAACCCACTGAAGGGATTTTGTCTCATTTGGTAGCTTTACCTAAAGTTGAATATAAAAGCTGCTATTTTTAATAGCTGCTGAGAACTGAGTCTAAATCCCTAGAACCTGTCGCATTTCTTAGCCCAGATATGTGGACAGACCTTGTCTGCAGAACAAGTGCTTACAGTTTCTTATATTCCTCATGGAAACTGCATTTCTTGGGATCTATTAAACTGGCCACATAATCAGGTTTCTCACTAAGGAATTAGATCCCCAAACACAGATATCTAATCTTTGAAAAGAAAATGTTCTCAGTCACTTAGTGTACCAAATGTCTCATGAGATATAATGATAAACTTTTACCTTTAGCTAGCTGATTGAATTTTTAGTTAATATATACTGACCTAAAGCCACATTCCTCGGTTCCTTGTCAAACTGGTTGTTGTTTTTAATTCAGTACTATTTGGGGAACTGCTTACTGAATAAAGAAAACTTCCACAGAAGCACAAATTTCCAGCATTATTGGCTAATTAAGGCTTTGTCTACGCTGGCAGCTGGGGACTTTAGGCAATCTCATGCCCATATGCACTAACCATTTTACATTGTAAATCTCTTGGCTGGGTCTTAAGTGACAGTCTTGCCTGATGCTGCAAAAAATGTTGGCACGAGGCTGATCTGACCCCTTCATACCATGTGCTTTGAAATTATCTGGGCACACAATCTGTAAGCACTATAAATCGATCTGCTGCAGTCCCACAAGTCCTTGTCTGACTTCTTGCAGTTCCTGCATATCCTTTCTTTTCCTTTTGTCACCCATCAGCACAGACAATCTCAGAAAAAAAAACCCAGAAAATTCACAATCAGCTGCTAAAAAAGCTCATTTTCACATGTTACAAAGGAAACTGATTCACCTAAACATTCAGTCAAATAATATGAAGCAGCAGATCCATGGTTTATAATCCTTGGGAATGTGGGGGAAGCAGTCAGGTTCACTGTAGATAATGCAAAATTGGCCATAAATATCAGGTAAGATTTCCCTTGTGCATCTTGAGGACAGTGCTCCAAGGCAGCTCATGGCAGAGGCAAAACATTTAACAGGATATCATAAAATTTACCTTAGAAACTTGTTTTATGCACAGATTTTTCCAAGGCTTTTTGCAAGAATCTTGCTTTTGTTAAATGAGCACCTAAGAGCAAATTGAGCCTTGTGTGCATGCGCAACACATATTGAAGGAAAATATTTTCAGGCTAATAGTCTTGAAAACTCAAGGTAGGCTGGAATTCTTCCGACCACTCAGAAAGCAGATTGGTTTTATTGAGTCCAAAGCAAGGGGTTGTTGTTTTTTTTTTTTGGTTTTTTTTTGTTTTTTTTTTTTTTTTTTTTTTTTTTTTTTTTTTTTTTTTTTTTTTTTTTTTTTTTTTTTTTTTTGTTTTGTTTTTGTTTTTTTTTTTTTGCCACTCAATATTTTGTTCAGTGGCTAACAGTAGTTTTGGTCCTTCATTTCCACAGTTCCTCTCCTTTATTTTTCTCTCCAGATTTTCTGCATTTTTCATCATCATCACTACTATTTATTCTTCTAATGAAAAGGATCAATGATGATTTATAACCTCTGTCTTCTTCACCTTTTTCAGCTCCATAACATCATGCATACATATGTAGTATAGCCAGCCTAAATCCTGCTTAAATTTGTGTTATATCTTAGATTTTTTTTTCAGGAAGTCTTCCTTTTCCTAGGAAGAAATGGAGGTGCTCACACTGGAGGAGGTAGATATTTACACTAAGAGAACTGCGTCCTTACAGGAGTGACTGAATTTCCAACTGGAAAAGGAGAGCAGGTGGGATAATGAGAGTGGATCTTCCCTGCAGAGGCTTCAGTGTGAGCAACCTTAAAGGTGGCCTGGTTAGAAAGGGAAAATTATTGAGCAGAAGAAAATTTCTGCTGGAAAATACTGGCAGAGATATTCCCAGCCAGCCTGGCAGCTGTGAGCCTGGGAACTAAATTTTCATACTACAAACATCCCTGGCAACTGCATCTGGGCTCCTTCAAGTACAGCTGGGGTTCCCAGAACCCAGAGACATCCTGAGATAGCATCAATAAGCACGAGAAATTGTAACAGCCACTTATCAGCTGAAAAAGTGGAAACAGCCTGGGGACATGATCATGGTCTGAAAAATCAAAATTATCATCATCATCTATTGGCTAGTTCGGTGAAAAATTGAAATTAAAAAAATCCATTGGCTCCTTGTAGTGGTGATGTCCTTTGCCTTCTTATGTCTCTATGTTATAAAAAGGACTTAATTTTTATCCAAATTGGAGCCTCTGTTTCTGAGAACTTTTTGTTCTCTATACATTTCCTTTCCTTTCCTTTCCTTTCCTTTCCTTTCCTTTCCTTTCCTTTCCTTTCCTTTCCTTTCCTTTCCTTTCCTTTCCTTTCCTTCCCTTCCCTTCCCTTCCCTTCCCTTCCCTTCCCTTCCCTTCCCTTCCCTTCCCTTCCCTTCCCTTCCCTTCCCTTCCCTTCCCTTCCCTTCCCTTCCCTTCCCTTCCCTTCCCTTCCCTTCCCTTCCCTTCCCTTCCCTTCCCTTCCCTTCCCTTCCCTTCCCTTCCCTTGGATTCTCAACAGGGATAACTCGTGAATTCCAGACTCCATGAGACTCAATACATTGTCATATTGATCCCTCTTTGGTTCCCCTTTTAAGATCAATTTTAGGAATTGTTTTATAATTCAACAGGTGTTATAATAGTATAAATATGAATACAAGGGAAATGAGCAGCCATGTAGTTTGGGGGTCTGGAAGATGCAGAATCTTAGAACAGTTGGGGCTGGAGAGGACCTCTGGAGGTCCCATTTCCACCCTCCCTGCTCAAGCAGAACTATCCAAAGCCAGTTTCCCAGATGTTCAGATGGACTTTGGATATCAGCAGGTCATGGTTCCTGCTGCCAGCCTGGGAGAGATGTTTCCCAGCAATATTTGAAATTTTCCATGTCTCTGCTTCAAGTGTTTCTCATGGCCATATGTTGGGCTGCCTCAAAAGTTGTCTGAGGACGAGTTTTAGCTGTCTGATAGGTATCTCAAATTTGAATTTTATACCTGTGTGATGTAGAAGAGATCCAGAAACTGGCTAGATGAACACAGGTGATATACTCATCTCTGAAAAGGAAAAAAAAAATTGAATTCCCTGAAGTGTTGCAAGTTGCATCACCTGGAGAGCTTCCATAAAACCCTCTGACAAAGGCATATAATTAATGCATCAAAGAGTGCAATTTTATTGAATAACTAATAAAAAAACATATACAAATGCAGGAAGGGATTAATTATCTAAATCTTGGCAATAATTTTTGACTGTGGAGGTTCATTCTGAAATGCGCCAGTGAAATGTTACAGTTGGCTTTTTGGGCAGCCAGCAGCGTGGTGGAAATCTCCTGTTCTTCCTTCAAGATGAAGAGGGCCATGAAGAGAAGATGACAATGTTTGGACCCCAGCCATATCAAATAAATCTTCTGATATTTCATATTTTTATATTTTTTTATCTAGTCTTGCCTTTGATGTAAATTAATATCAAATTCTAATCCTAAATTGATAGATATGGCTTTTCCAACACAGTGTATGATAACATATAGTTTACCCCATAACCAGGGCAAATGTGTCCTATTGCTTAATGCTCCATTCTTAGAGATGATACCAGACATGGATATTTATAAGCCATAAAATCTCTGACAATATTGCAGAAAACTACTGAATGCTTACAGTATTACTCCAGTGATATTGGCTACTGAAACCATTAATTTCTTTTAGTTGGCACTGAATGCACCAAATGATGATAATACAATATGTGACCTCTCCAATGCTTATAAATATTATAGATGCTTCTGCAGAAGTTTCAACACTGTGTCAAAATATTTACTTACTTATTGTGGAATTGGGCTTATAATGAGCTGAAGGATCCTGCCTCATTCATCCAAAATAATTGAAGAGATAATTGAGTGAAAGCAATTTCTCCCAGCCACCTGCATGAGGAGCATTTGTTGAAATTGCCTTTTCTCTGTAACCAATTATCATGTTGGTTACTGACAGTATCACATTGAACTTCATTAACCAGCAGCTCCTGGATCCTGCAAAACTGAACGGGCTTAATTATAATCCCAGTCTACTGTGCTTATTATAGCAAATGCATCCTAACTCTAAAAATTAGATTTATCAATTGCAGCTTTAATGCTGAATGAAGCGATAGCACAACTAGATTTTTGTAGCTTGTGTTTGGCATGGAGCTTGTGTGGCTGGGCAGGGAAACACTATATTGACAACTGAAGGGGGTTTTTGTCACCTTTGTAATATTTCTTAAAACTGAGGGTGATATTGCTAGGTGACAACTTTGTCTTGCAGCACTTTCACTACTAAACAACAATTTTGGGAGCAGTGGAGCTGAAGCAGTGGATGGGATTTAGCTGGCACATAAAGACACCTATATGTCATTTTAGAATAGAATAATAGAATAGTTTGCGTTGGAAGAAACCTTTAAAGGTCATCTAGACCACCACTTGTGCCATGGGCAGGGACAGCTTCCATTAGATCAGGCTGCTCCAAGCCCCATCCAACCTGGCCTCGAACCCTTCCAGGGAAGGGGCAGCCCCAGCTTCTCTGGGCACCCTGTGCCAACCTTACCCATTCTGCAGTTCTGTGATTTATCTGTGTAAATACTGCAGACTTCATCAAAAACAGTGACATCATCACAAATAAAAGGAGTGGGATAAAATCACTTGAATTGGAGCAGAACACAGCAACAGAGCTCACAAAGTATTATTATTATCTGTAAATACAGATGCCTGCCTCATAGTCGCTTGATTTCTCTTAGAAGTGAATCAGAAAAAAGTGTCATGACCTGATTCTTACTGGAGATTTTAGTATTTCCTGAAGGATAAAATGAACTGAAATCTAGAAATACCAATTTCTTCTTTTGACCACAATAGGAAGACTAGTAGGCTTCCAAAGGGATTTTCACTTTGTTGTTTTCCAGAACTGCAGGAGCTGCACCTTCAGCTTTTACTTCCATGGGCTACTGTGAAAGCAAATTACTTGAAGAGTAGCATATAAGTAGAGAGCAATTATTCTCTTGTGCTTCCCTCTGAATCACATAGCAAAAGGACAGAAGTTTAAAGAACAAGCTGTTCTTTTTTTCTATAAGAGAAATTTCTTTGTACATCATCCTGCTAACTATAAATTAAATATAGTCATCAGTATGTCTGTGTGTGTGTATATATACTCAAGTATATACACATACATGGAATTTACAGTTTCCTCTTTACTGACATTTTAAAGGGGAGTTTTTGTCCTTTTAATCTCAAATATTTTAGCTCAAACATTACTTTTCTTATAAAATGTAACCACAAAAGTTTACAACCCTCACTCCCCCCCCCCCCCAAAAAAAAAAAACACCAAAAAAAACCCCAACAAAACCACAAACTCCTCAAATCATATTTTCAAGATAATTTTTGCCAGGGACTTACTTTCTTTCCAGATTTACCATCATTCTTCATTGCCTTAACATGGAGAATAGCTCCTGCCCAAACCTGCCTTTTTTTTGGAACTGGGGTGCAATCACTGCAACGACACACATAGCAAAAGGCCATTCACCCTCATGGCAAGAAACTTTTAATGTGGGAAATTTTTAGATGAACAAGCACCATGACTCTTGATTTAATTTAATTTTTTTTTTAATTTTATTTTTAATTCTGCTGCTACGAAGAAAGAAAAAACAAATTAAACCCCCACTAAATTGATATATTTCAGAACTACCAGTGCCACTCCTTATAAAAAAACCCAAGAAAACATAATTTAAAAGGAGATACCATCGTCTGTGTCAGCAACGTGGTGCTCCTAGGACACAGGAACAAGTGTGAGGTAGGAGCAGTGACTAAATCACTGAGGTGGAAAAGGAACATCAGATATCCTGGCTGACGTCTTGCTTGTTTGGATGAATGTTTTCTGGAGGTATTGACACAAAGAAAGAATTCTGGAGTCATATAATCCAACCTCCTACTCATTGTGGAATTGGGCAGGAATTTTCTCAATGAGAAAAGTTAGTGTCTGACCCAACTCTTGGAGTTCTTGACTCTAATAAGGCTTTAAAAAAACTTTAATAATGAGTTATTTTGTTTAAAAATTGATTTATTTAGTAAGATAGTATTATTTTTTTCCTGTTTCTATATACACAGAAATAATCATCCACATATTTGATATCTGAAGATCCTCAAGATATTATGACATTATTTTATGTAGGAAATGAAATATGGTTGAGATCAGTGTTTGATAACCAGAACAATAATGTCAGGGGCTAAACTAGATGAGTTTTAAAGGTTCCTTTTCTACCCAAACTATCCTGTTGTTCTATGTTCAAAACTAACAGCTTTTACTACCTGGATAGGTGTGTTCAAACCTTCAAGGTAATGACAAAAATGCCAAAACTTTTGTTATCCTGGTCATTGAATTTAGCTCACCTCAGTATTGACCATGCTTTTAACTTTGACCAGTCAATGACTTTGAGCAGGAAAACATAAATTTTGTCTATTTTTAAGTACCAACTTCGTTTTGACAAAGTCAGTGCAAGGAAAATGGAGTCTTTTCTTGCTTAATCACACAAGAAAACTGCTTGGATAAACCTCTCCAGCTGCAGACTTATATGATTTTTTTTTCATATGAGGAATTTCTTCACTGAAAGAGTGGTTAGGGATTGGAACAGACTGCCCAGGGAAGTGGTGGAGTCACCATTCCTGGGAGTGCTCAGAAAATGAGCAGATGTGATATGGTTCATGGTGATACTCAGTCCAAAGTTGGACTTCATGATCTTGGAGGTTTTTTCCAGCCTGAATTATTCTGTGATCCTCTTCTATAATTAGAACTAGATGTTTTAAGGGGTTTGGTCCATTGCAACATCTTGGTCCACAGATAAAAATCTCATTTGTGTTTTAAACAAAGCCAGTGGGTGTTGGCGCACACTTTGTTTAACTGAGGAAGTATTTTGCATATATAAATTGGAACTTACAAAAAATCAGTGGTTATATTTTAAAAAAATTCTGTTTTCTAACTCCTCTAGTTAACCCTAAAGTAATTTCAGAGCTGTAGATGTCTCTGCTTTGTAACAATAAAATTCCCCAGAGGCTGGTATACCATAAAACAAACAAGCAGATAAATGTCCATTTCATAGAATCACAGTGTTGGAATTCCTGACTAGGTTCAGGTTTGACTCACACAAATGCCTTCCTTTGCCCTGTCATTTAATGAAGCAGACCTCCTCATCATCCTCTGAATGTGCTTTATGTGTAACACAGAGACTACTCCACAGGGAATCCTGGGTGCTATTTTAATGAAATAAAGTGTAATTAATGTAATAAATATCAGCAACAGAAGCTCCTGGATGCTGCTGGCAATGTTCCACTTCCCCATGGTGCTTCAGTGACTAAAATACATTGAAAAAAAAAATGTGTAGGGAAAGGGCTGTGTTTCTCTTCCTCCTAAATGGAAGGTCAAATGTTTGATGTTTTCAACCCCAGCATAAACAACTTCTGCTTTTGACTCCTGATTTCATTTTCATCCTGGTATCCCTATAAAAAATTGTCCCTTTGTTGCTTGCTCAGTGCCCAGCTGAAGTGAAAGGGATTCAGTATTGCAGTGAGGATGAATAAATTAACATTAGCGAGGTGCTCAGCAGAGTGGGTGGATGTTAGGAAAGAGAGGGAAATATGGATCATTGACCAGGGCTTCCCATTTAATTGTAAATTTTGGTTAATCTGTAACGACCTTCTCCTTTCTGGAAGAGCTGCTTTATTTTAATGTCATTTTACTTCCATGTAGCCATACTATGCTCTGTGCCTATGTCACTCCCTATAGCAACAAACTACTATATATATATACATAAATATATATACACACAGAGAAAGAGGGAGAGCAAGAGAGAGGGACTATTTGACTAGAATTAACTCAACTATTTCTTCAGCACAATGAAGTCTGGATGAATGGTTTTTCATGTTAAATCATTCTAGACCACCTGAGCCTCTAAAAAAAAAGGAACCAATATGTTTTATTGTTATTAAACCAGAATATTAGCAGTTCAATCATGATTAAGTTTAAGAAAAAATAGTCAACTAAAGTCCTCATATCCTATGACTGTGGTGATATTTCTTCCACCCTCCCATTTTTCTCTTATTTTAACGTATGTATGCTACAGCTAAATTTCAACTCATATTCTTTTGAGCATATTTTAAAGCACATATCCCTGGTATAGAGGCTGAGAATTGAAGATCTGGAGAGCCTCTGAAGGCAGGATCCATTTCCTCTACTTTAGACATGGAGTGTAAAGCTCTTTTAAGTTCTTCATCTAGGCTCTTTGTACAGTCAGGGAGAGAGAACTCCTGGTTGCAGTTAATATCATCCTAATTGGATGATTAATAAAGTTTATGTACATCAATTTAAATTTTCTCTCAGTTTTAGTTCAGCCCTGTGGACTGGTTGCAGTATCACTGTGAAAGGGATATTTCCTGGAACACATCTGATTTTGTTTCCCGTATTTCTCTGTCCAGCTGCAGAAAATATGTCTGGAAGACTGAAAACAAAGGGGATGAGGAAACTCTAATTTTATCAACCATATTTCCTTCCAAACTGAGACCAGTCCCTTTTTCAATGAACCCACATGCATTGATCTGGGTTTTGTCATAAAGAGGAAAGTCAAACAGGTGCAGAAACCATCACAATTTAATTCCTTTACTACTCAGTACTTAATTAGAAAGGTAAGACAAGTCTTGGAGCAGTATCAGTCTCTGCCACGTGGGCTGTATGATGCACCCCACTGTGCATGCACACATACAAATACAGATGTTCAGGAGCACTTGTACTCACTTGAAATCCTGTGTTTGCAACTGTTAGTGATTTCTCCAAGGCTGTTGTGGCATCTTAAATCTTTTTCCTACGCCTTGTACGCAGCTGATTTGACATGTCTTAGGCAAAAAAATCACATTTTGTGGCTGTGACAGAAGTGTGGAGGTTTTTATGGAGATCGATGTGATGATGGGTGACAAGAAGGATCAGTGGGGTTCTGAATGAAGATGTGGGTTAGCAGGAAGTTTCAGAGATGTGAAGGGGGGCTTAGGGGTGAGATCAAGAAGTTATGATGAACATTTGAAGAGCAGAGAATGACTTCAGGAAGTTATTTCATGGTAGAACTGCCTTTCTCCCTTCCTTTCCTTTCCTTTCCTTAACTTCCCCCTGACAGCTGATCACACTGTGAAGGTGCAGTGTGACCACAGAACACTCAGGACACTGGCAGTCTCTTTGTCTCCAAAAAGCACCTTCTACTCTAACATTCCTTTATAGGAATGTAGACTCGTGGTATGATTTACACTGCAAAGGACCTTAAAGATCATCAAGTGACAGCCCCTGTGCCATGGGCAGGGACACCTTCCACTATCCCAGCTTGCTCCAAGCCCCATCCAGCCTGGCCTTGAGCACTTTCAGGGATGGGGCAGCCACAGCTTCTCTGGGCACCCTGTGCCAGGGCCTCAAGACTTTAAGTTTTAACCATATCTTTTTCATATTTCATCTAACACTTTCCTCTTTCAGTTTAAATCAGTTTCTCCTTGTCCACTGCTCCTTTTCCTGTCACTAGAGGCCCTCATGAAAAGATTCTCTCTGACTTTCTTATAGGAAAAGGACCTCTGCACCACCCCAACAGGTCCATGTCTTTCCTGAACCAGGGGACCCAGATGTGGGTGCAGTGCTCCAGGTGAGGCTCTCACAGGAGTGGAGGGTGAGCATCCCCTCCCTTGACCCTCTGGCCACACTTGTGGTGTAGCCCAGAAGGCAACCAGCCAGGACTGACTCCCTGGGACTCTTGAGCTTCCATCACTCCAGGAAGGCTGGGACAGGATCTGCCTGGTCCTGTCTTAGGACAATGGAATGGGGAGAAGGGTTGTAGGCAAAGCCTGGAACAGCCCTGGGAAACTGGGCTCAGGGCAGGAGAAGGCACGGCAAAGACAATGGCACTGCTGAGAGGGACACAGAAAAGTCTCTAGACACTTGTTCTACTGTAAGGCAGCAGAAAGAGAAAGAGTTATTTGGCTCAGAATTCAAAATCTGGTTTTTTCCTCCATAGTCTCTACTTCCAAACAGTTCAGGAAGCTGAAAGCCTACTTGGACCTGATAAACTCAAAAATCTACTGCAGTTTGTCTGTTATTCAGTGGGATCTGATAAATTGCATAATAAGAAAATAATAAATCCCAAAAGTTTCATTGCATTCAGGACTACAGCCTGGAAATGACAGCAAACATGGCTCAGGCTCCTGGTGCAGTAGGTGACCTCAGCCCCATTACTGTCCTCTTAGGTGAATCTTGACAAAAATAAAAACTTGGGCAAAGGGGAAAGATGTTTGTGTTAAGCTTTTCCCATAGTGCCTTCAGCTGAAAGACATGGAAAGCTTACATTGAATAACAGGAGACAAGGGAGGCCTTCTACAGAAGATCAGCCCTGTAACTCAGAGAAAGATAAAGTTAAAAACAAACAAAAAATAAACAAATAAAAACCCCTCAAACAAACAAACCAACAACAGCAAAACAGCAAAACCAACAAAAATCAGCATCTGGAACTATTGTATGTCTGACTCTTTTAAATGGAGGAGGCCGAGCTCCAAGGCCCAATATGTCACATACCAAAGCATTCATGTGTCCAGCTTCACATCATGGGATCAGAACATGGATATGTAGCCAGATTCCTGGACTATTTGGCAGTGGTAGTTTCAGCAGCTTCCACTGGTTCGTTTGCTTTCAGCAGAGCCAGATTAACCAGCAGTGCTCACCCAGCACAAATCCATGGCAGATTAGGTGATGTCTTCATCCAGCACTGCTCAGGAGCCACAGAATGACAGATCAGACAGCTGATGGGCTTCTCTTAAAAAGGTCTCAGAAGATTTGTTGCAATACCCATATTTCAAATTCCACCTACCACTGATGTCTTCCAGCCTTGGTTCACCCTCTTGCCTGTTTCCATAGCCACTGGAAACCAGGACACAGCCATTTAATACTGAAAATGTGGTGTAGAAAGTTGTGGAAGCAGCATTGAACTGAACAGCTTCAATAACAGACACACCCAAACAAAGGGAGAAGATCCAGTGTGGAATCACAAAATCACAGAATGGGTAAGGTGGGAAGAGACCACTGGTGGGTTTATCTGATCCAACCTCCCTGCTCAAGCAGGGCCATCCCAGAGCACAATTCCCTACTCATTATTGTCCACTTCACAGTCATGGGTTCCATTTCTTATTTGCATCACATTTTGATTCAAATTCTGCCAAAGGCAACAATGAAGATTTCGTATCCAAGGCCAAGGCCTCTGATACACAGACCCCCTCGATGAAGGTCTTGTAATTACAGAAGGCTTTTAAATACTCTTAAGTCACTTTTAGGACAATAAAATTAATGCCCAAGAATGCTCTGAGATTAACTCATTCTTAGTTATCCATTCCTCAGGGAATGCTGGGCTAAGTGCAGTGGTGTGGAATAAGAAAATCCGTATTCAAAGACTACACATACGTTGTTTTATGCCACACCATTGTGCTTAATCCTCTGTTCAGTAAATCACACTGCAAAAATAAATTGGCATAAAATAAAATATATTCTGAAAAGAAGTAGGAAGTTCCTCCTGACTGACAGCGGCTTGCAATGCCAGGGCTTGTTCTATATTCATACTTACAAAATGCAGATTATATTTCTCTCATGCTGGCAAGCCAATTTATAAGCTTCACTGCTTTTGGCATTCACTAGATTTTTGTCATACCTCCCTAATATGCCTTAAGGGTACTTGTTGATACCAAGAATTGAAACAAAGCTTATGCTTTTGGTTGCCAAGTCACTTCAGCCAGATGGAAACATAAATCTGCAGCCAGAAAATATTATTACTGTTATTTGAATTTGGAATGTAAATGGTGGCTTTGTCTTTACCATGTAAATGTTTCTTCTGTTGTAGAAAAGTCTAACATGAGAAAATATCTATCTCCTTCAGGCTTCCTTTGTTGCTGTCCTAGCAAGTTGGCTTGAATATGTTGTGAGGTCTATAACCCAGTTATAAAATAAATAATAAATGAATGTTCCACGTTCCTTTATGGAATTTATTTTCTCTTCAGCTGAGGAAGGAATAACAATGAATAAAGGGTCCATGACAAAGCCAGACTAATCACAGCAGAGCACTGCACATGTATTTAACACAGAAGGATGAACATCTCTAATATTTCATCTTGGTGCCTTTAAATCAGTCTGTCTTTATGGAATATCTATTCTCATGCAACTTCAGGGGGGTTTAGGATAATACAGTGGTACATTGATATTGAGATATTACTGCTGTACTGCACCAAAGATGTCAGAAATTGTAACCATCCCTTTATAAATCTATAAAATTCCAAAGTCAACAGTAAAGGTCTTCATTTGTTGGGATTGTGCTCCAGGCACCTGTACAATAGCAGTACTTTCTGATTGTTTGTGACCTTCTGATAGAAATGTTATTTTTCTCCATATTTTCCCTTGGAAGGTTTTATGAAAGGAGAAAAGTGATGTGAAATGGAGAGCAACCTATCACTGCAACAACTGAACTGCTTCAATAAAAGGAGTTGTTTCCTCTGTTTGAAATAAAAAAAAAGACTGGTGTACTGTTCTGAACATCAAGAGGTCTTTTTTTTATATTTGCTCCTGAGACAGGAAATGAAAATTATCTTCAAAATACAGTAACTTAATTAGCCAATGTATACCATTGTGATACATTCCAATCTCAAAATCACAGAATGGTTTGGGTTGGAAGGGACAATAAAGATCTTTTATTTCCAAACCCCCTGCCATGGGCAGGGACACCTTTCATTAGGCCAGGATGTTCCAAACCCCATCCAACCTGGCCTTGAACACTTCCAGGCATGGGGCAGACACAATTCCAGTGCAATGCTGTGTATTATTTAACAGAATTTAAACAGAGCTAATCTGATAGTAGACAGTGTCAGCTGAGGAGGGTGGAGCCTTTAAGCAGCTGGTTTTACATCAGGGTAGTCAGTGCAGCCCCATCCTGTTGCAGCAGAAGCTCCTTATTCTCTCCAGGAGGCATTAATCAGATTAAGCTGACAATTCCAGCCATTCTGACTACAGTATCTGCTTCACCTCTTTTACAACAAGCAGCAGTGAAATAAACAGGATTATTAAACTTTCCCCAGTGTGGGACAAGTCCAGACTTCTTCTCTGCAGAGGGATGGCTCTCTAGAGAGGTGCCATATTTTCTTCAGATGGAAAATAAAAATTGATGGGCCCACACTGTAGGAAACACCAGCCTCCTGATCTAAACTGGAAGTAAAAACTGATGGACCCACACTGTAGGAAACACCAGCCTCCTGATCTAAACATTGCAATTTTATCTTCTGTCCAGCCCAGTGAGACTGGAGAGCAGCAGCATCAGCCAGGCCAGGACACAACCTGAGAGAAGAAGTGAGAGTTGAGGAGAAATCAGTGATGCTTTTACGTATCCCTTGCCAACTATAAAATAAACAGCACTGGAGACTTTTCCTAATGCACAAGCATCCCCAGGGATGGCTGTGCTGCTCGGGACACCTGGTGGTTCCGTGGAGGCTCTGGGACAGGCTGTGTCCCCAGAGCTGCCCAGCCCCTGCATCCCGCTGGCTGCTGTCCGAGCCGGGAGCCAGATGGTCTGGGAGGCTGCAAAAACACAAGGACGGGCGGTTCCAGGGCAATCTGTGTTCATGCAGCCTTTCCAGGGCTGATCCGAGCCTTTCCAGCCTGAGCAGCCCCGGTGGAGCCCGGCCAGTGCCACCGCCAAAAGGCGCTGCTGTGACAGACCAGATTGTCCCTCGCTGCCAGCAGCTGCCAGGGTGCCCGGGGACCGATATCCGATATTGCTGAAAATCCAACGCAAAGCCTTTTTTTTTTTTTTAAATTTTTATATTTATTTTTTATGGCTATATCCGCGTTTCTGGCTGTCTGTCTTCATGCAGGATAAGTTTTCTGTTCTGTGAAAATCCCTGTTCTCCGAAGCTCTGGAGTTCCTGTGTGATTATGCACTGCGGGTTTTAGCAGCTAAAAGCACCATCTAGTGGCGCCGGGGAAGCTTACGGGAAACGGAACAATTCCGGTTTGTTTGGAAACATAAAATCGTCAACGTTTGAAAAGGCCTCTAAGATCATCGAGTGCCACATCTACATGTTGATTAAGCACTTCCAGAAATGGTGACTCCAACACTTCCCCCGGCAGCCAGTTCCAATGCTTAACCACCCTTTCAATAATGAAAATGTTTCCCATATCCAATCTAAATATCCCTGGTACAATTTGAGGCCATTTGCTCTTGTTCCTCTTTCCTGTTCTTTGGGACCAGAGCCCGACCCCCACCCGGCTGCCCCCTCCTGTCAGGGAGCTGCAAAGATGAAGATGATCCCCAGATCTTTGTTTCTCACAGCTGAACAGCCCCAGCTCCCTCAGCTGCTCCTCCTCAGACCTGTGCTCCAGAGCCTTCCCCAGCTCCATTCCCTTCCCTTGACACACTCCAGAGCCTTCCCCAGCTCCATTCCCTTCCCTTGACACGCTCCAGCCCCTCAATGTCTGTCTTGACATGAGGGGCCCAAAACTGAACCCCGGATTTGAGGTGTGGCCTCAGCAGCGCCCAGCACAGGGGGCAGTCACTGCCCTGGCCCTGCTGCCACGCCATGGCTGGTACAGCCCAGGTGTCTTTGGCTGTTTTGGCCACCCAAGCACACCTGGGTCATGTTCAGTCACTGTCACCAGAACCCTCAATCCTTTTCCAGCTTTTCAGCTACTCTGGCCCAGCCTGTAGTGCTTCAGGGGTTGTTTTGACCCCAAAGCAGAACGTGGCACTTTTCCCTGTTGGACCTCATCCAATTTGGAGTTGATAAACTCAAGTCAGAGACAGCAGAAGTTTCATCACCTTCCTCTGGTGTTTCTCTCCATAGGTGCTGTTGAAAGATGCTTCCTTCATGAAGGAGAATCTTGCAGGATGCACAGAAGAGCAAACCCTGCTTCATTGCAGATTCTACACCTTGCTGTCCCCCACACCACTCTTTTGCATCCTCACAAACAGGTTAGTGACAGTTTCATGCTTTTCTCCCAGAAACTGCCAGTAAATGCTTCGGTCAGAACTTAGATACTGCAGAGAGGAAAGGTTTCAAGCCGCAGTACCTGTCCTGCTCTTTTCTGCCCACTCACCACTGTCTGATCACGCATCCTCCCATCGTCCAAGACTCAGTCAGTCATGAAATCATAAAACCAAATATCAAATTAATTCAGGACAAAAAAGGCTTCCAAGATCACAAAGTCCAACCTTCATCTTAGGCTTCACAACAAGATATGATATTATTGGTGACAAGACACATCTTCAGACACAGATCTCAGCTTTGGTGTGGACCTTTCCCCAGCTGGCAGCCTGACTGACCAAACCCCTTTACTTCTACCCCAACAGACTTATGGATTCACCTGTCTTACAGGAGACTCACTCTCTAGAAACACAAATGGAATGGTTTGGGTTAGAAGGGACCTTAAATAAAGTTGTTCATCCAGTTCCAACCCCCCTGCCAGGGGCAGGGAGAGTTTCCACTAGACCACCTTGCTCCAAGCCCCATCCAAGCTGCCCTTGAGCCCTTCCAGAGATGGGGCAGCCACAGCTTCTCTTGGCAACCTCTGACAGGCCCTCACCACTCTCACAGGGAAGAATTTCTTCCTAATATCTAATCTAAATCTCTCCTTCTTCAGCTTAAAGCCATCCCCCTTGTCCTATTGCCATATCACTGTATCTGTCCTGTCATGGTGTCTCATTTTTATCATGTAGGATTTCCCACCCATTTCCCATTCCTGCCTCTAAACTGATGCAGGCCTAAGGCACCTAGAGATTAATACTGGAATGATGAAACTAAGCAATTGGGTAGTAGATTAATGATGGAAAAGAAGGGCAGGAACCAGAGGCCAGGCCTTCACCACCCGAGTTTGTGCACACTGCTTTGACAGACTTGAAGGCACATGCATTAAAATTTCTATCAAGCAGGCATCCCTGTCCACAGAACTGATCCATCTCCCTGCCCTTATCCACTTCCCTGGATCTTGTATCATGCATTGTCCCTATTGCCTTTTATTACCAGCCTTGCTTCCTGCTGATTGCAAACATCAAGGGTCAGCTTCAAATGTTGAGATCATTAACAAACCTGCAATTGGGATCATTATTAAGCTTGTGAGGTCTCACAAATTCCCTTTCCCCCTCTCCCCTCTGTTCTCTGATGCATTTTCAAGTACTTATTACTGTATTCTGTGCAGGAGAAATGCAAAAGGATTTCTGCTTGGAACTGGAATGCTGAGAGTAGTGGTGAAATCCTTCTTCTAACAAAAGTATTGGCTATGGGGTAATTCCAGTTTTTCTCCCAGTCATTTCAGTCTCAGTAGGTGATCCAGCACATTCCTCACCTGATCACACAGAGCAGTTTGGAGTCAGCCTCATTTCAATGGCTTGGGCTTAACTTCTTCAGGAAAAAATGTCAAAATCTCATGGAAATCATTGGTCTCACCAGTCCAGGGAACTTCTAGTGCAAAAGAGTCTTCTTTTCTGTAATCCATGTCCAGCTAGTGGGCTAAGAAAATTTAAGGGTAGTGATGCCCTTCAGGCCTGACAATCCATGAATTTTGATCCTTGCCTGTTGGCTGCCCCAGTGATAGCTCAGTTCCTTTGTGATGTGATTTGAAATTGTGATAACAAAATCAGTTGTAATAAATGACATATGTTAAGAACAGAAACAGTCCTTATTTTTCATATAAAATGCAGGAGGAATATACCTTGCTTGCCTTCTAATTACAAAAAAATATTTAGAGTTATCTTAAATCTAAAAATATTTAAATAAAATATTTCTGTCCATATGACTTATATAATTACAACAACACATAGTTAATACTTGGACAGATTAACTTAATTGAGCAACTCCTGGTAATATATTTTTTAAAAGTTGTATTTACCATAAGCTAGAGAAAATTATTTCCTTTTCTCTTTATAATACCTCATATCTGGTAGGTGAGTTAGGTTTTTGGCCAGTTAAATATAATCAGCAGTGCAAAAATCAGTCAAAAAAACAGTCAAGGTACCTTTAATATAGTGAGACGCACACACTCCTTGGTAATATAAGCTTGGCCAAGAGGCATCTCTTAAGCTTCTTGTAACTCTTTTTGGGGTGAAAAAGCAGGTCTTGGAGCATAAACAACAACATGAGTAACAGTAATTAATGACTGTGGTCTCTAAGCCCAGCTGGAAGTGTGAACTGAGGCGACATTTGTGTGAAACAGCAGCTCCTGCCTTCTGCTGAGTTACAGAATCAGCGAGAGCCAGGGAATAAAAGGAGCTTGAAGGGGTAAGGATGGGGTGGTGAGAGAGGAGAAAGGGGGAGCAAGGGACTCAGGAAAGCATTTTGGTGGAAGGACATTCCGGAGTCAGTAAGGACAGTAATGTTCCTGATACAGTATTTTTTCACTGGCTTTTCACTGGGAAAGATTGGATATTTCCCAGCTGAACTGCTTTCACTTGTGCAGGAGAGCAGTACCCTGGTCCCAAACCTGCTAATATAATTCAGGAGGGAGCAAACTTGTTGTTCAGGAAAACAACCTGTTCCAAATCTGTGTTTGTCTTTAAGCTGCTGAGGGTGACAGCATTAAGCACATTTCTGACTGGGGAGGTGCACACATCCTTAGAAACATACGTAGATCTTAGATTTTGCTTGAATTTTTCCTGAATCCAAGTTTTTGGTTTTCTTAGTACTGTTACAATATCACATGTGTGTGCTTTACAAAGCAAAGATGAACCTAGCACAGAGAAGAGAGAAAAATCAGAGCAAAACGTGAAGATCATCAGTTCAATGCTGACTTCATCTGCAGAATTTTACTTAACACTTAAATTGAATTAATCCTCATTCTGGGTAGTTTAATTCTTGTGATCTTTGCCTTAGCAACCCTTTCTTTCCTTTTTCATTCTGCTTTCCCATTGTAGTGAAACATGCAAATTCTGATACAGAGCAAGCTGATTTCTTTGAAACCCTAAACTCTGCTGACAAGAGAGGTTAATGCTGATTTGTCAATAGCTCATATCTGATGCATGGAGAAAATGCAGATATAAGATAAAATGTGATTGCTTAAGAGAAAGATTGAACTTAATCTGTTCTGTCTGGGTGTACAGACATCTGAAGTTTCAAAGTGCTCTTTCAAAAACATTTCTCCAGACAACACATAGTCTTTAGAGGTGTTAAAATAATCAAGGAAAATATTGGGAAATTAAAAGGAGAATGGACTTAATATAGCTCAACCATAAGCCACAGAATAGTATGAAGTGAGGTGGGATCCTTCTACAAGAAACATCACTGCAGATGAGTGTGGATCCTCTCTGGAATGTGCTAAAATCAGGGATATTTAAAGTATGGACAAAAAAAATTTTATTACATACAGACTGGCTAACTGTGCAGGTTGGAGTAGAAAAGATCCTGTGAATCCTAAAAAAGCAAAATGCAGAATTAGCAGAGAAAAAAATCGCTTCAGCTGCTCCTCCCATCATCACTGCCCAGCATCACGTGTATTCCTACATCACATCACACACTGGTCATAAAAACACAGGAGCTTTCCCTATGCCAGCCCTCTCCCATATTGTCTACCCATGGGCTCTGTGGACAAAGAATTGACTCACCAAAATTAATTTAATACTATAGTTAAACTACAAAATAAATTTTTTCTTTGGAACGATGAAGGGTATGTGGACATAACTGCACCAAGTTTCACAACTAAAGGCCATGAACCAGGGAGTTCTCTCTCAAAAAGAAAACCTGTGATCTGATGGATAAATTGACTGATTGGTCAATTATTCATTTTATGTGCAGCTTTGTTAAGAAAAGAACAGCAAATGCTTTGTCCTGTCAGCACTCAATCTAGGATTCTGACTCTTAGAGGGTTTAGGCACTTGACTCCTCTACAGTTGTTGGAAAACAGGAGCTGGAAACAAACCTGAGTGCTAAACACCTGCTGAGTATTTGGTACTTGCATAGTTCAGGGGAGGAATCTGGGCAGAAAAGCCCAGTTTCAAAAAGGAGCCACCACAGAAGTTGAATACTATTTTATGGGGAAGGAGCTATCTGACTTGGCTTCATTACAGATTCACACATTCAATCACACCAACATCACTTTTCAAATACCATCTCTTACAAATGGATGTTGTTAACTTTCCCCGACAGTAAAGGCACAGCATGTGATTTTCATCCATCAGAGGAAGCTTAATAAATCAACCAGTACATTACAGCTTCACGCCAAGTTAGCACCTTCATCATGGAATGAAATTAGCAAAGCAAATACACTGGCTAATTGTGAAATATGCTAATTACCAGCTCAACCCGTGAAATAAGGCATGAGTGATGTGTGACGAGCTTTGTACAGAGTCGTGAACGCTTGGAAATGCGACACTTAAATAAAGTCTAAAACTGCTTATGCAGAGAGAAAGGAGAACAGACAGGGCTAGGGAACAGGCATGGTGGAAAAATATTTTCATAAGAAGTTTGAAACCTTTTCGCTTCTGCTACTCTCAAGGGATTAAAGGCTGGGAGTAGGGAAATGCACTGATAACAGGCTACAGACCATTTTCCATCTATTTCACACCAATCTGAATCTATTCAAGGTCATTACCAAAGAGAACTGAGCTACCAGTTTGGGATGAATTCACAAGTTGGCACAGTTTGACTTGAAGTCAACAGCATGGTGGTTTTCCATTGGTAGAGAATTTGTCCTTTCATTTGATGAATTCAGTCTCTTTTGCTCACCAACCAGGCACTGACAGTTGGGTTTTGCAAATGTCTTCATTTTTGAGAACAGGAAGATGATTCACCAGCCTAGGGCTTTCTCTGCCATTCACCTTGGCTCTTATGGAGACTCTTAATTTTCATTTCTACACAAATCTCCTACTTGTGTTTTGTACTTGTCTTCTAAATTATGTAGTGTTTTCTGTATTAAAACTCCTCCTCCCCAGATTTTCATCCTGCTAGAGGAGGGGAAAAAAGGCTCTGAGAGGATAAAGTCTTACTGTGGCTCATCAACAAGGGAGGATTCAGGGATGCAGAGAATGAGCCCTGTTTGATAAGGTTTTCCATTTAATGCCCAAAAGTTCTTCCCCTCTGCTCTGCTCTTGTGAGACTCCACCTGGAATACTGCATCCAGCCATGGGGCCCATGCACAAGAGGGATGCTGACTTGCAGGAATGAGGCCGGAGGAGGCCATCCATATGATCAAAGGGCTGTCTCTGCTGTGGGGACAGGCTGAGAGAGTTGGGGTTGTTCAGCCTGGAGAAGAGAAGGCTCAGGAGAGAACTTAAAGCCCATTCCTGAGCCTAAAAGGGCTCCATGAGAACTGGATAGGGACTTTTTGCAAGGGCATGGAGTGACAGGACAAGACCAAATAGCTTTAAGGTTTGGATTAGATACTAGGATGAAATTCTTCCCTGTGAGGGTGGTGAGGGCTGGGCACACACTACCAACAGCAACTGTGGATGCCCCTTCCCTGGAAATGTCCAAGGCCAGGCTGGATGGGGCTTGGAGCAACCTGGGATAGTGGAAGATGTCCCTGGCCATGGCAGGGGGGTGGAACAAAATGATCTTTAAGGTCCCTTCCAACCCAAGCCGTTCTGTGATTCAATGATTCCATGGTAACTGTTATCAACTCCTTCCATGGAGGTCAACCCACACAGTTTACTCACATGTAGGGTTGAGGTTCAGAGCCAAGCCTTCAGAGGCTTTGAAAATGTCTGAAAATGTCCTTATATTTTGACTTCTGAGTATGGGATTAAGCCTTATTCTGTAACAAACAAGAAAATTCTATATCTTTGAATTCAGAAAATTAGTACCTGAAGCATTCCCAGCTATCCATTAGATTCTCATAAATTCTCATGCAAGCTTTTTTTAGAAAGGTCACCTGAAAAAAAGGTAGTAACTCAATGATAACTTTGATTTATACAGCACAATGCTGTTGCCAGAACATCTTATCCCCAGCCTTTTACACTCCCACCCTCCCTCATGCCAATATGTGTGTGATGGGCAATAGATTGTAAACTGCAGTCAAAGTGCAGCAGCTCTTTGCCTCCAGAAACCACAGAACAAAATAATGGGTGACCACGATAAGTGGAAAGTAGCTTGAAAGTTGTGTGAGGGGAGGTTTAAGTTCAATATTTGGAAAAAAGTTCTTCACCCAGGGGATGGTTGGGCACTGGAACAGGCTCTCCAGGGAAGAGGTCACGGCCCAAGGCTGAAAGAGCTCAAGAAGTGTTTTTACAACACTCTCAGGCACAGGGTAGGATTTGGAGTGTTCTGTACTAGGCCAGGAGTGGGAATCAATGATACTTGTGGGTCCCTTCCAACTCAGCACATTCTATAAATCTATTCTATGAAATAATAATGACCCTGTAGGGTTTCTAGCGAGGCAGTCTGAGAGGCAGAACTCTGGCAGGAGTCAGTTGCTGGCTTATCCCAACACAGAATGGGTCAGGCTGGAAGGGACCACAGTGGCTCATCTGATCCAACCTCCCTGCTCAAGCAGAATTACCCAGAGCACAGGGCATGGGGCTGTGTCTGGAATATCTCCAGTGAGAGAGACTCCTCTGGACAATCTGTTCAATGCTTGGTCACTGCACAGGAAAGAAGTTCTGCCTCCTGTCCAGGTGGAACTTGCTGGGATCAGTCCCTGCCCGTTCCTCTGGTGCCATTGCTGGGCCCTGGAGCAGAGCCTGGGCCCTGCTCTGAGCCTCCCTGCACACAGGGACACCCAGGGCTGAGGGCCCCTCTCAGCTGTGCCTCCTCTCCAGGCTGAACAGCCCCAGCTCCCTCAGCCTTTCCTCATCAGGGAGATGCTCCAGTCCCTCCATCATCTTTGCCACCCAGCACTGGAGCCACTTCAGGAGCTCCGTGTCTCTCTTGTCCTGAGGAGCCCAGAACTGGACACAGCACCCCAGATGTGCCTCAGCAGGGCTGAGCAGAAGGGCAGAATCCCCTTCCTGAGCCTGATGGGACACGGCTAACAGGATTTTGTTAAGTGTCTTTCAGAGTCCCATGCAATGTTGGCAGAAAATAAAACCCATTTTAAAATTATTTTTTGGCGAGACCACTGATTCACATTTTGCTTCCTGGGAGATTGTATTGTGGCTGCAGAGCAAGGAGCACTTAAAACAAACATACATGAGTTTAAAGAATGGAAGAACTAGTTCCCAATTATTTTTTTTAAATTATTGTTGCATCTTGAAGGATTAAAATAACTGAGCCAATTTATCAAAAGTTTACTGCTGGATCCTAGAAAGCTGTCCCGTCCCTGGAAGTGTTCAAGGCCAGGCTGGATGTGGTTGTAAGCAACCTGGCTTAGAGCAGCATCCAGCTCATGGCAGGATGTTGAAAAGAGATGATGTTTAAGGGCCCTTTCAACCCAAACCATTCTATGACTCTATGCCTCACCCTGTCATGAAAGGATATAGATGCTGTGTTGCCTCTATCACAGCATCATTAGAATTAAGACTGGAAAAGAACTTTAAGATCATGCAGTCCAACTGCCAGGCTGGACCACCACCATGTTCACCATGAAACCATGTCCTTAAGTGCTGTATCCACATCTTGTCTGAACACTTCCAGGAATGGCAACTCCCCAGCTTCTCTGGGCACTCTGCTCCAGTGCTTTACCACACTTTCTATGGTTTTTTCCTAATATCCAACCTAAAACCCCCTTGTCACAACTTGAGGCCTTTTCCTCTCTTTTTGGTACTTGTCACATTGGAGAAGGGATTGACCCCCCCAGCTGTCCCCTCTTTTCAGGGAGTTGTGCACAGCCAGAATATCCCCCTTGAGCCTCCTTTTCTCCAGGCTGAGCCCCTTTCCCAGCTCCCTCAGCTGCTCCTCCTCAGGCCTGTGCTCCAGAGCCTTCCCCAGCTCCATTCCCTTCCCTGCACACGCTCCAGCCCCTCAATGACTTTCAGAGAAAGAAAAATGAGATCTCAAACTCTGCTAAATTGTGGAATTAGACTATATTAACCTCATTTTCTTCCCATTTGCTGGTGGCCTAAATCAGTCACTAAAGTCATGCCTGCATGAAGCTGATCAGTCTGACAGGAGACTTGGGCATGAGATTTTAGCATTTGGGATTTTAGGTGTATAAGAGACGTGGAGGGGGAGAAGGGTGATGTAAAGGGACCCAGTGTATTTAGAGGAACTTACATGTTCCTCAGTACATTTCCCTTGACAGTTTGCAGAAATACAGTGAGTCAGCTGTCATCATATAATATATTAGTATAAAACAGTGTAAAAAGGGACAATATGCTTAGGCACTGATTAAAGAGAAAAGGGGAAAGGAAAAAAAAAACCTCCAAAGAACCAAGCTCTTTGTTAGTGAAAGGGAATTGTGTGAAAGTTTGGAAATGTGCCTCTGCTCAACTTCAGGAATTAGTTTTCAATTAGTTGGAAGTATTTTCATTCTGGCTGCAAACCAGCCCAAAGACCACCTGCTGTGAAATAAAGGAGCACAGACCAGCGGTTATTATAGCAATAGCCATAAGTTTATTGCTTATTGGTACTAAACTTAAATTTTAGTAATTTTGAATTACTGAGTTAGCTTAGATTTATGGAGATGCAGGATCATTTAGAACTGCAGTCATTCCAGAAGGGTATATTATCTAAACCAATTTTCTTATAGTGATGCAGTTGCAATACCATAGTTATGGTTGTATCAGCCTTTCCATTACAAACTCCTATTTTCAGGGGTTTGTAATTTGACCGTAAAAATTCACTCCTTGTTGAAACGTGGCATACAAGGTCTGAGATGAACATCTCTTTTTTTTTTTTTTTCAAAATTTGAAGACAAAAAATTAGATCTGTTCAGCCACTTCTAATGCTCCAAATCTACAAACAGGAAAAGTGACCAAACAGAGGTTGGCTGTTTGACATCCTTCAGTGTCCTTTTACCATAATTCAGAAGAGAATCTTCTTGGCAGGTAGAACATGGCAAATTCTAGTGAAAGGTGTTCCTGCCCATGGCTGGAGGTTGAATTAGGTGAATTTTACAGTGTCTTCCAAGCCAAATCATTCTAAAATCCTGTAATTCTATGAAATTGCTCCTGTGGTGTGATGGGCAGGAAAACCAGTCATACACATTTTTGGACCCACTTGGGGGAAGATTTGCTCTCCTGTGTAGCTTCTCTAATATGTGTGTATGAGACTTCAAGATTCATAAAACAGTTACAAGCAACTTTTTAAGACTTTTTAGATGCAAAAAGATGGCAAAAAGTTTAGAAATCTTTAGAAAGTGAAACAGTTCATGGAAATCATGGGCCTTAAGAAAACACTTCCTCTGGTTTATTTTTGGTCTTTTAGATATTTTGATCAGAAGCATTATCAACCCCTTTCTGCTAAAAAATTCCCATGACTAACTGAGCTAAAATATTAATGTTAACCCACATTATTTCAACATTGATTCAATTTATTAATTTTAATTCTGATTTATTTATTAGCATTCCCTCATAAATCAGTAATGCTGATGTATTAGCTCAACCTGCTCATTTCAGCTGCCCCTCTCTATCCACTAGAAGGCACACCTTACATTCTGATTAATGTATTTATAAACTGGAGACTTATTCTGAACCATGTTTAATAGCTCTTCTCTTTTTCCATCTGATCTTACAATAATGCAGATAAGGTCTGACATTTCAACCAACACAAAATATTTTAGTTTTGGCTGTAGCATTAAATGAATCTAGCAATGATTATTTTGCCTCTGGCTGCTAATTATTGCTGTGCAGTATTTGAGAAATACTTAAAACCATGGACTGTGTAAACCTGCAGCAAAGTTTGCCAAGTCACAGTTGGATGAAGCACCTGCACAGCAACTGCTTGGGAAAAGACTTTTCTTAATCTCATGGTGCATTTGGCTGCAACTGAGACTCTGGAAAATCACCCCTGTGTAAGCAGTTCCTTGAATTATGAGAAGGATTTGTGGTTTTGTTTATGTGGTTAATAGGCCATAGAAATGGAAGGGTTGGGTTAACCTCGGAAAGGACGTCACACACAATTCCTTGAGGGGTTTATCCAATGCTCAAGGAATTCAATGGCAAAATGCCCACTGATAGCAAAGAATTGAAATTAAATCAACAATAATAATAAAAAAAAGCCTCCACAGTGTATTGTATTCCTAGGAATCTGGACCTTGATATGATTTAGAAAGTAGAAATGACATGATTCAGCTTTAGATACACATTTTATACCTATCTAAAATAAATGTCTCTGATGAGGAATAGGAATAGGTGTCAGCCCTAGATCTAAGGTACAAATCTCTGTCTGATTTATTAATTATAAAATAAAGTATTATAAGTCAGTATTTATTAATGTATAAAATAACATTCTTTTTCTATTATTGAGATTTTAATCTTTTTTAAAGCCTCTAAAACTGACTTTTATTTAATTCTGTAATTATGAACAAAGTTGGCAAAAAGTTGAAGTAGCATAAAAAGCTAGGGGTAGCACCAGGATTTATTTCTGCTGGCATCTGAATCTTTGAGCTCAAGCACTTAAGCTTTTGTACTGGCCAAACAATTTACAGTGCTTACAGTTTACTTTATTCAGCCAGAATATCTCAAAAAACAAAACAGAAGTGTTGTATGGAAAACTATTCACCATCCATGGAATCTTGAAAAGTGCTGCTAAACTGTGTGATCATGGAATTATAGAATCACTGAATGGTTAGGGCTGGAAAGGACCTTAACAATTGTCCAGTTTCAAGTCCCTTCCATGGGCTGGGCCACCTTCCACTGTCCCAGGTAGCTCCAAGCCCTGTTGAATTGGCCCTGAACACTTCCAGGGATGGAAGGGATGTTTTGAAAGAAATTTTTCTGTAGACTTAAATACATAACTTTAATCAAGCAAACTTGATAATCTTGGTTTAATGCTGAGCTGGTAAAATATTTTACAGTTATCTTTTTAAGTTTGCATTATGAGCTTTATAATAGATATAATTAAACATTTCTGTAATTGTATTTGCATTGGTGTCCTTGAGACTGGGCAATTATTGAAGGTCAGCTCTGATGACAATATTTTTCTTAGAATATAAAATACTAACTGTAGGTGAGGTCAAGGAACTATCACCTTTTCTATCTAAAAAATCAGGGCTTGGAAGTACCACAAATTGGAGGCATCCTTCAGATTTAGAAATGAATTTTACATCCAATACAGTTCTGCAGGGAGAAAAAATGAATTAGATATTCAAAGAAGTTGGTTGGTCTCTCTAGATAACCCAGAATCTCAAAGAAGCAATTCAGGATTATTTGTCTCCCTTACACAGGGGTTATTTTGATGATGGCATGAGCAGAGTTTCAGCTTCAGTGGACTCTGGTCCCAGTTTATGAAGTGACCCCTCCATGAAAAACCCAGGAGGAATTGTCCAGCAGGTGGAATTGGTCTGCACTTTCCTAATTCCATATAGAATTTATTGAATCCATATAAAATATATTGAACATTTAAGACTGCAATGGGGATTTTTTTATGTTCTCTCTGATGGCAGTGAGACAGAGGTGAATAATTCAAAATCAGAACTGGCAGAAAAGTGCCTCTAAACCATGATAATTTTAAATTATCACACTTTTTTCCCAATTCTGGTACAAAATGTGAGAGGGAAACAGCAAAGATTTTTTACTAGACAAAATAAAACAAAATAGATGCTATTTTGGATCAGGTCAAAAACAATGTTTGTTTTCATCCTTTTAAAGCATTTTGTTTCCAAAGCAGGTTTTTTTTACACATTCTTAAGTGGCAAGTTAACTCACAGTTTGGAATGCTCCTGAGATAGAAAAATCCTTGCAAATTGTACTTTCTCACGCACTGAAAAATTTGTTTCTGTAAAATTGGCATATTCTAATATTCTTCTGAGGGGGGAAAAACGAAAATGTTCAATTGGAAAATTTCTGAACATAATCAGTAAAAATATATAGCTATTAGGAAAAGTGGCAAGCAAGGTTTGGATGGCAGCTTATCTTTGCTGTTGTTTTTTAACCCGGTTTTGGTTTGGTCACTGTCAGTGAGAGGACACTTGGCTTTGTCAATGTAGCTGTTGTGTTCAGGTATTCCATCTTCATTTCTAGAACTGCCTGCTGCCTTCTTCCCACATGGAAGATTTATTCACACATTCTTCTTGCTTCACAGCAAAACAGGGACCTGAATTCTCATGGGATCTCACCTTTTCAGGTCTGATGTCTTTTATTCTTGCTTTACATATTGGGCATGAACAATAGTTTTATTTTATTTCATTTTAGTATTCTTATCCTGAAATTCATTGCTCTAGATTAAAATCTGGGTTAAAAAAAAAAAAAAGGGTATAAAAAAAAAAATCTGGGTTTAAAAAAAAAAGGGTGACAGCAATGACAAAGACAACCATGTTTATGAAACACAAGCATGGGTGTTGGGAATGGATGATCTTTTGGGTTCCTTCCAACCCAAACCATGCTGTGATTCTATGAATTGGAGAGTTGTAAAAATTCTTGTGCTTAGTTCAAGCCAAGCAAAAAAAAATCCATTGATTATGTAGAGAAAATAGGATCATCATAAGCATAGACATGGATTTATACTAAGGGATGAAACAGTACCAGCAAATAAAATGGACCTTTCACCAGAGGAACGTGGCATTATGGAATGGTTGTTGCTTCCAGTCAAAGCTTTGCTCAGGAATCTGCTAACAAATGGTGGGAAGACTGTGGGACCCAGCTCAAATCTGTGCCATGGAGCTGGTTTGCTTGTTTGTATAGATGGAGTCTGGGGAATTGGGTTTTGTTCTTTTCTATTTTTTTTTTTTAATATATATTTTGCAAAGAAAGAAAACCTCAGTAAATACGCTCCACCTTCTTATGTATGTTTCCCTGTTTGCTAATGGGCATAAAAATCCTGACCTCTTTTGCAAAGATCCTTGAGATCTGCTGACATAAATGCTGTATGTCAGCAAAGTTTTTTTGTCAGCATTATGAACATAATCATTTCTAAGGACAACAAATTTAGATCACAAAGTCATTGCTGGGAGTGAAATGACTTTGGCACCCCTCACTGCAATGTAGAACTATTGGTGTGATTAGGGCCAATAAAGTTGGGACAACTTTGGTTCTTCCAGCCAAAACTGTGGCTAGCTGGCAAGTAAAAAACTGCTGAGCCTCTGCCAGATACTGCATGCACAGCTGTATAGATTATGTGCCATTGCTTTTCCATCAGTAAAACAGAGCCACAAATCCAATTTTCATGACTGGAGTAATGTTGTAAGGGAATTTGTTTGGGATAAAAAAAAGGACATGACCTATATCTTGAAACAAGAGCTTAAATATTTTTTTTGTCAGGTTATCTTCACTGCTTTTTTTTTCTTCATACAAATCCAATAAAGTGCAAACTAGTAGCATTAGTTTACCTATTTCTATAGGGATCAAAAACTCCTGTTGTGATCTAGAACTTTACTGAGACATGCAAAAAAAATGCCCCAAAACCAGAGAATGAACTAGAGTGTGTTCAGTATTCTAAGGAACTAAAAAAAGCTCTCAGGGAGTGACATATCCAGGGTGCAATATGTGCCTAAGAGCACTGTTTTAGGGAAGCACCAAATATTACTATAAAAATATTCTTTTTCTTTCTATTTCTTCCAACCAAGGTCTCTAAATGACCATGGAAACAAAGACAGAATCCTCTGGCATTTCCCCCTTCACCTCCTGAGACCCAGGGTGTAAAGACAAAAATATTCTAAAAATCATGGGAAGGAAAAGTTTAGAGTGACTGGAAGATACTGGGACAAGACAACTACAGTAAATAAAGAGAGTGTAACCTGATTTCAAGAAAAACATTTTGGATTTTCTTGGTGAGCTTTCCAAAAAGACTCAAAAAAATATGACTCTGGGAAGTAGTTTTTGAGGTATGACTGAAGAGGTTAATTGCAAGTTCCAAATTCATTTAGTGGAGGGTTTGTGAGTCAATTCTGAATGGTACAATAAAGAACAGTGAAAAATGAACTTCTTTATTTATGAAGTCAAGTGTGATATAACTTTATGCTGAGTGGTCAGATGTATCATTAACATGTTCCAGCTTGTTAATTTGTTATTCTTTGAATAAAGATCTGAATTTGTAATGCTAAGTACCAAAACAATCTGAATTAGAGAGAGACCAAACGTTCCTTGTAGTTGTAATGTGTTAATCTTTAATCTTCACTTCTTTCAGAAAATATTAAAATTTATAGCTCAGACTTTGAATAATGGTTTTGAATAAATGTTGTGGTTAGACACCACAGTTAGTGGCTGTAAGGACAAGCCAGCACTGGGTGTCTTGAACTGTCATGACCAGGTACCCTTACCTTGCCTAAATCATTGCTTACATTGACAGTAGCCAAATAGACCAAAAAGCAAAATGAATGAACACAAAACAGAGAGTGGAGTCAATGTAGATTTCTTCTTTGAATAAATAAATAAATAAATAAATAAAATCTGTTGTTTCCTAGGGCAAATTAAATTTTCTTGTTCGGCTTTGACCATTTCACCAGTTTATGTTTGTTCTCTTTCAGTGTACTTTTATTGATAACTCAAAATTAAATTTTCTTTCAATGAGCTCTCAGTGTTCTGACTTAATTGCAATTTCCCCCAAATTCAGTGATCTTTTTTCCTGTCCACTGATTTTGCCAACCTAAACTGAGGCATTTCTTCACTAGAACCAGCATGCCTGTCCCTGTTCATTTTTGTTTCCCTCTGCTGAAATCGTTATCCAACCAAATGTGCTGTAGTCCCCCGGTTTGAGACTCACTTCACTCTGAGTCTCTGGGATTTTTTCCACCATAAATTTAGATTCAGAATTCCCTGCCCAGTAGGAGAGGGAGGAAAGATGCTTGCTGGTCATTTGCATATTTTAACAGACGGAGCTGCTTTTGCTGTGCAGCTGTCGATGCAGAAGAAATATTCTTTGGGGTAAAGCACTAGGCTGGGCAAAAAAGCTTGTGAAGGCTTCCATCTCTTCCACTCCTGCTTTTCCACCAATTGGAACAGAAGAAACTTTCATGGTATAAGATTATCTACTCTCCATTGTCACAAGGACAGATATTCCTGGTGGCTCCTGGAAAGCTCAGCTCTTCCACACACTAAAATCCTTTCTGTTTTAATACTCCAAGAGCAGGTGATTGTGCTTTTGCTAATCAAACAGACTGGATTCAATTTTGCACTCGATCCATAAAGCATAAAGATTTTAACTGAATGGTCAGCTGTGGCATCTGCTGCAGCAAAACTCCACATATTCTTCCTGGGAGAAATCAAGGCTTAGGACTGCATTAAATTCTGCTTCTTTTGCAAACTAGGTATTTGCTAGCATAAAAAATAATAGAGATTGATAAAGAAAGGAAAAAAAAAAGCTTTAAATCTGTTACTGAGATGGTAGAATGGTAGGATTTATCTGTGTATTTTTAATTGACTGAAATTCAGATATGCAGGAGTGTTACTAATTCAAAGTATATTGATAACATAGAGGTCTGAAAGCTAAGCTGAACATGGACGTTGTCAATGGGGAAAAATAAAAGCCATCCTGAGTGAGTTATTCAGCATACCACAATACATAATATCTAATGTAGAATATTCCCCTGAAGCTGTCCCATTTTATTAAAAGTGAGGAAATATTGATGATTAGCTTATACTGAGCACACAGGTATTAGAAAACTAAACATGGATGTGAATATTCCAGTGTGACTGGATTTACTGAGCTGAAGCAATAAGGATTCATCTTGTCTTTTGGTAATGGTGCCTAATATGTCTGATTTTCAGAAATCTTCCTTTATATTTATGTTTTTCAGGTTTCAGGTTCTGAGCATGGTGATTTGATGTGCCTATTCAATTAAACTGTGTCCAAAATTGCTATGAGGATGGAGGCAGTTCCTGAGTCAAAGGCAATAGCACCCAAATATTGACAGGAAAATTTAAAAAATAGGAACAAAAGACACAGAGGGCAAATAGTATTTTATATATGATGGACTGCAGGGAAATAGCAATGAGTCAGTAACTCTCTCTATGTATCCAACCTTTTGTTCTGATCATTGCTGTGTGACCCAGAGCATATTTATCAACCTAGAAAGTTTTAATTTAACTCTTATTTCAGTTCCCCGATACATTTGCTGAGCTACATTTCCCACCATGCTCTTTGTTAGAGCATAACCCAGTTATTTCATATTCTTCACTCCTCAGTGCAAATGCCATGTCTTTTTTTTTTTTCTTTTCATTTATTTTGTATTTTATGAGCTCTGTCCAACAATACTGCCCACATATTTTAAAAGTGGCGACATAAGGAGTTATTTGCAAGAAGTCTTGAAGCACCATCAAGGACACCTGCTTGCAGGATTGTATTAAATTGAGATCAGCCAACATTACAGTGTATTTCAGCACTGGAATCAGCCAAAAATATGTCCCTAGCAGTGCTATTTTCATTATTCAGACCTTCACCCAAAATCTGTGTAACTGCCTCTTAAATTAATTTTCACACTTGCCTGTCTCTATAACTAGCTGCAGCAGTGTGCTGTGTATTTTAACTACAAGGAAATGTTGCAGGTAGAAGATTTCTCCCTGAAGTCTCTCGAATCCTCCTTAAATTCAAGCCACGGTCTCTCAGTCCCATGCTTGCAGTGGGGGGCACCTGTCATCTTTTTCATCACAGCAAGCTGTGCCCTAGATTCTGCACCCCCTCCCCTTCCCACCATCCAGGTACGTGTGAGTGTGTGTTCTTTTCTCACTGAATTTTTTATTCAATAAATAAATAAAATTTTCCTGAAGTTGCTAAGGTCTCAAAGGTGCAGGAACTTGTAATATGAAAAAAAAAATAAAAAAAAAGAATAAAAAAGAAAAAAGAAAAGAAGGGGAAAAAAAAGAGTTCAAAGAAAGACAGCCAAGGTAGAAAGGAAAATATCAGTTCTGTGGGACATGACAGGAAAATGGAGTTGTTCCAAACTCACATCAGTAGAAGGGATGGGAAATACTATTAAAGTTCAAATAAATGTCATCTTGATCTTATTCATTTAGGTGAAACTTGTGTGGGTTTGCTGCAAAACCTAGAAAGAGAATCTACATTCTTGGGGGTGTTGGTGCTACAAGCTTTTACTGGTAGCAACATACAGATTTTCCAGTAAGGGAATAATTAATGGTACCATAAGGAAATTATCTCTTTCATACCAGTAAGATGCAGCTGTACTGGGTTCCTCTTCCTCTTAGCTGATGTGTCCACTGGGCTTTACTAATACATTAGGCATGTCTTACAGCTCAGCATCATCTTTTCCTAAAATCAGATTAAATCTCAGAGTTTTCAGTGTTTTCACAGAATCACAGAATCATTAAGTTTGGAGAAGACTTCTAAGATCATAAATTCTAAACATTTATCCAACATCACTGTCCAGCCCCAGACAAAATCCTTAGGAGCCACCCCCACACACCTTTTGAGCAGTTGCAGGTGACTCCACCACTTCCCTGGGCAGTCTGTTCCAATGCCTGAGCAATGCTTTGCCCCTCTTCTGACAAATCCTGTAAGTTGAAGCCACTGCCAAAGTCTCCTTTATTATATGGTACATCACATCAAAACCTTTGGGACTCAGTGCCAACATTCTGTATCTAAAGGTCTCATGTTTCTATCTCAGCAACCATGAGATGTCTTAGAAGCAGAGGAAAATAATTCTGAGATTATTTTCTACAAGTAATTTTCACTTTTAACTTCAGGCTTGGAGCAATTTGGTCTAGTGAAAGGTGTCCCTGCAGGGGAAAAGAGGATCTTTAAGGTTCTTTCCAACCCAAACCATTCCTCAGTTCTGTGATTCCATCTAAATAAGAATCAACAAACAGAAGCAATTTATCCCTACCCTGCTTTGAGTAACCTCTCCTCTCCACCTTTCTGTGTGGAGCACAGATTTCACTCCTTCACAAAATGCTCAATCACTGCAGGCCAAATATTCAACATCCAAACCTTTTGATTTTTGATTTTGATTTGGAGTGGGAGCAGCAGAGGATGGACAGATTTCCATTAGTAAACCTAGGATGCATGAAGATGATTTCTTGAAAGATGAGGAAGTCTTATACATTAAAATTAACAGTTTTATATAAGAACAGCACTGATGCTAAAATGAGTTTTTGTTCTGTCTCTGTACTGATAAAAAAATCAGCTTGTTTGTTGATATGGTTTTGATTGTGGGCCAAAAGTAAGCATTTGAAATGTGTCTGTGAAATGTCTCAAAGGGATGTTGGTAGGCAGCCAGTGTCAAGGATCTCCTTGAGATTTATTTTGAGCCCCTAAATAATTCCATTATTAGGATATTGCCTGGCTTAAATTATAAGTGCTGATGCTTTTAAATAAATAGTTTAAATTAGAAATAATTTTATCTGAATTAAATTATAAATAATTTTCTTGGAAAGGACAGATGTCCAAGATGGATAACACTTCCTTCTAGCCAATCTTTAATCACAGTCATCTTAAAGCTGTGCCTGGGCAGAATTCTCTCAGTGGTGTTTCTCATACCTTCCTTATGTTGTCAAATTCAGATGGCTTGGTGACCCCTTGCAAGGTGGTTCAGGAGGATTGTTTAAAGTTGCTGATTTATAGCAGCCCAGTTCAGGAGATGTGGCTTCTTTTACTCACATGTTTGTAGCTTTGGGTGCTACAGGTCACCTCAGGGATTTCTTCTCATGCTGGTTTCTTGATTAAAACAGGAGGGTCCTTGGGATATGAGCTTTTTGGACAGTGCTGAATGCAGTGGTGCTGGAGTTCATGTCCTCAAAATGTTTTCATAGCATGAGCAATCAGCAATAGCAGGCTCAGGGTGTACAGGGCTTACCCTGGGCTTCTGCAAAAGGGGAATTTGGCCTGCTGAAAAAACCTCATACTGAAGTGAAAGGAACCTCAGAAACCTGATACTGCTATCATACTTCCAGCACACACTAATTTATCTTTTCCACCCTCCATGTGGCAATTTTCCAGATGAGATTTCTAAGGCCATTGTCTTTTGCCAGATATTTAAATATCTTTTTTAAATTTTTTCTTTTGCATCTGTCTTAATTCTACTGAACTCATGAGGGAACTCAAAACAAACAAAAAAATTTAAAAAGAATGAGACAGAGAAAGAAGTTTAAAAAAATAGACAAACAAACCCATAAAAATGATAATTGCTAAGTTATCATTTGCTTGCTCTTTTCCAGTCTAGCTGCTGCAGCAGCTCCTCGCTCGTCTTCCACTCCGCCTTAGCTCCCAAATGGTATCAATTATCCACAAATCTCACAGGGCCTGCACCATCTGAATAACAATTCATTAACCTTCACTTTCCTCCTGCTGATTAACTCGCCCCCACCACCTCCCCGATGCAGGAGACAGCATGTCGGAAATTCAGCCAAACTTTTTAATTATGCAAATAATACAATACCCGGAGATAATTATTTAGCCCAGGACTCAGGCTGTATACTCGACACTCTGCTCTGCTCTCACAGGCTTTTCAGCTCTGCTCTCTTCCTTACATCATCTTGGTTGTGTCAAGGAGAATGAAGGATTTTCAGTTTCGCTCAGTGCAGGTGATCACTCCCAGAAGCTGCGCGCAGATGTGCCAATACTTGGGGAAGAACAGGCTGCTGCAAGGCTGGCCAGGGAATACAAAAAGCCACTTTAAGTTTTCAGTATCTATCTTTCAGCTCCAGCAGCATCCAGATGAACCCTGCGTGGATCCAAAATCTCTCACTGCAGGGCTGAGTTTTGCATCTTACATCTGGTAGGATCCCATCTGCGCAGCTCAAGTCTTTGCACTGCTCGTGTCTGCTATGAAACTGCTGAGCACTCCTCACTTTTTAGCAGTCAAACCCCTCTCTTTTTCCAGGCAAATTTAATAAATGAAAATTGGAAATCAAGTTTAAACCTCCAAACTTTTCTTTTTGACAGAGACAGCTTAAAAGCCAAACGAATTTATGACCAGAGTTTTGTTTTGTACAGACACACACAACTTTCACCCAGAGCTAACTCTGGAATGGCAGGATGGATTTGTTTCCAACTCTCTAGCACGCTTTCTGACAGACACATATGGGATTATTTCTATTATGCACAGGGCAAGCTTCTGAGCACATGAGATTTGGAACTTGGGTCTGAAATCAGTTCACCTCTTGGCTCTGACAGAATCCCATAAATACATCTTTGCACCAGAACAAACTTACCTTTGGAACTCTGGCTGGTCTGTTGAGTTTATTTACCCATAAATAGGGGTGGCATTGCTTTATGAAGAATTTTAAAATCTCTGAACTGGAACTTTCTTAGCATTACAGATCACATCGGCAATATTGAATTTTGCCATCTGCTACATTCATCTGACATCATTCCTGTTTAAAGAAAAGAACTGATTTTGCCTGATAACCAGCTTCAAATATAGCAGCATAAACAAATCTTTGTGAGATTAGACAATGCAAAATTCATGAAAAATTGGCAAAAATTTATATGTCTCAATTTAACAGTGTTTAAATTTCAGGTCATGATTATGTAGTCAATATCTCAAATTTTTTGCAAGGAATTTTTTAAAAGTTCAAGATTTCAAACACATTTAGACTGATTTCACTCTCCAGGATGTATAAGAGAAAACCTTTGATTATAGACATACAAATGACTTCAAAATAAGAAATAATAATGTCAGACCTTTCTTTAATCTGATAGTTCTTGTTTTCTTAGACATATCAGAGTAGCTGAATATAATTACTTCAGTCTGGTGAGAGTGACAGTGAAGATACAGGCAAAATAAGGCCTTGTTCTTAAATAAGTTTTTAAGCTCAAGTAAGAATTGCTAAATCAGACATGGACTATGAAGAATTTTTTCCCAGCTGCTTCTTAATGGAAGTCCACTCCTCCTTGATATCTTGATTGTTTTTCAGGAAAACCTCCTTTTTTCAGTGAATATGAGCTACTCATATCATGGTGCTGGAAGGTTCATCACCTAAAATCCAGTATTTCACAGAAAATACACTGCCTAATCTCTCCTGTCAGTCAAACTCAATCCACTAGGAAGCTGAAAGAGCTTGGGGTGACACAAAATGTGTAAATGTCCATATGACTAAGAACTGTGAAAACAGATTCATTTTCCTCTCATTTTCTTAGTCTTGCAGGCAGTCCTTTACTCAGGCTATTCACTTCTCCAGGGCTCATCCTTAGGTATTCAGCTGTTCTCATACTTTGTACAGGAAACCACCCAGAAGAAAGATGTGACAATAAGAAGTCCAAACTCAACCTTTAGACCAAATGCCAAAAGTTATTTAAGAACCTGGTGCTTATGGAAATACCTGTCTCACAGATTTGCTGAAAACCTTTAGCCATTACTGACCACAATGGAAGAGTCAGATGCTCTTACTTAATTTGTTATGTGTGGTGCTGCATAAATAATTTCAGGCACCCAAGTTTTAGCACTTCAGTCTATGCAACTGGAGAAGATCACACTGAAAAGCAGAGTCAGTGAAGGAAAAAGCAGCCTTAGCTCTCTGGCCCACATTGCATTTCTCTGATTTTATTGCTTTATATCAGTGCTACCTGTGAGCAACTCTTTGCCTGCCTAGGGCTTGCTTCTGTCCTTTACAGTGGCCAGAAAATGACAATATGCAGAAATCATGTTGAGAAGGTAAACAAAGAACAATGTCTGATATTAATGAAGCATTTGGGACACAACATCAGGTCTCTGCCAGGATTGCTAGCGGAATGGGTTCACCTCCCCAAAGGTTAGAGAAGTGCCCAATAAATATTTTCTGTGAAGGCAATCACTGGGAGAAGGTATAAATATCTAGCTTTAAAATGTATCCAGGACATCACTATTGCTAAATCTCCAATCCATGTGAGCAGACAGGGTTTGGTTTTTCAACTGATTTAATAATATTCTAATACCTCTGGATTGTGTAATTCCACAAAGGGACCTGGGCTGGGTATCAATATGGATACACTGGCAACATTCTTCCCAATGGAGCTCCAAGACCATGCCTTGCACCATTCTGAAAGTCTCCACATTTCTGGGTGCACATTTATCCTTCAAATTTTCTTCTTTAAGCACGTGTCTTGTCTTTTCATTGGTACAAACCTATATTCATCCTAGGCCAGGTTGGATGGGGCTCTGAGGAACCAGATCCAGTGGGAAACACATTTGCCCATGGCAGAGGGTTGGAACTGGATTATTTTTGAGGTCCCTTCCAACCCAAGCCATTTTGTGATTCTGTGCTGATGAACTTTCGGATTTAGAGCGGGAATAAGGTGCTCAGGTACAAAATAACTGCTCCTGACTCTGTCCATTTGGACTGACCTTCAAAACTGAAGTTGGAGAAGGACTCAGGTAATGTATGTCTACAAACTTGCAACTTGATTTTTATATAAGTGCTAAGCTAACTCTGTTTAATTGATTTTCCACATTGTACACTGAGAAATAGGATTTTTATGGCTCTTGAATAATTCAGAACTTTGATTCCTAAGGCAAAAAAAATGGGCAAGGAATAAAAGCATAATTATCATTGTAGCAGAGGTCAAAAGGACAAGCTGGCCATAAGTTCATAATGTGCTTGTGCTCTTGGACTCATTGTGGACTGTGGAATATTACCTTGTTGAAATCTTATTACTTAAGGAAGGGGAAAAAAAAGCACACAGGCAGTTAGCTGCAAAAGAAATGGAGGAAGTGTTAATTTTTAAGCAAGTTTGACAAAGATTGAGTTTCATATGACAAATACTGTCAGCAAGACAGGATTCTGTCAGTGGAAGAAGTTTAAACATTAACAATTTCTGTCAGGCTGTTGACACAACCACGGCAGACATTTCCCAAGATGCTGAGATGACTGCTGGCATTTGTCAACAATCCTGTCACAGTGACAGCAATAAGACCATGTCTGGAAATGTGACAGTTTTGGCTTTGTGTTCCCCTGAGCATTGGCCCAGGTGTTCAGAGAAAGTGTGGGAAAAACCCGTATTTCTGCATTGTCATTCGAACGCGGAAAAAACACAGGAGGAAAATGAGCTGTCACTGCAATTCCCATGATGCCTTTCTGCTTAGCATAACTCCACTCCACGGCCCAGGGTCCACTGGTCCATACTCTGACAGATAATTAAGAAAGCAGCAGCTTTTTCTAGACGGCTCTTCCTCATGATTTGCATTTTAGCCAGAGGCGACCAGTTATAAAAAAAACATGATGGAAAGATGGTAAGAAGCCAATTAGATGGATGGATGGCTGACTGACAGCTCTCTGGTGTTATTACTCCAGATTTCATTGTATGTAGCCTGGCAGTTTTCAACAAGAACCAACTTTTGCAGGTTTGTGGAGCTGTTAAATGAAGGACTATATATAGAATGCAATGGTTTTGCACAAATCTTTTACATTTTCCTGAAATAAACATTTATTACTTCCATTCTAGTTTAAGCACCATAATCTTTTTTAGTTAATCACAATTTACGTAGCTGCATCCAGAAATTTTGGAAGACTTTGTATTAAAATAGCTCTGTTGATGCAGCAATGATTAAAAAATGAGTTGCAAGTTAAACTGTGACACTCCATGACACGGCAGCAATTAATGTTTCTAAGGAAAAAGCCTGTTTTATAACATTAAGAAATTACACTAATTCACTTGTAGAAATAAAGTATTTGAAAAAAATAAAGAGAAATCTGAATTTTGTTGTTGTGGAGGGAGAATTTGCTCTAGTGAATGTTTCCTTTGTTCTGGGGATTTTTTTTTTCTGCTGTTTTTCTCAGAAAGAAAACATTGTTTTGCACAGGACTTAACAGTTTTAAATATGAAATAGCTTGTAAATTGCTGCTTTCCAGCTCATCTGTGCAGCTCCAACAGCTGGTAGCCAATCAGAAATATTCTTCTCTGCTAGTGCCTGGTGGCTGTATCTCACTATAAAATTTAAACATTAGCAGGGCTTTTGTTACACTCCTGTGTTGTTTGTGGATTTATTTTTTTGTTGTGAATACCAAAGTTAACAAAGCACAGCAGCATTTGCAGTTCCAAAGCTACAACTGCCACCCGATGAGTAATGGCCTTTGCCAACATAAAACGTCCCTCAGCTTTCTTTGGCTTCTGCACGTTTATCCAGTGCTGGCAATTATCTCTTGATGAATGTTTGGTTGTTTTAGCAAAGTTTCCCTCAAGCCAGTGCTTCAAGGGATATGACTTTGTGCATGTGAGTCATCTGAATTGTTGGGATCATGGGGAGCTGAAAATGTTATTCCTTCCTTTTTCTTCCTGCAATTAAAAAAAAAAAAAAACAACAAAGCAACCCCATTGGAATGTCCTTGTTCAGACCTTAATAGGGTTTTTTTTTTCTCAGATAAAAAAAATAAGATAAAGATATAAATCAAATTCACGACACGTTAAAGGGCAGGTTATAGTAATGCATGTTAAATAGGAATCTGTGGGGTTTTCTCTGCAACAATATAGACTGTTCATAGAATCACAGAATCACAGAATGGTTTGTGTTGGAAGAGAACTTAAAGGTCTCATTCCAATCCCCAGCCATGACCAAGGACACCTTCCACTACACCATGTTCATATTCCTATTAACAGAGTAAGTGAATTTATAGTGAATTGCTCAGAGCTTGTAGAACTTCTGGAAGACTAAGACATTTTCTCCCTGTATTTCTTTTTGTCTCACTTCTTTTTTTACTACATCCCCATTTTTCAGATTCTAGGAAAAGCCTGAACTGCAGGCTACAGGACATATTGTGAAACCCCTGGGGAAAAAAATTTACTCCAAATGCCAAAACTTGAAAACCTTCCCATAAAACAAGTCTCCACTGTGAGATCCTTCATCTCCTTTTTATCATGCAGCAACAAAAACTCCTTTCCCACATGATCCACTATTACACTTAGCACAATAGATGGCCTTTACAACTCCTCATTGCCTTTTCACTGTATCTGAAATTTTCTGCTGTAATTAAAGCTTCTTTTTATCCTGAAACCCTTAGTCTCAGACTTATTTTACAGTAGTAGTACTGAACCGCCTCTGTATTAGTGATAACACCAGTATAGCACACATTTACACAAAAGATATCATTGCTTGGGAGCACTGAAGGCTAAATACAACACAAAGCAGAAAACTGGGTTATCTAATTAATTTTGCCACCTTGGAGGGGAAACATGTTAACCTGTGATAGGAGTCGGGAAACTGGGACAATTCTGAAACAGACTGTATAGGAATTGTGATGGGCTGCTCAGGAAGTCCTGTGTAGGTGAGGAAAACCTCATTCTACTTTTGCTTACCTGATTTTAAGACCTCAGAAGCTGTGACAAAAATCAGAATGCAGGCTTAAATCTGTATTCATACCCTTTGATAGGAATTTGCCACATTTCTTTCAAGTGGCAGGAAAGATACCAAGATGCTGCTCAGACCGTCTCTAAACAGAAATTTCCATTTGCGACTGGAATGGCAAAGAAAACTTAGGACACAGTATTTCCAAACAAGCTGAAAAGTCTGCTAATTCTGTGTTTTGCAGATCATTTAAGTATGCTGTTCTCCATTAGACTTATTTTTTCCATTACTTATTTTAAAATATGATCTGTGAATTTTGTATAGGAGCTGTTCATGAGAATTCCTCTTATTTAAGCTCACCTTTATTCCTCTCAGTCTTCAAAATAAGAAAATGAAAAAAAAATTAAACCATCATTTTGAGGAGCAGAATATTTTAATGACATAGAGATCTAATTAAACCAAAAATTTTTTTAGCTTGTCCCAGAAATCATGGTGTATATATAGATATATGTAGATATATACATTCACAAATATGCACATGCATACATTCAAAGGGAAGTTTTTTGCAAATAAACCCAAAATTAAAGATCTTTCTTCAAGAAATTTGTATGCATTTCAAGAGAAACAAGATCTGGAAGGAATATGAGAAGGTGGAGAAGACGGAAGGAGGGATGTTAATGTAAATTTTCTATTATAACATTCTTCCAATGCTTATCTACCTATTTAATGATTTACTTTTAATCTAAGAGTAGATTAATTTCAATCACTTGCTTATTTTCAATCAGAAATGCTTATGGAATTTATTTCTATCAGTGAGGAAACACTGATCCAAAAAAATCCATGGTGAAAATTAAATTGGCTTGACTTACCACTACTAGAGAAGAAAGAAATAAATAGACATGGTAAAACTTTAAATTTTTTCATCTGGAAACACACTAAAAATGACAAAAGAAAATGTTGCTAACATTGTTTCCTTGAACTTCTTGTTTTATTTATAAAACAATATTTAATTAATTAATTAGTTAATATAAAATTTTAAATTCATTTATTTATATTTGGATTTCTGAGAGTGGGAGGACAGGGAATTAACTGGGAAATGACACAATCATTAAATGAGGCATGGAAGGAGGGATGATAATTTGTGTTTCATTAACATTTCACAGATGATTTTTATTTTGCCAGGCTGAGTGATCTCATTTGGAACATGAAATGACACCTGAAACCACTTTTATTAATAAGATTTATGGTGGAAAATACCTTTTCCTGACTAAAAAACTTAAACGTTCAAACTAAGTTTGATTCCTCTGATGTCAGATTGAAAGAGTGGATCTGGGGATGATCCATCCTTTTCCAAGAACAAGTGTCTTGATACTTTGATTATTTATTTTTATAAGCACTAGGAGGAAGCTGAACCTCTGGTTTAAGGTGGTAATTTGCTCTTTAGGTTAGTGCAGGACAGAATAGATCCCAAACTCCCTGTACACATGGCTGTGCTTTGGGATCTCAACCTTACCCAGTTCTTTGCTTTATCCAGATCTGTGAGTCAGGATATTGATTGGCTTTGACACAGTGGCTGCTATTTCTTTAAGGAAAATCCAGAAATTTCTGTATAGGTCTTTTTTTTTTTAGTACTCAGGCCTGTCCATCTTCTTAGAGTAATATTTTATAAGCCTAGCAATGTTCTAAAACTAACTTTCTTTGTTCTTTCAATCTAAGTTGCTAGATGGGAACTGCTTTATTATTACTGTTATTATTAATACATAGTGAAAATTATTATTTTTGCCTTATTTGCCCCTCAGCAGTGATGAAAGATTATATATGAATTAAAGGCAGAAGACAGAGAAGGTGAAAACTGCTTTATTATTCACCACTATTTATTATTTCCACTATAATAGAAGACTAACATAACACTTCATATATAGCCGGAATAATTTAGGGGAAAAATTTTCCCCAAGATTTTGAAGCCAACACCAGCATAATTTAATGATTAGATGGATGTGCTGAACATGACACAACACCAGGCTCTTTAATCCAAACTAACAGAAATTGCGAAGGATGAAAACAACTCATAAAGTCAAGCTTAAAAGCAGAGCAAATGTTAGAAAAATTGCAATATGTCTTAAGGTTTGACTAAAGACCAAGAAAAAGAAAATCCTTCCATTTCCCTCGTGGCCTGGAGAGCAGGTTCAAAAAGCACAGGGCACAGCAGCAAAAGGTCTGATCACAGAGGGGTTTAAAACCCAAGAGGAAAATCACAAGTATTCCCTAATTGGGAGCCCAGAGAGAGCAAAGGTAAGTAGCTCTTTCTAAAATTCAGAAACAGGAAGAATGAGGAAGATGAGGCATTCACTGAAATGTCAAGATAAAATCGATAAAGCATTTTCTGGGAAATCAATGCAGAGAGTGCAAGACATTGGAGATAACAGAGAGGCAAATGCTTTCTCTGGAGCAGATGAAAACTCCAACAGTGGCATTGAAAACAGGTGTTGTTTTCATAATTAAAACTCAAGGGAAACCTGCCTAAAGGGAGCTATAATAATGAAATAGGGGGAAAAAAATACCCATGGAGAACAATGTCTCATTAGGAGAGATAAACTTCACATGTGAACAATACTGAGTTAAATGGCAAATTGTTTTTCTTAATGGCACTCTGGTGTGAGACAGGTTCAGAGGTTCTGCTTGTTTTGCTGCAAACTGGTGATTAATGACTGCAAAGGTTTCCACACAAGTGTGAAAGACAGGAGTGGAAAATGAAGATGCAAGTTGTCTCTCCAAAGGGACACTTTACAAAACCAGTGTCTGGACAGAAATAGGAAAGCCTTTGAGAGATTAGAAAGCCCTTCTAATAACTGGCTGTGGAATGACCCAGTTTAGTTATTTTCTGTTTGGTTTCTAGTTAATACTGTTTTCCCCTTGTAACCAATGCGCACTAAAACCTCACGAATAAGACCCTGAGGCAATTCTGAAATCATCTGCAGTGTATTTTCTCAGAGATAAAAAACATCAGCAACTCCAGTCCCTCTGACTCAGCTTGGTGTGCAGGTACCATGGAGTCAAACGTGGTGCAGACAGGCAGAGCATTGCTGGAAACCCTCCAGGAAATCTGAAATGTCTGGGTGATTCCACACTTGATTTTCCATAACCTTATCGATATTGTCCCTCAAATGGGGATGCTTGAAGAGGGAGAGAAACTGCTGATGTCAAGAGGTGGCTTGTAGGGCAGAGGAAAACTACTTTGGTCTGAATAAAACTCTTCTGCTACAAACTGTTTTTCAGAGGTGCAGTGCAGCACAGGGATTTCTGATAAGGGATTTTTGGGATAAATGTCTGCAGCAGATCCAATGTTCTCAGGTTTCAATGTGCTTATTAGGCACAGCTGGGATTCAGGAGCTGTTACAGTTGACTAACTACCTGCTGCATGCCCAGAAGTACCAAATAAACCAATAAATCCTCAAATCTGTAAGCAAGCAGAACTACTATTCCAGCAAGTTCCTGAGTGGAAAGAAAAGATACACCATAAAGAATTCTGTGAATTGTTCAGAGGTAAAATAACTTGCAAGTACAGTGACTTGAAATATTCAGTCAAACATGCCTATTCAGCATCAACATGTTTAAAATGTTTGGTTTCTAATTAATACTGTTTTATTACATATAATAAATAGTAACTAATGATACAAAATTAAGTAACATTAATAAATGATACTAAAAAGTAATAATAGTAGAAGAAATGTAACACTTCTAAACATGAAAGCTCTGTTTGAAGATTTGGTTCATCATCTGCAAGCAAAAAAAATTAGAAGGGGTGAGAATTAATAATCTTCTTACATATGTAACATAGGGTCAGTAATGAATAGCAGTGAATTTTCTCCAAGCACGTCACTGGAGAGATCAATACTTTATTGAGTTTGGATCTCTGGACATTAAAAAAGGATATTGGAAACCTGAAAATCATGTGGAAAACTACTGCCAGCACTGAAACCCTTGTGTTGGAAAACTTAAGGAGTTCCACCTCTTTTAATGCATCTCCAAGGCTAAACAGTGGCAGCCCTGAATTTGTATTTCACATGCACAGAACCATATCAGGAACCATAAGAATGTTCTGCCTCATAGAGAAAAGTTCATGACACTGCCTGGAATTAAGTGTAAGGCAAGTTGACATTAGGAAAAAAAAAATCTTTTTTCATTCGGAGCTATAAATAATAAGAAAAATAACATACGGAATTATAAATTTTTTAATGGAATTTAATAGGGACTTATGTTACCCATCATAGCAACAGGGTATTTCTATAGGGTATTTCTATAAAAGCTACACCTCAGTTTGAAATGATTAAGCTGATATAAATGTTTTAGAAGATATAAAGCCTTCCTGTGATCTCAGATCATCCAAAGATCTTTTCCTGAAGGGGGCACATGCAAACACAGCATTTTCCAGTGTATGGAATTTAAGAGTTAAAGAACTGTAGTACACATCCTTCTGCTCTGCCAGAAAATTAACTTTATTTTGGGAGTCAGTGTGGCAAACATGAATCACAACTGAGCAATGCCCCGTGAATTCAAGGGGGACACACATCTAAGCTTTTGCAATTAAAATTGCCCAGGGAATGGGTAAAGGTGAAATTGTAATTATCAAACTGGAGCCTTGCCAGAAAAGTGAGACATCCTTGTTGTCTTTGTTTGCTGTTTCAAACTTTTCAATTTCAAAAAAAAAACCATTTAGGATGCCTTTCCAGAGGCCTTCTGCAATGTCCTCATCCAAAGCACTGCTTTGCAAACTGGGATTGATAACAATATTTCCTCTTCTGAGCCAGGACTGGGACCCCCCCATCTCCTATCCAGAGAGTGATACAAGTTATGTTATCTTACAAAGGGATTATTTCTGCTGAAGTATTTTAGCCCACCAAAACAAAATCCAAATAAAAATATGTTTCTGTTGTTTTTTTGGTTGTTTTTCAACCGTGAGGTAATTATTGATGTGAATTGGGAATCATGGAATCATTAAAGTAGGAAAATATCTCTAAAATTGTTTGGTCCAATGGTTCCCCCAGCCAAGCCCTCCACTAAACCGTGTCTCCAACTCTCCATTAACACATCTTTCCAATCCCCCTAGGAATGGTGATTCCACCACTTCCCTGGGCAGTCTCTTGCAATGCTTGACCACTGTTTCTGTGAATAATTTTTTCCTACTATCCAATAAACTTCCCCTGGAAAAATTCACAGCTGGATTTTTACCTTTTTTTTTCTCTATTTTTTTTTTTTTTATATTTCCATTATGAATAACAGAGTTAATGGGTGGAAATTTTTCTACATGGAGAAGCCTTGACAGGAGGTGCAGGTAGAAGGTCCTGTCCTTGCCTGTGGTGGCATAAACTCTTGGTCACCTGATCCCAGTGGAATCACTTTCCCCTCTTCCAGATGCCCCTTTGGGTCCTGAGCAACCCACAGATGTGTAAAGAACAGCAGGAGTCTCTCCAGGCAAAATATTTTTGAGTTTTGAAAATCTCTTTCTGTTTTTATTCAGGATAAAAATTCTGCCATAAAGGAAATATCTGTATTGGGTTGGGTCCCTTTGGCTGTTCCATTCCAAGCATCTGCAGTGAAATAACTAACTTTTCTCTACATTCTTATTGCAAACATTTCAACAGACCCTCTTCTAAGTCAGGGCACTCTTTCCCCTAGGACAATGGTAATCAAATTATGCCGATCACATTCCTTTGTCCTCTCCAGAAACCAATTCTGTGAAGATTATTGGTGCTATAAACATGACAGTAGTCCAAAAGTCAAGAGTCAAGTTCAATACAATCCTACACATTTTAAAAGTAAAGATTAAATATTGTGTGAGCTTCTTTCACTTTTTTGCTCACATTTTATTGTTTACTTCAAGAACAACACACAATATTAACTACTAAGTACTTTATGAATCTATATATCTATACTCTATATATAGAGTAAATGAAGCAATAATTTTTAGTCTAGTGACAGTAAAAATGGTTAAGTACCAATTGCTTGAGTTTTCTCAGTTTTCTTATGAATTTATGTTGTAAAAGAAAAAAAATTAACAACTTTGCTGGAGCACTTACAGTACAGCAAGAAGGGCAGTTGCAACCATGGATGTCAAAGAAGTTTCATGAGGAAAGTTTTCAAGTGCAGCTGTGCTCCTAAGGCAAAGCCAGCCCCAGCCCCCAGCACTGCCTTGTGGTAAAATTGCACTGTCCATTGCTGGAATGACTCCTGGACTCGTTTTTGGCCCATTCCAAACAGCAACAACCACAGAGCATCTTGGGGTTTGCACACAGGCATCATGGCTGGTAGAAAATTCAAGTGCAATTGTTGGTTGTGGAGGGTGAGAAAGCTGATCTGGGTGGATGTGAACGCTGTCTTGCATCAGGGAGAAGTCCCTGGCTAGTTTCATAACCACAGAATTATAGTAGAGTAATAAATTGTTATTAAATGTATAGTATAATGCTAGTATAATCATAACAGGTTAAACTTAATTTATTACTTTTATAATCAGACCAAATATAGTTGGAAAGCCTGCTGCTGGGTAATAAAAGAGTCATGAGAAAGCCAGAACAAGGCTGGTATTTCCCCAGTACCTGCCCCAGACTCCAGCAGCTGAAGGCCTGGGGCATTCCTGACCCACTGCTTGTCTGATGTACCCAAAACCCTTCCCTGCTTCTGGAATCAGAGCTCTGCAGAGTCATTCAGCTTCTGGAGATTCACCTGTCCATGAAATAACATTTAATTGGCCAAAGTAGCAGCCAAGTCTGATGCCAGGTAGTGCTTGAGCTGTGGAGAAAGCAGAGAAGGGAGATGTGCTCTGTCTAACAGGAATGTGCTGTGGTGAGGATTGTGCTGATAGCCACAATCAGCATTGGAGACTTTGAGCTCTGTGCACACACAATAAAAAGAAGGTTTTGGGTTTTGTCTGAGGAAGGTTAAAAGAGGAAACAATAATAAGAAATGCAACACAAACAAATAATAGTATTCTGTTCCTGTTTCTAGGCAGTGATCAGAGGCATAAAGAGAATAAATTACTTGCCCCTGCTTGAACAGAATATGTGAGTCCTAAGCAGAAACTTTTTTTCCTCTGCTTTTGCCTTAGATTTTCTTCAACCAGTTTTGTAAGATTCAAACTGCCTCCCACACTGGCCATCAACACATAACAATTTGTAAGGAGCCCTGCAAGTAAAGCCTGTGTCCTAATTTCTGACTGGGCAGGGGGACTGGAGGTCTGCAAGAATTTGGAGGAAGGATTTGAAAAACCACAGAATGAGGTTTTTGAACTAGACCCCAAATGCATTTTAAGGCATAGGAATATAAGGTATATTTGCAAAAGTATATTAGCAGGAAAATGCAGTGACAGCAAACCCCCTGAATCAGTCATCATACACTCATTTTAACAGATCTGCCAAAACTCCTAATTAAGGCCTCCCTCAGGACTCTTGTTTTCTATCTCATTATTCTGATAAAGTGGACACCAATGAGTCCCTTAATGAGGATTAAACTGTAGGCTTTCGTTGAATTTGCATCTCACATTTTCTATCGATGAGACTCTTGAAATACACCAGATACACCTGCCAGTTTCTAATTCAGAATTCAAAATACTGTACGAAAAAATCTGGTAATGGAATTCCACTTCTTTACCTTACAATTGTCCAAAAATAAGAGATAAAAAATGTCTGTTTTGATAAATACAGCATTTTCCCATCCACAGGCCAACAGTGTGTGTCATATTGCTGTGTATGTGGCTTAAAAGGGACAGCTGCTCCAGGGATCTGGAAACACTCTCTTTAGTTTTTAACAGAAGGAAAAACTGAAACGGAAGCAGATGTTTGTGACTGTATCATGTGTGAGATAAGGCCTTTGGAGATTTATTTTTTTTCCCCAACAGCAAGTGTTTAAAGTCTTGTCTTCCTTAAAGGAATTTTGATTTCGTGCCTGAACCAAGAAATATGCTTTGTGTAAATTCACATGACAGAGTTCCTTGCTGATGGTTTTAGTCAACGCTGGGGCTGAGCCATTAGGATGTTCTGAACACAGAGGTGATCCATGGCCAGGTGGGAGTTTGCTCTTCTGCACCTCCTCCACTGTCCTGCTCTTACTGTGAGGTAGCACCACCAAAGTCCACGTCCACTCAGTGGCCAGGAGCCTCAGAGGTCCTGGGAGACAGGACCTACTAGAAATCAGACCAAGAAAGGTTTGGTTTGTCTTCCTAAAATCTGCAAGTCCAGAATGAATGTCTCAGTTTATACAGAATGTTCAACAGAACTTAATTAACACCTTCTAAATTAAGTTTATATCCATCCAGCAGAGATCTGCAAACCAAGAAGCTCATTTCTTTCTGAGTATTCCTTGCTCTTCAAAATGAACAAGGATCAACACTGATGCTCGCAGGAGGTTCTCATCTTCTTACCTCAATCTAATCATTGACATATGAATGCAGATTGGTGAGAAAATGTATGCTTCAGAAAAGACAAGGACAAGGGAGAATGGTTTTAAACACCAATTGTAACCCCAATAAAAACAGTGACATTTGAAAGGAAATCAGAGACCTCAGGCAAATCCAGAGGAAATATGCAGGAAGAACTTCAGTCACAGAGGCAGATTTTTCCCTACTTTGGCATCATTGCCCATAAAATGATGTCAGAGATAGTTTTTCTTTAAAAAAACCCCTTATTTTATTTGCCCATCCAGCAACAGCTGCCATCACCAGAATTCTGCTCTGTGTCTGCTATGATGCCAAAGCAGTTTTCAGCTCACAGTGGGGATTTCTGTTCAAAAATGTTCCCCTCTACACGCAAGAGCAGTGGTGGCTATAGGGGTGCCCAGTTTTATGTATCTTCCAGCAGCTGGAGAGAAGAGTGGTTTTGACACAAGCATTTTTCTTTTTTCCAAGAAACTCATTCAGCAAACTATGTAAGTTTTTCTTTTAATTCAGTAAAAATGGATACACAGGAGAAGGACAACAGTGATCATGGTCTTGGGGCAAGAGTGAGGTGTATCCAGTGAAAGAACAGATCAGAGATTTAAAACAAGCTGAGATAAAGTCTTTCATCATAGAACAGGCGGCCAGCCCATGGAATTCCCTCTTTCCAGACACTGATATCAGATATTGCAAGGGCTTAATCTTCTGATAATTTCAAGTGTTGCCCATACAGCTTTGTATACAAGAAGTTCATGTTGTTATGTAAAAAGCAGGATTCTTGTGAAACTCCTGAGCTGGAAGTTATTGCAGTCTGGGAGAGACTTCTGAAGAAATATTGTACATAGACATTAATTTTTGGCTCCTACTGGAGACAGGATATTGGTCTGATCTAGTACAGTGATTTTTTGTTCTTAAATATCAGCATATTTCACTTGGCCTTACAATGTGCAATATTTTGTCTTCCAGTCCTAAACTCCTAAACAAGATTTTTTTCCCCACAGAATTTGAAAACAAGAAGGAAAAAAAATCAACTTTGTTTTGTTCTTATTGATCCAATATGACTTTAATTTTGCTTTTATTTTTCAACATTACATTTGTAAATATGTTATTTGCAGTCAAAGATAAGATTTGCTTTTTTTCATTTAGTCACTTACTCATTTGGACTTGAATTTAAGCAGGTTTGCATAATGACAGTCTGTTGTGCTTCTTAATTTGGGAATTAGGGATCTTGGAGGAACCCTACTGTTTACCAGCTTCAGTAAAATATCAATTTAAAATTCATTCCAATGGGTTTGGATTCTGCTCTTCCCTGTGGAGAAGAACACCTCATTTTATGTGGTAAACTGATTCCAGTGGCACCCCCAATGCTGGATAACCCAAATCTCCTGTACCCCACAGAGCACACCTCTGCACATGAGACCTCACTGCTGAAAGTCCTGAGATCTGTTTATTTGGTGACCGTGGTAAAGAAACTGTTTTGTGTGAAGGGACTGACAGCTTGGAATTTTCTTCAGCCCTTTTCTAATGGTTAAGGCATTTCTGCAAATCTTGTCTACACAAAAATATTCTCAATGAATCTGCTATAAAAAGGCAACATTTTGAACTGCACTGAATAAGATTTTCATGTCTTCTTCCTTAGTTTAGCAAGACCTATCACATACGAGTATTCTAGCATTTCCAGCTTGAACTGTAACAGTTTAATTCAGGTTATTCATTCTATTCTGTGAAATGAGGACACAATTGTTAATGGTCACTGTCATTGTGCTTGGCCTCTTCTTTCTGAGCAGCCTTGTGTACTAGGACTGAGATGACTGAAGTTCATGGGCAATCAGCATATTGACATGAAGGAATTTTTAGTCATAACTCTTGAGGTCAGAAAATGGTTTGAATATGGTCTTGAGTCTCAGAATGACACTGGGAAATAAATTGGATGAGCTCATCCTTACCTGACTTTGCAGTAAGTCATTTACAGCAATACCTGCTCTGAGTGGGATTGACCTGGTTATGTTTCCATCATTGAGAGAATCAGAGAATCATAGAACAATTTGGATTGGAAAAGATCCTAAAGATTGTGTAGTTCCAACTCCCTGCTATGTCTTGGAAATAAATCCCTTCATTTAGCAATGATGAACCCCAACCTGATATCTTCTCTACATTTCCTTAATATTCAAATCTGGATATCAAAGATTGGTTGAGATGGGGCCTACTCTATATACTCTGAATTCAAGGTACAGGAAAGTACCTGTTTTGCTCCAGTTTTGCTTTAAACACAGATTTTCCCAAGCTCATCTGAAAAACAAAGCTTTGTTCATCTGTTATTTACACAAATGGAGGTTATGGTGTGATGACAAAGATCTCCTCCATATGACAGAGAGAACCAATATCAGATAGGCATCATACCTATAACGATAAATTTCAGAACACCAGAGGTATTTCAGAGAAGTCACATTTTACCATGGGTTAGTCTCTGTGCAATTATATCTCTTACTTTTAAAAGAATGGAAAACACATTGTAAAAGCATTAAAAGGAATATACACTCCTTCTATAAGTATCTACAAAGTCATATATGGAGCTGAAAGCTTCCCTTGCCAGTTTTCCAAGGCACATGATGCTTTCTAAAGACACCAAGTTGCTGCTTATTGTATATTTCAGTATGGGACCAAAATCTGTCTCCGATGGTTTTGGACACCTTGTTACATCCCATTCCAAAATCTGTCAAGCATGTGATGACAGCTGAGGCACAGAGGAATACTTCTCTGGTTCAAGAACAAGAAGGCCTAGAAGGAAAATTTGCTGATTTGCTAAACTCTTTAAGTTTGCAGATACAGCTGTAGGATGCTGAGCATGTCGCTGTAAAGCATCACAAATATCAGGACTTTTGTCTCCATGGATTATTGAGCCAGGCAGCTCCTATCTGAACTGTCCCCATGTAACTTGGGCACTGCCAATAGATTAATCCTGAAATCTCATGTTGACAGATAGAGCTGCATTTGGATTCATCCAAATCCGAGTTGCCTAGAGGTTTTGATGGAACAACATTTACAGGAGATTTCAAACCTTGTGTTTTCTATCATTGTACAGACACATCTTGCCTCAGAGAAGCAAGAAACACAGTTCTGTGTGTATTTTTATTAGGGTAACTGATAGCAGTAAGGGTAACCACTCCAAGAGAGTTATTTAATATATCCATGCTGGTGTTACAATTAATATAATTGTTCAGTGAGAAAGCCTACACAAGGGGAAGATGATTAGGTTTCACTTAAATTTTGTGGTATAGGTATTCCCCAGAATGTTGTTCCCAGCTTAGTACCAATGAGACAATAAGATGTGGTGTTTTATTTTTTAGCACCAGATACCTATCTTCCTCAGAACCTTTGTAGACCAATATGACTTTAGCTAAAGCACCTTGTCTTTGGTTAAAGCCCATCTGGGACTTCACTAAAATGGTGCCCAGCATTGGGACAGGCTGCCCAGGGCAGTGGTGGAGTTACCACCTCTAGAGGGACTTAAAAAATGTATAGATGTGGCTCTTGGGGACACAGTTTAGTGGTGGCCTTGGCAGTGTTTGTCAATGTTAGATTAACAGTTGGACTTGATGATTTTACTGGTCTTTTTCTACCCTAAAAAAATTCTATGAGTCTATGAAAACAATGTGACAGTGCCCAAAATTAGATCTTGTATGAAAATGTACTGGTGATTTAAGTGACTTTTGAAATCTTTCTGTGTAGGAACAGTTCAAGAGCACAGTCTGCAGCCAGTCCATTTCAATCTCATTTCCACATTTTTCCTGCCAGGAATCTCCCTCCTGCAGTGGACCTGGAAATATGCAGAAAAGGCAGTGATTTCACTTGGCAAAATCTCAAATCAATGCAGTTACAGTGAGCAAAACTTTTAACCTTGTCCCCAAGACTCTCTAGAATAGATGTTCTTATGTTGTTTTCTTTTGGGAATAAAATCCTATCTCTCCCCTACAGGTATCTTTTCTCTCTTTATAGTAGCATAGTTACCAGGATCCAATTTAAAATGTTCAAAACCCCAAATTCCTCAAAAGGCAGTGTGAAACTACACCTCACACATCACTACAAAAATAAGCAAGCTTTGATTTATTTCAGTAGTGGAGTGTTCCTGCACTCTCACTAAAAGTTTGTTGTACAGGAGAGGTGTTAGACTGTCTAAAATACATGGTTATAAAGATTCTGATTATTTTCTCAGCTTTGTTGTAATCTATGAGTGTAGAATTACAGTCACCTTACCCAAAATACTCACCTGTGAGTCAGACATCCATTCAGAATCCCTGTGGCTCCCTGGACAATGAGCAGAGACAATGAAAACACAGAGAGGATATTTATTCTATTTATTACAATAAATATTGATAGACACATGCTCATCAGCAAATATGTTTATTATTAAATCAAGGTTTTAATAATAATTTCTCATGTAGGTTGGATGTATTTTGTTCTGTCTCTATTTACAGGAGTCTAGATTACCAGTTTGGATTTTATTTATAGCTTTAGAGCAGATAGATTTCAATATGATTAACTCCAGTTTTTTTTTTGAAAGTGTGCAGTTATTGCATCAGTTTCTCATCTCTTGGGAGCACTTTACACACACTTTAACCAAGCTGGATCGCCCCCAAACCTCACTGTATTTCTTGCAGCCTGTCCACTCCTTTAAAATACAAGAACCTTTTTAAAAAGCTTGTTTTGTGCTTGTTTAGGTTGCTAAAACCCATGGTTTCCCGGGCCCTGGCTGAACTGTTCGGCGGGAGCACTAGGTGGCAATGCTGTTACAGCGAAAACTCCAGCAGCTCCTGAAGCGCAGCGATGCCAACCACAGGCTCAGAGAGCTGATGGCACTTCTGCAGTGGCTGTGGGACAATGTTTTGATTGTCCCCGTGTGCTGGGCACTGCTGAGGCCATACCTCCAATCCTGGGTTCAGTTCTGGGCTCCTCATGACAAGAAAGACATTGAGGGGCTGGAGCGTGTGCAGGGAAGGGAACGGAGCTGGGGAAGGCTCTGGAGCACAGGTCTGAGGAGGAACAGCTGAGGGAGCTGGGAAAGGGGCTCAGCCTGGAGAAAAGGAGGCTCAGGGGGGACCTTCTCACTCTCTACAACTCCCTGAATGGAGATTGTAGCCAAGGGGGTGTTGGACAAAAGAAACGCCCCCAAGTTGTGCCAGTGGAAGGTTAAGCTGATTATTAGAAAGAAATTCTTCATGAAAAAGGCTGTTAAGTCCAGAGTGCCCAGGGAAGAGGTGGCATCACCATCTCTGGAGGCATTTAAAAGGTGTGTGAATGTGGCTTAGTGGTGGCCTTGGCAGTGCCAGTTTAACAGTTGAACTTGATGACCTTAGAGTCCAATCTAAATTATTCCATGATTCTGTGGTTTCACTTGCCCAGGCTTGCTCTGAGTGAGGAGTAGGTGGCTGATTTGTTTCCACTCTCAAAATAATGCAGAGATTCTGACGTGACATTTAGCACAAGTTTGGTCTTCCCCATGTAATTTCCAGTGATTCCAGGGAATCCAGGGAATTCCAGGGATTGAATGGCAAATATTGAATGAGGGATACACAGGAATGAGCTGACTGTCCTACCAGGCTGAGGTTCAGCAATCTTACTGGGGAAAGTGAAAACTCAACCTGATCCTAATAATGTGGGTGAGATCATAAAAAGCCTTCAGTTGTGCTTCCTCTTTCCCAGGTACATTGGAATGAAATAAAAGACAACATTCCTGACATAAAATCTTGAATGTGTGTAGCTTTTGCTAAGATAAGTTCTTTTGAAGACAAAAAAAGCCAGTGCAAGTGTTCTACAGCTACCAGTTCAGAGCAGCACAGCCAGAAATCTGTGTTTAATTGACTCCAATACAATTTAATACAGTTAACCTGTATTATCAGTTCATGATTTTGGAGGCCTCTCCACACTTCCAGTATTTATTTTATCCATTTTAATTAATATAATTTACCATTGTCATAAATTTTGTGAATTTCAGCTATGGATACCAGGAGAATAAGGAACTGTTCTGGTCTGAGTTTATCCCATCACTACAGGAACTTGTTTTTAATTTATTTTTATGGAAATACTGCATCCTGTTGATAGCAAACTGCTCTCAGTATAGAAAACACCTCCCCATGTTCCAGGGTGAGGAGAAGATTAATCTTCACTATTTTGGTCTTAAAATGCTTTTATAGTTTTATGTACTTTATATGAAGGTTGGACTTGATGGTCTTAGAAATCTTTTCCAATCTTAGTGAATTTATGATTCTTTTCCAAATGTAAGGCTAAGTAACAATAAATAAATAAAATGAATGGATGCACATCCATGGACTTGTTAGAGTTTTACATGAGTGTGTGTAGCCAAATATGTGAGGTTGTTTCATGCATTCAGACTTGAAATGCTAAATTTAGACTTTTTAGAAATTTTCTAGCAGGAAAAAATGAGTAGTGCTGCTAACCTAAAAGACAAGTACATTTTCCTTTTTAATACTCCCATTTATATAGATTTTTTTCCTCACCAAAATGCATTTAGAATATTTTCCACAAGCATGTAAATTTAGCTACTCTGGGTGGAATTGGTTTTGTTTTTGGACCTGCTCATTGATCCTGATTTCACAAATGATATAAACATGAGCTGCCCCAAAAGGATTCCTGCTTTTTCCCTGTCTTATCTGACAACCTTTTCCTGCCCCTCCCTAATCAGGGAACTCTCCTGCAGTGTGTCAGAGCAAGGAAATTGAATGTTTAAATCCATTTTTTCTTGTTTGTTGGGAGAAATCCAATGGTCTGGTTGATAATTGAGGAAATATACTGCAAAAAACCAACCAAATAAATGAATAAATATATCACATCCAAAAAGTAAATGCTAGTCCTGAGTTTTGTGGGTTTGGATTTTGTTTGTTCCCTTAATATGTCATCACAAGATGGGAAGGGAAACCCAAAAAGGTTTTATTGTAATTATGGAAAGAGCAGTTTATTTTTCAGATTCAGAGCCATCTATTTAGACCAGAATAAAGACAGGAAAGAAATGAGGGATTTTTGCTGGTGTTGAGCCATGTGATCCTACACAGGCTTTGACAGCACAGCAAACTTGTACTGATATCTGAAGAAAAATCGGAAGCAGCTATAAGGTGGAAAGTTTAAAGAATTGAAAGGATGTGCATTTCTGGCCTTATTCATGTCTCATTAGCTTCTGGCACAGTTAATTGCCTAGACCAGCAGAAAACACTTGTTCTTTTTCTTTTTCGATGCAAATTTTTGGGTAAAAATTTGTGATGTCAGGGAAAAAAAGGTGGTGCCCAAAGAACAGACTGGACATAGCATTTTTTCAAAAGTATCAGCTATGACAATTAAGAGTTTATCTCCACCATCCCCCTTCCCAAAAAGGTGTATCTCCCCATAATTCCCTTTGAGAATTATGGGGAGAAACATATCAGCAAGTTTTCAAAAGTATATTCTTGCCATTGGATTCTCCATGCTTCTTTGCTCAGTCAATAAATCCCTTTGACCAGGACAGGGATATGAGAACAACTACAAAGGAATTAATTTAACTAAAATTTACATAATGAAATTTAATATAATGAAATCAATAGTGTTGGGATGATGCCTTTTTCTCATTACATGCCTTACTGGGAATTTCCAGAGGTTGTTGGATGCTGAAATATGTGGCTAAAATTTCAAGCCTTTTTCAAATGACCCTACACTTGCAGACACCAAAATATCTCTGATCTGATCCCATGGATCACAGTGAAGAGACAGCCAAACAAACACCCCAGCAACATCCAGAATTTCCTTTTCCTTATTGTTCCAAAATGAATGACTCCAAACTCCCAGATGAAAAAAAAAATAGGGAAGAGCAATGCCCTTTCTCCTTACCTGGGGAAGTCACCATGACTCAAGAGAGGCATTTTAAATGTCACAGGGCTTCCTTTATGCAGAGCATTTGTGGTTCCTGTGTGATTTACCTCCTACACTCTGAACAGAATTCCCAAGGAGGAACCCCAGTGAAGAAATTTAAGATTGAAAATAGGCACATGAGCCCAGTCAGACATCCTGGAATTGGCCAAGGCAATCAGATCATTAGAGCAGCTGGAACAATCCTGAAAAATGCCATACTCTCTGGGAAACTTCTAGCTGGAATGTGAAAATTAATTTCTTTTTTTTTTTTTTTTTTTGGTTTTTCAAAAAAGGACTTCCACCCACCCATCCCCTGCCTTTGAACCTGCTTCCCATTAATTTTCACGCCCATATATATTTTTAATACAATACTTTGGTAAATGGTGGTGTTTGCAAAAAGCCATGACAAAAAATCCTTTTATTTATTAAAACTGAAATCTATAATTAGGAATATCTCTATGATTGTTTCAACACAGATCATTAAAAATACATATTGGAGTTTTAAAAACTCAACAAACCATGGACCAAGACATATTTTGTTTCTCTTTTAATGGTACTTTCTTTTGAGTTCAGAGCAAATATCTTTCAAATAAGCAGAGAAAATTCAGTGACTCACAGAATCATGGAATGGTTTGTGTTGGAAGGACTCGATCCTCTCAGCCTTCCCCCACAGCAGAAGTTCTCCACCTCTCTGTCTACTTGGTGGACTCCTCTAGATCTGTCCCAACAGGTCCATGTCCTTCCTCTGCTGAGCATCCCAGAGTTGGATTAAATTGCTAAATATACATGACATGAAACCATTAATATATGGTTTCACTGTGCAGTTTCACCTATGGTAATTCCAATCTCAGACAGGCAAAGACACACATTACAGGGAAAGACACCATTCTTGATGCTTCTTGCATCAAAATCAGTGTTTTAAGGGTAACCTGGGCCTTCACAAAGCCCACTTTGTTTTGTTATAACCGTTAAGGCAAAACTGGCTGTGAGAAAGATATTAATTCTGGCACAATGACTTGGAAAGTTTCATACCACAGTGCAGCATAAAACAGTAATTAGATGAAGAAAAATTAAGTAACTCCTTTTGTTTTAATGGTGATGTGAAGCCTTTCAAAGATGCAGCTACACAGTCCATGACTCTCCCCAGACACATTAAAGCAAAACCTTCATTTTTCTGCCCCTCTCAAACCCATAAATTCTGCTGGATTACACGCCAAGTTGATTTAAAGTGGTTGCTCAATGAAAAGGAAGTGTTGACTTTAAATTTCAATGCTTCATAATGTTCTGAAGGAAGCTGCAATCTTCTTTCATGGACAAAATGAGACTTTCCACTCTTCAATTCAGATTGCAAAGTTTTTATTACTGGTATTATAGGATAATCACTGCTTTTAGGTTTTTTACCTGGTTGCAGTTTATCTCTTATTTTTTAAAAAGGAATCACTGATTGCTCCAAGCAGAACTCACTTCATGAATGAGTTTTTTACCTGGTTGCATTTTTTTTTTAATTTTTAAAAGGAATCACTGATTGCTCCAAGCAGAACTCACTTCATGAGTGAGTTTTTTACCTGGTTGCAGTTTTTTGGTTTTTTATTTATTTTTTTAAAAGGAATCACCGATTGCTCCAAGCAGAGCTCACTCCATGTGCTCTGGAGTTTCTGTCCCACCTGTGCAGATGTTTAGGTCATGCTGTGTGGCTCAGACCTGTACAAGGCACAGAGGGCTGAGCCCTCCACACTCTGGGCACTTGAGATTCCCACTGAAGCACTGAATGCTGGATTCAGCCTTCCACAGCAAACATATGTCAATACACAGATGGTCACACTGCCAGAACTTTCCCACAGACATTTGTTCGATATTTTTAAGCAAAAAATGTTTTCCATGTCCTCAGACCTGTTGTTCACCCAAGTATTCCAGGCAATTTAACCTGCAGGCAGTTTGGCTTGGTTGTTTTTTTTTTTTTTCCTGGAGAAAAGCACGGGGATACAACAGTAAAAAGAATGCTAAGAAAATAAGCTAGGAAGGAGATGAATGAGGCAGATGGACAGAGGGACTGATAGTCTGATATGCAGAAATAGTTTACTTGTAGAAAATCCAGAAGGATGTTTAGAGAGCACAGACTACAGCTTGTAAATGGGAAGAGTTCAAAGTGGGAACTGGGTATTCCAAGACAGGCTTGTGTGGGCTGGGAAGTAAATGTGTGTGTGACACACAAAAGCTTACTTCTCAAAAGAAAAAAAATCTCTTTTCCTCTCTGAAAAACAAGCATTTTAACTGTGAGGTAAATGTAGATGGGACTGGGACACACTGAATAACAGGAACATCCACAGGAGGATGAAGAACCTTCTGGAGAGATTTACCTCCACAGACCATGGCAGAAAATCCAGATGATTAACTGGGGTAAAGGGTTATCTTTTACAAGATCCCAGTCAAAGACTCCCAAATCAACTGGTCAAGGACAGTTTTAGCAGGCTTGGGATACTGCAGTTCCCTGTAGGCTGTAGAGCCCTGTCTCGAAAGAAAAGCACTTGTGCTACTGAAGTCTCAATGAAGCGTGAAGCAAAGCACAGGACGAGATGAAGGACAATATAAATTAATCTAACTCTCCTGGGAATGGTACCAAGTGGGTAATTTGTCCTGAAGGAACAGAAACAGTGATGGTTCTGTTGTACAGAAACTGGAGATTTCATTAACACCTGGCTGTGGATGAGCCTTTGTCATGAAAAATCTAGAGACCAGGACATGATTCATTCACTCAACTTTCTTTGAGTTCCAGTGCATGGGATAGTCCAATGGTCCTGCTTCACACAGTGTTCTGTAGATAAATATGTATATTACTATGTAGATATGAGACATTCTTCAGAAACAGTGTGGTCAATGACCATTTCCCCCCCACCAAGATTTCAGCATCTAAATAATTGCATTTTAAATACAATAACTAAATAAACTAAATAATTGTATCTCTTCTCTGTCCCACTTGAGAGATTCAGAGAAATTGTTGGACTGCTTTTTCTGACTCAGTTTTATGGATAAAACCAGAACTGCCAGAAGATACTGTACTAGTGCAATAAATGTAAGAAAGTGTCCTTTAGCCCTTGTTAAATTAACTGATCTGTTCAGTAATTGATTATTGGAAGGCTTAAAATGATTTATCTCTCCCCAATACACTTTCAAGCACCCATTATTAAATTCTGAGTGGCTTGAAAAATTAAATTTCCTCTTTCAATACCCTCATGTCTCTCCTGCCCCTTCTTTTAGATTTCTAGCAGGCTCCTGTGGCTATCAGATTTCTCAACCCTTCCCTTTCTCTCCATTTTCTCCTGCCTGTCCACAGGCCTGATTTCTCCAGGACCCCACAAGTTTGCACCCTGCTCTGCTCTTGCTCTTATATACCTCATCTCCATCTTCTTCTCAAACATTCTAATGTCTGATCTAACACAGGCTCATCACCCTTTGCTGTGCTCCAGTGGGAATGATATCCATGGGGTCAATCAGCATCTCCCTCTTGCCTTCACTGCAGTTATCTCCAATTTACACCAGCTGAGGATCCAGCCTTCTGCTGCCAAAAGTACTAATGATTTTGCAGAAATATGGGTCTCTCTCTCCCTCTCTTTCTCCTTTTTTTTTTTTCTCTCAGCATGAAAGATCTAATTACAAATTGCTGAAGGCTTGCTACAAATAATTTTTTTTTAAAAAAGGAGAAAAAATATACCCTTTTGACTCTGCATTGTCTGTAATAATTTACTGAAAGGAACTGGATCTATGTTTTCACCCAAATAAATATTTCTCCTCATGAATACTGAAAACAACTATTCAGTGAAATATCTCCATGGAGAGGTTTAAACTTATTTTAACAGCTGTGAGTTTGTTCAGGCTGATGTCACTGGATATCAGTACTCTGAATGATAGTGACATTACCATGGTATAATGTGAGCAGAACCACCCAGACTGGCTTCCTGCTCCCTGGAAATAACAATTATCCTACCTCCCAATATCTTCAATCCAGCGGGTGGGATGTGTGCCATATTTTTATTTTTTATGATTTTATTAAGGATGACAACACAAGGAAGGCTAAAGGTGACATTCCTATTGGTAGGATGAACAGTGTGTGAGAGTCTGTCTGAATTTTCCCTCATCTGCCTCACGATCATCATTTGGGGACCACTGAAGAGAAGACCCCCCAGTCCAGAATCTCTGGCTCTGAAGGAGAAAGCCACATGCCAACAAGGCCCTGAGACCTGAGAGCATTGCTAGGTTATTGTTTTCACAGGTGTTGTTTGCTGTATGCTACACTGAGCCCAATGAGAAGGAGGCACTGCGCCCTTTTTGCAACAACAGCCTTGGGAGCTGTCCCACCTCTAGGCCTGGCTGACTTCTCCTGAGTTCAGGTGGTCTCCCACAGAAGATCCTCATCTACCTTACAACCACCGTGACAGACAGACAGACTGAGATATAAGAAGCCTCTCCATCAAGGGCTGAGACAGGAAACCCCCATGTGAAAAGGCCCCTCTCCTCCTTCCAAGGACTGGGACTGAAACCCCCAGCCTGGGGCAGGTGTGTGGGGGAGGCAAGCTGACCAAAGCAAGAAGTTTGCCTGCAGGTGTGACCACTGGACCAAGAATGGCTCTCATTTACTGCTGAGAACATGGACTACCTGTTACATCTATTCCTTATTGAATCTGTTTCCCCCCCCTCACAATTTTCAATAGAATTATCATCATAAAAACCTCTGAGTCAGCTGGAGATTTTGAAATCTCCTCAATGTAACAGGACTGGACCAAAGGACTTTGTCTCTACGTTTGGTATCTATATCCCCTCTTTCTCTCTCTGTCTCTTTTCTCTCTCTATCTTTTTCTCTCCCTTAACCCCTCTATCACATTTTGCTGTGGTCATTCAATAAAGGTATATTGTTGTGATTATTACTGCAAACCCCCTGTGCTGTGTCGGTTTTTTTCACCCTGAGATCAATCCACGAACCATCAGGAAACCTGTTCGTAAGGACGGATCGTGACACAGCGTCAGGGCCTTTTCTCTGCCCCTGGGGCCAGCTGCAGCAGGAGCTATCCTGATTTCTCCTGGGACCCCTGTTGAGGTGTGCCCTGGGAAAACCAGCTGGGTCATGGCAAAGGGGTCTCTGCTTTGTGATGCTTGATGGACCCAAAATCTCTTGCAAAGAAATGAGACATGGCGACAGTTGGTGCAGAGAATGCTCAGTAAAAATGAGACTCCTATGGGATTCAGGTGGTGAAGAAGATACAAGAGCTCTAGAACTGTTTCTGCCAGAGGCCTCCAAACCAGCTGCTGCTCCATCAGAGAATGGTTGAGGTTGAAGTGACCTCTGGAACTCATCTGGTCCCTCTCCTCCCTGCTCAAGAAGAACAGATCACCCAGGACCACATCTCCATCTTGAGAAAGAATATCTTCTTTCCATAGCTGGACTTCAATTAACAGCCCTCTGATGGTTACAGAGTCAACAATCTCCACTGGAACATCTTCCTCGCCCAGTTATCATCCTGCATAACTTACAGTGCACTTTCTGCAACTAGCTGGTACCTAGGAAAGAGTAGAGGTCCTGCTCACATAACTAGAAATAGTTCCACCCCTTTCCTGTAGGCATGGAATGACCTTATTCTGTCTTCTGAAAGGACTACTTACCCTTAATTTGTAGTCACTTACTCCTGTAAGATCCCAACAAAACAAAGGTGTATAATTGCATGTATTCTTGGCAGAAGTGCAACTGACAAAATACAGTAAAGGTGATGGCAAAGTGGATTCAGTAAAGAAGTTGGGGAGGCAGCATGTGCCTCAGCTGCCTAAGCCTATGGACCATGAGCTTACAGGATTCCTGAATCCTTGTGCAGATGTGACTCAAGGCAAGGAGGGCTCATTGAATCATACAACAGCTTGTGTTAGAAGACACCTAAAATATAATTTAATTCCAACTCCTCTGCCATGGGCAGAGACATCTTTCACTCGAACCAGGTTGCTTAAAGCCCCATCCAACTTAGCCTTGAACACCTCCAGGGATGGGGCAGCCACAGCTTCTCTGAGCAAATATTTCCAGACATTTCTGATATCCAGAGTTGCTCTTGGCTCAGCAGATGCACTGCACACTGGGTGGCTTAATCTTAAAATGAACCTTCCCCAAATGTCTCAAACCATATCAGTCACCAAAATTGTGAAGAAAAAAAATTATGTTTTCTGAAAAGAACACCTTCAAGATTTACACCTCCTCCAGCACCACTACTGACAGCAGCATGGTGCTCCAAAACTGGAGTGAAACACTAGCAGTCACTAATATTAACAAATTTGTTTATACATTTGGTTTTATGGTAAGTTCCAGTTGGTTAAATATGGTCATGCAGGGACATTAGAGGCATCTTGTGATGTATGCCCAGAGTGGTCTGGTCTGGCACTGGGTTTGCAGGAGATCTGTGTCCTTGGGAGCTGCAAAGTCCTCCCAAGTAACACCAAAATAAAGAAACTGAGCCCTGTCTGCAATGCCCCTACAAAGAGCAGGGGCACAAACAATCATCTCATTGCCTTTTTCTTAGAAAACTCTCTGATATCTGTAGAACAAGCACCTGGAGACTGTTCACCTCCTGCCATGAAGAGTTTGTCTATGGTTAATCAAACAACCCAGATTATCTACAGAGAAGCCAACAGATTTCCTTAATCCTTAGCAGTGAGCCTGCTCTTTCCAGCCCCTGAACATGTTTTAGTTCAGCTGATCATTGCTCATCCTCTTATGGTTTACAATGCAGGTCATGAACTTGGAGTATAATATTCCAGCACTTACGTTTTTAAAGTGCAATCCATGTACCGTTTTAAGCAGAGAAAATACTCAATTAGAAGGCAGCATGATACTCCAAGTACAATGCTATGTGACAGGGCAAACAGGAGAAGTAATTGTATTTGTTTAATTCTAGAAATCAAGTGGACAAGGGTATCCAGACCTTTCTCTTACCCTTATTACTTGTTTCAATATTGTTGCTGGTATTTTTTTCCTCCTGTTTAATAGGCAAGGCAGCTGACAACTGAATTAGTACTCTTCCCTTAGTATGCCACTGGCTCATGACAATAGCCTTAGGGGTAAGATATAGATAACTGAGAAGTTTTCTCACTGTTGTGATATATTTTTTCATATGGTTAATAAGGCAATTGAAATGACATCCTGTCACAGTGGTAGAATCCCGTGAATTTGTGATGTCCCTTGCGTTGCCACTAGGAGGAGATGCACTGTGCTCTTATCCCCCACGCCTTTTCTTGGAGAACACGTTGAGAGGATATGACAGTCTGCAAGCTCAAGCGTCCTTTAGTGTTGCTAAGGATTAGCTACAGTGTTTATTATCACTAATGGAAAGGGCTTAGGGCTGAATTGTTGTTGCCTCATTGCAGATTTCGTTTCAAAAGCCTCACAAGAGTGCCCTTATATTCCAATCAGGGAGTTTGGCTAAAGAAATACAAATAAGAGAATCATCAGCAATTAATAAAAAAAAATAAAACATAACTATAGTAATGGCTAAATCTGAATAAGAAGAGAGTTAGTTGCTTAAGAGCAATTTCATAGCTTTCCTTATAACAGAGCCTATCAAAGCATGTTGGGCCTAGATAATTTCCAAAAAAATCAAGTTAAGGTCCTGGTGCCAAGTCCTGTTATTGCCAGAGTAAATCAAGGAATTTACACCAAAGGCCAGATCAGCTGAAGCCTCTGCTGGGTCTGTTTGCATCAGGGTGCCCTGTCCTGAAAGGTGTGAAAGGCAAAGTGAGGACCCAGCGCTGAGCACCTTGTGAGGGCAGGGCTTTTGTCAGCACAGATCTCCATCAGCACCAGGCACTGCTCTAACACAGTAATTGATTATTTCCCAAAGGCCTCTGCACCATCAGCTCTGATTCACATAAAACCAGCACCTCCTTCCAAACCTCCATGGAGGCTCCAGTGGCTGCAGGGGAAGGAGGTAATCGGAGTGGCAGGGAATGCCCTGTTCTCAATGGATGGGCAATTGCCCCATGGCCAGGCAGAAGTGGAAGGTGGATTTATGCACAGGCACATATTGTTCAAGTGGCCCCTGCCTCTGAATATGCTGTCTGCACTCGAAGGGCTCCAGCTTGAGTGTTTCAGGTCCTTAATCTGATCAGTGTTTAGGCACAGAGCTTTCAGCTGGAGCTTGGCTCGCTGCACACAGGCCATTAGAAACCATGTTTAGCTCACAGCTCCTGAACTTGCAATTGGAAAACTCCAAGGATGTAAATAAAAGAGTAGAATTTTCCCTTAATCATTAAAATTGAGGCACAGCGTATTTATGTATATATGTATATTTCTTTTTATATATATATGTATATTTCTTTTTTGTTTTACTGTTGAAAGCTTTCAGAGATCTGGATTTCCATCTTTTCTCCCCAGCTTTGAGGATCACTACGTGCTCAGATCTGTCACATCCCATGCTTTGGGAACGCTCTGTATTTATTTGGTCCTATAGAATTACACCTCAGTTTTCAACCACTTCTTCCACTGTGTGACCTCTCTGGCACTGTTTTCTTTTAGCCAAAAGCCAGTGGAATCTGGAGAATGGGTTGGAGACAGTGGTGGTAATGAAAAACTTCACTTTTCAATATGGGTCCTTCCCAGCAGATGACCCAATGTCCCCATCTATGGAGACTTAATGATCTTGAAGGTCTTTTCCAGCCTAAACGATTCCATTCTACGGCCTCATGACCAGGCCCTGCTCTGCAAGCTGAGTGTTGTGAGCTGATTGACCAATACAGTGATGGTCATGCAGCCATGCTGGACACAGCTCCAGGGTGTTCAATGACGCTGGAAATGCCAACTGCTGCCCTGCTGCTCCAGAAGGGAATGGGTGTCTGTAACCCCATTTCACTCTTGGTCATCCTTCTAGGTGGCCTGGATGTTCTGAGCGCTCTCAAGTAGCACTGGACCCACTGTACAGGGATGGGTCAGCTCACTTAGCCAATTTCTTCCCTTAATTTTTACTTATTTTTCTATTATAAACCCCTGGACTTTGTGCAAGTTTGTAGCTGAGCAGTTCAGAGGCAGGAACTACTCAATTCTGCATTTTCCTGGAAGGAACAAAAATACACACAAATTCAATCACATTTTTTTAATAGTTTAATTGAAATAGAGCTTTAGAAAAGACGAAACATTAAATGACTTGGCATAGACTTTTCTTTTTCAAGTTAAATGTTTGAACTTTCCACTTCAGAAGGATGTTTTATTTTAAAATCAACTTATATTTTTAAAGGGAATAATAAAGAAGTGATAAATTAGACCAAGATACTTTGCTATTTCAGCCCTTACTGACAGGAGCCATGATCCTAGAAGCAGGTATGCACAATTTAAGGACTCTCTCCAGATTTTCCTCTCTGCTTGGGTGCTGAGAAAAACACAGGTATATTTTTTTGCAGGATAGAGGCCCAGCTGAGTTATATCTGATATTCTGTATTTGGAAGCAATGAGTGTATGAATAATACATCTGAATAGGCCTGAAGATTTAATGGCATGACAGGAGGGGTTCAGAGTACTGTGCAGCAAATAGCAGATTTCCAGTAACTTAAAGGAAATTTAGAGTTTAATAATGGCATATGAGGGTCCAGATAGTGATCAGAAATTCTTGATATTTTGGCAAAACCAAATTCTATGAGGCTACATGGATGGGAATTCAAAAGCAAGTGCTTTTCTCACATAGGTAGTGCTATGCACCTGAACATCAGAGAACATCAGAGACAAAGTAAGTTTGTTGGAAGAAAAGTCCTCTGCATCTGGACTTTGTTTTCTGCTATAAAAACCCACACATGTAACAAAATTATCCAATCTAAACTTCTCCTGGTGCCACTTGAGGCCGTTTCCTCTTGTCCTGTCACTTGGTACCTGGAAGAAGAGATCTCCCCCTGAATCTACCCTCCTGTCAGGAGTTGTGCAGAGCCACAAGGTCCCCCCTGGGTCTCCTTTTCTCCAGGCTGAGCCCCTTTCCCAGCTCCCTCAGCTGCTCCTCCTCAGGCCTGTGCTCCAGAGCCTTCCCCAGCTCCGTTCCCTTCCCTGCACACGCTCCAGCCCCTCAATGTCCTGAACTGAGGGGCCCAGAACTGAACCCAGGATTTGAGGTGCGGCATCACCAGTGCCCAGCACAGGGGACAGCACTGCCCTGGCCACAATACTCCTGCTGCAGCCCAGGTGCCTTTGGCATTCTTGCCCACCTGGCTCATGTTCAGCCACTGTCACCAGCACCTCCAGGTCCTTTTCCAGCTTTCCAGGCACTCTGTCCCAGCACTGCATGGGACTGCTGCAACCCAAGTGTAGGAACTGGCACTTGGCCTTGACAAGCTTCATAAAACTTGCAGTCAATGAAGTGAAGGCACAGACAAGATTTATTTTCTGTTTCAGCTTGGGAAACTGGGCTCTCCAGGATCCTGGAGAGTCAGGTACTGCATCAACCCAGAGCTAAAACTGCAGGAGGGGTTACAGCCCAAGGAGGGTGTACATTTATTTGAGCATTATTGAACCTGATGGGATCTCAAGCAGCATGGTTTTGGCAAGAGCTCTTTTGCAGAGTTTGCAGGTGCTGGCTTTTTTCACAATACTTCTTTTTTTTTCACACCAAGATTTCAATGGAGCAGCTCACCAAAAAAAAAAAAAAAAAAAAAAAGAAAAGAAAAGAAAAGAAAAGAAAAGAAAAAGTGTAACAGAATAAGAGCAAATAGAACAGACCTGAACCCTTTGAAGGTTTCTAGAGCTTGTGCTATTGACAGTTTCTTTCTTGAATTTGCTTTGTCTTTGTGCCTGGTGAGTATCTGACTGCTGTTTTAGGGACTACTAGCATATTCTACTGAGCACTAAATTTTACAGTACCCCTACAGTAAGCTTAATACCTTTTATCTTGAATACTGTAGTGCATGTACCTTTATTTATAATGCATTGTACAGCCTGTGATGCTCACTAGTGCTGTGTTTTTACCATTAGCACTCCAGGAAATGAAAGCACTGTAGCTTACATTAGGACAGGGGCAATTCATGGCAGTCTTATTTGTCAGGGCAGCTTTCATTTAAATTGAAGCCTGAAGTGGTCTACAGGAATAGGGAATAAACAGCTACTAGGCCAAAATACTAGAAAAAACTCAAACTGAGAAATAAAAACCCATAGAAAGTCATAATTTTTGCTTTTCAGTTCATTTTTGAGATGCACAGTGGAGCAGAAGTGGAAGGATATGAAGAGTCAGGAACTAGCGATGGAAAGAAGAGACCTCTGCTACCTGATGGTATTAAGAATGGAGAGAAAATGTAGGAAAGAGTAGAAAGAACAAAACTTGAAAAAGAAAGGCTTAGAGAGTAGAAGACATAAACTAATTCATGGCTTCAAATTTAGGAACATGGCCGTTGCCTAATTTAGTTGTACAGCACCCACTGAAGTTCTTTCCTTGAGTTCAAGGGGAAGTTGAGATTTCTGCCATCGGCATTTGGGCTCCATTTTCTCTTCAGATGATGGAAAAGCCTCTAAAAAGGAGCCAGTGCTCTTGACTCAGAGTGGGATTGAAGTGAGAGGACCAAACTGAGTGACACAAAGCCTCTGGGAGATAGGAGAAAAATATCTATTGAGGCCAAAAGTGAGATGGAGGGAAGGAATAAATGCATGTGGAGAGTGGAGGCAGGTCCATCATGTCCTGTGACTCCACACCACAGGGCTGTGTGTCTGCTCAAGGGAGAGGCTGTGCTGGTTTTGGCTGGGGTAACATTCTTCACAGTAGCTGGGGCTGTGTTTGGGTTTTGTGCTGGAAATAGTGTTGGTCAGGCAAGGATATTTTTGTTGCTGCTAAACAGGGCTTGCACAGAGTCAGGGTCTTTCTGTTCCTCACCCTACCCCACCAGAAAGGAGGCTGTAGGTGCAGAAGGAGTTGGAAGGGGGCAAAGATGACCCCAACTGACCAAAGGGATAATCCAGAGCAGATGGTGTCCTGGATGGCAATAAAAGCTGCTGGGAAGAAGAAGGAAGGGTGGGGATTGTTCAGCTTTATGTCATTTGTCTTCTCAAGCAGACCTTACATGTGATGGAGTCTTGTTTCCCTGGATGTGGCTGAGCACCTGTCTTCTCACAGAAAGTGGGGAATGAATTCCTTATTTTGCTTTGCCTTTCCCCACAGATTTTACTCTACCTATAAAACTGTCTTTATTTTCCCCAGCAAGATGCCTCATTATTACGTCTCTGATTCTCTCCCTCTTTGAGCCAGGGGGAGGTGAATGAGCAGCTTCCTACAGGGGTTAAACCACAACAAATGGTGAGACCTTGGACTCTAAGGTGGGCAGTGCAAGGCAATGCAACCCAGAGTTTCCCAGCTGGAGCTGAATACTCTGGAGCTGACCAACCCCACTGGAAGGTTTGTATCTGGACAGAGCTAAGAAAACTTTCATCATCTGAAGGAAGGCCCAGTACCCAATGTACTACCATTTTTTAAAATTTATTTTTGCATTAGAACCCACACCTTTGGGAAGAGCACTTTTTGTTATCTACAAAACAGATTACAAGGAATGCAGAGGTCCTGATCCCGCTGACAAAGCGCGTGCTGCTGATCAATGACAAACTTGTATTGACTGAAACACCATCAAGCCCAAAAGATGAAAGCAAACCAGGAATGTTGTGATCTTTTTTTTTTTTGCATGTTTGCTGGCAATGAACTACGCTACAGTAGAAAAATGGGGTTGATTCTGCTTTCTCTTCCCAATGTGTAAAAGAGGAGTAATGCCATTGAGTTCAGTGGAGTTTGTGTGAGTAAGTGGAAAATCAGATTCAGGAGCTCTATCGAACCCAGCCCCACATCTTGTAAGATTCTGCATTTCCCCTTCTTTCTCACAGGAGCTCTTTGTTTGTATTTTTCCCCTCTGTGTCTCTCTTTATTTTCCTTTCCTTTGAAGTCTTAAATCCTAGAAGTGACCAATCTTTTATCCATAATCTGCAGCATTCAAATTAAAGGGAATGGTCTATAGATTCTAGGATTTTCTGCACACTGTGGCTAAATCCTAGTGGAGTCCCCTACGAGCTAAGAAAGACTGGAGAAGAGTGTGAAGTTAATTTGATCTAATCAATGTGCCACATGCAATCATGTTGTGCTCATTACTAGTCAACAAATGAGCAAAAGCCCTACATATATTTCTTCTTTTTAGTAAACTGTTGTTTTATCAAGTGATGGGATGGCCAAACATGTTCAGCAATCTTAGTAATTCCTGCTCTTGTTAATCATTGTGAAGCCTTGCAATTCCCAAGATTCCATAAATCTCCTGCAACTGAACACTTCTTAAATCCTGTTTGTGTTATTGCAGTAATAAATATGATCATTTTTCATAGCAAACCTGTCTATTGCTTTAAAGAAAATAGATAGACTGTAAATAAATGCATTTTCCTGCAGTAACATTAAACAAAAAGGTTAAGCTCCTACTGACAGGAAAGATGTATTTGCAAGTGATTAGTTATATTTCTACCATAGCGCTTGTCTGTGTTCTTCTTTTGATGTTTAAACAAAGCTCTTGAACACACTGGGTTGTAGTCTCTGATGTTGATTTATAGGTAGGACTGCATTCCAAACACTGAACTCGTAGGCAGGCATTAATAAAAAGGAGAGACTTTCTTCCTGCTGGTTAATATGTGACTAAGCTCTCCTGTTTTAGGCCTCAATCTGTCAAGAACAGGTGTATAATAGGGGAGTCCTTGAGGCGCAAAGACTGGAGCTATACACAAAGGGTTTTGTTCAGCTGCACTCAGGACAAATGTTGAAACACCAATTTACAAAATTGTTTTGACACAGAATTATTTTATGGCTATTATGACACAGACATAAAATTATTTAGGTTATCGGGGCCCAAGAGGATTGGTGGGAGCTCCAGGTGGACCTAACTAAACTACTGTAGGTAATTGGGCAACACAATGGCAGATGAAATTCAACACAGACAAGCGGAAGACAAAATGTGTTGGGAGAAGAGTTTAAGTGCTAAAAACCCCATAGACTAGAGGGAGGTCATATTCTTGAAGAGCTGATAAGAACTGAACAAATCTCACTCAAAACACCCAGCTCTGTGTAGATGGCAAGCATGTAGAGAACAGGGATCAAAATAATTCTGTCTTTTATATCTTGTTTCTAGTGTCAAACAGCCTCTTACGTTTCGAGGAAAGCAAATCATCAACAGCCAAGATATTCCCTCAAAAAAAAAATTATCTTACAACAAATATCAGGCTAAAATTCAGAAACATCCTCTCAGTGCCAGGGAATTCCATCTTATTTAAATAAACTGTATTTATGTAAACTTCATCTTCCAGACATGAGATGTTGTTATGCTCTTGTTAGCAGGGATGGCAAGTTCCCTGCTATCAAACATTTTTAAGCACCTTACACAGTGATCAACTCACCTCTCTACTCTCCCTTTGATAATCTGAGTTGAGCTCCTTAAGCCTGATATTGCAGAGCTTGTTTTCCAACCCAAGGATCAGTTTTGTGGCATTACTTTGAACTCTGTGTAGTGCATCCCTCTTCTGAAAATTAGCTACACCCTCTTAAGGGTGTAGTTGTTTATGGTCACAACATTCCCCTGTCCAACTTCAAAATGACGTGAAACATTTTTATAGAGGCAAATTATTTCAGGTCTTTTAGAGGTGTTTGGACTGAGTGTTTCTGTGCTCTAACAAAGCAAAATGTTTGCATATCCATCACATACTTAAAGTAATAGCACTTTAATACTTACTTTACTCCAGCTTTTAAAGTTTGGGCTCATTGATCTCAGAGGTCTTGTCCAACCAAAATGATTTTGTGGTACTTGGCTATGTACCTGTTTGGTGTCTCTGCTAGGGCTTCTGTCAAAACAGCATCATGTTCCTAAATCTGTTACAATTAGGTTTGCATAGAACCTCTAAGGTTTTCAACTTTTTTCTTAAACCTTATTGCTGCCTTTTACACAAGACCCCTCAGTGATTCAGCACTAGGCAGAACAAATCAGAGCAGGTCACACAGAGCCAGCAATGCATCCATTGTATCACCCTTGGGCTGCAAAACTCTCTGGGGCTCACAGGCAGAGGGGTGACTGCTCTGAGAGCATCCACTCAGACTGGGTTTCAGACGTCTGGCCTTCTCCCTTCATATCCAAAATTATGGAATTTCCTGAAATCTTGAATCTTCTGCAACTTTATTCCTGAGCATAAACATATAAATGTGTATATATACATGTATGTGTATGTGTATGTGTGTTTATTTATTTTTAACTTTTATTTCATTTTTTGTCTGTATGTATCCTTGTGATGCTGATCCTGATACCTGATCCTGATACTTAACCTTGTGATGCTGATGCTGAGCTAGAGCATCACCAGGGTTGGAATAAAAATATGATTCCAATGATTTCAACTGAGCTGAAGAAGGTTATGTAAGATGAGGATCTGTAGTATTACATTTGCTTTTTAGTGGTATAAGATTTTCTTAGTGATGTCAGAGCAACTAAGATCAGTGAGTCTGTAGGTTGCAATTGTATTGTGATCTCTACAGCTGAAAGAAATTGCTCATTTAATTAAAAGTGGAGTAGTGTTGGGTTCCTTTCTCAGAAAATAATTCAAGTAGATTAAAAAGACGCCCAGGAAACATTGTCTTCAGTTCACTTTTTATGCCTGTGTGCTACATTAGTGAAGGGGAACAATTAGATGAATTCTGCAGGGCTGATTGGGATTTTGCCTGAACAAATGTGTATCAGGCGTTGCTCCAGAGATGTCAGCAGAGATAAAAAACATCAAAACAACACATAAATCAAGCAGTGAAATTGCTGCAAATGCAGAAATGAAAGTAAGAATCAGTATTGTCTTCATCAGAGTGTAGAATTTTTCTTTCCCAGTCTGAATTTTCCCTTCTGCAAATAATTTCATAGCAAAATATAATTGTCAAAGCCTTATCAGATAACAAACTGGAACAGAATATTACACTCCCAGGCTCTCACTCATTCTGATATGGAAGAGAAAAGAAGAACATATCAAAACCATAACCACAGATCTAAGAGTATTAAATGTCTTTTTATTCTGGCTTAAAATTTCCCTAAACTCTGTGCTGGCTTAGTATAATACCTTCCCCCAAATATTTCTGCAGCTTTCCCAAATAATTCCATAGGGAATAATTTAGAAAAGGGAATAGCTTTAGGGAAAAGGGAATAGAATAATTTAGAAAAGGGAATAGAAAAGGGAAAGAACACATAGGCAAGAAAAGAGAAAAAGAATGCCAAACTTCATGAAAAAAGATTTAGCTCACTTGATCCTGTGCAGCTTTCTGTGGTTTTGACCACATTAAACTCCACAGTGTTTTCCATGATGTTGAATTTTTGGGATTACAAAAAACCAAAACAACCAATACAAAGGAATTATTTAAGGAATTTTTGAACTTAATGAGAATGGAAGAAAAATATTCTCCACCCTCTTATGTGATTGACACCAAGCCCTCATGTTAAAGTTGCTACAGAGTTTTTCACTACATCCAAAGGGCTTTAAAGCTCACCCAATAAGCAAAGTGATCCCTGTGATTTGCAGTGATTCCTGAGAAATCTGTTCTAGTGGAAGGTGTCCCTTCTCATGGCAGGGGGCTGGAATGAGATGATCTTTAAGTTCCCTTTCAACCCAAACCATTTGTTGATTCTATGAACTTTAACCAAAAATGACATCTGTGAGCTGCAGTCAGAGCCAAGAATTGAAATAAAAGAATTCTGGAATTGAAATTCTGGAAAATTAAAAGGAATTTAGAAAAAACTAACATAATCTGGGCCAGTCTAACAAAAAAATGAAGTGGATTTTTAAAGTACCTTTCAGCACTAAAAAATTTGCAATCACAAGTGAAATTGTGAAATTGATTTCAGTAACAACATAAACCTGTTTGCATTTTTATATATAATTGCTAGAAAACTCAACATACAAAACACATAGCTGAATGCAGTCCTTGAGGTCCCTGTGTCTTGTGACTGCAATCCCCCCCTTTCTGTTATTAGAGTAGGTGGGGAGGGGACTTGGGACTTCTTAAAAGGACACAAGAAATATAACTGTGCTGGGGAAAAAATAATAATAAGAAGAAATCAGGATGCCCTACTGAACAGCCAGAGTCGTTTTATGTGGAGTTTTCCCCTCCAGCAACCAAATGGAACCCAAACAAGACTATTTCTCTGAAAACTTGTTCCACCCACTATTCCCCAACTAAAATACATTGTAATAATATCATAAAACAGCCGAGGATGAAGAGTTTATTCTGATGGACTGCTCAACATCCTCAAAGAGTGGAAATTAATATACCTGGGAATCTCACAGTTGAAGCATTTTAATGCAAACTCGCGGTTTGCGGGGAATTGAAATACTCCACCTAAATAATTTATATATGTATCTGTGTATATTAAAAAAATGGAGAAATGAAATTTCATAATAGCAATAAGTCTGGGGATGTTGTTATCAGGAGATAATCACATCCCATGGGGGTTCTTGCACTCAGCTGCTCCTCCTCTCCCTTCTCTTCCCCAGTCCTTGTCTCGCCCCTGAGGTATGATTTTCCTCCTGATAATTCTTATTGTGCCTCCGTGGTTAGTAATAATAATTAAAATAAAACACTTTATTCACAACTTCCCTGGGTGCTCAGCATACCATCCAACTCCCCGCCCATCCTCTGTTTTCTCTGCCTCCACTATTTGATTAACTGCCTTGGAAAGAAGAAGAGAAAAAAATTAAAAAATCCAATGAGAAGGGTTCTGTTTTCTGACAGAAAATGCAGAAGGCTGTTGTGGCTGTATTGATCGGGCTGGGAGAGCGGCATTGCAAACAAGCAGAGCTCTCCTGAGAAATATACACTGAAGATCCATACGTTCATTGACATTTTATAAGATGTCTAGACTTGCTAATCCACTATGAAAAATGCAAGCTTTGTAGTATAAGAGGATGGAGAGGGGGCCGTGTCTCTTGCTCGCAGGAGCAGCCCTCTCATGTACCAAATTACCAACAGTTTAATAAGGAGGGAAAGCAGGTCCAAATTAAGACTTGGTTTCAATGGCTGGGACACCCCCTGTATTTCCCAGAATGCAGAGCTGCAATTAGCCTCAAGCCAGAAAAAGGTTCTGAAAGGTTGGTTGAGATGCTGGCTGGATTTTGTCTGTGTATGGGGAGGAGAAAAGAGCTGTAGCTGAAATTTTATAAAGTCTGAAAGTCTCTGTACTAAATGTTCCGTTCCAAAGTCAGACACTTTTCCTGCTCCATCTATTCACCTTTCACAGCAACTTTTTTCCCCTGCAGACTGGTGGAGGATAAAGTAGTAAATACGACAAGTTCTCAGTGCCCAGCCATCCCTTTCTACCAGCCTCCACGGAGACTTCTGTAGGCAAAGATGAAAATGGGTTGGCAGAAACCACATCTAGAGGCGACGGCAGAAAATTTTCCACCCCAGAGATGGGAGGAAGAAGAGAACTCTAGGTCACCTTTGTGGCTTCTCATATTTACATTGTTGCAGGGATGCCTTAGAGAGATTCGAGCCTGGCTCAATTGCTCCAGCATCTTAGGGACCAAAACTGAATTTCTGCTGTCTGGCAGCTTGTTACCCTTGGAAAGAAACCCTCCCTGCCCCCTTTGCAACAGCTTCCCCTTTGCAATAAAATTTGTCTGGCAATGTAAAATAAATGTGTGGGTTTTTATCAAATTAGAGAGTGTTTCTTGTGTAAGGTGAAGGCAAGGGCAGGATACTGCTGTAGTTAAACTAGAGGTCTGTAACATCTATAAGGAAATTAGGTTAGAACTAGTAGTTTGTCCTGAATACAAATTCAAGTGCACTAATGTGTTTTGTGTATACAGTTAGTGCTGTGGCAACAGGTACAGCAGAGCAGTGAAGGTGCAGGAAAGGATGTGGGATTTTTTACTACTTGGAGTAGCATGACAGCATTCAATGAAACTAAGTCACATACCCAGAAGTTCAACTACACAGAATGAATAGAACAGTTTGAGTCGGAAGGGATGTTTTAAAGCTCATCTCATTCCAGCCCCCTGCCATGGGCAGGGACACCTTCCACTATCCCAGACTCATCCATCCAAGCCTCATCCATCCTGGCCTTGGACACTTCCAGGGATGGGGCAGCCACAGCTTCTCTGGGCAACCTGTGCCTCCCCACCCTCACAGGGAAAAAATTATTGACCAAGAACAATTGCTATTAAAATTACCATTCCTTAATTCTAAACCCCCTGCACTAACTCTGACTGACTTCTTGAGAGATGCTCTTAAAAACCTCTCTGAACGACTTTCACTGATGAAAGAGAAATGCACTGGATTCATGTTATAAATTTTAGTCAACACTTTGACACTTTGATCACTCACAGTGCATTTAGGATCTGTTGGAGAAAATACTCCTTGCCACACAGAAACAGAGGATCTGTAAGTAAGGTTTAAACTCCCCAGCAGTAGGAATGCCTTTGGTAAAAATACTGTTAGGCAGGAAGATTCAAATTACAATAGCTGAGAAAGGATTTCCCTCGACTGCATGGATCCAGCACTACAGTACAGTGTAATGTGTGTGTATATATATATATATATATATATATATATATATATATATATATATATATATATATATATATATATATATATATATCTCCAGTAGTATGATCTAATACCAATCATATTTTTTATACATGTGTATATATATATATATATATATATATTTCTAGCAGACTAATATATAATATATACCCAATGGAAATGAAAGAACTCTTCCATAACTTGGAAACTAAAGCCAAAAATTATTTGAAGGTGGTCTACTGGCCTAGGGCAAGGGTGAAATCATTGGTGGGAAAAAGATGGGATAAGGTATTATATTCAAACTCTATTGAAGAGAGAGAGTAGACAACCCCAGGCTTTGGGGGATCTGCACAAGAACCTTATTATATGATCCAAATACAGAATTCCAAACTTACAAAAGAGTTGGATTTTATCTTCTGAGAAGCTACAGAAATCCTATCACCACTTACCCAGAATTAAGGTTTTAATATTTTATGGATAATGTGATCTGTTCCAAAGGGTGCAGGAGATTCCAGAAGTGCCCATCTCATTGCTCACATAAGGCCATGCAATAATCTTCCAGAACAGAAATAAATATATTTCCTGGCAAAATTTTGCAAAATTCCTTTATTATTATTTTCTTCTGGGTTTTTTTTCAAATTATTAAAGAGCGTTGGAGAGCAGTACCTCCAATCAGAACACCGTGTTTTTTAAAACTAGAGCTTGGTAACAGAGGAGGAGGTTTTGCCTGGAATTATGTTTCAATCTATGAGATAAAAGTTTATGTCTTCTGTAGCAATTTTCATTGTTTAATATTGTCATTCTCTAGCTAGTATTAACTTTATAAAACCTTTTGAAAAAAAAAAAAAAACCTCACTCAATTTACTAGTCATCTTTTATCACCAATATTGACTGGATTTTCACCACTTGAATTATCACAGAATAGGTGCTGAATCAGGTCTAATGATAATGTTCAAGGGATGAAATAGAAACAAATAAAAATCCCTCTCTCATCTCCTGATTATGAATAGAAATTAGCAGTAAGCCAAACACATTTAAATTCTTAAGACCCTTTGTGCACCTAAGATTTTCTGATGAACTCAAAATGCTGGTCTCAAAATACCCAATACAAAAGAAAAAAAAAAAGCATTAATAATTTCTTCAAAATTTGTCTCACTCATGTTGTTTTAAGGAGGGAATTAAAAAAATATATAAAAATATCAGCAGGAAGTTCAACTAATAACAAACAAGTCTGAAAAGACAGATCTGAATACTTTAAAAAATCAAGATAAAATACTCTAGACAATTCTTTAGTTATGGAACCACCCTTTAGCTATTTCTCAGTTCCACCTGCCTCAAGGAGCAAGTGAAACTGAGAAACCACTTTTTTAAATAATATTTTCTGGAAGCCAAGTAAAGTATTCCAGGAAGTTCAGCTCTGTGAGAAATTTGCGACTGCTTTCCTTTTTGATGTCCCTCCAGTGACAGGAAAGTCATTTGCCCCAGAGTGTGTATATAAATAAGAAAGAATCACGGCAAAAGAAGATATTTTTTTCCCTTTCACAGTTCCTATGGAAAAGGGCATTAGTCAAAAGAAGTAAAGTATGCTGGATCGTGACTCGTATTCATTACAGCTTCCTCAAAGCCAGCTTGAGTTCAAAACCACATATTTTTAAATTAATAGGTATGGGATCAATATTTTTTTTTTCTTTTTCCAGGATTAGTGTCCTGGCTTCTGACAGAGGAAAAAAAAAAATAAATCTTGGGTTTCTCAGTACAAAATCGAGAGTCTGTGACTTGCATATATAGTTAGCCTTGGAAACTGAGATAAAACCTTTGTAATGCAGCTTGGAGTTACATTGACTTCCATTGAGCTCTTGGCTGAAAAAGGGATCAAAATATGGCAATTCTGTTGTAGATGTACAAAGAAAACAGTGAACTTGACAAAGGATTTTTTTTTCATCTAAATGCTGCAGTTAATTTGACTGACTCTTTGTTTTGTTTCTAGGCTCAGGCTCTAGATTATCAGTACCACATATATGTTAATTCACTACAGGGAATTCCCAAGTGGAGAAAGAAAAATAATTAAGTCATAGAACCATTTAGGTTGCAAGGAATCTTGAATGATCATCTGGACCAGACCCTTCTTCAAAGAAGGAACATTTCTGAAGTTATATCATATTGTTAATTCCCTTGCACTCCTCACATCCTGGAGCAGCTTAAAGGAATAAGAATTTTGCAGGCTAGACTTGCAGAACTGAAATTTGCCTCTTCTATTTCCTACTGATATAAAAATATAGTTTGCAACAAGTCAGTGTTTCTTTCATCAGCCTTCTCAAGAGTACTGGTCATGGGCAAAGTTTTTTATGTGCAACATACTGTAAAAAACACAAAACAAAAGTTCATTCAATTCACAGCACAGAACTTCAAATGATCTTTCAGACTTCCTAGGTTCCCCAATTCCACCCAAGATTAAAAAAAACATAATTCCAGCAGCATGTCTACTACTATTGGCACTGTACCACAGAGTAGGGCAAGCATCACAGAATGGTTTGGTTTGGAAGGGACCTGAAAGATCATCTCATTCCAACCCCTTACCATGGGCAGGGACACCTTTCATATCCCAGGCTGCTCCAAGCCCCATCCAACCTGCCCTTGGACACTTCCAGGGATGGAGCAGCCACAGCTTCTCTGGGCAACCTGTCCAGGGCCTCACCACCCTCACAGGAAAATTTTGTAATTTTATTCTCCTTAAGGCTTTAAGGATATAGGAGGTATACCCCTAAACACCTTTTAAAGAAATCTATGAAATAATAACATACTAATAACACCACCAGAAGAGAGTAACAAAGGCCAATTATATTAAATGTTCAGGAAAAATGTCCTAACTGTCTTTACTGATGAACAAATTAGGAGTTCACCAAGGACTGACTCTGCACTGACATTTGGTGCCATTTGAAAAGACCAAGGATGGTTGAAACACCAACAGGGTGGCATCTGTGGTGCAGGACATGGATGGGTTTTGTACTCTTCAGCACTGATGGGTGGAGGAGAAGTAGAACACTGTAAGGTATTTAGAATTTAATTAGAGGCATTGATGTTTAAGAAACTTAACTGAGGCTTCACATCTTAGCTTCGAAACTGTGACTGTAGATTCCTATTATTTGGTTATACTGCCTCAGCAGCACCTTTCTGAGCTGCTTATGAGAGAGATTAGTATGAATGTGTAGTGGCATGAAGTGTGTCAGCAATGATGTTTTCCATCTGGATAGAAAAAGCAGAGAGAGAAAAAATACTCTTTTTTTTTTCACCTTGCAATTATTTCTTAATGGTAATAAAGCAAAAGAGAACTAACAAGGCCCATAGCTCCTAATGGCTTTTAGGGTTTTAGAAAATTTTTAGGCTTTTTGGACTTCTAGAAATTTTCATAGGTTTTGGCATGTTTTAGCATCATCCTAAGCGCTTCTGAAGCAAAGTCTCTCACCCAAAGTCTCACAGGGCTGAACCAGGGGTTCAGCACAGTCATTCTGATCTGCATCAAATGCTTTACGCATGAACCTGCCCTCGCATTTTTTCAGTCGAGTGGGAGAAGGGTTGATCTCATTTCTCATTTCCTACAAGAGTCACACACTGTTTCCCTGGAATCCTGCTGAACACCAGCCTCAGGTGCCTTGCTAGCCTCCTGTGTGTCAGAATCAGTCTGTGGAAGTCACTCTTCTGGGAAGAGCACAGTGACTGAGGCTCACCTAACACAGCACGGACCAGGCAGGCGACAGGAGCAGCAGCCCAAGCTTGCTGTCAGATGTAGGCCATTCCTCTTGTAGCTGAACCATCTTCTGTGGACTGGAACTCAGGAAGGCTGTGCTTCTGGGTGAAAAAATAATATATAGTACATGGCTGTTGGTTAAATTATTCATTTGTAAACCTTAGAGAGAAGCTAACTTATATAAAAAGTCCAAGCAGATAAAGACATACTGGATCATTATGACAATGAAAATAGTGTAAGGATACAAGAATGAGAAATACATTACAAGGTGTAACATATGCTTTATTTTTTGCTTGATTGCTTAAACGAGGTAGCAGTGGGAGACCACTATCCTGTGACAATGTTATGCTCCATTGACTTTATAAACCAAAATAGAATTACCCCTAACTAATCTGAAGACAAAATTGCTCTAGAGTAACCGTATAGATATTGCTCAGTGGAGGATATAAATTCATGTGCTTAGTTTGCCTATAACCAGAAAAACAAAATTCTGTTTGAATTTATGAATTTATGCAGTTATTTTTCTCATTCTGACACCCCCTATACCTCAAACAAATGTGAATGTCAAGAAGTTTTTCATTTTTCTTCCATTTGTTTGCATCAAGCTTGCACTCTAAATTCCATTCTGGATAAGGACATATATATGTAAACATATTTGCATCTAGGTGGGTATACAGAGACTCCTGCATGTCTGTCTGTCCTCAAAATCCACCCTGGCCCTTTCCCAGCAAAGCCATGGCTGGGATCTAACTTGCACATGGGGATTGAAGAACATTTGGGAGCAGTGGAGGCAAAGCCTCCTCTGGCAGGCAGTCAGAGAATCATTTAAAGCATTTTGATGGAATTTAGGGCAAATTTTCTCCCAGTAAACTGAAACTGCCAGATCTTCCTCTCTGGCCACATTTATTAATGTCTTTTATCTTTCAAAATAGACTGGTCTCACCCTTCTGCTCCTCTGGAATAGTGCTGAGACCAACCACAGCACTCTCTATTTGAAGGGGGTGAGTGCAAACTGGTCCATGCCAAAAGATACCAAGGACCACTCTATTTATATATTTCTATAAACAGGTGATTTTGGCATCTGATTCCATTGCCCTAATTCCATTGTCCTACTAATTTACTAGCAAAGGAGCAATCTGCAGGTATTAGCCCCAAGGCTGATGCAACTTGATGAGATAGGGGGGAACAGCTCCTTCCCGTGCTACCCAAAACACACATCATACCAGGAAATTCTTGTGCCAAAATCATGAATGAGTTTTCACAGGAAACCCTGGAAAAAAACCCTCTTCAAATATAAGGAAAGCAGGAGGTGAATATGACAAGATAAAACTGGCTCAAATATTGAGTATTTTTCAGAGCAGAACTGCTTAGTTTAGAGTATCAGCCTAAGGTGACATCTTACAGACAGAAAAACAAATAGTGTATAGTAGGAAAATGTTTTGATTAAGAGTTTGTAGGTGTATGCATTTAAAATATAGCATTTTACACCATTATTAAGAAATCACAGATTCATCGTCTTGTCTCGAAACAAACAATATGTCATACAGTCTTGTGTTCCTCATCTTCCTTCTCCTGGAAGATTTTTGTGCCCAAAACCTATTTTTTTCCAAGAGATATGGGTTATTTCATGGCTGAATGGAAAGAGAAGGCAATCCTAAGAATTTCTTTTACACTAAATCTGCTTTGATTCACAAGGCAAGAAGCTTTTTGGAAATGAGATTTGACCTTAGGCTTTGATCCTGCTAAGAAAGTGTGTGTAGAAGCTTAAATATTTGCTCACATACATCCTGTGAATTCAATGGGACTTTTCACATGATGAGAAATACAGAAGAGTGTGAAAGATTTACTTTTTACTTCAGTGGAAATAGACCATGGAAAAATGTGCTTATAATTCATTTAGCAAATTAAACACTTAGTGTTTGTGGTGCAGGAAAATTATTAATTGAGATACCTCTTTTTTTATGCAACCTGACAATTTATTTGTGGTTTTAATACCTGTAGCACATTAAGAGATCACATAATCATAGTTCTGCCCTTTCTCATGTCTCTGGTGGGTCAGGACAGAGCTGGATTAATTCTGATTTACACCTCCCTCAAACACAGAACCCTGGTGGTTACTCAGTGAGGGACTACACACTAGAGAGACATTCCAAAGAAATCATCACAGGAATTTACACAAGCAGCAGAAGAAAATTGGAACAGTTCTCTTCTTTGATTACACTTAAAAAAAAGAAAAGGGAAGGAAAAAGAATAGCACTGTAGGTTTAAGTGCTCCATCAGGATGGAATACCAAATTCCATATTTTTTTTTAAAAGTGCTCTGACAAGGAAAAACAGGAGAGGAAGGGTGCTCCTATACACTTAAGTGTGGAAGCATGAACATAGAAAGGGAGGAGGGGTTTTGGTGGCTTTTCAAGAAGTAAGTGTACCTGAATATGCAAATGCACCCTCACTGCTTTGGTGTTTACACCTGATTCAAATGTATACAAACACATAACAGACAGGCCATTACACATTTTTGCATACACATGTATTTATTCATGTGCACACAGACACACCAAGGGTGTGTTTGACAGATCTAAGGAAAAACAAGGCTCTGACTCACCCAGTATTGTTTCCTCTGTTGATGCCAGATTTCCTTTTGCTGTTTTGTGTCTTTTGTCAGTGGTAAAGATGCTACTACACTGATAAAAGTGGAAAAGCAACAAATTTTGCTTGTCCTGTTTACACTTTAGCTGCTGTTAGGGTTCCTTATTTACAAGAGTTTTAAACCAATTAACTACATTTTCCTGCACCCTTTGGAGATCAAATGAACCAGTCAACAATGAGTTTAATATAAAAGTCAATCCAACAGACATACAAAAGATAGATCTACTTCTTTACTCTTAAAAAAAAAAAAAAGCCTGGAAAATGATGCTAGGATTTTCCTGATTCTTGCATCTGGGTTAGAAATCCAGAATCTCAATGTTTGACTCACACAGAAAAATAAATTAATTGTCACAATCTTGCTGCTGATATTTCCCATTTAAAGGTAACTGCACTGCAGCTCCCAAAAAAAAAACTTTACTCTCTCTGATGGTTGTCTGTGGCAAACTTTATATGAATTTCAAAAAGTCAGATCTGGAGATGTTCTGCTTTGGTTTAGCAAAAAACACCTCGCCATAAAATTGCAGAAAAAAACTTGTAGAACCTCAAAGATTGTCTTTTCTTCACCAGTGTCACTCAATGTAATTCATGAGACAGTGACTTGATCACATGATTGAGCAAGACAGTACAAGGCATGGAAGTGGCATCTTTTAATCCAACCTTGAGATCTAAAGTGGCATCTTCCCTGAATTTACTTCATTCTTGACCCTTTCATGGTCTTTTCTGAAAACTTAAAGGACTTCATCTCATTGTCTTGGCCATGGTGAAGCTTCAGGTAGGAGGCAGAAAGCTTCTCTCTGAAACTGAACTTCTGCAGACATAGATGTAGCTAATGGTAAGGACCCAGAGATCTTGTACAAGGGCAAGGGAATTGGATATATACAAAAGAGAAAGCATAAACAGACATGGAGGACAGGTAGATTTATTGATATTTAAATGAGTTTTAGCCAGACCGAATTATAGAAACAATCCATGCCCAGCAAAAGACCGCAAAAGAGGAGGTGGAGGTACAGTGTGTTTAGAGTCACATCATCAAAATAACAATATCTCACTGCAGAACACTGTGAGAAGGAAGCCCTTACTGGGACTGTGGCACACAGTTTTATTTGATTTTCCTCAGAGGTATTAGAAAGCATTGCAAATATGATGAGATCCACTGGAACATGAATGAACTAAAATGATTGCCATTGTGAAAGCATTCCCTGCTGGATGTTTGAATCTATTTGTCTTTCCAGAGGGGTCTGCTTCCAAAATCTTGGAGTGTACACACACATACACAGACATAAACAGCTGCAATAAATACACACACGTATAAAAGGAAGATGGAACTTTTGCAGTTTCCATTTACAGGTCCATTAGGAAGACATCAAAGGAATATTCTGACATTTCTGGTCATAATCTCAGGCTATGCTCAGAAAGAATTGTTAACTGTGGTGCTCTGGCTTGATTCCAAGTTATATTCAGCTTATCTGAAAAAGGTACTTTCAGGTGTAAAGGTTATCCTTCATTCCCTCTCCAGGGACCCAGGCACATGTTGAAGACAGAGTGGCTGCAGTGCTCTACCTCAGAAGTGGCTGTTATTTCAGAGGTGAGGGAATAATCCCATTCGTTCAACTCCTGCCAGTGGATGTGCACTCATGGGGGAATCAAACTTTAAAACTGCAGGCTGGAAAATGCTTTGGGACTTTCCAGAGTAGAAAGACAGATTTTAAAATAAAAAGCAAGGAAGGCAAGGAAATAGGGAAAATGAGGAATTGATAAAGAGTGAATAAGGATGGTAAAGAACAGAGGGGGAAAAAGAAATAGGAATTCAGAGTACAAGAATGATTTGAGATTTTTCTAGCTGAGCTCCAGGGAAAATCTGAAATGTAGAGAAGCTCCTACTGAAGAAATGTACCCAGCTGGTGGCTGAGCTTGGTCTTATGATTCTGGCTAAACCAAAGTAATTTAGCCATAATGGAATGAGTCTGCTTGTCAGAAATCTTATTATTCCTTCTGGTACTTTCCTGGATATTACAACCTATGGCAGAGGCTGGGAAAAGCAAAAGCTTGGCTCTTACTCTTGCTGATTTACAGAGAGGGAAATGAAGTCAGAATGTGCTCAGATTTAACTGTAATTTTTTACTTAACTAAGAGCCAAGCAGACTTCTTGTTTCCTTGCCCTCGGTAGAAATGATTGATAGCTGAACAAAAGCTGCGGCACCAAGTTCCAGATGATTAAGGAAATTCTTTCAGCACAGGGTCATTCACGAGCCCAAATGGTTTTGACAGAACAGATAAAATTGATTTAACTTAAGAAAGCCACAATTTTTTTCTAGCCAGACACCCATCAAACATTAAATATACAATGCAGAGGTACAGTGATCTTGAGCCAAAGCAGACTGTATTCTCTTAAGAGACCTGACTGGTCTTTCAATTGTACAAAGTGCATCCTCTATCTGTTTAGGAGGCTGCCATGCTTTATTAGAGTCAGATCAGCTGCATGATGGTGTGAGTCAGGCAGAATTGTTTCTCCCTGTGCATTGAACTGTCAATATCCACCAGACCTCTGCAATTTAAACTTGTGTATAAACAGTGTCTAGAAATGCTCCAGAAGTCCACACACCCAGAGTTCATCTATGAAGAAGATGCATCATCAAGCAAAGGATGTGTGTGGCATTGAGGAGGTATTTCCAGGCTGAAAAGGGGTTGAAAAAAAATTTTTATTGTGCATTTTAATTGTGTCTGGGTCTTTTGCTTATTGAAGTCATGATTGCTGAAGGACATAGGTGATCTTCCTGGGCCTGTGTGCTTGTCCTGTCCTGTCCCTGGCATTGTGGTGTCTGATTTATGACCATCTGCTGGTCTTTGAAGAAAAACATGCATGGGGTAATTTTGGTATACCTTTTGGGACTACCTAAAAACAGCAGCTAGACAAAATTAAGAGAATAAAAAGTAGTTATATTTATTGAAGGGCCTTCAGGTACATTTAGGGCAAATGAAGCTCCCCCCTTCCGCCAGGGGCTACACCCAAAAAATGGTTTTGGACGATGGGTCATGGGTTTTCACACTTTTATAATTTTGGTCCATTTGCATCTTAATCTTCCAATTACAGCTGCAGGTAATGAGGCCATTTACCCCAAGTTTGCTGCACCCCAACCCACTTTTTTTTTACATTTCTCGGGGCCTGAGGCAGTGAGGTATCCTTGATTCCCTGGCCTAGAGAGGAACAGTTTTGTCTCACCAAAATGTGAAGACGGTAGCTAAGACTCTACATGGAGTTTAGAGCTATACACTAAAGAATTGCAGGATTACAAATATATGAAAAATATAAAAGCTAAAATCCTAAGGCAGATCCTGCACCACTAGGATGTCCTGATCCAACATCGAGGTCGTAAACCTTCTCATCGGTACGGACTCTGGGAGGAGATTGTGCTGTTATCCCTGGGGTAGCTGGGTCCATTGATCAGTTGTATTGGGTCTGGATGCTATTAGCACGTTGAGGGGTTGCTCTCAGTCAAGAGGTATGGTCTAATTTTTGGAGGTTTTGTTTTGCTCCAAGAGATTTGAGGGAGAGTTTTATCCTCTCCCATTGTTCTCAGTCTTCCCCCCATCCCATCCCATCCCATCCCATCCCATCCCATCCCATCCCATCCCATCCCATCCCATCCCATCCCATCCCATCCCATCCCGCCGCCAGAGGTGCCACCATCCATCCTCAGCGCGGTGCCCCAGCGTGTGCTCATTGTCATTCCGCCCGTGTCCCCCCGTTCCCTGTGCTCTCCAAAGGTCAGCCCGAGGTCTGCGCTGGAGCGATAATGGGCGAGGGGAGCTCGCCAGCAGCTCCTGCCGCTGCTCCGGCGCTCGCTCCCCGCACATCAAGGCGCACACGCTCCGTGCTCCCTCGCCCTCCCTCCCTCTCTCTCTGCCTTGCAAATGACTCTGAGGAGCAGAGGCTGGTGGATGATTTAGATCGGGGGGGGGTGGGGTGGAAAAAAAAGCACTCAATTTTTTTTCCCCCCCCTATTTTATTTTTTTTACTTTTTTTTTTTGAACTGGGCTCCCAGAGAGCACTCAGGGCTGCCACGCAGTGCAGGACGCCTACCTGCTCAACTGCAGGGAAACAAGCTTCTGAAGGCTTTAATGGGATTTTGCCCGAGGCTGTTTTATTAAGATGTCGGCTTTTTCTGCTGCCTCTGCAGCTGACACCATTCACTGTCAGCTGCCCCCCTTCCCCAGTCCCCCTCCTCCCGTCCCCCCCAACAATGCACCAAATTACTCGCTTCATTTAGTGCTCATGGCTCAGCACAGGCAAATAAGAGGAAAGAGTTCGACTTGACCAGATGAGTCTCAGCGAAGGGAGGTGAAAAGACACTGCTGCTTAACTGGGGGGTTTCAAGCAGAAAAGGGAAAAGATCAATACCACTGGGGCTTACTCCCACTCTATTAGAAAGAATCATATTTCATATTAACATAGCCAATTTAGGAGCCACATTTACATTCCTAATTTGCATCCTGGCTTTAAAAGCTCATTTGAAATGCATTGTATAATTATTGATGCCTTATATGTGAATATACCACACAGTGGCAGGTTGGAAAGGGGAGGAAATGCCGTCTGGTTTCAATAAACAAACTAGTTACAAGTTTTAATGAATGTTAGTCCGTAATAAATGAGTTTTTTCTTTTTTCTTTTTTCCATCTCAGATTAAAAAAAGAAAGAGTGGAGCTGGACGAGCTAATTAGGGGCTGTGTATTTCAGTAGCAAGAGTAAATGAGATACGGCACAGCAGTGGAAAATGTTCTGTGTAATGCCCCTTCCTCCCTTGTTGTGCCTGAGTGGTACTGGCAGAGAGAAGGATGGTTTCCTATCCAGAACTGAGCAGGCTGAGGAAATCCTGTCTGGAAGGCAAGGCACGCTCTGCAAGTGTCGGGAAAGATTATCTCTGATATCTCTCATTAAATTCTCCAGATTTCCATGTGAGCTTAAGGTAAACCGAGAGGAGGAAAGGAGTGGATAGGAAAAGTAATGATCTGTGAGTCTTGGCAAACACGTCCACGTCCTCACTTATTTCTTACTAGGTTATTTCTTTGGTTGGAAGGCTGAAATTATCACTGAGGTGGGGATAAGTTATCTCTGCATGAGGAAAACAGAAAGGTTCCCTAAAGCTGAGGATAATATCCTCATCTAGACTGAGGACACAGGGGCTGGGCTTGCTGCCTCTGCTGAGGACATGGATGAGAGGAAAAGTCTGGGCATTCAAGCTCTTTGACTTTCAGAAGTGAAGTGACAAGACACAGAAACCCCCAAGAGACCCCTATGTTTAACCCTCTCGTGGGTGAGCCCGCTCTTTGCCTCTAGTCTTGACAATGGATAAAGCTCCTTGATAAATTTCCTTGGCTCTCACAGGAATTTCATCCATTTGAAAGAAAAACTTCTCACCAGAACATGTTGAATGAGCCTGTTTGTTTGATGGCAATGCTTGGAATGTCCTGGGTTATGTGCAAGGCTTTTGAACTGGGAATTGGGAACAGACTGATGGTGTTTTACCCCAGCTGAACCCAACACCACTTTTTTATGTTTTGAATTTTGCAGTTTGTGATGTCCTTTACTTCTCCATTTAATTTCTTTGATCTGTCAGAGTAAATGCTTTCTGATTTGAGCTGATTGAGGTTTTCTCTTCAGCCTTCCTGCAAAAGGTTTTGCTGCTTAGCACAGGACATCACTGACTGTTGTAGACTAACAGATTTTGGATGGTCTATGTAGACAGCATTTGAAATGCATTTTGTTCATATGACACATAAAAGTTCAGATTCAATGAGTACAGGTAGAAAAAGAAAAGAAAAAAATGCCAAAAATCAAAATATCTTTGCAGAAGCTATAGAAGAAATATTTTTTTCAAATTTCCTTCTTTTCTGCCATTGCAATTTTTAAGTCCAATTTCAACTATTGCTTGTTTTTGTCAATTCAATTTATCTCTATGCAGCTTGAGAAGACTTCCAGGGGCTGCCAACACATATCTAGTGCATCTTCCTCATGTAACACCAACCAAAGCTGAGAAAAGGTCATAAAATGTGTCTCTCTCTCATGAAGTATCGTGCTTTTTAGTCACACTGGATGTGAAATTGCTCAACCACTCCCTGTGGTACAGGGGTGTTACTACTATGTTGATAAAATAGAAGAGTAAAATTCTTCCTAATGTCCTGTTTCTCCCTCAGGTGCTGAAAACTGATAGAAAGAAGATGGTGCTGGTCATGTTCATGGCCAGTCCTCTGAGTCAGGATATTCCCTCTGACCCTGCAATCCCAAGAACTTCCTTATTTGTTGTTGCACGCAAGGAAAAGTAGCCACCCATCCAAATCTTGGTCATCTTCCAAACACTTTCCAAACAAAAAGGAGATGTAGTCCATGAGCTAGAAATTTAGAAATTTCCTGGAAAACAAAGGTAAAGGATGGACTCTCCAGCTTCCTACTGACTCCCAGGGACTGCTGGCATGTTGTGCTATGCCTTTGTCCCTCTGCATCACAGATGCATCTAAAAAGAGGAGCACAGCTATCTGACTGTACTGAACAAGACAAATTACACAGAAAAACATTCTGAGAACATGACAAGTTACACCCTGAAGAGGGATTGAGTATAGGCATTGATGTCTTGAGGGTTTTCTAGGCTATCTGTCCTATAAAAGAGAGAAATTGGCTTTTTCAGTTTCCTATTCATCTTATCTTAAAGCAGACATTTGTAATACATCATATGAATTCTGTCTTAAAAGTACTCCTTTTCCCTTTGTAAGGGAAAGACTTCCTAAGAAAATAATCTGCTCTAGAAGCTGACAAGTATCAAATGAATGTCTAATATGAGATCACTTGATCCCTTCCATATCAGGGAGTTGGAAGTATACGATCTTTAAGGTAATTTTCAAATCAAAATTTACCTTTAGGGTTTAGGAGATGTCAGTCTGAGAGGAGGAAAGACCAGCTCAGTGGTGGTATCTGGAACTATTTTGTTGCTTTTTTTCTTTCTGGTATAGCCCTTTCCCTGGTATAAGTTGAAACTGAAATCAACCAAGGTTTTCCAGATGTTTTTGGAGAGCTTATCCATGTCACCACTTGGATCTGACATCCCTCTCATTTGCTTCCATCTTACAACAATTGGCAGTTTCATACACTCAGTCAAATTCAAATTTTCCCACACAATTCTTTAAATGCAATTAACTTTGAAAAGAATGTCATGTTACTGGACTCAAAGTGGACACTGGTTAATCATGGCAGTGGGAATAGGATCAGCACTCAAATAAATGGAAAAAAACCCCAAGACTTTTCTGTGGAGAATGCATGATGCATCTTTTGGGTTTAACTTCTGCCACAAGTTCATTCTGGATCCTATCAGTAAATACTGTTTATACACATGTGCCTGTGCTATAAATAATAACTAAGAAGTCATTGAAGGGGGTTGAGCAATCCTATGTGAATTATGCCTTCATGTAATTTTGTTATTTTCAGAAGACATCAGTGAAAATAAATTTTTTTCAAGTACCTTGAGTGTTAAAAGAACAACAGAAAGTCTGATTTCCTACAAGCTGGCATATATTTAATAAAAAGGGTTACTCATACAATACCCTGAGTTTGCTGTGTAGCAGATCATCCCTGCAACACTGTGGATGGAGGAATGAAAGGAGTGAAACAACCTCAGTTTTAAGCATGCAGTTTACATTAATCACCACAGATCCCCGTGTAATTAGCAGAGAGAAATCAGCACTCCAGGCAACTTCAGTTTTCAGGTTTCTCAGAAGAGACGGAAATATTAATCTTTTGGAAATATTAATCTTCCTCACACTGAGGAGAAGTAGTTTAAATGAATAACACAGAGTAGACATCTCATTTTTGGATGACTAACTTTCCAAAATGAAAGATATCAACAAGGATTCAGGCTTTCTATCAGGTTATTATTCCATTTACCTGGCTGTCAGGGACACACCTGGCCTCTCCCAAGGCAGAAGTGTTGGCTGTGTAGAGAATTCAGGCACTTCAGGAAGACAGGTTATGACTGTAATACCCTGTAGGAACATAGGTTTGACTGCTGTGGGAATAGAAAAATAATAATAATAATGTTCATGTAAGGCTGAGACTCTCTGAGTGAGTTTCCTTGGGGTTTTATTGTACCTTATTAAGAACCAGATTTCGTATACTCTGCAAAATGCCTTTTTTGCACTGGAGCCATGTGGATATGACAAATTCTTTCTGCTATAAACTTTGTGCCTTGCTGAGAAATCATATACTCCAGAGGAATATGTGTATATATGTTTCCTAACTATCTGAAAATGTGGGTAGAAGTAAATGCAGATACATGCATATGCAGACACAAATATGTGAATTATCCACATATACACGTGTAGCTGGTTGGTGTCTTTTACAGTCAGAGAACAGGTTTGCCTTCAGGTATTTCAATTTAATGATATGAAGCACCTCAGCTACTCTATAACTGTTAAGCTGAATTTTGTTTTGCATTTTGATTATAAATTAGAAGAGCGGTACATTAACTCTGTTTTGAGGATAAGATTAAAAAAGGGCTCTGTTTATTAAGCTGCTACCGTGGTAATATTTTCAGCATACATTACATTTATAATTGACTTATTAAAACTTATACACTGCAAATTATAGTGATAGCACCCACAGGCTAAGAAATCATCAAAATATATAATGGCAATTTAAGGAGGTTTGTATCCACAAATGGGAATTTTTATCTGGTGCTCTCTTGTTCTAATGTTTTACTCACAGCTTTTGCAATATTCAGATATGTAGCTGGAATGCTGCAAAGAGATATTGAAAGGCAAGCATGAAAAAAAAAGACTCAGAAGAAAAATTGGGTGATTAAAAAAGAGCCAAAGTATAGCAATGTAAGACTATTTCAGGTAGGTTTTAATTCAAACTTAAAGGAAAAATAAGGGAGTCAACTGGATCATCTTTTTATTCTAAGCTATGGATAATGTGGACTAATCCCTAACACTTTTCTTCATAAAAATATATCATTATTTCCCTATCTACTTTATTAGAACAGTGGAGATTATCACAGTGATGATTGCAACAAATTCAGAAATAAGTGCCAAAAAAACCAGCTGACCTCCTAATGACAACTAATGAGCTCCTAATGACTGCCATAAAATTTATTTATCCTCCTACCAAGTAGGTTGCCACAAAAGAGCAAACAAGGAATGTTGTGATAAACCCCAATTTATCCAAGCTTCAGGCTTGAATTCCTTTGAGCATATTTGGTGGCAGGTCAGTGACATGGACATTTTCAGGCTTGGTGACACTGCACGAAAATGGTCTGCAGATCAGAGATGGAGCTGAGGAGGTGCCAGGCAACAGGACAAGAGAAAACACAGTGCAAAGCTGTGACAGCCTCTGCCACTTATCACATAACCCAGCTGCATAACCCATGGCTGTAGCACTTTATATCACCCGTGATTCTGCAGTGATTGCTTTCCTTTGGCTTGTCCTCAGGACTAAGTAGCTAAAGATTTGTTGATCTCGAGATACTGGCCCTTATCATCTGGTAATCAGGATGGGAGGTTGAAATTTAGACCTTGTTTGCAGACCCTGCTGACAGGGATGACAAAATCAGACACAAAATGGCTAAACTTCAAAAGGATCATAGAGAATTGCTGGAAGATGATTTATTTTCCTAATAATAGGAATATAGTGCCCCAAGAGACACAAAACACCTTCCCCCAATCAGCAGAAACAATAAAAGGACCTAAGTGAGATCAAAATTCTTTTGGAGAGTAGCCAAAGGTCAGGAAGGACACCTTGAAATGCTGTTAAGGGAAAAAAAATCTTCTTTTTTAATGGCATTGATCTGGTCTACATTGGCTGTAAAGGGAGCTTTGTCATCTCATTTGAGTATGGACACCAGCACTGCTGCTCTATAGACATTGAAATGTGGCTTCCTCAGCTTGAAGCTGAATGGCACTTTGTCAGGGTATGAAATTTGTAGTAAATTAGTAAAACAAGGATGAGAATAGTATTATGTATCATGTGCTGCAGACCATGTCTAGAATCACAAAACTCAGACCTGAGTCAGGAATTTAACTGACTCCCATTCTTGTGACACTGCTACAAGTCAGCTCACCTCTCTCGTGGTGGTTTAGCACTGGCATTTAAAATATACAAAGTTATAGGTAACAAATTCGTCTCACACAGGTGCACTTAGACTGAGGTTTTTGAAGCTAAGATGCCTTGTCATGAAACAGCACATTCCTGAGTCTCACTTCTCCTCATTTTGAAAACTTCTCTTTTTGTTTCCCCAACTCAGAAAATAATCAGACAGAAACACAGGGAAAGTTTCAGTGAGTTCCTTTCACTGCAGGGTTTTGTGCAGGGTCTATCACAGAAATGTTTCGTGCTCTCAGGTTTGACAGAGCTATGACAAGGCTTAGGTAACCCTGGGCTGCTCAGAGCCAAGAACATACCCTGAAATTATGTGACATTCACTGCACTGAGGTATTTATTGAATGTCACTGAATGTGGCAAGTCAAGCTACGAAATGCTGAGACAGATATGGATCAAGTCCAGAAATAAACACCTTTTAGTTCTGTTGAAGGATGGTTAACATTGCATCTCACTGCAACCCAGTGTCAACACAATTCAAGTGAAGACTGGCTGAGGCTTTGCACCCATGAAATAACATTTATGGAAACACTAATAGCCATTGTAGCAAAATATACAAATCACAGGACTTAGAGAGCCTGAGCCCAGAGCTGCAGTGTATTTTCCAGGATGGAACATGTTTTCTCAGCGTATCTTCCGCTGATATTTATTTTTTTTTATCTAACCAAAAAAGTTGGCATATTAGGGTTTCTTATCTTTAAACAGAAGCTCTTTTGCTAATGGATTTGTATTTTAGACCACACAAATGCTGCTGAGTTATTCATAACTATTTTGAGTATCATAATCTTGGAAGGATGGGGGAGAAAAGGCATGAAAACTTCCATTGAATAGCTTTCATGATTTTGAATGCTGCCTGATTTCTATCTTTTCTGCTGCCATTTATGTCTGAGATAACCTGTTCAATGCATATGAAATGTTAATCTTGACTAATTTAAGTGGATGGCTGTGAATGTTTTTCTCCTTTAATTTGTTTATTAAAATATTATCATTGAGAAAAAATACATTTTAAAAAGGGGCCACAAACAAAAGAAACATAAAAACATTTACAATTTCATTAGTTCCTGGTGGGATCTTTGTAATGGACAGGTCTGGACAGAGTAAATGAGAAGAACAAAAATATTTTTTAAAAATTGAAGTCCAAAAGACATCAAATGTTTTTTAATTGAGATTGGAAACATTCCAAGTTTGACTTTCAAAAAAGGCTTTGATTTACAGTAGTTCATGTTGGGCTCATGTTGTGCCTGCCAAAAATCCAAAGTAGATCAGAGCTTTTTTTGAAATAAACACAGGCCTAATCTGATGTAGGTATTTCAAAACTCCCACTGCTTTAGTTGTAACATCGTCTGTTACTGAATGATTTATAAATCATCCCTCTGCAAGCACATTTCTGCGAGGCTGAGGGTGATATATTTTAACTTTGGGACACAAGGAGATGTTTAAATTACAATTGATGGAGACCCTCCACTGTTTTTAGAAGTATTTGTGAATTAGAATGTCTCTGATTTCCTGTATATTAGACAAAACCAGTAGCTGGGATACAAGGGTATGATGGAGTGTAGCTTCTTTGCTTTTTCACTCAGTAGAAAAGGGACAAAAGGGCAATACTGCTAATAAGCATTTTTATCAACTATACAGAAATTCAGTTCCTTTCTAAAAGAAGGAGAAAAATGCCTATTTTTGTATTTTTTTTAGAAAAAAACATGTTCACAACTAATTTTTTTTATAACAAACCATTTTATTCAAAGTGATCATTTCACATTGGTGGGGCAGGGTTTGTCTCAGCTCAGTCTGGGTATCTAAAAGCAGCAAATTTCTCAGTTCTACTGTGGTAAATTCCTTCCAGAGTTGATCCCTGGATCTTCTCTACGTCACAGAGGGCAACTCTGACCACTCTGACACTGGCAAGAGTATTTACCCTCAGGAATATCAATGTGGGACAGCTTTTGCCTTCCCAGAGGGAAATGTTCACCTCTTAAGTTGGAAGCCTGATCCAGAAGTTGGAATAGGGGATGCCCTGGAATGGTGGTGAGAGCTGCCCAGTCACAGCTTGGTCAAGGCTCCTGCAAGGCATGTGGAGAGGAACTGTCAGCAGGAGAAGGTTGAGATTGGATATTGGGAAGAAATTCTTCCCTGTGAGGGTGGTGAGGCCTGGCACAGGTTGCCCAGAGAAGCTGTGGCTGCCCCATCCCTAGAAATGTTCCAGGCCAGGCTGGACAGAATTTGGATCAACCTGTGCTGATTTTGGCTTGGGTAGAGTTAATTTTCTTCACAGTATCTGGCAGGGGGCTGTGTTTGGGATTTGTGCAGAGCACAGTGATGATAATACAGAGATGTTTCTGTTATTGCTGAGCAGGGCTTACTCAGACCCAAGGGCTGTTCTGCTTCTTGTACAGCCCCACTGGCACGGAGCTGGGGGTGCATGGGAAAGGGAGGGGACACAGCCAGGACAGGTCACCCAAACTGACCTGGGGGATGTTCCAGACCAGGTGGCATCAGGCTCAGTATATAAAGTGAGGTGAAAAAGGAGGAAGGAGGAACATTTGGAGTGATGATATTTATCTTTCCAAATCACTGTTACTCGTGATGGGGTCTTGCCCTCCTGGAAATGGCTGAACATTTGCCTGGTCCTTGGAAAGCAGTGAGTTAATTCCTTGTTTCGCTTTACTTACATCTGTGGTATTTTTCTTTCCCTATTAAACTGCTTTCATCTCAATCCATGAGTTTTCCAGCTTTTACCCTTCCAATTCTCTGCCTTATCCTGCTGGAGGGGAAGTGAGCAAGTGGCTCCATGGTGCTTGGTGGATGGCTGAGGTTAACCCATGGCACTCTTGTCCCTGCCCATGACAAGAGGTTTGGAACCAGACAATTTCCCTTCCAACCCAAACCAATCTGTGACTATGATTCCTCAGTGCTTGGAGCAGTAGGAATGGTCTGGGACCAAGGGCTTCAGTCAGAACTGGTCTGAATTCTACAGTAGCTGGTCTGAACAAAATACTGCAAATACAGAACTGAAGTGGAGGAATCCTTCAAGTTCACAACATTTTTCAGAGAAAAGCTTGTCTCGTGAATTTAAAAAAAAAGTAAAAATAATAATGTTAATGATCTTTTTCCCCTATTTATGAAGCACAGAAAAACATGCAGGATATGCTGATGAACTCTGGACTTAGTGAAAATCCAGAAAGAAGAGTATGTTTTCCTTTCTCCCCCTCATTTTACATCTTAAATATAAAAAACCAATCCCTTTGATTTTCAAACTTCAGTATAGAAATTCAAATACTGATTCCTTATTTCATTATGACAGGGATATATGTTTTGTCATTGTGGACATATTCCCTGAAAAAAAATGTTATGTTGCAAATGTTTGGCAAAACAATAAAGGGAGATTGATAAGAAGGCATTTTACAAGTATAAATTATAATTTTGAGATTAGAGGAAAAGTAGAGCAGAAAAACAAAGGTTAAAAAACTCTAATACTTTCAGTCAAATATTAGAGATTCCAGGTTAAATATTTCAGTTCTACAAACAGAATCTATTCTCTCATTAGACACACTTCTCTACTCTTTCCACAAAAGCAAACTGTCTTAATTCAGATAAACTTTACAGCTTATTGAATCATGTCACTTTTTTAACCTGCCACGTCAGAAGAACCAAACAATGCATTCCACAGTTTGATGGTTGGAACATCATAAGAAATTTTTGAAAACATTGCATAGGTCAAATTTACAGTGTAAAATTCTTCAAAATGTTCTAGACTCTCTGAATCTACATTAAAAACCTCTGGACTTCGTCAAGTCCAGTGAATGATGACCTAATCTGACCCTGTGAATGTCACTGTATATTAACAATTAGAGAAGCAAAGAGCAAAGAGTTTGCTTTTAAAACCTCTAAAAAAAAGAGCATTTTATTAAAATGAGAACCCCACTTCACTCTGAATTTTAAGACTTTACTGGTTTATTTTCTTTCTTTGTCTCTATTTTCAGAAAAAATATTTATTTTATGAAGCATATGGCAGACAGACTGAGATATCAGGTGTCTTCTCACTGGAAAGAGTTAATCATCATCCCCAAACAGTGAGATAAATCTAATAATAAAATATTAAGCTCCTTTGCATTAGTTTGGGTGAAGTGGCAGAGATGCTAAGTTTTATTTTAATATGTTAATCTAATAAAATGATGCAGTTTATTTTATATCTTCAGGGAGAGGTGTTGATATTATCTCAACTTTAGATGCATCCTCGCTTGCCTGTACAGATCAGCCTTCCACTTTATCAGGGTGATGTTACTGGATATGGCAATTTATAATTGGAAATGGCAGCCTGGAGATTTTCTAAAAGCATTGGCTTTTTTCTGAATACTGTGGAATTTCATTAATTATTATTATTTTGACTATGAAAAGAGGATTTGCCCAAGGGCAGTTTTGAGGCTCCTTAAAGATTATATTCCTCCATGGAAAGTTGCCAAGATTTCAAATTTCTCTGTCAAGACACTCAGCTTTTTTGGTGGGAGGTGGCTGGAGTGATGGGGAGCATTTACAGCTTTGGGAAGGAGACCTCAAGCATTTCTCATTCTCTTTGAGGCTGTTTTACCTCCCCGGAGTGGGGGCAGCTGTCACAATTGTAGCCCACCAAAAATTCCTCACCAAGGCTGCTTTGCACAGCATGGGGAGGGATTTGGCAGCCCCATTCCTTGGGCAGGGTGTATCTAGCTCAAAGGAGAATGGGTCTAAGCATGGTGGGGTTATTTGTAACCTGTCACATGCCAGAGAATAACTCTGCTTCTCCAAAAAGCCCTTTTGTCAACACAGCCCAAGAAGTAAATGGGAAAGGGAAGATTTGATATGAATACTGAAATCTGAAGCTGGAACCACAGAGTTTTAGAGGCAGGGAATGGTTGAGGTTGGAACCTCTGGAGTTCAAATTGTCCAATCCTCCTGCTCAAGCAGGAACACCTAGAGCCAGTTTCACAGGAACATGTCCAGCTGGCTTTTGAATATCCCCAAGTGTAAAGAAGCTACAATGTAAACTACCTTGTAAAAATGGACATTGTAGGTAATGAAAGTACGGGTAAACAGATCTATTTTGCCTAGGTTGTGGAAGAAAAGGACTAAAGAAAGAGCAGGTGCAATCTTCTGCAATGAGGGCAAATAAAATGAGAAAGTGAATTGCAATGTTTTATCAAAACCTGAAAATGATGGCAAAACTTCTGAAAGATAGAACTCTCCACTAGCTTTTTTTTCTCCCTACCAAAGAGATCCTTGTGGAACAGCTCTCTTCTTTCATCATCTTCCACTGCACACATGCAGAGGAAACGGGATCACGGCGCTTTTATACTCTGAGCCCTTCAAACAATTCCCAGCTGATGAACAAAACACAAAGAAGTTTGGATCCACCCAAGGGCTGTGAGTGACTCATCTGTCTGGAGCAGAGAAGTCCTTGTGATGAGTCATTTTTCTTTTGATGCAAGCTTAAAAGTAATTAAATAAAAGGTGAGGGTACAGTGTTTTACAGCTCTTTTCACGGCAGCAGTTAGATAAAACCAACATCAGCTCTAATTCTGAAGCCTCAAGGTGTAAGTACCCTGCCCAACCATGATGGGAGGTTTTCACCTTAATATCGGTGCCTGCTGGAGATGAAACCTCCATGGGCATTGCTGCAGAACTGCTGAAGTTAGTGCTCCACACTGATCAGCTGCAAATCAATTCCCTCAAAGGCTGGACTTTTTGGTCAAAGACTTGATGAACTTGGAGTTCCTTTCCAATCTTAATGTTTCCATGATTCCATGAGATGAGACGCAGCTTCCACTCCAGCTGATCAGCACAATAACAAAGGGGTGATAAGGACAAAAACAACTCTAAGAGCCTTATGAAGGGAAAGACTGACAAAGATGAGTTACTCCATAATTCAAAAATCATTCATCTACCCATTTATCTTTCCTCTGTAACTCACTTTCAGATTTTAAAGCTGTGTGAGAATATTGGTTTTCTTCCATTTAGGGAGAGAAAGGGCTAAAGCAGAGAAATGATAGCCAAGGAAAATATGCAAAGTTTTCTGGAATATGCAGGAGGAATAGCAAAGGGGACTCTTTTAGTCATAACTTCAACTCCACAAGTCAGCACCCCTGTTTAGCCGGGTTTTTCAGACCCGGATATAGACTTTGGGCACCCTGGTTTTGTCCATCCATAGTTATTTCCTGTGGATCCAGGAGAAGGTTTAAAGTTGGAGAACTCAGCTGTTGGCTGCCTCTCCATCAACAAGTAAGGACCACACACCATACAATAACTCAATGTCTAGAGTATTTTGGAAGGACCTCAAGGGGTGGGTTGGGCCTTTAAAAGGAATTTAAATTCTTCAGCATTTGTACTTAATCAATTTCTCAGCTCTAACCAGTAAGAAAGTTTGTGCCCTGAAGGGGGAATCTGCTCCCATCTCATTTTTTTTCCTATTTTCTCCTTGTTTTTGTTCTAATTTTCCTCCTTTCTGTTTGTGTTTTCTCTAGTCTTCCACCTGTTTTTCTCTCCCTGCAGCAACTCCTAACTCACAGATTCACCCTACTCTCTCCACTGAACTGATCATCAGTAGAAGAGATTTAAGGCATATGCAGAAACTTGAACACTTCTGAGTATAATTTTCTTTTGAGTTTGCTTTACTTCCCAGTGAAAAAATTGGGAAATATGTCACAGAAAAAGGTATTTATAGCTGCTAATATTTTTATTGCAGAACCAAAATGAGGCACAATTACAAGGACCTGCATACCATACTTATGGCATTAATAGTGCTACATAAAAAAAAGATTCTCCTGTGATTGGATGTATAATGGTGTATATGTAATTCCAGACATTTGTGTCCAGCTTTTAACCCAGCTGTATCTTAGATGATGAAGTGTTTTGGTGGATTTGGCATTTGTACTCTTTATATTTCACTTTCAGTTTTCTGTTTCAGTCTTTCAGTTTTCTCCATTTTTGAGTCATCTTAAAGACCAGGTGAGCCAAAGGGGCACAAGTGAGGAAAAGCTCCTGTGGTGGTTGTTCTCTGGAAAAATTATTGAAGTGGCATTTGAGCTATGACTAATTTATTTAGTATTCAGAATTTAGTGAATTCTTTTGTCACATTACCCATCACAAATAAAAGGAAAAAAATAGAAACCTGTTTGATGCCTCAGGCATGTTTTAGTTCGTTGTTCAGGTCAGTTCATTTCAATGCTTAATTTTTAATGGTTCATTTAACATAACTGTTTAGACTTGAAAATATTTTCGCATAAAACCTGGGGTTTTGGGGTCAGTTTCTGTCACCTCAAAACATTTTAAGTCTCAGTTGACAGATCCAACATCAGTTGGAAAAGGTGGTCTCGTTGTTTGGGCACTTGAATGGGACTCAGCAGACTCAAGCTGGATTTCAATCTCTGTGATTGATTCTTTATGTGACCGATTCTTTATGTGACCTTGGGTAAATCATCTGTGCTGCATCTCCAAAGATCTTTGAGTACAAATAGTTCTGCTCACACAGTCACTCACAAAGTCTTCCTGTTTGCCATGCAGCATCCTTCCTGTGCAAGAAAGAATCCAGGACATGAGAGAGAAATGACACCCAGCAGTGTCAGAGCTGTCCAAAATCATCCATCTTTAGTGAGTATGGGAGCTTCTACTTAAAAATTATTTTCTAGTAGGCAACTTGTTTTTAAAAGGCAAAGTTGTGGTGCAAGATTTACTACATGAGCTGCATAGTTTCAAGCCCTCTAATAAGCCTTCCCCTCTATATTTATTCTTCACTCTGCTGGGTCTAGAACCATAGAATCCCAGAATGGTTTGGGTTGAAACAGACCTTAAAGATCATCTTGTTCTGACCCCTTCCCATGGACAGGGACACCTTCCACTATCCCAGGCCGCTCCAAGCCCCACCCAACCTGGCCTTGGACATTTCCAGGGATAGAACAGCCACAGCTTCTCTGGGCAACCTGTGCCAGGGCCTCACCACTCTCAGAGGGAAGAATTTCTTCCTAATATGCAATTTGAACGTACTCTCTTTCAGTTTGAAGCCATTCCCCCTTGTTGTGTCACTCTTGTAAACAGTCTCTCTCCATCTTTCCTGTAGCTCCTTCAAGCCCTGGAAGGCCGCAATGAGGTCGCCCCAAAGCCTTCTCTTCTCCAGGCTGAACAATCCGAACTCTCTCAGCCTTTCCTCACAGCAGAGCTGCTCCATCCCTCTGATCATCCTGGTGCCTCCTCTAGACTCTCTGCAGCAGCTCCCTGTCCTTCCTGTGCTGGGCCCCAGGGCTGCAGGCAGCTCTGCAGGTGGGGTAAATACTCTGCACATACTGGGTATATACTATGGCTTTCTTTCTCCTCAAATAGTGTTAATTCTCATTAGTACTTTCATAATGAAGACCACTGTTTACAGGAAGGACACAACCTAACTTTGTGTTAAGTTTTGCCCAAGATCATTCCAAATTTATTGATTAAATGCTTCTTTTATTTAATAAGTTATGAATCATTTCACTGAACTCTCAGGATTTTCGCCTTCACGATTTTCCTACATTCTCAAAAAAAACAAAGCCATGCATGTAGAGTAGTGGTAATACTGCTTACAGTGTCTCTGCAGATAAGTGAAATAAACAAGATATTAAAACCAGGCTTATAGTGAATGAAAAGAGGGTAATTTATCAATGGTTGATTATATTCCTATTGCAATTTTTTCAATATACTCAGTAGCAATCAGTCATATATTGAGTGCAAAACACTCAGATTTGCACCCAGGGTCACACCTGGAGGAAAGAAATCATAGAATCATTAAAGTTGGAAGAGGCATCCAAGGTCATCAAGTCCAATCTTTGACCCAACACCACCATGACCCAACACCACCATGACCCAACACCACCATGACCCAACACCACCACACCACAGCACATGTACCACATCCAGTCATTATTTGAACACTTCCAGGGATGGGATGGTGACTCCACCACTTCCTTGGGCAACCTGATCCAAAGTTTAACCACTCTTTCGGTGAAGAAAAAAAGTGTGCATCTCAGAGCAATTACCTTAAAAATAAACATTTCCAAATACTGTGAGACCATGACATTGCTGTGAAGTGCTGGAATAATTAATCAAACTATGCTGAGATTCTGCAACTGGAGTAGATAAATAATAATAATTAGAGGAGAAAGAGACTTTCTTTCATCTCAGAAAACAAAACAAAACAAAACAAAACAGTTTTACCTGTTTTTGCTTACTTGTCCTGTCTGTGGAAATGATGTATCACTATTTTGTGTAGGAATTGCAGGGCCAGAGCAAACTGTGGTTTAGCAGCAAGAAATTCAGGTTTCACTCCTGAGGGCTGAGTTGTGCTTGTTTATAATTCTCCCACCTACACGATAACAGCCTTCATTAAACCTCCCATATTTCTTTTCCTTATCAACTCTGCCTGTCTTATCCGTGTAGAGTGTGCATTTTTGAGGACAGGGCTTTGCTTTCATGTATTTGTGCAAGACCCAACAAAAGGAGACTTCTGTTACACACCTACTGCTATTCCCAGTGTTTGCCAAGTGCTTTCAAACCCTCTGAGGAGAAGTGATCGATGTGCTACGAGGCATTAGCACTGTAGAGAGATCCATATTTTGCTATATACAAATAGGCTGCTTTCCCTGCCTTCAAAGGGAGGCAGGAGCCAGCTCAAAAATACTCTGCACAAAGCTGTTTATTGATGCAGTGAGACAGCTCAAGTCAGCTCCCAAATTTTAAAATCTATATTTAAGCGTGAAATGCAAAAACCTCTTTTTTTGGGGGGGGCTGTCACTATAGGACACAAAACAACACAAGCACACACACTGTTGTTCTCAAGGTGAGAAAAGGGAAGTTTATTTTCTGACTTTAAAATTTATAGATTTTTAAAAGTGGCAGTGGATTGGAGGGTGAAAGTGCCACGTCTCCAATGACACTGGACAAACCAACAGTCCATCAGATTTTTCTTCTTTTATAAAAGAATGCAAAACAATTAGTTATTTACAGAAATTGTGTGAGAAATTTTGTTACAAGAATGTAAACATCAGAAGGCTTAGAAAATCTTAAAAAAACAGGGTGACAGGGGGCTTATTAGACACTCAGCAACTGAGGTGGAGATTTTGATTTTCTCCCCTAGACAGCTTTCTCTGCCTTTAGTAATGTCAGGGTAAGCATAGAGCACTTTCAGACACAATCTCAGCCTGCCTTTTGCCAGACCATCCCTCTGCTTGTTAGCTGCCTTCCAAAAGTGAGTCCGGGCTCTCTCCCGTCCCGAGCAATCCGTGCTGATGAGCTGGGAGCCAGAAAATCACCTGAAAAAGAGCACCAGGCATTCCAGCATCAGGGCTTCCTTCCCACAGGAGACATTATACCTTCAAGGGGGAGAGGCAGAAGGGCAGGGGGGGAGGCAGGGGAAGGAGGACGGATGCGGAGTGGCAAGGCACCCGGAATGTCACTTACAGTCGGTTGGCCACAGTTGTCAGGGTTCACTTCCATTAAGCTTTGTGTCAGTTCAGAAACTTTACACATGAGGCTGTGTGAAGCGTTCTGCCACTGCTGACTGCCCGGGGCTAGCCCACAGTACCTATCTTGTCACTGGTTTTCCAGAAAACCTCTCTGAGAATTAGTTGCATATGTTGGCCAGGCTAACCAGAGGAGGAGAGGGTTTTCTCTCTTGTTTGTCAGCTTGGGAGTGGATTTTTTAAATTATTATTATTAGGTTTGAATACTTTTGTCTCATTTTGCAAGGGGTGGGTCTTGCTTTGGAGGTTTAAGGAAGAGTTAATTGTTGTAAAATGCTGCAAAGGTTAACTGAACATTTAGTGTCATGAGAAAAGAGAAATTATGTCAATGAGGTGAGTTCTCTTATCACAAAGAAAAGTCTCCACTATGCACTTTTAGCCATAAAAAAAGCATCAAAAGTGGCCATAACAATGTGATGGGATTTGTTCTGAGATTGTATTTTATCTACCTTAAAAATGTAGACATTTTTATTAAGACAACTCCAATAAATTTATGTTGCATTCAAAAGGGAAAAGTCCATTTCTATATCAATATTCTATACCAAGTTTAGAAAAGTCTCACAATCCTTGTGGAGGATTCCACTTACAAGATTCTGCTGGAAATGCAACTCTTCTCCTGGAGATGAGAGGAGACAATCTAGGAAACTCTTGGAGTTTGTGGAAGAGAGGTCCCTAACAGCTGGTGAGGGCCCCAGCTAGGGAAGGTGCCTGCTGGGCCTGCAGTTTGTGAGCAGAGCAGGATGTGATGGTCAGAGGCTGTTTGGGGCACAGTGATCAGGAAATGAGGGAGGTTCTTATTCTTGGAGGAGCAAGGAGAGCAGTCAGAAAAAAACACTGCCTTGGAATTCCAGAGGGCGATTTTGGCCAGTTTAGGAGATAGCTGAGAGATGCCCTTGGGAAGCATTCCTAAAGGGCAAAGGAGTCCAGGAAGGCTGGACTTTCTTTAGGAAGGACACCCTAAGTAGAAGGGGGAGCCATTTCCATGTCCCAAAACACAAGCTGGTGGGGAAGAAGATTGACCTGGATGAACAGGGAACTTTGGCTGGAACTCCAGGAGAAAATTGAAGGACCAAAACCCAACTAGAACTTAATGTGGCTACTACTATAGCAGACAGGTGAGGATGAACCTTCTCACTCTCTACAACTCCCTGAAAGGAGGTTAAAAGCCAGGTGGGGGTCGGTCTCTTCTCCCAGGTAACAAGTGACAGGACTAAAGGAAACGGCCTCAGGTTGTATCAGGGGAGGTTTACATTGGATATCAGGGAAAATTTCTTCACTGAAGAAGTGGTCAGATATTGGAACGGGCTGCCCAGGGAAGTGGTGGAGTCACCATCCCTGGAGATATTTAGAAGTTGTGTAAATGTATCACTGAGGGACATGGTTTAGTGGTGGACTTGGCATTTTTGGGCTTATGGTTGGACTTAAAGAACTTTTCCAACCTAAACAATGCTTTCATTCTACAACTCCATGACTTATTTCCATACTATTGCCAGGTATGAAGCTAAGGAACTGGGACTAATTTTTAAAAATCTACATACAATTGCATCATTTAATCAATCAGAAACAATTACAAAATGGCTGTATGTGGTACCAAAGTTTAGAGGTTTTTTCCTAGGAAACATCAGTGTTGCTTCTGCACAGGTTGTCTTTCATTTTCTTTTTGAGTTAATTTAGAAAGGAATGTACTTTTATAACAAATTACTTGTTCCCATGCTTTGATTGGGGATTGGTGATTGGATTAGACACTTCCACACACTGTCTAAATACTAAGAAACTATGCTGTGAAAGGTTTTTTTTCAGGCAGAAACAGAGCCTGGGAATGCCAAACTTGATTTTATGTGATCTCTGAGCATCAAGATCTGTGCTCACACTAAACACCACCATCTACCCCTTGCTTAGACTTTGCTTATGCCTTTGCCGATCCCATACAAAGGCTGTAAAACAGGAGGAAGGCAGAAATGTCCATTAGAAGGTAAATCTGGAAATTAGAAGGGCTATATTTAAATTCAAGAGCTGGTTCAGATAGAAAGAGCAAATCCACATGTGCATAATGCAAAAGGCATTTGTCTCTCAGTGGATGACAGGAGTTTGAGCAGGTGCCTGAGCTCTTTGCAGAAAGGGGGTCTGACCCTGGCTCCCCCAAAGCCTGTAAGCAAATATGTCTCTGATCTACACTTCATTTTCCTTGGCTGATAATAACCTGTTAACATTTTTGGATCAAGCTCAAAACAATTTTTACTCTGATTGTAAACCTTAGGTTGGCAAACTTTGTCTCCATCTCTGATCTCTGCCTCACGTCTCACCAGTCAGGCTGCTTAGGTTTAACAAGTGAATAATGAAGCTGGAAAAAAGAAAAAAGAAAGATTTTTATTTTTTTTTTGTAACGTGACAAGTTCATAAGCCAATTCCCTGCTTCTAGGAAACATTTCTCCTGTTCTTCTCAGAAAAGCAAACATGGTTTTTTATTTTATTTTAAGTTGCTCTTTTAGGTTTGATATCCCAGGCCTTTTTATTTTCCCTTCCTTGGGCTTTGGTTTTGACTTGCAAAAAAGGAAAAAGGGCAGGAAAGGAAAAAAGGGCACAGAAGAAAAGAGAGAAAATGAAAGCTGAATATTTGCCAGCCAAATGTTTTTGAAACATAACATTTATACACTGAATAGAACTTTTGTTCTTCTTCAAGTCCTAGCAGAGCTTCTTTAAACTTCCAGGAGTCTACTTAAGGTTGTCTCTACAGAGAAGGGGGAGAAAATACATCTCCTACACAGGGCTCATTCCTCCTGGTTTTAGATTGGTGATGTAGGATGGGATTGTCTAAGGCAGATTACCCTGATGCCTACCTCTCAGCAGCATATTACTTGTGTCTAGTATAGGCATCTGCTTCCTGTCTGTTATCAGGGGAGAAAAATAAGGGAAAAAGTTTAAATGAATCAATCTTAAGACCAAAGACTGGGCTACATGGACTAAGTTACCTTCTGAAATCTTCTCTTGCTTCCCATTAAAGAGGGAAATCCTGCGTGTCCTGTTTTCAAGCAAGTGGAGTTAGGTACATGACCCAACCTCCAAAGAGCTCTTGAATGTCATTGCTAAAAATTCTGGGCTCTTCAGTCACGAACCAGGACTCCTGCAGCCACAGGCAGAAATGGATGTCATAAGGGCACATCCACCCTGTGGCATGTAGGGTGTCTGCAGTTGGCAGGTAAATAAAAGATAGCTGAGTCAGATGAGTTATTCTCTAGAAATGCACCTTTTTTTTTTCCTAATAATTTCCAAGTAAGACATAGGTGAGTGAATCCCCTCTACTCAATTGCAAGGCTTTACTTTTTTAGATGCCTAATTTTGAGTGAAATTAACCATGTCCAGAAAGAGTGACCTGTTCCAAGAAGTTGACTAGAGCAACCCAAATAATTTGCAATCAGGTAGTCAAAGCTGTGGCTGCCCCATCCTGGAAATGCCCAAGGCCAGGTTGGATGGGGCCTGGAGCAACCTGGGATAGTGGAAGGTGTCCCTGCCCACGGTAGTGGAGTTGGAATTAGATGATCTTTAAGGTCCATTCTAACATAAACCTTCTATTATTCCTAAATTTGTGTACAAACTACACAGAACAGGTATATAATCAGAGATTAAAAGACTTCTTTGATTGAAAGGATCAAACATTTTCAAATATCTCTCCCTGTTTTGAACTGCAAATCCTGGGGAATGGCTGAACTTTACAGAAGACCATGAATTAGTATGCCAGTAACTCTGTTATTCTCAACTTTCCTCTGGGATTGTGCCATTGCCTGTCTAAATGAAAGATCACTTCTTTTGTGGAAAGTGTCAAGCCACACTGCAACTTTCTGACACAAAAAAAATTCCAGGGAAAACCTAACATAAGGGATAAACCCAGGTGGGCTTGTGCTTTGTTACGTCTCAACTACATACTTTGAGAGAAGGGGAATGGAGACATGCAGGCAAAGTTTAGCTGGCAGATAAATGGAGTTTCATGATGAAAAAAAAGTTCAGACCTGGGATCTATCAGTATCAGCAAGACTGAGAGAGATGTCAGAGGTACAGGTACATCTCTGAATTTCTGAGTATGTTGGTGTGAGATTATAATCCCTGGTGAAACCATTAAAGGAGAATCCCCTTTTATTTTTCTGCCTTCCACTGAGGAGCTGAAGAGGTTCCTTGTTCTGTGCCCCCCAATAAAGCTCAGATACACATATCCAGCCACTGTCACTTATCACTAAAATACAACCATCTCTACAAACTAATAACTCTCAGTCCTCTTCATTATGGTGGAACAGTAACAAAAACCTTTCAAGAGTGGCTCCAGACCCCAGCCCACAAGAACTGGGGTCATGTGAGCAGAAGGTTCTTGCTAGGAGGGCCTTTAGGCTATTAGCCAGCTGGGACAGATGGGTTTCTGAAGATGTCTAGAAAGGTCTTACTGAGATAAATCTTTCCACCTCCACAAAAATTTCTATATTTCATCACTTACTCTTTGTTAGGAAAATATCCCCTTTATCAAGCATGTTCAAATCCTACCATAGAGAAGGGAGGTGCCCAAAGTCCCTTGGCATTATGCAGTGTCTGGTCACTGTGGGCCAGAATGGAAAATACTTTGGTCTTTTGGAGAAGTTCACACTTTTGAGCCTTATTAGAGGTCCCAGGTACTGTGCAGCTCTAGGTGCACCTTCTGTGACTCTCTGCATTGTATGTGGTGAAAAATAAGTTTCCAAAGGCTGAGCTACTGAGAAGCACATGCTGTCACACTGATCTGTGTTTTAAATCCCATCTTTTGCCTTTCCACCCTAAACTTTTATGGTTATATAAAATACTTGCTCTGTGGTGCCACAGCCTTTCTCCTTGAGGCCGTTTCATGCTAAATACAGATGGATGGGTATTTCTGAGGCACCCACAGTCCATTTTCAGAGAATTCCTCCACAAGCCAGGCCAAATGATAACTAGTTGGAGAGGGTAATTAGAGGAGGAAAGTCAGGAGTGAGACTGCAGCACCTTGGAGATGGTGAGGAGTGAAACAAGCACTGAGGTAGTTAAAATGTCTGCAGAGAAAGAGGACAGCAGTTTTTTAAGAATAAAATGGGGGGAAACCCAAGGAGAACTTCCAGAGACCATGAAAATCCTTTGAAGAAAGTAAAACCAACCAACAAAACCCCCCCTGCAATGCTGCCTCATTCTAGATTACAAGAGAGAGACTAATACCCTTTGTTATTGTCTGAAAAACAAGGCTCATGAATGTTTTTTCTGTGTGCATTGAGAACACCTAGGAAATGCCAGAACTATTCCAGTCCTTTGGAGGGGCAAACAGCAGAAGTGGCCTCAAAAAATGCAGTTTTGAGCAACCTATTAGTCAATAATTAGCTAAAAGTTTAACTGGAATAACTCTTAGAAAGGATGGGGCATTTTTAATCTTTTGCTTTACACAATATGGCTGACTGCATGTTTTTTTGATTTTTTACCAGTCTTATATATAAACAAATAACAATTGTATTTAGTGTGGGTGGGTTATGGTTTATATTTTCAAAAATGTATGAAAGACATCAGAGTGCTGTGGCAGGGGTCATTGTAGCCTTCTGTGTTAAATCAGAAGAGACTGACAAAAATGCTAAGAGAAATGGGTAGGTTTTGAAAAGACCAAGAGGGACTTAATTTTCTCACTCTTTTAATAGGAGTTGGAAACCTAATTGTGATTTGTGCCTTAAAACTCTCTCCCTACTATAACAAAAAAAAAGAAAAAAACCCAGATGTTCACTGAAAATAAGTTTGAGATCTGTGGACACCAGTATTACTTTTTCATGTGCTGCATCTATAATTACTGGGTTTCACGTGATGTGAGTATTGTTCTTTGACAAAAATATTATTTCTGAATCCTCAGTGGAATATTTATGATTTAATCCTATATAGGGTGTTTGATTTTAAGCACAAGCACTTATTTATGCTTGGACTAAGTCTGTTGTAATTAAGCAGACTGTACTTCTCTCTCATTTGGGACCTGTGAGTGCCAGGATAAGCATTCAAGTGATTTTGTAGAGGAAAAAAGCATTCAAGTGATTTTGTAGGGGGAAAAAGCAATTAATTAAGACCTGTGGTTTCTGTATTCTGTTCATTACCTAGCCAGATGACAGGGATGAAATTACATCTTGAAATTAAATTCTCTATAAAATGCAGGGAAATCTACGAGCCTCCTTTGTAGAACACCTTGATCAGCAGTAAACAAGAATATCATCACAATGAACTAATTGAAAAAAGAGGGGCTCACTCATTAAAACTCCAGGTGCCCTTTAACTACTGGGGATAATTGCAATAACAAATAGCTCCTCACTGTATTTCCATCATCCACTTCCTTGAGTTCTGTAAAGTGTGGATTGCAAGACCCTGATGTCCTGAAGGGAGAGATCAGAAAAGTCTTAAGAGGCTGGAGGTGTCATGGAGGCTCCAGGAAGAAAAGGGCTAAGGTTAGGAAACTCTGTGGGTGCAGCCAGGTTTGAGAGTGCAGAGGTATTTTACTCTCCTTTCAGAAAAGCAGATGGATACTGTATATTCCACAAGCTGATGTACAAAGGGAAAGGTATGGAAATTAACTTTCTCTCTGGCTATGATAAACCACCAAGGGAAATTCATAGCAAATCTGTCTACTATGGTTAGTGCTGTGACAGAGCTATTACAGAAAAATAAATAGTGGCAATGGTCAAAAGAATGTCAAGATGCTTTCAAGTTGGCTAAACAGACACTTATATCCTCCAGGGGCTTAGTGCACTTTGTCCCATCCCTGCCAATCTGTTAAACTACTGATGCTTCACTGGATGAGGTCAGGAGTGGTGATTTCTCACATAATACCAAACAGCCCAGAAAAGCCTGTAGCATTTGCATCGAAAATGCTTCCTAAAGAGGAAAGGGAATACAAACAGATGAGGTGAAAGTAGATGGTGGGGAGGAACTCACAGAGACTGCATGAAGTGCACTTTGCACTTTAGTAAGAATTCAGCAGAAAACATGGCCCACTTGACAGAAATGTTTTTGAGGCTTGATAAGTGGATTCTGGCAACACTGAATTGAATAATCAGCATTTAAAATCGATTTTTGGGAGACAAAAATACATAAAATTAAATTAAACAGGAAGTACCAGAGAATCAGCCATGTTTTAGCCTAAAATGCCCTGATGTAAAATCATACACAGATTAAATATATGCCTGATTTTGCTATGCTGAACAATCAACAGTAGATTCAGCCATCCAGCATTAAAAGAACAATTCCTTAAAACTTGAGAGAAATTAAGTCCTATGCCAGCAAATGAAGTTTCAGTGAAAACCTAAACACTGAGCCCAAAATCTTTGTCTGTAGACACAAACTGAAGCTTGACCATCCATCCTGTTGCATTGGCAGCATGATTGCTGGCACAGCTTTCATCCAGAATGCCTACATATTAAATATAATATAATATAATATAATATAATATCCTAAAACTATTCCTAGGTCTTGTGTAAGACTTGAAATATATCAAAGTGCATTCCCAAAGCGTAGCTTAAACATAAATACTGGTATTGAAATAGCAGGGAAGTGTTTGGAGAGGGTTTGATAGGATGAAGCCACAGCTTTGGCTTCTTGGAAAGAATGGTTCCTGGCATTTTCTCTCTTGCTAATATAAATATGTCCTTGAGGTAAATCTTTCTCAGACTTGTTGAGGTCCTGCCAAGGCAGAGCAATTCAAGAAGCTTTCCATGAAGGATAGATTCAGGAATCTGATGATGCTCTTGTGTTTAGGTTTTGAGAAGCTCTCAGGGATGAAGGAGTAAGAAAAGGTTGACCAAAGTAATCAGCATTGTTACTGAAAGAAATTACATGGCTAGTTAGTGGGGGGAAAAATATAATGTTAAGTCATTGATGAGAATGATATCCAGACCCAAAATTATTATGCTTTTGTACTAAGTGTAGCTTCCTCTGGCTGAATGTGAGATAACCCTGGAAAGAATATCTATAAATAGTAGGGGACAATTCATTCACAATTACTACTAGTAATGGGAAATTATTTTTTTGTTGTTCCAGCAAATAATTTCTCTATCTCAAGCAGCTGATTTTTTAATGCAGAGCTTCTTGGGATTGAAGGCTAATTTAATGATTGGCTGTTGGTGATGACAATTTTTTCACATAAAGTCACAAAACTGCTCAGGCAAAAATACACTTTCTTTCAATTCTCTCTTTAAGCTGTACAGCTTGACACTGAGACCCAAAGACCCTTCAGCTGCCTGACAACCTGGTTAATATAGAATCTTTGAAAATACTAGATAAAGTCTCAGTATGAAAGCTTAGAAACCTGTATAGAAACTACATCCCTGTCTATAGAATAAAGAGAAAATTATACATTATTGAAATTGGATTTTTTTTTGGGGGGGGTGTGTGTAAAAATTATTTGAGTATGTATTGTCAAACACCATTCAGAGACAGAGGGAATGACATTTTAAAAGTACCTTCTTAGGATAGCTATCAATGGAGCAATATTCCCCTTTTACAAGAAACACCTTTCACAGTATCAACTATATGATTTTGCACCCTTACAGCAAAAGCAGAGTCCTTTCATCTGAAGAGCCATCATATGAGATACCAGATCAAAACAGATTCCAGACATTCTCATCAGAGGATTACACTTATCAGAGTGTAATCCAAAACAAACAAACAAAACTTTAAGAGGATTTTTTTTTCTGGTGAATTCCTTGATTTTTTAGATCAGAACAAAGGTCTGTAAATCCCAAGTCGAGCTTTCTTCCTCCTCCTAAACTGGAATCACAAGATCTCAAGATCATAGGACAATTCAGCTTGGAGGGGACATCAGGATGTCTTTAGTCCAAAAAGCTGCTCAAAACAGGGTAATTTTGGGGGTCAGCACAGATTATTGTGCACAGGATGCACAATCTCCCAGGAAGAGCAGCCCCAGTCCCCAACTGTCATGGGGAAATTGTCCTTCATTTTGTTTTCTGTAAGTCCTACTGCCTCTCATTTTCTCACCCTGTGAACAGCCTGGCTAAATCTTCTCAATCACCTTTTCATAAATACCAGAGGTTGATCTCAGGCCTCTCCAAGCAGCCACTTCTCTGGGTTGAACAATCCCAACTGCACCAAGCTCCTGCACCAAGCAGCTGCTCCGACCCTGAGCACCTTGGTGACACTCCTTGAACACACTATGGTTGGTCAGTCTTTTATGGATTAGGGGCCCAAAACTGCAGTGCAGTTTGTGATCTGAGTGCTGAGTCAAGGGGGATAATCCATTCCTTGGACTGCTGTCTCTGCCTGGCTCATAGAGCCCAGGCTGGGGTTGGCCCTTGCTGCTGCCAGAGCTCACTGTGGACGTTGGGCACAGAGCTGCCCCTGAATCTCTCAGTGCCCAGCCTGCACCACTGCAAAAGGCTCTTCCTTCCTCTGGGCAGGGCATTTGTCCTTGTTGAGTTCCATCTTGTTCCTGTCAGCTCATCAGTCCCCACTGTCTGAAACCCCCTGGCCACAACTCAGCCTTGGTCCCATCAGTTTGGCATCACCTGAGAACTTGCTGAGAGCAGACTCCACCTCCTCCTTCGGGGCATCAGCACAGGAATTAAACAGGACAAGTCCCAGGAGGGATCATGAGTTACTCACTGGCCTCCAGGCTGAGTGTGATCCAGTAACCACCCCTCGCTGAGTCCAGCCACACCAGCACCTTTTTGTGCCCATCCCATTGTCCATATCCAAATCCTGTCTCATCTCAATCTTTCCAGAGCAGGAAGTCAGTCTCCTTTTGAGGAATTTGATAGCACTCAATAAAAAAAGAAAATCTTGATGTCTAATTAGAATCCTGTGTCTTATCACAATAACAATAAATGCCACCAGTTAAAATCTCATCTAACCAAAGAATTTTCTTTTTTCTTTTTCTTTTTTTTTTTTTTTATATTGGTGGTCTGTATTGAGTTAAAACATTTAGAATAAGAAACATACCTGGGGCAATTACAGACAATGATTTCTATAGTTCTCAATACAGCCCAAACATCACTATCTAGGCTGTAAGTATTTGAGTCTAGATATTATCAAGTTGGTGGTAAGAAACTGTTCTGGCTGCCCAGGTTTGATGATAGACAGTTCAGCACATTGCTTAAATAGCTAGGAGCAATGCCAATTAAAGTGAAATTCTGCTCTAACACTGCCTTACAAGCCTTTTAAACAGACTGGCAAATCAAGAAACAGACTTCACTGGAATATTATGGTGTGCATGTTTCAGAGGAACTTTGGAGGAAATTCTTTAAACCTTCATTAAAAAATACAACTAGTATCACAAAGCATGAAAAATATTTTTTAGGCAGCTGGTTATAAAAGGAGGGCAGCCAGGGGAAGTCTTATATGTTCATATTAAAGTCCAGAGCAGAAGGTTCAAGTTGCTGGTTCCATTACAGAAATATCCCTGTCTCTATCAAAAAAAGTCTGTTTCTAAGGGGAGCTCTTTATTCGCTGTGTTGAGATGGAAACACGAATTTGATATCTATGAGAGGCCAACAGGGTTAGCAAGAAAACAGAGAGAAAAAAAGGACAGAAGTAACCTTTACAAAGCACTTCTCCATCTGATACTGTTGAGTAGACTTGGCTGAATAATCTACCTCAGATATTATTCATCAATGTGAACGCTGGCATTTTTCTCACCCATTCCTTCCAAATAATGATTTGTAAATAATTCTTATTTGCAGGTAGTCTGTCAGTAAAAGTGCAAACGTTGGCCATCAACATTTAAGTGTTTGCAAATTGATTCTTTTTCCTCCTTCTTTGCCCCCCACTCCACCCCCCCCCACCCCCCCACTCCCTCTTTCCTGCCAGATGCAACTATAAAAGAAATCCAAAGAGATGAAGCGAAAATTATATTCAAGTGTGTATTTTCTTGGAAACATTGTGAGGAGGCTGCAGCTTATGCTGCAGAGGGGAGAAAGTGCTCTGAGGCTTAAGCAGCACATTAAATGGCCAAGAGCAGCAGAAGCCAAAGCTCTGGACATTACATACACAGACTCTGATGTCTCCCAGGAAAGCTGGGATCATTAGTCCTGGTTCACTGACTTAGAGTTGGAGGTTCCTGATGAAAAGGACATAACACCAGGCTCAAGCTGAGACTAATGGGAAACAATACGCATCTGCAGACTCTGATGTTGCTAATCCAGCTCCTGCTGAGGATGAACAATTGGAGCAAGGGAATATTCCTGAAGCACTGACAAACTGCAATTGAGGATTAGAAAAGCCCCCTGAATGTCTGAATTTGTAATATGTCTCCAAGTTGGCATTATTAACAGTTGTCCCGTAAAGCAAAGAATCTTTTCTCACTCATGAGTATTTTACCAAAAATCATAATAGTGTTAAGCTTCTGGTGGTGGTGGTTCCTTTCTTCCCTAATTTTTTATCTTGCTGAGTTTGGTAGGAAATTTAATATGGCTGTTTGTATCAGCTGCAGATAAATGAGGCAGAAAGAACCCTGACACCTCAATACAGTAATTTTCAAGTCTAGTACATATAATTTAGTGGTACTTTACATCACCACACACTCCCATATGCCCCATGTCCTCTTGAAGGCTCAGTGTACTCAAACATACAGCAAAATCCAATCAGAGACCAACTTCAGCATTCAAATATCCTTCTTGTTCTGTAAATTGTTTTGTGTCAGAAAATTTGATTGTCTGCCCCTTTACGTTATTAGAAAATACCTAGTGAGTTTTTGGCTCAGTTTAACTACACCTTCCAGCCAATTTTCAGGCTCTGCTCAGGAACTGGCTTGGGCACTGACCATTTCCAATAAGCATTTAGGATGTGCCCACCTGTTTTGGAGAGCCAGAGAATTCAATAAAGTGGATGTAGCCACAAAATTGCAGCTGACCTCAGAGGAGGAGCCACAAGACCACTCAGGGTGCCAGGGTAAATTTGGCCTGATTGTCCTGGGTAACAGCCACTTCAGTTCTGAGTAATTCTAGTTTTTACTACAGTATTGGAGCTGCCTGGAGTCAAACTGATTTGTTTTTAACAAGATAATAGAAGGTAAAACCAAGGCACCTCAGCCAAGAGTGCCATTTGACTTCCTGCTAAACCTGGCAGAGAACTGAGCCAAAACAGGATGGACCTCCCGGAGCAATGATGTTGCAGTTGTGATGACCTTTCTCTTGGCAGACATCTACATTTTTTAGGCTGGGGGATGAATTTTTGGATAGTGAGGTTCAACCTGTTGCCAAAAGGGCCCATTTCTTTCAGTTGCTTTTCACAAATGATAGGAGGATTCTTTGAGCTCTAGGTTGTACCTAATCACAGAATCAGAGAATGGTTTGGATTGGAGGGGACCATCAAAAGTATCCCCCTGCCATAGGTGGGGACACCTTCAACTAGAAAAAATATTACTCTTTAATGAATTCTTTTTATACCTAATAATCACTATGCCCTCTCCTTTCAGAGCCTGTGCTGGGGGCCTATCCTGGACATAGGTTATATGTCTAAGATAAGCTTGGGGGAGGGAAAAAAAAGTTCATTTTTTACTCATCACTTAATCCAAAGTTGATAACTTTCAGTGAAAAAAAAATACCCCATGTAAAACCACCATAAAAGGCTCCTTTACAGCTCCATTTTACTGCAAAAGGCAATAAACAGATTCAATCTGTTGACTCAACTCATCAGAATAAAACCCTGTAACAGAGTTTATAATCCAGTTTGTTTTTTTCTTTTTTAGTCTGAGATTTGGAATTTTACATTGTTCTACAGAACAATTATTTTCCTTTTTTTAATAGGTAGTAGAATTGTTCTTTGAATGCTGAATACTGTAGCACTGAGGTATACTCTGCTCATTTCCATAAATGAAGAATACTCTTTACAATCTTTGTTGAGGAACAATGAACAGTTAAATTGGAAGCAGAAAGGCTGAACAACTGTTAGGTACATATTTGATAAAAGTTCAAGGTTACATATCCTACTTTGTGTCCTCTTAAAAGGAATTAATTCTGCCAAATACACATCCAGAACTTCTCTTTAGAATCAGGCTGTGATTCATCTTCTTCTGAAGCAGACATCTAATATAAATCAGTAATGAGTTCAACTAAAGACGTTTGTTGCAGACACCTAATTTCTCATAAAAAGATAAAATTAAGGGAGTTGAATTCCACCCTTTTCAACTAAATTTCTGAGTATTGACCCAGATTCTTAATTGTACAAACCACTCTGTAACTCCTTTTAGGAGCTACACCCATTTGTACATATTGAATATCTTCCCTTTTTCTTTTTTTTTTTTCCTTCTCCTTACACCAGTGACATCAAAAGGTAAAAAGTGTAGATCAAAGCTCCTGCTGAAGATCAAAGATAAAAGCAAAAAGAAATTCAAGAGGCACAGTCAGTTTTCTAAAATCATGGGTGGAAAAGGATCATCCCCTCTTTTCCCTTTTGTTTAATGGAGAGCCAATAACCATCCACAAGCCAAGGTTTGAATCCCTCCTCTGAACCTGTTACAGGAAACTGCTGGGGTCTGGGTGTCCTCGTCCTTGAGGTTTTTCCCCTGAATTTTTCCTAAATTCAGCCTGTGTGGTTGGTTTGGAATCCATATTCACCTGAACCCAAGATGCAATTTTAGCATCTTTTTCTTGTGGCAAAGAGCTGCCCAGCCTAACTCTGCATTGAGCAAATAAACACCTTTTTTATTTGTTTAGTCCACATTACCTGAGAATTCCATTTGATGCCCCCTTGTGTTGGGAGAACCAAGGAACAATCATTTACTCATTTTCTCCTTGCCACTCAAGATTTTTAGAAATGTCATATTTTTCTTCAAGTGTTTTGTGCTTTTTCTTTTTCTTTTCCCTTTTTCTTCTTGCCCCCAGGCAAAGAACCTTGTCTATGTAATAGTCTGACATTCTTGTTCCCACACTGTCTTCCTGTTCATGGCTTCTCCCAGAAAGACAGCAGCAGCAAATTCTTTATGTGGGGTGAAATGGGAAAGCAGCACAACAACAAAAACAAAGTCAAGAAAAAAATTCTGTTGTGATAAAAATGTCTAAGCATTTCTAGATTCAAAAATACGAAGGCAGAATGATGACAAAGTAAGAAATGGGGCATTTTTTCACCTTTTTTTCCTTAAAAATATGTTAGATTTGAAAGAAATATTTCCTAATTTGCTTCGCTTCTCTATTTTCTGCTCTTTCACTTTTTTGCTAGCTGGAACTCAAGGCAAAGATGATGAAAAATATGCGACAATTAGAGAAAGTAAGTATTGTGATACTTGATATTCTAGCAAAAAAAAAAGTGTCATAAATTTAATCAGACACACTATAATTACAATATGCCTCCCCTAGTTTCTGCTATTTAAGAATTTCTTGCCCCAAGAACTCCTGCTGACCCCTCTGCCCCTCCCACCCCAAAGCATTATTTTAAATTAATTCAGACTAATTGTGTCAAATTTAGGTGAGGAGTCTGCAGACAGATTGCTGAAACCAGGAGAAATGTTATAGAGTTTGTTACACAGTATTTATAAAATATTAGTTAAATATAGTTTGCTTCCACTCTGGGCATCTTTTAATACATATCTTGACTTTTAATAGTTATTTGAGGAAAATCTCCTCTTTTCAAAGGAACCAACTCCCACATCAGCAAGACTTTTGCTCTTGAGTCCTGGCTGCTGGCAACAAAAGCAATTTTAAAAGCTCAGCTGCCATTTTTTCAATAGTAACGATGCATACTTCTCCCATCACACAAGAAATAACAGTGAGAACAAAAACTTTGTGATGTTTTGTTGGCAAATCCTAATTAATGTCCTGCAAAAAAAACATTTCTGGGGAAAGTAGATTTAATGACTTTGCCATTTCAATAAAATTTTTAGAAGACTTGAAGTATGAAAATGTATTTTTATATGATCAGAGCTTGTCAAACATGGTGGTGGTACTGGGCTGAGAACCTTGAAGATTCTATGAACTTTTTTCTTAAAATGACTTTTCATTTGAAAACACTACTTCAGGAATAAATGATAAATTGTCTTTTAATTTCAAATTACTTAACTCAAATATTTCAAATTAAACAATTTTTTTCTAAATTAAAATTTTTAATAGATGAACACTTAGGAGATTTAGGGGTTTTATCCAACTTCAAGACAAGCAAAAAAAACCCCAAAACCTGAAACACAAAAGTGCACTTCCTGCCAGTCCCTAAGATGCATTTTTAAAAAGGCATAAAGGGACAATTCATGGAAAAAACACCACCTCCTTCTTGTCTTTAACCCCAAAATCCAGAGATCCATTCTGTGACAGTAGTTTTATGGCAGGCTGATACTGGAATATTCAAGATTTAGAGGAGACAAACTACACAACTGATGGCTTCTGTCAAAGTTAATAATTAATACAACTGCTTACTTGAAAAATTACCCTCAACATTTAACTTTCTCCATTATCAGAGCATCCTCCTATTCCAGTGCAAACAAAAATGAGTCTGAGGCAATATCCCCACAAAATACCTTTGACCTTCTTATTAATGCTCACTCTGCTTCACTGACCTTCAGGACACAATTCCACATTTCTCTTATTCACTTTTTACCATATCAAAAGCACAACACTCTTAGTGCAGAAATACTGGTTTGAAGTGGCCCAAGATGTAATAGAAAAAAAATTCCTTGCAGTGAATTAAACCTGTAATGTGAAATTGCATTAATTCTGTTCATAAAAATAATACACTGATTGTGGAAAATGATGTGGATTGAGAACCATGCTAGACATAAAAAAATCATTGGTTTAGTTCCAAACTTTCTCTTTTTCAGCTTCAGTCTCATTCCACCAGATTGTTTATACTCAGGTCATAAAACACAGACATGTTTGTCCTTGCTTTATCCATATATTTAAGATGGGAAATAAGATGTACATTATAAAAAGATAAAGTCAGTAAAAGGTTCTGTTACCTGATTATTTTAGTTTTAACAAGGATTGTTCATGGGAGTTAGTTGGAGGGGAAGAAGGTGGATGCAGGATTACTCATGGAAATAATTGACTTGCTATTAAGTGGATCTACCAGGTATAGTATATATAAAGAATGACCTGAGCAGATCCCAGGATGTTCTTATGCAAATATATGCAAATAATTACATTGACTAAGCAATATTGAAGAGGGGAAGACTGACTCACTGGAGTTTAGCTTTTTATGATTTTGAACCATGAACCTCCAAATTAAAGGACACAAGGCTGCCTCAATCTACTCCCTAAAATGTGATTTATAGATAGCAAAATAATACAGCATGGTACAACTTAAGAAATTAATTGCTTTTCCATTAAATGATTTAATTTATTTTTTCATGCTGTCCTGTTTTCAGATTTACCAAATGTATTTAGTAAAATTACCAAGAATTTGGAAAGAAAAATTTGGCTTCTCTGTGAATTCTTCTTTGGTTCTCCAATGTTCTGTTATAAGCCACGAGTCACAAAGGATTATTTTGTTTCTTATGTTGAGCTTGGCTTTTTTAAATTTCTGACTGAAATCAATAAAAATGCAAAAGTAGAGAATAGTGGATATCAAAGAACTTCAAAAATATAGCAATTAGACATCTGAATATTTTTGGCAAAAGTCTAAAGAAATAGTCATTGCAAAATGAATCAGAATCCAATTCACTTCTCCTAGGATAATATTTAATAAGATTTTTTCATTCTAATGGTCCTTTAAAAAACCTAAACATTCTAAACATTTGATTTTGGTTTCCATTTCTTGTGCTCAAAAAACTTCAATTCTTAGCACCAAAACCTGGTTATTTTTTAGCTTGGAATTTTTCTGTGGAAATTTCTATCAAATGAGACTCTTTAGATGCAGCTTCAGTTCTGTCAAAATGTTATTTAACACTTGAGAGAGGAGGAAACAATCAAACCTCTTTATTTTAGCCCCAAGTATCACTTTCAAGTCTTCTTGGATCATCTCAAATTCAAAAATTATTATCTGATGTTAGGAGCTTGAGGCAAAAGACTCCTCTTGGAAATCAGGGTCATCCCAACCATCACATTTTCCTTCATGCTTATCAGGATTTACACATTAGTCAGTATTTGGCCACAGGCAGGTGAAATAAGACCAAAAGCCAACACCGGGAGAGTTGTCCCAAACTTTCCTGGAACTTGAATTCAGCCACGCTGCTTTTCTGCCACATCTCCCATGTCGGTCCAAGACATGTGCCCTCATGGTTTCCTAAGCTGGAGACAAAACCATGCCTAAAGATCTCTGCTGAGCAGCAATGAATATAAAAGCCCTTGGTACCAGTTAAAGCATTTACTGCTTCTGCTGCTTCCTTGAGGGAGGATGTTCCCTGTGGTTGTTTTACTCCTGGGTGCCTTAGGCTCCAGGTTAGGAAAACCAGGGAACAGATGAGAAAAGAAATTTCTCCCTTCATTCTGCCCAGGGTTCATTTGTGAACTTTGTCCTGCCCCAACTTCTTGGGTTTGTGGTTTTGTCTGTTTTTTGGGTGTGCATAAATCCCCTGAAAAATAGTTTTCCTTTGGGTTTTCCATTTTCATGTCACTACACTTCACTTATTCTTATTTACTTGGTTTTAGGTTTGTCAGATAGGCCCCCATCAGTCTCTGAACACATTTACATAATTTAAATACAAAATGCAAACATGCTGACTAATGTCTGCCTTAAATAGACTCTCTTAGGATAAGCTAGACATGTTCCCTATCTCCAGCCCCTCAGGCAAAAACCAGAGAACATAGATGAGCTTCATGCACTGCTCTGCAAGCTGATAGACTAAAGGCTGCTGTGGGCCAAGTGCAGGAAGCAAACTCCAAGGTTCAGGGGCCTCCACTGATGATGTCCAGGCTGGAATCAGGGCATTTTGGGAAAAGTCCCACAGTTAAAACTTTTCACAGTATTTGTGTGAGAGAAGTACTCTCTCAGGCTGGAGTATGTTCCCATATTGTGAAGTATCATGTAATGTATGCCAAATTCCTCATGGCTAAAGTAATTTCCCGGTAAAATTTGGTGAATTCAGAAGGCTCTGAACTAGGAGTTCACAGGTCCTGTGACTCAGAAGGCAGGAAAATGCTCTGCCTTTAGCCAAAATGAATGATTCCTCCTCAGCTTCTCCTTTCTGTGTTGGTAAAATAATATTTCTTCTCTTTCCCTGACCTCAATTTCCATGGTGAGGTTTTCAGGCATTTTGTCCTTCAGCCTTAGACATCAAGGAATTCATTTCACTTAATTTCTGTCTATTAGGTGGTTCAGGTTTTCTCTGAAAAGTTGTCAGGCTCCCTCAGCTATCCATGAAGGAAACAGCATTTCCTCAAAACTACTTTTCAAGGTGGGATGAGTTGATTCTTTCTCCATTGATCGGAGGCCAAGACTTGATGGCAGGTTCAGATCAGAGGTGAAGTCTGAGATGGTTGCAGGTGGATTGGATGAATCCCACAGTGTTTCTGGATAAATAAGGAAGAGTTTCATATTGGGAAGTCATGAAGAGCCTTGCACAAGAGTGACCTGCAGTTATCTGATCATAGAATATCTTGAGTTGGAAGGAACCCACAAGGATCATTCAGTCCAACCCCTAATAACAATATCCTATAATAAAAAATCTTGATAATTTTTAAGAGAGGGCTTAGATGTTTTTAAAATACACTTTAAGGCAGTTTTTAACTCAGATATACCTAAAAGGCTTGGGAAAAGGAAGAAAATGAGACATTAGTTATACTGAAAACTAGACAACCCAAGTCCTGTCAGAAATGAACATTCCCAAGTCAAAGAGAAAATCTACAAAATCTTTTCTTCCCCATGGTTTCCTTTTGCATACTGGTACAAAAACCCAAGCTACCTCTTAGAGAAATTAGACACTAAACACATTTAGACTTATCTTGGGTTATGAACTGCATTTTAAATATCTTGTCTACAAATCTTTTTAAGGAAATTTTTAGGAACTAAATAAATTTTAAAACACCATATGATTTAGCCAGTAGTAAGACTATAACATTTCTAAGACTATAATAATAGTAAGTTCTAGTGGCCATTAATGTTTACAAAGTGTCTGGTTTTGTGATTTGTCTGTATTTGGTTGGTTTTACATCCCATCAGATCCTGATTTTTAATCATTACCTTGATTCTTGGTGCCACAGTTTTTCTCTCCTTCATTTTCTTAAGCTATTCTTTATTTTCCCATTTCTGCTAATGAAGAAATTAATTATTTTTTTCTATCTTTGCAACTATAGTTTTCTTAATTTTCCTGTAAGTAACGGCATTTCTTGATAGAGTACTGAGACCACATCAGTGCTGCTGGAAACATTGCAGGAGCATTTATTTCAGCTATTGTTTCCTCTGAATGATGTGTTTGGAAATCAGTGTCACCCTACTAGCACAGGAAAAAAACCCAAAAATACACCTCAGCATCCTCATTGTTTGGTCTTTGACAGGTATGAACCAAATTCCCCTGGAGTGAGCCTGCAGGGTTCCACACAAACAGAGTTTCACACAGACTCTCAAAATTAGGAAACAACTTTATGGAGGCTGGCAACTTTCGGCCTGTCTGGTTAAAGAAATCAGAACAACTTTCCTCCTGATGATTTTATAACTCCACTTTTTTGTCATAATAAAAAAAAAAAATCTTCCCTGCTGTTCATTTCATTAAAGAATAAAGCCAATTGTGTGGCAAATCAGATAAAGCAGAAGTGTTCTGGTTCTGTTTATGGCTCTGACACACCTTGTGGAATAACTGCGAATGTTTTATTTGTTTCCACACACTTCATTTTACCCACTGAAATAGAATATTTGTCTGAAATTGGATATTTGTCTATCTCCTGGAAATCTGAACTCCTTCTGAATATTGAAATGATTTGAAAATCTTGAATATAAATGCCTTTTTACTGCAATATCTTTATTTAATTCAGCTTTCTGAGAACATCTTCTCCCCTCCAATGACTTTGGGAGTAAGTTTGTCTGTCTGGAATCCCTTTCCTTTTTTCAATCTGATTTTTCTTTCTTTTTATGTAGAATAAAAAATGAATCTGCTCAGCAGGACACAGTGACTGCTTTCTTAGCAAACTGATGCATAGAGACAAACCCTTGTACTGAGGACAAAGAGAACATCAGCAGGTCAGAGCATCTCTTCTCTTTCTGTCACTATTCTGTTACTCCTGGAGAGGACCCACATCTCAGTGAAGCTGTGGCTTTCATTTGTCACAAAATCATGGCATATCCTGAGTTGGAAGGGATCCACAAGGATCATCCAGTCCAGCTCCTGGCCCTGCACAAGACAACCCCAACAATCCCACCCTGTGCCTGAGAGCTTTGGCCAAACACTTCTTGAGCTCTGTCAGGATTTGGGCTGTGATCATTCCCTGGGGAGCTATAAAAACTCCAGAAAAGAAATATCCTGGGGTCCTGTGTTGTCAATGATTTCAAGTTCATGTGCCTGAAAAGAGAAAACCAAAAAACCAAAAAGTAAAGCACCAGCTGGAAGTTAGTCAAGCAAATAAAGACAGATATCTGAAATAACCTCGGCTGCTCAACACTGGGACAAATTACCAAGGGAACTGATAAATTGTTCTCTTTTTTTGAGACCTCAGACTAAAACCATCAGCTCTTCCTGGAAAAGGGCTGTGATTGCACTCAAGCTGGCAGATTTAAGATGAAAATTGCTAAATGAACTTCTAATTTAGAAAGTCTAAAGCAGACATATCCTAAAGGTAATTCATCCTGCTCAATCTTCTAAGAACAGATAATTATTTTTGAAAGTTCTTACCTTTGACTCCATTGACTAAATGGAACACACAAAGTATATTTTCTTGGCTACCCCAGTGTGCATGGCTAATGCAAATATTTTTCTGTTTTGTTTGGCTTTAAATTAATAGCAATGATACAAAAAAAAAAGCCTGAATCACAGAAGCAGAAGTGATTTATCGAAAGTCACAGGACAAGCAAATGGCAACAACAGAAAACAACAAAACCCACATCACTTCAATCAATTTTTAAATAGCTGGAGCTACATTGCAGATAAGCCTCCAGGTAGAATGTACCACCTTACTGGGGAATTGGTACAACACTGGGGCTCTGTCTGCTTTTCAAGGTCCCCATTTAAAAATAAAATAAAATAAAATAAAATAAAATAAAATAAAATAAAATAAAATAAAATAAAATAAAATAAAATAAAATAATTACATTAAAACTAAAAATACATACATCAAAAAACCCACCCCAAACAAACAAATGAAAACAAAAAACCCACTCCCTCTTGATCTGTTAGATTAAGCAGGTCATTGATATCAAGAGTAAATTTGAAAACTCAACCTGAAGACATAAACCTTTAGGATGTTAAGTTTAATTTGTTCAGTAACTGCAGAACTATTTGTTACTACCCCAGCGTAGAAGAAGCTCCTCAGAGCTGGACCCACAGCAACAAAGGTATGTATCCAGCAGGAAGGGCAAGGAATTTTTGGGTTTTGCAACGAGATTTTATATCTGTCCTTATTAAAAAGTGTCTTAATGGCATGAGCAAAAGCATTAACCTGTGTTCATACATATATTTCATTTACAGGGGAGTTTATTTATTTCTTTTTATCAGAAGTCTGGAGGCTAAGCCTAAGCATGAGCTCAGCTATACAAGTACAAGGATGCTGCACTAAGAGTATTCCCCTTTTGGGAGCAAACCATATTGGATAAATAGACCTATTACTGGGCTCTGGCTAGGGAGGTTGCCCAGATGCAATTACACTGGTATAATTGGTAGTGCTTTGGTGTGGAGGCAAGGCTTCATTGTGGATAATTTGTTGACAAAATGATTAATCATTTATCATTTGACAGTTAATCTCAAAGTCTATTAATTCACTTCTTACTCCTCCCCAGCCTCTCTCCCCAGCACTCGCATTACATATCCCAGTCTGGACCAATAATCCAGACTGGTGGGCCACTTGCAGGCTCACTGTGGGGAATTGAAATCTATGTCGCTTTTAAACTCATTTTCCTGCTACTGGAGAGACCAAATCTGCCTTTTTTTTCTTTTCTTTTTCTTTTTTTTTTCTTTCCTTTTTTTTTTTTTCCTGATTTCCTGTTTCAATATACAGCTTTCAAGTCTGGTATATTGGGCACAAAACCTGACTTCCTGACCTCGTCTTTCAAGCTGAAGTATGAGGCAATATCTGACCAATTATGTTTCAGTTGCAAGCCTTGTGTAGATGGAATATTTCTCAGGATGTGGATAGAAGTCAGTAGTATTTCCCTTTATGTTTAAATGGCTTTTTTTAGCCACTTAGAGATTAAGTGATGAATATAAAGGGAGAGACCAAAAAAAGGACTTTAAAAGGTGTTAAATTTATCATGTGCCATAAAAGCAAAGATATCTAATAAGCCACCAGTACTTCTTGGGTGGTTTTTCAGTTTCGTTTTACACTTTTGAGATTAAAAGATACATGCAAAAATATGTACAAAGTACCTTTTAGAAACTTTGGAAGAGGTCAAGGAGAAAATAGCTGGATTTCAAAAGCTGAACTTTTCAAGGATTTTCTCTGATTTCTCTAAAACAAGATAGCCTCCTCCTCCTCTTAATAGTTCTTCAATGCCTTTTTGGTAGCCAAAATCTTTGTTCTTTTTTTTTTTTTTTTTTAAGCAGCTTTGTAAAAGAAGAACTAAAAATTAATTATGGCTATGGAACTTTTGCACAGAAGAGTTTAAAAAGCACAGACGTAAAGAAGGGAAAAAGATGAGGGCCCATTTATCTCATATTGACAGGACTAGCTTCAAAAGATGACCTTGAATCATAATCATCCTAATGAGCTGAAAATATTTCACTTTAACAAGTGAAACTATAATCAAATCAGTTTCTGAAAGCTCTACTAATGAGCATTTCCTTTGATGAAAACATGGTTCACTGTCTTAGTCTGCAGGAGGTGCACTACAGTAAGAGGCCAGCTCATGACAACTCATTAGCTGACCTGGGGAGAGACTAATTTGAATGCTTTTGATAAAAATTTCAAGGCTTTTTACTTAAATTACAATTTATGCACTTTTATAAATAGTCTAATTTTTATAAGTTGGGGGAAATGGGTAAGGAAGACTTCAAAGTCAGGGAACAAAGTTTGTTTACAACATTTATTCTGTAGGATCTACAGAACTTTCAGGGGAGAATATTTTTAGTTGGTACTTTTATTTTTTTTCTTCATAAAAAACAAATGTCCTGAATTCAACCAATTCTTATGTTTGTTTATGCACAGAAGAAGAGATCTGCCCTCCCCAGCTCCCTTTTTTCCTGACTGATGAAAACACTTTAAACTTTATAGCATTTAGCACTGGCAATATTTAAAGTCACTATTATTTACTGTGAGTTACTATATCAATTATCTCCAGAAAAACAGGCTTGTCTCATTAGGAATCTCAGTAATTCATTCAATTTCTTTAAACTAGAGGCAGAACTGAAATGAGGAATGATTACACAGATCTGGTTTACTATGTTAAAGCCCCCCTTCCAGGGATTATTCATTAGGACTATTCATCATTTTAACTCCTGCTCTGCTCAGCACACAGAAACACTTTGCTGTTTTTCCTCCCTGCATGGCAGAGTTGCTGTCAAAGCTGCACTTCACACCAGAGTGTTCTTCAGCTGTTTTAAGTTTCACTCCCAGTCAGATCTTGGCTTTCAGAGACTTTTCTTTTCCCTCTCCAGCATTGCCTTTGCTGCAGACTTTTTAAGGCTGTTCAGCTCGTGAGTGTGTTATGTGTCACTGTGCTCTCCTCATCCTCTGTGTGCTGCAAAAGCTGCACTGAGATGCACAGAATGTGCACCTTGTCACTGTTTAGCAGATTATCCTGACTCTAACTGAAGTAGGGGATGTGATGCTTCCAGTTTGTGTTCCACTCAGTAGGTGATTTTTCTGCAGTACACGCAGCAAGGGCTTTGTACGTTGAGTATAAGAGATGCTATACTGCTCTTACCCAGGAAAACTGGGGCTGCTCTATCCTGGAAGTGTTCAAGGCTGGGTTGGATGGGGCTAGGAACAGCCTGGGATAGAGGAAATTGCCCCTGCCCATGCTAGGGGATGGAACAAGATGATCTTTAATGTCTCCTTCAAACCAAACAATTCTGTGATTCTGTGGTTCTATGAGTCCGGCATAAATTCATGCTGGCTGCCTGGGATAAGCATTGCAGAGCTCAAAGTACCTCCCATCAGCTGCAAAGATCCATGAAAATGCACTTTATTCCTGCTTTGCAGCTGGAAATTATGGTCTTGATTCAGAACTTGCTAAGGAGATCTCCCTGATGTCCCCCCAGTCATGGAATCACACATGGAATCATCAAGGCTTAAAAAGACCTCTAAGATCATCAATCCAGCCTTTGAATACCACATGGATGAGTATCACGTTGTGAAGTACCACATCTACTCATTCTTTGAACACTTCCAGGGATGGTGACTCCACCACTGCTCTGATTAGGATGTTCCATTGCCTGACCACTCTTCTTGTGAAGAAAATGTTCATAATGTTCAATCTAAAACTCTCCTGGCATGACTTGAGGCCATTTCCCATTGTCCTGTCCTTTGTTAGCTGGGAGCAGGGCCCATCCCCACCTGGCCACAACCTCCTTCCAGGCACCTGTAGAGAACTATAAGGTCCCCCTGAGCCTCTTTTTCTTCAAGATGAGACCCCCCCAACTCCCTCAGCTGCTCCTCATTACATTATTCTTTGGACAAGGCTTTTTGGTGGTTGTAATAATTTGGTGGTGCATAGTTCAGGCATTTGCAAGTACTATCAGTGAAGCCAGTCTTTAAAAACTGTTGGAATGTGCAACAGGAATGGTGAAATAAAAAATAGGAAGGAAAATTGAGGCAGTAGGTAAATTTTTCTTTTTATTTGCAATGCTTTTGTAAACTCAGAACACAGTGCTTGGAAGGACACTGGAATTAAGTGTGACATCCCTGCTGCCCAACACAAACAAACAAAACAAATAGGAAAATAAAAACAAACCCAAGCAACTGCAGGCAATGATTTTGAATAATTTCCATTTGGGGGGAGACTTTATAGGATTTCAATGAATTTGGACAAGGAAAAGCAAAGGTATTCTCAAAGCTTGAAGTGGAATAAGGCATCGTGGAGGAGCAAACATTGCCTCATCTCTGCACAACTGGAAAATAATGGGAGGGAATCCTAAAAATGTAAAACCAAATAATGAATTAGACTTACAAACTCCTGTACTTTTGGAGATCCTTGCATAAAATGTGCATTTTCATGAGAGATCCACAGTTTCTTTCTGTCACAAATCAAAGGTGGGAGTATAGCTTTAAATGAGTTTTACTCAAATTTCATTTCAAGTTCTATTTCAAGGCCAGGTTGTATGGGGTTCCGAGCAACCTGGTGTCATGGAAAGTGTCCTTGCCCATTACAGGGGCGTGGAATGAGATGAGCCTCAAGATTACCTCCAACTCAAGCCATTATATGATTCTGTGAAGGTTTTGTGCAAATCAGCAGAATTGAATCACTAAGAGTTAGGAGAGTTTATCATTAAAAATTAAGCCAGTAGTTGGAACCGTTAGTCAATTTTTTATTCTAATCTTGGGTTTTGCTCATCTTTGTCGCAATATTTCCATCAAGGGGGAAAAAAAGAAAAGTAAGAACTTTCCTAGGTCCCTTGTAGGATTATACTTTTTTCAGTCCTTGCAAATGTAAAATAGAAGCAGTGGTGGTTTGACAGAAGTGGGAAGCAAGGGAAGGAAAAAAATCTCCTAGAAGCCTCCAGTAACTGAGGTGGGTGAAGGTTTTAGGGCTCCAAACTGCAGCAAGCTGGTGGATGGCATGAGCTCCTCTCTGGAGAAAGGAGAAAGTGGACCTGCTAAAGACTCTGACTGATGATCCCTGTCAAATTTAGTTGCTGTGACTGAGGAATTTGCCAGCTTAGCTGTCAAGCCGTAGTCATGGTCTGCAGCTTGCTGTTCTTTTACCAGAGGCAGAGGAATGGGTTTATGCTCCTCGAATATTAATTTAAAGTCCTTTTGTTACGGTTTGGGTTTTGCTAAATCTGACAGGGATTGTTAAATTTAGCCTTAAATTTGCATGTGCCAATTCTTACTGCTCCAGCATCTTCTTAAAATCCTCTTGGAGTCTTTGTACCTCCTGCACCATCATAGCTTGGTGATTATAATTTTGCAGAAAGGGCATATTTTAGGTAGGGTACTTCAGGAATCACTCACCTCATGGACTGAGAAGATCTCCTGTTACCTCCTTTTTCCCCTTTCATGAAATAATAATAAATGTGCACATTGGGATTGCACATTCAACTTTATAAACTGCTTGTATCCCTCCACTGAATATCCCGCTGAAGGAACACTGAAAAATCTGATAGGAGAATCCAAAAACTCTGAAGTTTAATAGAAAGCTGTGATCTCCTTTACATATTGTTTCTTATTTCAGGGGTTAATTCTGGTATAAAAAGGTGAATTTTCCTTTGAGAATTATAAGAACATGAGAAAAAAAAATGAATGCACAAGATAAAGCATAAAAAGAAACTTGATTGAAATATATTTCTAATGTTTTCTTTTTTCCCTTTACAGAAGTCTGAGTGGGAGAAAAATCAAAGGATAGTAAATAGTGCAAGAAAATGCAGTTAATTAGGAAAGTTTTGTGGCTAGCCCAGCATCCAGCTGTTCCAACTTACAGAATGAACTGTTCATAAAACGAAGCAAGCAAACTCACCACAGAAAAGTAGAATGGTGGAAATATTAAAGACTCCAATTTGTGGATGTTTTCATAAGAGGAAAAGAAAATTTTTATATTTCATTTACAAAATTTTTCATTACACTTTTTCCCTTTTTCAGCATCTTGTTTGTGGCACAGCCTAAAATAAGCCATCATGAGGTATCAAGAAAAAAAAAATTGAATATGCTGAAAATTCCAGAAACCCTGAAAAAAAAAGTCAGTGAGTGCTCAGGTGGACAAAGAGTGAGTATTTGTGTAATCTTCCATAAATTAACATGTTCTCACAAATGTTAGTACAACACGATATTCTTCCAAACATTTATAAAAGACATCATGCTTCACCATCTACTTAAAAAAAATAATCTTCGAAGGGAGAATCAGAAGGAATTATGCATGACTTGCACAGCTAATCATACATCTTGAGTAACAAACATCAAATAGTTGCAGCAAACAGCTCATGAGCAACCAAATGTCTGAAAATTATTCATTAAAATAATTCTGCTAGCACTTAATAATCATGCTGGAAAAAAATAAGCACAAAGAGCAAATAAAAATGGTGTGTGAGCATCTAAAAAAATATTTATGCTACTGAAATATACTCAGGATTTTTTGGCTTCAGGGACAGAGACCCCACAGGAGTCTGATAGTGCTTCATTCCAAGGACTATCTCCCTTATAAAGCCATGGGATGACTTTGAGGATCAAGTTTAGTAAAATACTCTTATTTTATGATTCTTAGACAATTTCTTTACAAAGACCCAGCAAGACAGGAAGTCACCCCCACCCTGCACCTGCTCCTTTTAAATGTCATGGAGACATTTAGATGAAAAGGCAGAGTTGATGAACAGTGCATAAAGGGGACTCACAAAAAAGGGAGGGCAAATAGGGATAGGACAAGGAGGAGGGTTTTTAAATTAAAAGAGATAGATTTAGATTAGATATTAGGAAAAAAAAAAATCTTTTCTGTTGGTGTGATGGCACAGGCTGCCCAGAGAATTTGTGGCTGCCCCATCCCTGGAAGTGTCCAAGGCCAGGCTGGACAGGGCTTGGAACAACCTGGGATGGTGGAAGCTGTCCCTGCCCAGGGCAAGGGTATAGAACTGGGTGATCTTTAAGGTCCCTTTCAGACCAAACCATTCTGTGATTCTATGATTATATTATAAATTGCTCCTTTCTAAAAGAGATTATTCCAATCCTTACTCTCTCTTCCTTTTTTTTCTGGCTTGATGGTCTTACATGTCCTCTGCTTTCCACCAGTCTCAGTCCTCTTTGGAAGGATTTGCTCGTTATGCCAGAAAAGAAATTGTAATCCAAGAGGAAGCACGGATATCTCTTGGTCCTTCAAGTGCAGGACCGTGAACATTAGTGCCAAATACCCGAGAGGAGGCAGGCTGGAGTGTACAGGTGGAAATCAGTGGCCACAGGGAGGGGTAAAAGGGAATTCTTGATAGTTTCATGGCTGGCAGTGTTACTCTATTGTGAAGTTCAGTCTATGGATGGGTATAGATAAGGATGACCATTTGTTCTACAGTGAGAAAAAAGAGAAAAGAAAAAAGTAGGAAAAGAAGAAAGGAGAAAAGTTTCAAAAATGACAACTATCTGAATTATTTCCATCTTCACTCATGGTGCTCAGCAGCTAGGATTATGATACTAAGAGATTCTGAAAAATATATCACAAAAAATTGTGCATAAAATGTGAATAATGCAAGAGAAGATTTTCTTAGTAATTGGAATTCTTCATTTCCTGATATCAATATTAGAGCAAAATGTGTACATGCATGTATGAATACACAATGCTGAAGAGTAGACATCAAAATGCATCTGTTTATCTTCTAGGATGCAAAAGGAGACAACCTTAGGAAGGGTATATATACAGTTATATACATATATTCAGAATTAATTTAACTGGAGATTTAATTTTAATGCATAATTTTTATGTAATCATAATGAAAAAGTAAAATTATTTTAAAGACTATTTACTAGTGATAGATGTTGAAAAATTAATTTGATATAGTCTCATACCATCTTCTCATTTATCAAGATGCTTTGTTACAGAGAGAAAAATAATTCAGCTAAAAATGCTGTAGTGTTGTTGATATCTACATCTATTCTGGCCTTGCCCAAACTTCTCATGTCTCACTTTTTCACAATTATTTTCCTGGTGAATGTTGTCTTTCTTGCTTATTTGTATCTTGGCACTTGTGCATCACTTCTGCTCCATGGCTGGTGTTTTAGGTGCCAGTGAGCTTGACTGGTAATCTGAGGATGAATTTGTACGGTCAGGAATGGAAAGCAGAGGCCACCTCCATGTGCCACAAGCTGCCAGCAGCTGGAACCTGGTGAGACCTTGTCCTCCAGGTATCTCCTTTAATGCTCACACCCCTGTTTGCAACCCAGCTCTGTGGCTTCTCCCCAGTCAGACGATCTCCTGCTTTCCTATTCCTGCTCTTTACCTTGTTCAGGTGCCTCAAACCCAGGGAGAGAAGAAATTTCAGAGGTTTGCCTGAGGGTGTGAGGCAGGAAGCCACGTCAGACAGAGCCTGCTGCCTGACCCAGCTCTAATGTTGTGGATTGCTGCCTCCAGGATGCCTGTAGCTTGTCCACATGGTTCTGCTGGCTCTCTGAGCCTGAAATGCAGTTTAGACCTAGTTAGTGGGAGCAGCACACGAAGGGACTGATTCAGACAGCCACACTAGGGAGGGAAGACTTTGCTTTGAAGCTCTCTCTGAAGAGGATTTGCTTGGCTCCCTGCTTGTCCCTCTGTCCTCATGACGTTGCTAGTTCACAGAGCTGTTTTCCAAAATACTTCTAAATAATGATTCCAAAAATAATAATTATAAAAATAATAAAAATAATAATTATAAAAATAATAACAAAATAATTCCAAAATATTCTAATTTCATACTTCAAAGGGACAAAAATGAAAAAAAAGTCTTCTGTTTTGAACAATTTTCCCTGATAATTCTGTTCTCCTGACAGAAAAAAGCTTGTTTTCTGAGCAGAAATTCAACTTAAGTTTTGAAATTGTCATCTAAGCTTATTAAGAAAACAAGGTGTTGGCTTTTTCTCAGTGCCATGGATTGCTGTTCCTTTTCAGGGAATATATGCAGTTAAACTGCAAAGGGGGATGGACTCTACTGAGTGTGTATTTAGAATGTTTGTACACATATGAGTATATATAAAAATAAACACAGTCCACTCTGGTGAGACCCCACCTGCAGAGCTGCCCCCAGCTCTGGGGTCCCCACCACACCACAGGAAGGACATGGAGCTCCAAGACAGAGCCCAGAGGAGGCACCAAGTTGGACAGAGGGATGGAGTAGCTCTGCTATGAGGAAAGGCTGAGAGAATTGGGATTGTTCAGCCTGGAGAAGAGAAGGCTTCAGGGTGCCCTAACTGAGGCCTTCCAGTGTCTGAGGAGAGCAAACAAATTGATGGAGAGAGACTTTCTGCAAGAGTGAGAGGACAAGAGGGAATGACTTCAAACTGTGAAAGAGTTTTAGAGTTTAGATAAGATACTAGAAAAAAATTCTTTACTGTGAGGATGATGAGGCCTAGGAACAGGTTGCCCAGAGAAGTTTTGGATATCCTATCCCCAAATATATTCAAGGCCAGGCTGGATGGAGCTGTGAGCAACCTGGCCTAGTGGAAGGTGTCCCTGCCCATGACAGGGAGCTTGGAACAAAGTGATCTGTAAAGTCTTTTTTCACTCAAACCATTCTATGATTCTTGATCTTGATTCTATCTTGACACCCCAGATATCTCCACCTAGCATCACCTTAAGAAGATGAAGAAACTGAGAAAACAGGTGATGCTTATATGGAGTTGAAAATCCATTTTAGCTCATGTACTTACCACTTGTTAGTACTTCAGGATTTATTGATGGCCCACAGCCAGGCAGCACTAGGACTGACAGAACTGGCTAGAATCCAGCTTAATGAAATGGTTGTTTCCATGGATCTTCCGTTGTATCACAAAGCCTCACATGCTTCAGACTTTTCTGCTTCTTCAAATATTTTCCTGTTCGTTTCTACAGCACATGTACTTCTGAATGCAATGGAAATTGTTAAAAGGTTAAATTAAAAAGACTTGTGCTTATTTTTTCCTTTAGAGTGGTTATTAAATATTCATAAACTTCTATACTTTTGAATCAATTTTTTTCTTGCATCACATTATTCCCATTTTCATATCTCTCTGCACTTATCCATGGAAATGGTTGTGATCCTAGAGGAGAAAAACTAAACCTTTGCAGACCACAGAGACTCTCACATTCAGACACTACACTTGTGAACACTTTTTGTATAATAAATGCAATTTTAATCCCTGTCACTTACAGGTTGCTCTGTGATTGATCCTTGCTGGAGGTTAATTCTCCTTCCCATGTAGCGAAAAGCACTGTGTGAATACTCCTCACCTGCTTCCAGTGCAAGTTTTTCTCAGTATAAATCACGTCAATAACACTTTTAGCTCATTTGGGTTCCTTTGCTGGGACACAGATTGGGATATAGTGAGAAACTGCTTCTGGCATCAGCACTGGGGGACATCAATCTCCAGCTGATGGCAAGAAACAACCAAAGACAAAAATGTCTTGGACAAGCAGAGCTTAGGTTGCAACAGCAGAAAGTGAAGTCATAGAGGTAGCAGTAAGAGGTGGTGAGAGATCATTCCACTCATCCAGACTGCACAGTTTTCTTGAGTTATTTAATAAAATAGAATTAAATATATACTCTGTTCAAATGAGGTGATTAGCTTTTTACTATCAACTTTTTGCAGTTCGAGTGTGAGCAATAAAATAAAGGGCATTCCTCTGTCTGCCTCAAAGTTTTCTCAGTTGTCATTTTTCCACTTTTTTAGCTGAGCTCAACTTCTCTTCTTATATGATTTTTGTTTCTATATTACAATCTGATTACACCAACTTGACTGCTTTTAATTTTCCTTGCTGTGGAAGAATACAAATTAAATGGGTTTCTGGCTCGTGTTTGTGATGTTTTGTCACTCCTTTGCCACAGTAACACTATTCTTTTTGATTTAACTGTTTTCATTATTATTTTCTCATGGTGTCCCCAAAACAAGAATCAACAATCTTATTACCTTTAAACCATTGTGTGAAAGAAGATTAAAAGGAAAAAAAAAACTGAGAAAGTGGGATAAGTTACCTTAGTATATACAAAATTGAATTTTCCCATCTATGTTTGAGCCCAAATAAATATGTCTCCCTTCAGGAAATTCCATTTGTCTCTTCCCTTAGCATATAAGTGATGTTTTGGCTGTACTACATTTAAAAAAGTGGCCATCCTCCTCCCCACTCCTGCTTGGACACCCTGGGCCTGTTTGGGTGCAGATTTAGATCACAAATGTACCATTTGTTTCAATTACGTTGCTTGTGTTGTAAAACATTATTGCACCTCAGGAAGAAATACAAGGGCTGAACTCAACTTATCAAATCAATGGGAATTTCACCAATGTCCTAAGAGAAATCAGGCCAAATTCTTAATTTGCTCTTTCACCAGCTATGACTTTACTGGCACTGAACAAGCATTAAACTTGATTGTTGGTACATGATCTCTTAGACACAGGAAACAAACTTTTCCTCATATAAGTTAGGGATTCCCAACCAAAAGGGTTTGGAATTTTAATCTTCCTTTCTTCTCTTTTCTCTCCTTTCTCTCATTCCCTTTTTCATAAATAATTAGTTAACCTATGGCAAAGGGGAATAACCTAAAGTTCATATTCTAGGCTTAAATAAAACATTAGCTGGTTTGGCATTTTCAGATTTCAAAAGCTTCTTTCAAGAGGTAAAGAGAGCTCTTAGGTATTAAAGACTAAAGCCAGTAATAATTGCCACTGGGTTAATTGGGAATGAGAGAGAGAGAGCTTGGTACCCACTCAAATTAGTTATGGATTAATGAAGCCAAGGAAAATAATAAGTTAACGTTGTAATTGATAAAGCTATATCAAAGGCTGTGTGTTTTGATTGGGTTTTTCACCAGTTTTTTGAACCCAGAATTCTCTGCTCCTCCTCCAAACTATTAATAGCCAAGACCTTCATGCTCTACAAATCCAGAAAAACTTCAGCCTCCTCTTCCACAAAGGCAGGATATCATGATGCAGACAATCACTGTTGCTGCATGGGGAGAAAGAGCTCATCACATCCTCAGTCCTCAGAGAAATCTGTGCTGCACTGGAGACAGTGCACTGCACCTCACTCAGCTCTCAGGAAACATAATATTATTCTCTCAGGTAACTGCTAATTTCTAGGATTTCTCAGGAGAAAAGGGAAGAGAAACAGGGATTACCTCTTGCCCAGGATGAGCATGTAAGTAGGAGAATAAAACTACCTAGAAATATTATAACATACACTGATACATGTTAGTTAATCACAGGCATTTACCATCTGATAGTTAAGTGTCTTGTCAGAGAAGAGAGATTAAAATTAAATAATTGGTCTCATGTTGATGTAGGTAAAATGAACTGCCTCTCTCTCACAGGCCTAGGAATGATATGAAATGTTTGGTTTAAGTACAATGTTAGATGTTTATTCTCTAAATGGGAAAGAATTCCCATTATCCCATAAAGAGAGAAATTGGAACAGAGGCACTGGGAAGTTAAAAGTCATTGGGTCTTGATGACAAATAACTCAGCTGGACAGGGTTTTTTCTTCACAGGACTCCCCCAAGAGTCCAACAGACTTCTAGAGCTGAAGGTCCTGGACAAGTGATTCACACAGGCAGAAAATTCTTGTATGATATCTGGGGGTGATCTACATCTGCCAAAGAGTTCTGTGAAATTTCTGGCTTCATGGAAGAAATACAGAATCCACTGCTATAAGCAGTTATTCATCTGCTCTAAAGATTAATACCTTCTCAAAGGCTGAAGGTCTTTAAGGGTATCCTAGGGCAGGTCCTCCTCTCCTCTTAGATCCACACCCCGTGTGAAAAGCTGAGCACAGTAACTTAGGACCCCTTGATAGATATCTAATCAAACAGGAAGCAAACAATCAGGATAAAGTAAGAGAAATCCCTTAGGTATTGTATATTCTCAGATATCTCAGATGTTTTTCTCTTTTGTTTAATAATCAGAATATATATAAGCATAATTTGCAGATGTTTAATTGGGTCAAACAAATGTTACCATGTACCCTGTATGAGGAACACCCTTAGAGACATCTTCTCTTCTCACATGATAATTCCCTTTGGATGGAATTTCAGAATCGAGGACATTTGTTTGAGGTTTTCATCCATGGTTTTGTATTGAGCCCAGGTGAAATGGATCTTTCACTTGAATCATTTCGGTCCATAGGCTCTGCAGAGGCCAGTGGATGTTCAGGACATTATCATTGCCTTGCAGTTACTGGAATGACTCTGTACAGGACAGTAAAAGCAATATTTTTTCTGGAAATGCCAGATAAAAATATGACAGTTTTACTTCAAACAAAGTGGCCAGGAACATGCTTCCTTGGCAGCCAAAAAAACCCCTGAATTTACTCCTTGCTTGGAAGCCTGGCTAATTGTCTCAGGTAGGAGTGGAAGCCCAGATGTCAGGAATTACAGGTGATTGCAGAAACTAGATAAAAGAAGGACATAAAACTGAGAACATCCCTTAGGTCTGGGGTCTGGATGAAGGGCAGAGTTCCTGAGGAAGCAGGAGGCATTAAAGAGAGGTTGTGTTTGTGTTTCTCCTGAAGTCTTCCTTGTGTCTCCTGCTCTTATAGTCTTGAAGGTACTGTAAAGGCAGAGCACTTCTACAACTCCAAAGCTCACTGAAAGCAGGGATATTGGCATTTCACTGGTGTGGAGACAGCTGAATATCATGTCTTCAGCAGCCTTCCTTCAAAAAGTTCCAGTATCCTGTTCTTTGCAGTATATTTCCCTTAAAATAATATATTGATCAAACTTTTTTGTGAGATACTGCAGATCTTGGTTCTTATTTCTTGAACTACATACTTATACTAGCTGAAAAAAAAAAACCTTCACCAAAATTTTGTGTACTTCTCCAGTGTTTGTTTGCAGTAATATCAGATTGTAACACCTGGGCTGAGTCATAGTTTATTTGTCTATAAATAGGTTATTTGCAGAGCAGTCACTAATCACCACCATAAGTTCGGATGGAAGAACCTGACCTTGAAACACCACAATGCAGTTGAACAGTTGACAGCGTTTAAAGACTATTGAAATCCCATTAATGGGGCTTCTGTTTAATTTGCACTTTCAAAGAAGACTGTAGTCTTGGAAAAATTATTATCCATCAAAGGTGACCTTATTGAGACATCACAATGAATATTAGTCTGGGGTAATATGTAAATCTGGGTGTCATTTGCATGACAATGCAGCCTAACCCACCCCGTGGTTCCATCTGACAGCCCAGTACCAACACACAAACTGTACACAATAAAAGGGCACAGAATGGCCCAGCAGGGGTCCCGCACCACGCAACAACAAAACGTCTCCTGCAGACACAAAGCCCAATCCGTTACTTTAATAGGAGCGAAACCAATTCAGGAGCTGGCTGGTCAAAGATCTGACACAATTTCCAAGCTAGTCCCCAACATTGCTGTCATGATCTACTGTAACTTATGGTAAGACCCAAAGAAGTTTAATCAAGCAAAATTGCTGAAAGTGGAAATCTTTACCACATCACTAAGAGCTCCTCTTTAAAGACTGGCCTTCTTTTTATTGGAAGCTGACATTGCATGCTTCAAAAAGTATTCTCTTCAGAACAGTTTTCATAGAGGGATTAGGAACAGGACAGTAGAAACACATAAGCCTTTAATCAATAGGTCACCCGTTAAAATTTGGCTTACAATAGCAGTGTTTGCAAGTGACTGACATCTGTGAGCAGCATGTGTAAACTGTCAAGGCTTGGGTGGTGTCAGAAAAACTAAGATAATTTACCCCAGTTTAATATCAGATCCCTGAAGTCTTCCCCTCAGTCACTGGAGGGGAAAATTTCTATGTGTGATTCACAATTCCTGAGTGGATTCATCCAAAAAATGTGACTGTATTTTGACTCTACTGAATACTGATCTCTCGTGCCCTTCAAATCTAAATAATGAAAGTGCTGATATACTCTCTTGCCCATTCTCTCATCTTCCAAATCCTTTCTCTAGCCTCACTTCTTCAAAGAGGCTTTAAACCCCTACAATGCAATGTAAATGAGCAGAGGAGCTCTACTGAAGTTTCCAGTGCCACGGAATGTGAGCAACATGGCTGGAGAAACAGTTCCACATGCCTAAATGTACCCACCATGGAAAGTGATGCACTCTGAGATAGCACAGAAGTTAAATTTTGTTTGAGTCAGGCAAAAAATCTGATGGATTCCCTGTATCCCTACAGGTAATGTGAGCAGAGGAGTCAGCACCTGAAGGCACCTGGAGAATGGACATCTGCCTTGCTGGTGCTGTGTGAAATGCACTCCAGAACTGTGTCCTGCATGCTGAGGTTCCCTGTTCACTTTCTGAGGAGCATTATGCACCTCAGGCATGAAAATCTAAACATGACTGTGATCCCTTGGCCAGGAGCTGGTTGGTTGTGCAGGGCTATCCCTGAGATCCTGCTGGTCTCCAGAGCTTGGCAACTGGTCAGAGTCAAAGATATTCTTTTACAGTCCAAAGTTTTCTCCACTTTTTTCAGTGTTTGGAAAGACAGCTGTTTTATTTTAATGCCTAGAGATGCTTTCACCCACATTTACACCATAAAGTGCTGAATGTGGTGTTGCATTCCAAGTAGGAATCTTGGGTTTCTTCCCTTCTTGGCTCGAGGTCAGCCATGAAGGTTTACTGAAGAGCATACTAAGAGATCTTGATGTTTTTGTCTTTACATCAAACATCACTGGAAAAGTCACCATCGAAAACAAAAAAAAGAGCTCAGGCAGCAGCAGATTGAACCCACCAGATGCTGTAGCTTCTCTTCTGAGTGGAGAGAAAATGAACCTGTGTCCTTGAGAAGGAACATGGCCTTCTTTCCCATGTGTGTCTGTGCTCTAACCATTGGATTATAATATGAAAGACAGACATTGTCACTCTCCTCAATAGAACGTGTCTGTATCTCTACTTAATGAAGTGTCTGTCTGAACTGGTAAACTGGTAATCTGAAAACATCTGCCAGTTCAACTGCCTCAGGGGATGTCGCTGGTATCAAAGCAATCACACAGGAGCATCTCTGAGCATGCACAGAAGTGGAATTCAAGGAGCTTCAGAAATGTCTAAATGAGCTGAGAAACGCCATAATAGCATAATCTCTTCCAAAACTTGGCAGCTCTTCTCTTGAATAGACAAATAGAGGGTTTGGGTTTCAAGCCCTATCTTATGCATCCAGACTCTGGATGTCAAGTTTTCAGAAAGTTTTAGAAAGATTTATCAAGCTCAACACTGACAAAAATGGAGATCACCTTTACAGCCACACTTCACCTCTTCAGACTTTCAGTGTGAATGTAGAGTTTCCTCAGTTTCTGGACAAAATATGCTATTCTTTTAATCATGTGAGAGCTCAAAACAAAATATATTTTAAACCATTTTGCCCAGAGAAGTTCTGAGCTTTTCATGCTGATCCTCTTCCTCTTTTTTTTTTGCAATTTATGCTGCATTTCTCATATATATGTTTGCATTACATAGTCTACATTAGGTGATGCAGTGGAAGTGAAGAACCCAGACCTTTTTTTTCTTCCATTAAATCAATAATTTGATTACTTCACCCTGAAAATTTTCACAAAATTGTAGTGTTATCGAAGAAAGTTTCATTTTGTCCAGTCAGCATTCTCCCATGCTCTTTTGGAACACTTTATCACCAGTTCTAACTAAATTCACATGAGAAAGGTAAAGGCAGCAATATGGCAAACAACGCCTATGATATTTCAGAGAACAACTGCTTGACATTTATATTAGATTTCTGGCCGACTATTACAATATCTTTGATGAGTGAGATCTTGATTTAACTCCTCCTGGAGGTATGAATGCACCTCCCAGAGCCTGTGAAGATACGGTGCCAAGGAGAAAGAGCAGATGGTGTTTGCCTTGTCCCTGCCCCCTGAGCATTACCCACAGGGATGACAGCTTTAAACTGCACCTTGGCTCCACAGAAACCTGGTGAGGGAAGATCCCATGTGGTCAAACTGAATGAACCCATCTCCTGCTGCTTCTTTCATAACGTTGTGGAAAAACAAGTCTGGGAGAGATCTCAAGAGGCTGTGCCATCCATTCCCTGCTCCCAGCTGGCGTCAGAGGGTTCGTGGTTGACGCAGAATGGTTTTGGGGGGCTCTGTCAGCTGAGAGTGGTTTCATGTGCAGGGAGCTGGGGATTAGGTATTGAGAACCTTTGTGAGAAGGTGGGATGTTAATAGATTTGTTTCCCAAGTTAGACAGAGTATTCTGGTAGATAATATTGGAGTTTGAACACTGTTCAACCTTACAAAAGGCAAGAAAAAGTCAAGTAACTGAGAAGTTGTAGCACGACTGTAGAGGAGGAGGTCCTCATGGCTGTGATCCAGGGAAGAGGGAGGACCTATTGCTTCAGGAAGATGCTTCAAACCCTGGCTTTTGGAAGTAAACCCCTGTGCATGACTTTGAGAGAGTTTCTACTTGCATATCCCTGGTTTGCAGAGTAGCATTTATTCTCATTTTTATAGGAAGATGCCCAAACAGTGGAGTCCCCACATCAGTACTGTAGGCAAAGATGCTTGTCAGGGCTTTGTCAGGTAGTGATGGATTTCCAAATATATTTCCTGTCTTTTAGAAATCAATGACTGCAGCAGCAGCCTCTCTCATGGAATCACCCACTTGGGGGAAAGAATTCAAAGCCTTGCTGAAGACATATCTCAGAGAAAAATATTTATTCTCCTGGTTGTACCCTGGATTTTGGTTTATGCCGACAAATGACAGTGCAAAGTTAAGTCTAAATCAGTTAAATATTAGGAATATTAGGAGGAAATTCTTCCCTGTGAGGGTGGTGAGGCCCCGGCACAGGCTGCCCAGAGAAGCTGTGGCTGCCCCATCCCTGGAAGTGTCTGAGGTCAGGCTGGAGAGGGCTTGGAGCAACCTGGGATGGTGGAAAGTATCTCTGCCCATGGCAGGGGGGGAAATGAGATGAGGTTCAAGGTCCCTTCCCACCCAAGCTATTCTATGATTCTATGATTCTATGAAAACCAGAGTATTTCCCCCTCACTATATCTGGAAATGTCAGCAAATATAAGTTGAGGGACTGTTTTCTTAGTATTTTCTCTATAGGACCAGCAAATGAATGCTATTGTGGATGAGAAAATTGTAATCCACAAAAAATCAGATATTTTGTTTCAATCTAGAAAAAAAATTTTAAAAAAAGAAAATAAATATTTTTGTATCCTGTATTTATAGATCCTCTAAAAGCATTATCTTTTTATTTTCCCTGCTTATTTACCAAATTATCAACTTCACTTTCAAGGCAGTGAGGCTTTAGATTGTGAGCATCAGTCATTACCTAAGGCAGAGCCTTTACTACACAGGTGAGCAGGTAAGTGGATGCATGGTCCTGGCTCAGGCTGACTCTGACACCTTTGTTGGGTTATGGAGTGATAAGGGTGTGATGGTGCTTTCAGTATCTATTTATCTTTGTTTCTTGAAAAAAAAAATACAGCTACTACCATGTCTATTATGTATGCATATGTGTAAGTGTACAAATTTTCTGGAAGTGAGAATAAGCTTAAATTTGTTATAATAATCAGTATGGGCTATATTGTGCCTTAAGGCACAGCCCTAAGCAAGGGCTGGTGCATAAACTAAAAAGAACAGGTTGGATTTTATTTCCTTCCTTTTATTTCCTCCCATTCTCCTCCTTCCCCTAAGGAAAAACACGGGGGAAAAAAAGGCTAATTGCAAAATTCTCCTTCAGCCTTTTCTGAGTGTCATCATATCTCTGAACAGAAGCAACGAGACATTTTGGCAGCACCAGACTCTCCTCCTGCCTGTGCACTCATCCTTTCTATTCCTCATGGGCTCCCAGCTTCCTCGTCTCTTTCCACCTCCCCCAGGTCACTTCCTTCTGCTCCTGCTTCAGATTGTTGGAGATATCTGGGTTCTCCTTCTGGGCAAGTGCAACCTGGCAAATCCTTGGCACATTTGCCTGTATGTGTCACATCTTCATTACATCAGCCCTCTTGCAGCTCTCTTTGGGCTTCTGCAGCTCTGGTTTTGTTTTTTCCCTGCCATGTTTGGATAGGTATCTATATCCCTCTTTATGGAATGAGATGGGGGACAGGCTGCAGGGTGAACCCTGGTGGCTCAGACACTTTGTTCATAGGAGACCTGTGAGCTGAGGGACTGGATTTAAGCTCCCATTTTTTGCCCACCAGTTCCTGCAAGTGCAAATCTTGCAGTTATTTTTGGTTGCCTAAGCACCACACAGGGAATTTCCTTGACTTCTCTCCCTTTGCTGGGGTATTTGGTATTTTTAGGCACTTGGCTGAGGGATATGTGTTACAAGCCTGCTGACTGTGAGCTCCCCAAATAATCAGTGGAGAAAGAGAGATGAGCACACTGGAGGGAAATGTGTCTTGAGGGTGCTGATTTACCCTCTGGAGCTGTCTGTGCCTCCCTGTAGGGAGCTGCTGGAAGAACAGACTCCTTTTGCCTCCAGTTACATGTTGTGGATGTGAGTATTTGTTTCATACAACAAACTGACAGGCATGTTGCATTGATTTGTTTACTCTTTTTTATGATAAAAATGATCATGTCCCATGAATCATTCAAAGTTACATGAATCACTTTGCTGTTCTTACTGTCTGACCTTTTTCATTTGATCACTGTTGATTCTTCCATTTACAAGAAGGAATCACATAGTCGTGCTAGGGTCAAATACTGTTTATTTTTAATTTTTAAGGTCTCATTGTAAAGGAAGAAAAAAGTTCAACTATTGGTTCATCTTTGAATGCACTCAGTGGGTCATGCTATTCCTATATCAAACTGAGATTTATTTTAATTTAACAAAAAAGGGAACAGGGGGGAGATTAAACCTGAAGACTCAGTTTCTGGTTCCCCAGTCAGCAACATGGGATTTAAGGTGTCAGAATGACAAAGAACAGTTCAATTTGCTCTAACATTGCACCTATCCTCGTGTACATATTAGACAGCTACAAAACCTCAAAGAGGCACCATTTGAAATGCTCTGTGTTAAAAGGGGGCAATTAGTGGGCAAGATGAAATGTAGGTACAGTTGTAATTATTTCATATCTTGAAACAGAAAGGAAGGACTGAGATGTAATTTCACTGCTAAGGAAATGCAAGGCTTCTGGAAAAAAAAAAAAAAGGAAACTTTTTAGAACTAATTGCTTGGCTCTAATTAGAGAATCTAACCTTTGGAGGAATAGTGGCTGTTGAAACTCCAATTTTATTTGCATATATTAATATGTACATGACAATTACACCCCCAGAGAAAGTACAGCCTGTGCCCCAAAAGCCTAGTTTTAAATTTAGAAGCAAGAAAGAAATTCTAAACAACTTAGGAACATTTTGGTGCTTCTGTAGACTTAGGATCCATTTTATGAAAACTTTGGAATGCTGAAATGACAAACCTAGTTGTCATTTTAGATGATGTGAAGATGCACATGCTTATGTTTAAATGTTTGTACAGATCTATCCCTACCATCAATATTCATACATGTGTAAGTGTGAAGAAAAATAGAATTATAGAATCATTAAGGCTAAGACATCCAAGATCGCCAATTTATACATTTATCTAAATACATAGATATACAGGAAAGTTCTCAATACTTAGGCTGTATTTGCAATAGATGTTAGCAAGGGGATTTTCCCATCATACCCAGCAGTAATATAGGAATGTAGAAAACACAATATTGTTGCCAGCAAAGAGTAATAAATGTAGGGGAAATGAAGGCAATTTGGGAAGCTGTTGAGACCCCCATGTTATTATAGCATTTTTGAAATGTCTGTTAAAGGTCTGGAATTGTAACTCTGAATTATTACCATTGAAACCTTGATTACAACGACAGTGAGGATAAAGATTAAATAGGTTGCAGTGGGAAGATCAGGTGAGTGCAGATATTCACACAGCATTCAAACACCACACTCAAGACAAAACAGTTCTGCTGTTTCTCATCCAGACATTCCCTATAAAAAGTAAATAAAAGACAGGAAACAGTGTGAAAGGCTAACCAAGAAGGCAATAAAAAAATCAGGATTATCATTGTTGTGCTTAATGGAGAGTGTAAAGAAGGTAAGAAAGGAAATATCTGTGAAATCTCTACTGGGTCCTGGGTACACCCTTTGGATGGAACTCTGGAAAATGTATTGCATGGAATGATTTTGACATGACTAATGAATGGACAGTAGTTTTCCCAAAATAACTTCTAATTCCATGGTAATTTTGTATTTTTGTGTCATCACGACATTTCAAGCTCATTGACAGGATTTCCTTTCTTTTGGGCTAAATATTCTGGTTGCTGTGGCACAGAGATGGAAAAGAGTGATTGGTTCCAGTTATCAGAGGTGTTGTTGCAGTTCCTGAACAGAGTCAAACGTGCATGAGAGGTCAAGAATATTCTCATATGTGTGTGTGTAAGTTTAAAAAAATCCAAATATATTTATTTTAAAAATCAGATAAAGATTTTTTAAGAGAGAAATCTCAGGAAAAAACTTATGACTACAAACACTTCATACCCACCAATATTTAAAGGTCTTCAATTTCAAGTAATTAACAATCTTTATTCTCTATTAAATAGCTCTATTAAATTGAATCATGCTATTGCATTGAAATAAATAGCTACAAAACAAAAACAAACTAAAACCTTCATCATTTTTACTGCATTTTTTACAATCTCAAGCATTATTAGAAAAAGAATACAGGTAATTACTGTATTTTGCACAGCAAAAGTCTACCAAAAATCTGGAGGATTGGAGATTCAAAAGTCAGCCATATCTGGTGCAAAAGCTTTGAAAAAGCAATGTAAAAAAAAATCCCCCCAAACAAATATAGTTCATATAACTTGTGATAAATGTGTAAATTAAGCTTCTAGAACAACAACTCAGTTATGCCAACACAGTAAAATTTCAGCATAAGCAGTCTAGCTAAGTTTCTTGAAGTATTTAATAACATTTTATCTTTAAAAAACCTGTCACCTTTAGTTTTCACAGCTGTTAGATTTTTCATCTTCAGAGTCAAACATTCCAAACTCAAGATCTGATATCTGAGAAATTATACTCTTGATCCTTAAGAAAACTCTACTTTTGAAAATCAATGTCCCTTTTTTCGACACATAAAAGGGATCCCAAAGATTGGGTAATTCCATTTGAGAATCCTGTTCAGTGTTTTTAATAAATAAGGGCAAAATTTATTCACATCAAAGCAATGAGCAGCTTGAATTGCACAAACTTCAGACATATGATCAGGACACATATTCTGCATCTGTCCCAGTTCATGAAATATTTTTGTGGCCCTTGGCAGAGGCACAGGAAACCAGTGTTGAGCTGCCAGCACTGTCCATGGCACACTTGGCAAACACTGCCCCATTTCCTGAGAAGGTTTGGGAACTCCCCTGATCCAGGGATTAGACCCAGATTGAATATAGTGGGATGCAAAATTCATGGAGAGTTTGAGAATGGATAAGTGGCAATTGTTCATCTCAGAGCCAGAGAACAGACCTGTGCTCTTCAGCCAGAGTTTTAGACTCACTTCCCACTTGGATTTTGAACCTGAATAAATGTAAAGGGCTTTAAATTCCTTTTTAAATTATATGGGTTAATGGCAGGCTGGTTTTTTTTGTAATCTAGATGGCAACCTTACAAACAAACCAGTTTATCTGTTTCCATTTAAAGCAGAAAGGAAAAATTTTCTATGTGAGTGTGAAGTGGTTTTCCAATTGCCACATTCAAATGAGCAGAGTCAGGCCAAAGAGTAGATTTCTGAAATAAAGGATAATATCCACAGCTTGTATTCACAGCTGGACTTGGTGATCCCAGAGGTCTTTTCCAACCTTAATGATTGTTTGATTCAAGGAAATATCTGATTTTAGTGAAAGCAAAGAAATAATGAGATATTTAGGAGTACCTCCATTCTCAGTGGCCATGATGACACTTAAGCCATCTGAAATTTCTATGCAGACCAAGCTGTGACCATTGCTAATTTTATTTGCACTGCATGCCACTGAGGATCCCAGTGAGCCATTTGGCAGTGCTTTTTTTTTTTTTTTTTTTTTTTTTTTTTTTTTTTTTTTGCCAGAATCTAGAGGCTTTCTGCTGAAAAACTTCTTCTCCTGAGGGGAAAATATGAATAAAATAACAAGTGAAATTTATGGCAGTGCTGTTTCTGAGACCCAAGTAATGTGTCTCCATACAAAAGTGAATGTGTATTCATTTAGAAGTGTAAATGATGGCATGATGGCAGAGGCAGTGTGTGGCACTGGGATCATTCACATCTTGTTACAACCAGTGATTACAGAGGAGTCATTTTGTAGTTCAACAGCATTATTGAGGCTTATTCTCTGTAACAAATGATATCTTTTATTTTATTTTGTGATTATCCAACAGATCACTGAACCATAAAGTGCTGCTGCTCCCAGCTAACAGAAAGAAATACCAGGGCCATATGTCTCTCTTGGAACTGTTACTATTCTGTATAGAATTATCATTTTTCTCTCTTCTACTCACACTGTGTGGGTCAGACTCCAGAACCTCTGATATTTTTGAGACTTTGATAGAAATGATGGGAGATGGAATTTTTGTAATAAGAGATGTAATGACTAATCATTATTCTTTTCCCCAAGTCACTGTGAAAGATTCCTTCACAATTCAATTCAAAATTTCAGCCTGACATCTGCATGATGACAGCCATTTATCATAACATCTGATTTGCACAAATATGAATAATATCATCTTCATAAAAGCAATTTATATTTTTTATTCACTTACTGAAAATGGTAATGTCAATGATCCTTATGACCATGCTGACATCATATGGATTTTGAATTGCAAAACCATTTTCATTCACATATGTAAGTATATATAAAGTTACTGGTATTACAGATGATGCATTTGATTATACTTGTCTTTCTTTCAGTACAAAATGAATCCTGTCTGATCTGCAGTGAGTCCTCTGTCACGTGCACTGTACACTGATCTACACACCATCCTCATTTTCCTTAAGAATTATTCATTCCAGTATTTTTCCACATTAACACATAAAAAAATAATCTATACAGCCAAACTAAGTGCATACAACATTCATCCTTTTCCTTCCAGAATTTACAGAGACAAGACAGAGAATTTGGAGTTATTTTATCAACTGTAGCATTTTGAGCTGTATCTGCTTCAGAAACACTGATTATTTCCGGTCTAGCCAGAAATACTTTAAAAAATCTTTTGAAAAATATTTTCCAATAGCAATCCATAAAATTAAGTGAGATTTCTCTATAAAGGAATAAGAAGCTGTCTGAAATCAGATGCCAAATTCAGCTAAAGTGATCTTGTAATGAGTTGGGAGTTGGCCTCTTCTTCCAGGAAACCAATGATGGGACTGGGGGAAATGGTCTGAAGCTGTGCCAGGGGAGGTTCAGGTTGTAAATAAGAAAAAATTCTTCACTGGAAGAGGCTTAAGCTTTGGAACAGGCTGGTCAGGGAACTGATGGAGTCACCCTCCCATGAAGGGACACTTCATGATATAGTTTAATGGGCCTGGTGATAACCAGTCAAAGGATGGACTTGACAATTTTGGAGGCCTTTTCCAACCTTCTTGACTCCATGACCCTGTGATTCTCAGCCCCATGCTAACTGATTAAAAGGTTCCAGTGCAGACTATCCTGAACAGGAACCAAAGACACTGCTGTTTTTTAGGAATTAGCATACACACCCTGTTGAAGGATAGGACAGGAAAGAATGTCTTTAGGCGATGGTTTTTGAGGGCCATATGCTGAAAGGTTACAAAAGATCTCCTCACAGCTCTGAGCTGTGGGAACTTGGTGATGAAAAGAAGGTACATGTGAAATATTTGTGATATTTTAAGTGGTAATGAAGAGACACAAGACCCCTTATGGTATCACCTGGGATAATTGATGTGTTTTTCAGGAAATCAGGCTCAGAACTGCCGGAGAACTGGGAACAAGCTCAACCCAGCAGCACCTGTAGTCAAGAAGCATGTTTTAGCCTGGGAGAAAAATAAAAAAAATAAAAAAAAAAGAAATGAAACCTGCTTGGTTTTGCTACTCTTGAATATGTCCTGGGAGCAATTTGCTTCAATTTGTCCAAAAGAGTAAAATCACAAGACAAGGAGCCAGCTGGAGGGACAGCTTGAATGAAAACTGAGACATGACACACTGGAGAGGAGTTGGGGGAAAAAGGTGCCATTGCAATCCAAAACACTTGAAGAAAACTTCTTAAAAAGATAAAATTCAGCGTCTGAAAACTGGGGTACAGGAGAGTTCTCTACTGCTGATTCTTGCAGCTCTGGTCATTAGCTTCTCTCACTTCTCAGCCTTTGTTTGATTTCTAATTATCCTAATGAACAAAGTCCATTAGCTCACTTAGTTTTTTTCTCTCTGATTTATTTGCAGACAGAGTTATCCCTGCATTAACTTAATTGCAAACAAATCAAGCTATTCTGGGGAATTATTTCTATTACCTAATAATGTCCATCTAATTTAAGTGACCAAATTAGGGAGCTGTCTCTCTGTAGGCTCTACAGTTGCATTCACATTATAAAAAGTAAGAGGACCAGGATGTGACCAAGATAAAGGACTGTTGCCCTCATCCCTGACAAGATTTTGCTTTGGGCCAACTCTTGTAGTGAGCTGTACAGGATTAAGCACAATCCAGGTAGAATTGATTTATCAGTATAGATTTAACCAACAAGATTCCATGGAAATGGAAAAAAAATATTTCTCTGAAAGATTATTCCAGTAAATATATACTAAATCCTTTGACTGTGCTGTGAAGGATCCTCCCTCTTCTCACTGCCAATGATAACAGTGGTAAGACGAGATAGGTACATTTATAAGTTAATAAATATGCCTAAAGTGGATGGATGGAAGAAAATCTGATGCAGGAAAAATAAATCATCTTCAGAGGACAAATAATCTTTCTTATTCATAGAATCATAGTATCACCTGTCTTGAAAAATACCTACATTGCTTTATATTTTATCCTACACTGTTTCATTTGGATCTGAAAATGGAAAAGATAAAAGACCAGTTCCTTGTGCTGATTTGTATCCTGTGATGCTGCAGGGTTTCCACATCTGAAAAAACTTTTGGGTCTAAATCCTTCAGGGTCAAATCTGCAGCCTTTTCTTTACTCTGCAAGCTGATACTCCAATGAATGGTGACTTTCAGCTCTGCTATAGCAGGCAAATGTAAGGGTTTTTCCATTTAGCAGTGGAAATGTGTTTAAATTAATCTCTGGTGTGCTTCCATTCATTCCCAGGGAGCTATATCAGGCACACAATTGACTCAAGGGACCATATTCTCAGCTTCTACAGAATAATTTCTCTGTCTTTAGTGTATCCACACAGATTTACTCAACTTTCTGTAGCCACTCCAGAGCTGATTATTTCCAGAATAGTTTAAATGAATAACACAACTCTTCAAAATTCTACCACAATCAGGTGTTTCTATCCCTATTTAACACCTACTTCATAACAGGAATAAGAACCAATGCCAAATTTAACATCATAACATATGAGGTAGGGGAAAAAATTATGCAGTCTACTACAAAAATAGAGCCTTAAAAATCATAATTGACTAGGAATCTACATTACTAGTGCTGAAAATGGCAAAGCAGATTTTGAAATTTTAAGTGCTGAAAAGAAATTGCAGAAAAAAACCCATATTCTTTTCTGTCAGCTGCCTTTTTAATCTGATTTAAAGGGGTCTGCTAAGTGAGGGTGAACTGGTTCCCAGAAAGAGCTGAGGCAGTTGTTAAGGATTGTCAAAACAAATAACAAATAACAATTTTCTTCCCTTGGTAGTATCAAATGTAGACATAGAAAACAGGTACCAGTGAGTATGGCAGTGCCCTGTGCTGAATGAAATGCACTTTGTGAGACTTTCAGAAATACACCAAGGTGATGGAGCTCCACTCCAGATAAGGTGAATGTCAAAAGTAAAAATTGCACTGGCAGCAGAATCAAAACGTCTGAGAAGACTGTAATGCCAAAAATGTAAAGTCTATTTGAGGATTTTGATCCTGAGAGTCAGCAATGCATGTTGGAGTCAAGTAATTCCTTTCCTTGACTTTATTTACATGGAGAAAAAAATTCTACCATTTTATAATCTCAGTTTGGAATGCTTAATTGCAAAGTAGTTTTCTTTAAAACAAAATTATTTTTTCCAGAAGAATTTAATCATGGAAAGTGTTGCTAAGCTTTGGAATAGGCTGGCCAGGGAGGTGTTGGAGCCCTCATCTCTGGAGGTGTCCAAGGACCAACTGGATGTGGCACTCAATGCTCTGGGCTGGGTGACAGGGTGGGGATGGGTCACAGGTTGGACTCAATGGGATTGGAAGTCTTTTCCAAAGCAGATGATTCTGTGATTTTGTAGTGCAAATATTTTTGTATCCACAAGAGGATCTCTTGTTTTGTTCTATGATTTCTGTACCTACTTGATCACCACAAAATGATCCTGATATTCAGGAGAGAAATCTCTCAGAAACCCTGGAGATTCTGGCTCAAGTGCTCCTCAATATGACACAGACTGCCAATCTTTGGCCCCAAATAATTTATGTCATAAGCTCAGCAACTCTACTTTGCTATAACTCTCAGCCTGCTCAGGAGAATGTCCCAAACTCCCTTCCTGAACCACATCAGACCCCTGGGCTGCTGTCTTCATTCTAATTTCCAGAACCAACAATTAAAACTAAGCCAGGGTACATCAAGACTGCTGCTTGCCAGAAATATATAAACACAAATCAAGACAACCATACACAAAAAAGGTTATTCTTTCAATTTTGTAATCTTGTAGGGCCAAGTAGCTCCTGGATACTCTCTTTCAAAGCATGCAGCTCCTCCAGTGGATATAAAGAAGGAATATTATCAGCTATTTTTTTTTTGTGAAATCATTTTTATATACAAATTGCAGCAACACATGGACCAAACTACACCATTTACTAAAAAGTATAAAAGCATATGCCAGATAATCCCAGTATTATCAGTGCATTTAGCACTAATATTTGAGTGCTGTCATTAAAACTGAAGCTGCAGCAATATTTTAGCTGTCCCTGTACATAGAAGATTTCTCTATTACTTTGTCCATGAACGTTTTCCTTGGATGATTGGTTGACAATATCTAAAGGATAATTTTAGGTCCTGGAGAATTAAACACAGGTCTATTTTTATGAGGTGGGACAGATTGGAAACCGTTTTTCCCCCTTGTTCCAATGAAATTGGAAATGAAAAGAATGTGTGTCATATGAGGGACAAGTGTCATGAAGCCCATTTGAATTATACTTCATACCCCACTTTATAGCCTAATACTCAACCATATCCATTTTACCTGGCAGTATTTTGCCCATCAAAAACAAGCTATTGACACTTATGTCTCAGCTATAAATCAGATCCAGCAGTAAAAGTAAAGAAGGTGGTTTCAGAGAGAGTCAGTGATGGGGTAGAATAATGTATTTGGCTTTTTCCTCTAGGATATTACTTTAATATCACCCAGAAACAGTGGCATAAAATCATTCCAATTAAATGGTCTTAAAAATAAGATATAAAGCAAATTCAGGTGATCTCATTCTGTTCTAAGTGTCAGAGCAGACACCACAAAACTGAACAGAAACAGTTTAAATTTAGCTGTCTTAGCATATGTGTACAAGGACTGAGAATGTGGAAATTGGATTTGCTTCACTGGAGTCAATTAAGAAGGACTCTCAACAAGGTAGGGTTGAAGTGCATTGACAGGGCACAGGGAATACTGCTGGTATTGATTGGCACTGGCTTGGGTACAAATAAAGCAAAGCATTCTGGTTTCTGACATTCATTTTTCTATAACAGTGAAATTACACTAATGGATAAAATGATAATGAAAAAGTGAATGCAGAGAATAGGAGTTCTCCATGGAGATATATTCCCTTCAGACATTAAACTTTAGCTATGCCCTCATTATAAAAGATTTTCCTGCCTAATATACAGCTCAAGGGTTTTTTTTCCTCCTGTTACACTGACCTGTACTTTTTGTTGTCTTCTTAACCTCTCAGAAATTCCTTGTTTATGAGGGCAAAGCTTAATGAGGTCAGCAGTTCCTGTCACTCTATGGAAGAGCAGCATCTCAAAGCCCTACCTTCTTCTGGTATTTAATGTGTTTGATGCTACTTAACAGGGAGAAATGCTCATTCATGTCTATTTTTCAGCTGGAGAGGGTGAAACAGTTCTGCTTCATATTAAATAATCCTTTTTTCTCTCAAGTATATGTGGGGGCAGGAAGGACTAACAGCTACCCCATCCTCAAAATAATTAGATTTGGAAATCATATAAAAGCCTTCCTAATTTCCAATCTCTTTGACATATATGAGAAGTTGTTTGATGATCCTATCCACAATCATCAGTGTGCATCTGGTATTTCTGGTTTGACCAACACAATGCACAGTTTCTTCCATTTAGAGTTTCCCTAGGGGTGCACCCAATGACCCCACATGTTCACCAGCCTGTCTCTGAGCACAGCCAAATGGACCTGCATGAAATCTGTACTGCAAAGGTGATTGTTGCAAGAAGGAAGTTCAGAAAATTTTTCTGCAAAACAATTTTCCTCCTAATCTCATGAACTGTGATGATCTTATGCCTTGTAGTGTGTCCTTTGCTTTATGTCTTTCCCAGGCTTCTATTTCTCAGTAAAATCTTTCCTGACATAATAATAAATGTATTATTTCTGTCACGGCATATTTATGTAAGTGTTCAGTCTATTAAAAATATTTTTTGGGTGCCCTCTGATCCCAAATTCCAGAGACAAATGATGCATTTTTCCTTTTACAGAATAATATTTTCTATATTTGGAGATTTTGTAACTTTATACCCTGTTTTATGCATTCATTAATTGTTGCTGTGAAAATTCTTGCAGTATGCCAATCATTCTTGTCACCAATCACTTGAAGCACTTGTAATACTAAGAACCCCAGCTTTTTTCCACTTACCTCTACTTTAGGACAGAAAAACTACTTCCTTCAGTGCCCAGGCTTGGAATAGACACCCCTGGAAACAGAAAGGCTCAGAATGATTTTTGTGACTGTACATTTTCATGAATGGTAATAAGTTGTGATGCCCCTAATAGAACATAAACTATAATTTTCCAGAAGGACTTGAAGGAAGGTGCAATACTAAATCCATTTTGAGATTAATTTTGGTGACATTCTATGACATGCTTGAACTAATTAGCAGCAAATCAAACCTTATGAATTGGCTAGTTCTGTGTTTGTCATCATAGGATTTGTCATAGTGCCTGACAGATACCTCAAAATTTTTGTAGTTTCTCTCAAAACCTGTATCTGGAGCAAGGTGCTTTAGGTACTGTAAATATTGTCAGTTCCTGGTGGGAACAGAAGGAAGGCTGAGGGAGCTGGGGCTGTTCAGCCTGGAGAGGAGGCACAGCTGAGAGGGGCCCTCAGCCCTGGGTGTCCCTGTGTGCAGGGAGGCTCAGAGCAGGGCCCAGGCTCTGCTCCAGGGCCCAGCAATGGCACCAGAGGAACGGGCAGGGACTGATCCCAGCAAGTTCCACCTGGACAGGAGGCAGAACTTCTTTCCTGTGCAGTGACCAAGCACTGAACAGAGACCAGAGAGGCTGTGGAGTCTCCCTCACTGGGGATATTCCAGAACTGTCTGGACACAATCCTGTGCCCTGTGCTGTGGGATGACCCTGCTTGAGCCAGGGGGCAGGAGCAGTGAATCACTGTGGTTCCTTCCAACCTGACCCATCCTGTGATTCTGTGATAAGGAATTACTTGGAGAGTGTCTTGATCTTGGAACTTTATCACCATGGCCTTGACTCATTATTTGGACTCTTAACTGAACATTTTTATCACCACCACACCTCTGCTGACCTCTCTCAAGTGACTGCCACTTCTGTTGATGAGGCTGCTGTCTCTGCTGGTCCTGCTGTCACCCTGTCTCTTGGCTCCTTTTCCTTTAAGAAAAAAAACCTCCCTTGTTCTCTGATATTTAAACACCAAGAGAATTACCTGTCCCAGCATAAACACACTAGCTGATTTCAAGTGCTCCCTGGAGTTGAGAGACCAAGACCAAGAACCCTTCTCTGAGGCCCAGCAGCCTAAAGTCTAGTCTAACTGATATTTAGGAAGAGTTAGAGAGTGTGATCTGGAGCAAAGTGATATTCCCAATTTCACACAAGTCTTTGGCAGCTCAGAGACTATCCTCCTCATTTCCCAAATCCAGGGTTAATGCCTGAATTGCTTTGATGGCTTTTCCACCTTGTTGCAGAAGCTTCAAAGAATAATCAGTTTCTCAATTTCCTTACCTGTTATCTTTAAGCACCCACATACACAGAGAAGAAGGTCAGATGTTTGCAGGACTGCAGTATAAAAGTGAATAGTGATACTGTCAGGGAAATTGTTTTAATGTACAAATAAATTCTTAAATATTAATTTGGATTGTTTTAATGTTATTTGAATCAATGGCTAATTATCTTTGAAAGAGTAATTTTCTTTCATCAACCAGAGGTGGGTCAGCTGTCTTGGATCAAAGAGTAATGACTTGCAAAAAGTCAAGCCTGAACTGTTTGTCCAGGTATTAATAGTAGTTTGGATGTTCTGAGTTTTAAGATTGGAAACAATTGTTTTAATTTAATTCTTAGTCCTTTGATGATTCAGGTTAGTTTTTCCAAAGAAGCCAGTATAGGACTCTTTGAAGAAGGCATTTAAAACCAAGGCTAAAATCTTAAAACCAGTGGGTTAGAAAGCCAGTGTTGTTGGACAAGTTTCAACTCCAACACCTGTGAAATATCCAAGGTATAAGATGATTGAAGGACTTCTGCTGATTTAAGTGATCTTCAGCCAAAAACATTCTCATTTACTCCAAAAGCATTTTTTCTGCATGCTGTGCAGTTACAAAAATCTTTCTGCGAGCATCTCCCACAAGCATTCTGCTCATCAGCCTTATACCTGCCACCTCTTAGGCAAAACAGATTTTTTTCCACATAACTTCTTCCACTGTATTTCTACACCTCTCACAGTGAACCTTTTCCATAGATTCCCAAAGCATGGTAGTTAAAGCTGAGGAGTTTCTTCTACACAAAGATTTTAATACAAGCATGCTGCTGGTTCTGACCCAAAGCCAGTTGAATTCAACACCCCAGTGACACCAATGAGTTTCAGATCAAAGCTTGTAAACCAAAAGTAAACAAACATAAGTGAAAATGCAACAATGAAGGGGATGAGGTTGGGAGTAAACAATTGGAACTCTGCCTTTTTTTTGTGCATTGCAAGGGCAGAGCCTGACATGACGGATAAAGAGAAAATGAAAAGACGGTAGAACAAGGAGGACAGAGATAAAAGGAAGGGGGAGAAAAGCAGATATGGAAAGGAAGATGAGTATAGAATCTGGAAACTGAAACAGCAGGAAAAGATTGGGAAGTTCAAACTAAAAGACAACAATAGCTAAAGAATTACAAATATGTGTGTATGAGAGAGTGGATGGCTTCAGCTGACCACTGTCACACATAATGTAGACATCTACATATGGGATACCAATATAGATCACTTTTACAGAAAAAGAGGACAAAAATACTCCTATTTCTGATTCATTTGATTGTAGGTCAGGGATCTTATACAGGTCAGGCAATCATATCCTTTTCCAGGGGCTATAAAGTGCTTTGAGTTGGCCCAAATGAGAAATTCAGGTTGCAGATGCTTAAAGTTAGGTGTATCTATAAATATTATTTATTTATCGATTTTTTTTTTATTTATATTGAGCTTCTGAAATGCTGGAAATATATTTAAAATATCAAGGATCTTGCAGGCAACACCATTCTATTGGTTCTGAGATGGGGATGTTATCAGTTCTCAGTTTGATCTAGAGGTGCTGTGTATGAAGTACAGAGGCTCCAGTGTTGGGCTCAAGAAATTTCACTGGAATCAAGAATCCTCATGGATTTGACTTTTGGATTAGTTAGAAAGGGTGGTTAGAGGAAGGACACATTGATGGTCCCACTGTGCCCTACGTGAGCTCCTCTGTGTGCTTTTCCCACTCATCCATAAATACAGCAGGATGCAAATACACCAGAGAAAGGAAAGACTATCCACACCAAAGAGCAGTTCTGGCTCAAGAACAATTGGGTGTAAGATGCCCATGAGTAGATTTCTGATGGAAATTTGAAATAGGCTGATAAAACATCAGAGGAGGAAAGTTTTGGAACAGCCCTGCAGTACAAGTACTGGGAGCAGAAAAACACCCCCAAACCCTAATTATTTTTCAGATATGTTACAGGGATCATAATATGCTCCTGCAATAGCTGGGGAAGAAGCTTGGAAATCCAGGATATTTTTTCCAGTCCAATATTCTTAGGTTCATACATGTCAGTCTTTGGAGAGAAAGGTAACACCTCTGTATTCTGAGGGAGAAAGTGTAACTTCCATCAGGAGCAGGATCAGACCATTTGTGTGAATGTTATTTGCAGTATTTCTTCCCTCTCCTGTTTCCCCAATGGATATGTCTGCATTTTCAGATCCCAGGGAAAGAAAAAAAAAAAAAAAGAAGGGAAAAAAAGCCCATCTCTACCCAATGGGGACTTCCCTCATTCTCTCTTCTGATGTTTGGTTGCTAATTTGCACTTTTCATACACCCAGAAGCAAATGCCTGTCTGACACAAAATAAAACAAGCTGCTTCAAGTGCTGTTTGGTTCTATAAGAAGAAAACAATTTTTGAAAATAAAATGTACTCACCAAACAACCCACCAATGCCAACTGACATTCTCCATGGTGTGTCTGACAGCGGCAAAATGTAGCACAATGCAGAACAAAGAGGCATTTTATATGCCTAGCAGTAATTCTTAAAAGTCTTTTTCTTCTTTTCTCTTTATTTCCCCTGGAAAATAGTTCTACTTTTACTAAAAAAGAAAAAAAAAACACATAAATACTGAGAAATTATTAATTATGAAGGTAGGGAAAGAGGGCTAAAAAAATACCTTTTTCCCTTGTACTTCTTAAAGTAAATAAAAATAGCTTCTCTTTTTGAATTAATCTGCTTTTTTTTACCTTTCATCCTTTCTTCTTCATTACAGAATTATTCTTCATTTGACAGATAGCAGCCATGAGATAATTTGGGGTTTTGTTTTGGGGGTTCTTTTAATAGGAAGTTGGAATCTTTGTTTTCAGAGAAGAGGTCCACTAGGCACAATCTGGGACTTGTTATTAAAGACAAACTAACATCCCCCAAAGATTTTCAAACACTTCATGCCAGAATGTGATATTTTAAAGCTTTTCCCATTTCACATAATTGGATGCACGTGGCTTAGCAAGAGAAAGACAGTTTCAGCAAATACAGGAATTAATGCAATTTATTCGAGATGGTCTCACAGGAGAGATAGAGATTTTATGCATAATTCTGAGGAAGATAAAAATGTTGAAATCAGTTAGGACTTCTGCATATTGCTTCAAGACCACTGACCTAAGCTAAGGTGGTTATTATAGGCAAGGATGGAATTTAGAGAAAGTTGTCAAATTAGTATTCATCCTGGATCCCAAAATGAGCACAATTATCATCCTTGGGAATACGAGTTCCATCCATATACTTTCTTGGGATGCTTAGTCAAATAATTAGTCAAACCAGTTCTAATGTTTGCATAATAATGAAAATATATCCATATTTTATGGAAAAGAAAAAAAAAAAAAAGAAAACCACAAACCTACCATAACTGAAATGTCAAATTTCAGTCCTTTGAAATTAGTCTAAATTAGATTAATTTAAGACAGGCTATTGCGAAATTTATTAAATTGGTTTCATATTTAAAATCTGCCCCTCACAAATCTGGGACCCTGAGGTTACATAATTATTTAAAACAATCATTGAGACCCTGGAACAGGTAAAGGGACTCACTTAGACTTGTAATATTTATTCTTATAATTTCTATATCCCAATACCTATGTCAAATGAACATCTGCACACTTTCTGTTTTCTCTCTTGGAAAATTCTCTAAGACAAAGAAATAGTATTATCTTCTTTTATAAATAGGGCTAAACCAGAAGTGTGCATTATATAGATATGGAATCCTGGTTTTAACCTAAGTTTTGCTCTTTATTTCAAGAGAACCAGTAGTTTTTTCTTTTTTTTATTTTTAATCTATTGTAGATATCTAAAGTTATATTGGTGTTTTGACACACAGACATTTTTCTCTCCATGCCATGATATATGTTTAACCTATAATCCAGCAGTGCTATACTAACTGCGAAGAAAAATGAGTTAATTGCTAATAAATTTTGAGGTAAAACTATGCCTTCTGTAGGGCTGTGTCTAAAACTTCACCCTGGGTACTGATACTGAGAGATTATGGTGGTTTTAAACAGGACATTTTAATTCACTTTCAACTCCAAATTAAACGATGGAAGACCTCATGATTTATTTTGTACCTGCCATCATTTTTCTTGTGTCTTTTTGCATATAAAGTTGATAACAAAGGAAATTTCACTAGTTCAAAAATGTTAGTTTTAAGGCTTTCTCCTGGAGGTTCTTTTCATTCCTTGTGGCATTTTGCTCATCTGGGTTTTAATCTTAATTACGTAATTTGATGGTCAAGCATTGAAACAGGCTGACAAGGACTGTGTTGGAATCTCCATCCCTGGAAGTGTTTAAAAGATGTGTGGATGAGGCACTTGGGGACATGGTTTAGTGGTGGTGCTGGATTAACAACTGGCCTTGATGATCTTAGAGGTCTTTTCAACCTTAATAACTCAATCATTTGCTGTGTAGAGCTCCTGATATGAACCTGGTGTGGTTTTATGACCTCATAATGGGGAGAAGTCATTCACTGAGGAAAATCACAAAAGCAGAGGGCCCTGATCAGTGAAACAAAAGAAACATCAATTTTATGTAAGTCACCAAAAGATGTGCAGAATTGCAAACCAGAACCACTAAAGAAACATTTCTAATGTCTCCCCAGCTCATATAAATAGATACATCCTGGGTGCTCTATATTTAGAAAGTTTGGAGCTTTACTGTGTTATCAGGTTATATTCATGTCAAGGTAAGTAAAAAGTTTTCCAGTGAAAAAGGCTTCAGGAAATTATCTTCCAGCAGTCATCTCTATCAAATTCCTCCAGTAACACAGCAGCAAGTCAAATTGCATTTATAAATGTTTTCAATGCCCATCTCAGCATGCTGTAAACTGTAAAAATGCCCATACTGCAAAAATTCCTGTTCTCTTTCAACTCCTTCTACCCATCAATTCTTAAGGTCTGCTTTTGTTCTTCTCCTCCCTACCCACAAAGTCCTCACCACTGTTCAATGAGCAGAGTTCAAGCAGAAGAGGGCCCTACCACTCTCACAGGAAAGAATTTCTTCCCAATAGCCCATCTAACACTGCTCTCTGTCAGTTTGAAGTCTTTCCCCCCTGTCCCATCATTCTAAGTCCGTGTAAAAAGTCCCTCTCCAGCCCTCCTGGAGCCCCTTTAGGCACTGGAAGGGGCTCTGAGCTCTCCCTGGAACCTTCTCTTTTCCAGACTGAACATCCCCAACTCTCTCAGCCTGGCTCCAGAGCAGAGGGGCTCCAGTCTTTATCTTTATAAAACACATAAAATCCCAAGACATCACAAGATTCATACTATTAACAAAAAAACCAAACCAAAACCAAAACCAGAACCAAAAGACCCAAAAACCCCAAAGAAACCCAACTAACCAACCAAGAAGAAAAAGAAAAACAAAGCAAACAAAAAACCCAAACAAATTTAAATAATTTAAAATTGAAAAGTTGCAAAAAACTTGAAAATAAATAATAATTGTTTTCTGATTATATAAACAAAAAGTATTAGGATGATTCAACCCTATGCAGCTCATTTAGATCCAAACCTCTTTAATTCCCCTGTTAGTAGGGCTTTCATGACTGAATGGGCAAATATTTACATAAGAAATAATGTCTAGATTTGCCAAAAAATATGGAATATTTGGTGTTTCATATAATTTTTTATGCTGGCAATCCTTTCTGATTTGCAAGTATTTTGTCAGCAGCCCTATATTTTGCTATACTTGTATACATACAAATACAGAAAAATCCACTTTCTTAATGTTTGGTTTTCTCCAACACACACAAACATGTATAAAAATGCACATATAAAATAATCACAAACAGGTTTATTATGTAAAAACCAGCATGGACATGAATCCTCAGTCATTTCATTGCATTCCTGACACTTGACTCCTTCCTTGGATTATGAGATTCTTCAGAAGACAGAAATAAATAACTGGTCTCTTTTAAGAACAAAGGCTGAAGTGAATATATTTAAAAGCTGCACTGTGTTTTGATGTTATTATAGCAATCAAAGTCACAAAATCACAGTAACTGAGTAATAAAGAATGACTTCAAAGCCTAAACTGTCTAACGATGATCTGACAACTGCAGCAGTTCAACTGTATTTACTCAATTTATATTATATACACACATAAATTTATATTATACACAAAGTGTATAATTTATGGCTATGTGGTTAAAAATAAAAAACAAACATCAGAATATAAACATTAACCTACTTTTAGTGTTGTGCTACAGGAAAGATATATATGTACATGCATTGTAGAGAAATTCATATGCAGTTGTAGACCAGTAGGTCTATATACAATTTAAAACCTTTGTGTAGTTCTTCATATGCATTTTTATAGACCTGTAGGTCTATAATATCCATGTGGTTTTGAAAATTCACCTTCTTTGTTTATCACTTTCTTTATTTTTCTACATTTTCATAGCAATGAGTTGTTTCTTACCATTTCAATCTGCCCTGGAAGTCCAGCCTGAATTTCACTGAAACATTGATGTTTGATATTTGTTCTGAACTGGGAAACCAGGAGTCCTGGGACCCTTAGCAGCTGATTGACAGTTTTTCCTTCCTTGTAACTGAGAGAATAAACTTTTTCAAACCACCAGTTCTTCAGGATAAGAGTATCACCTCAAGCGCATTTGTTTAACTGACGCCATAAGTCATGGCTCAATCCAACCTTAATATTACTTCTATTGAAAGCTCTACTTTTGATTATGAATTATTTTTTTTGTTTGTTTTTATTGTGAACATTCAAGTGTTTTCCATGAATTTATGCCAATAAAAAGAAAATTTCCAAACTTGTATAGCAATCAATTTAAAGTCACTGTCATTAAAACTGTTCCCTGATTATCAATATTGTCTTATCTCTGAATTGTGTCATTTCCTGCAACCAGTTTCATTGCTGGGTACTGAGTTGTGGAGGATTTGCAGGTTACAATGACCCCAAAGGCAGTAGTTGGATAATCTTCAGCACAAAGCCAGATGGTGGATCTCCTGTTCTCCCAGTGCACATCTGCATCCTACACTAATCACTTACTCCATTTTCCTTATCCAGATGCTTGTGAGACTGCTCACAGAACTTGCCAATATCCATCTGATAAAATTAAGATATCAAGTTGAACTAATTTAAAGGTTAGGGCAGATGCAGTGGAGGAATTAATTTCTGGACATGGATTTTAAAAGTCTGGAGTACCAAAGGGGCAAAATAATGTTTCTCAATACAGTCATGTCTTTCAGACTGTGATTTGGACATTTGGAAAAATTCCCTTTCCATTACATATTCCACATAGAAAAGTTAAAAGTAATAGAAATGTGTGAGAGAATTCTCCCAGCAAACTGTACAAAAGTGGGGATGGCAGAGTTGTGCTTTTCCCAAGGTGACGTGTGTCAGTGCAAGTCTTTGGCAAAGGGAAAAATGCAGCCTCAAAATTGCTCCTGCATCAAAAATTATTTTGATTGCTGATGTGTCACTCTGGGTGTATTGCTAATTTATTTTCCTATTAATTGGGAACAAAACACTGACAGCTTTTCACTATTAGTTCAATCATTGTTTTATTAACTTAATAGTAATTAAGTACTTTCCAGCTTCCTGATGACTTTTAGACCCAGATATCTATGACAGGTCATTAGTTGCAGAGAAGAATGGTCAGGCACTAATATTAAGCAATGAGATTTCTTATTCATACACTGCAGAGGTTAGAATTAATAGTCATGATAAATTGAATCTCATGAATAACTAATAGGGATAAACCCAAAACAATTTTCTATGGTTACAAGAAGAGATGTATTTTTAAGAAACAAGGGTAAATTACTCCTTGTTTCACCTGGGTGTAATAATCAGGTATAGAGCTATTTGCCAGCAGGTGAAACAGAAACTTGGGAAAAAGTGAGTGCTGGAAGAAATTTGGGATGAGCGTGAGCAGTATAATTGTTACATATCTGCCATGTACTACAGCAGGAAAAAAATAAATAACATAGACTAATGTTATTTTGGGAGACATTAAATCAAAGAGCCAGAGGAGATTAGTATGCTGCTATTAAGTGCTCATGAGAACACACCTGAGACACCTGCTTCAGGTCTGCACTCCTTAGAAAAAAGTAAAAATGCCAAGAAAAATGAGAGTAGAAGGGATTATGAGGCACCAGAGGAAAGGCAGTTACTTGGAGCTCATGTAATTATAAAACAATTCAGAAGATGGGGACATATTTTAAGAGAAACATGCCATTTTCTTGAATAAAATCACTTCTTGGTGGATGTGTTTATGGTTTTGGAGAGCCAGAGATGCCTGAGTGTATCAGTACTGTCTGCTTTTGTGTGCACGTGGGCTGCACATTGCCTCAGATGCTTCCACAGGAAGATGAGCCCTTAGGGAAAAGCAGAAGAAATAGCAGCATGGCATCATGTCTGTGCAGAGAGGTTGAGATTCTATTCCTAAATCTTATTGATGTCTTCCTCAGCTTCTCTCTGGTATATTTTTCATCTGTATAAAATGGGGACGCTCATAGTTGTCTTTTTCCAATGCTGGGAGCTGTGAACTAAATACATCAGCTGGACCTGTGAAACTTCACCAGTGGAGGCCAACCTGGAGCTCAGGTATGATTTGTCTGCATCCCTGGCAGCTGATCCCAGGCATTCCTGGGCTCATAGGGGCACAAAGGCTGTTGGATCCCATGTTCTTCCCCCATGGAAGAAGCTGATCAAGCAACAAAAACACTGAAAGCCTCATTGGGTCATGGGGTGCTCAGCCCAGTCATGTTCTACAAAGGAGCTGCGGGATTCCTGGGAAATCATCATCTCCTCCTTGTGTGCTCCCCCTTCCCATCTAACTGAGAATTCCTGACTCTGAGCTGTGCAAAAGTGGAATGCTCATAAGTGCAAAATATTGATGAATGTCTATGTTGGGTGGATGCATGTATAAAATAGTGATTTATAGTGTTTGAGAGCCATCAGAAGAAAGAATATTTATTTAGAAGGGTAAGAAAAAGCAGATGACTGGGAAATAAAGAACTTAAACAATAAGGATGAGGCATTTGATCTTATCCTGATAAAATACTGATGCATTTTAAACTGGGGGAGAAACAGCTTTTGAAAACATTACCAGGGCATTAAGAACTAAAATCTTGTTCTGACTTCAGGAAAACCTCAGAAGTCAAACAGCTGGACTGGTGTTGAAATGCAGCACTGGATGCCCAGCAGGAGGCCTGAACATTCCCTTGTCTCTCATGGGCAAGCAAGCCAAGAATGTTTCAGAGGGAGGTAAAACCAGTTTACACCTCCTCTTCTCCAGTGAAACCATCCAGGACATTTCCCCACTCAGCAACAATTTGGAACAACACCTGGGTGGGTTGCAAAAAGCATTTTCTAAACAATGCTGTCACCAAGGCTTCACAATTCATTTGCGTATTAAGCTCCCAATTTTGAGTGCTAGCATGAGGTTTTTTAAAGTTCACATAGTGTAATTGTTACCTAAGTCTGGGAGACTCTGCTCTGCTTTCTAGGTTATTTAGCTGCAGATAATTTATGAGATTGCTGGGGAGGTTGAAAAATTGTTTCACCTCTCAGTTGTTCATGCTTGCACTGGTTTTACAACAGATGGGAGAGAATTTTGCAGTCCTGAATATTTGATTCGTGCCGGCCAACTGCCTCCTCTCACTCAGTGGAGACAAAAGCCAGAAGGCTGGAGAGGAGCTTCAGTGGTTTTTAGAGGGTTGGAGATAGTTTGGCAGATAGATACACATATATCTCAGTATTTTAAAGGCATAAAATTGATTTTTGCAGTGCTTTGTCTTCTTTTCTCAGTGAAGCTGTGCAGGGTATCACAAAAACCTACAGAAAGTGAGCTAAGCAGGAATAGAGTCTTTGGGAGTTCACTGTAAAAGACAAACTGACATTGATTTCCTGAATTGCCAGTGACTTCTGAGCTCATTTTCTCTTGGTAAATGCCATTTAAATTGTCTAGAAATGCCAAGTTGGCCCATTAATAAGAGTGCACAGAAGTATGAATACTGTTATTACAGAGTTTTTGAGGATAAGGACATCATAAAGGCCAGGACCTTAAAGATCATCCAGTTTCAATAATCCTGGTTAAGAGCACTCAACAAGGTATGAACAGAGGCTGGGAAATTGTTACATATAAAGAAACTGATGTCTAGCTCTATAAAAGTATAAGTTCCATAAATCATAGAATCACAGAATCATGGAATAATTTGGGTTGGAAAAGACCTTAAAGATCATCTTTTTCCACCCCTCTGCCATGGGCAGGGACACCTTCCACTATCCCAGTTGATCCAAGCCCCATCCAGCCTGGCCTTGGATGCTTCCAGGGATGGGGCAGCCACAGCTTCTCTGGGCAGCCTGTGCCAGGGCCTCACCACCCTCACAGAAGAATTTTTTCTAATATCTAATTTAAAACTACACTCCTTTGGCTTAAAGTTATTCTCCCTGGTCCTATCAAGGATGGAGGATTACCTTCTGGGAAACTAAAATTTAAAAAAAAGTGATTGAACTCTAAACTGGGCACTTCAGTTGAAAGCCTGACATTAGGTGGGATCTGGGCCCTTGCCACCAACAGATGCCTCCAGGGAGGTTTGTGTAAGCAGTTTCATTATGAAGAGACAGTGAAACCTATTTTTGGAGTGAGACTTGTATCTGTATCTTAAGGATTATACACTAAACTTCTGATGAGATGAAAATTCCACTTCATCTTTCAGGAGGGAAAAAAAAAAAAAGTTTAATTGCCTCTAAGGAGCCTTTCAGGTAAACCAGGCAGTGGAACACACTTGGAAGGCACTGGGTTTGATATAATTAGGATTCCTAATCGCTTGGTGGCATCAGACCCTAGGGAATGTTGTGCCAACATATTTAAGGGACTTCAGGCATCTCTAGGGCATGGACAAAATTGAACAGGGCTCATGCAAATCCCAGTAACATCAGAATATTGAATTCAAGAGACTAGAGAGGCATTTGGGTGCTCAAATCTGTTTTTAGAATGAAGCTTTAGCATTTCTGTGCCAGAGATCATCATCTGAAAAATAGATCTAAACATCATCTTCCTATGTTGAAGAAGAGCTAAACACTACAATGACAGTAAAATCCAGATCCTTCTGTAATAATGAGTGTGAGACAAAGAAATAGACAATTTTATATCTATGTATTTATCTCTCCAATAACTCTATTTCCATAAGTGGTCAGAATTTGCAATTTCTTTATGATATATGAAAATCTCGTTTTCTGGGATCTTGCAGCAGCCGTCTCCTTAATGTCTCCATATCCTATTTCCCCATTTGCAAAATAGAGGTTGTAAAACTTATTTTGTCTGTCTGAGTTGATCAGACAGAAAACACTTCAGGGCAGGGACCATCTTTTACCATAGAAGAGCATCATATAGGAAAGGTAATAAAAAAGTATCCATCCAAATTGTTTTTAATAGAAAACTGTGCTTTCAAGAGAGGATATGGGCACACAAATCAATTATGAGAGATTGTAAAAGAGATAATGTAAAACTTGCCCAACATCCCCTTGAGGCTCAGCTCTATGTGGTTACTCGATGTGAGGTAGGTTAAGTTATGTATTGTCATTTCTGGTACCCAGTTTCTTTGTTGCATTTAATGAGGATTTAAAAACCCTCCTTTTGGTACCATGGAGAGGCTCCATTCATGCTTGTGATACACCTTGAGCTCCTCCAATGCCGGCTGAAAAACTCGATTATTGTGACATGCAAACAATAAAAGTTGGGGAGCAGGAATCTCCATCTCTCCCCTTAAACACATTTGACTTACAAGCTCTATAACTTTCAAGCAAGATTAGCATTATCAATAAATCACCGGGTTCACAGATGAGGAACACGACAGAACGCCGTGTTGCCGAGGCAGAGAGAATGACAATAGGTGCCTTAGCAGCAGTTATAGCACTGCTGCAACAGATTGTGCCCTAAAGCAGAAAATATCCTGCACACAAGAGGTTATTCAGGTATAGGAAAAAAAAAAATTAAAAGTTTAGTTATCGTTGCTAACGTTTTTCAGAGTAAAGAGATAAAGAGAGCAGGAGCAGGAAGGGTGGGACTGGGGAAAGGAACTGGGGAGAAATTGCCGAGCTCTCAAGTTTTAAGGCAGCTCAACCAGCTGTCGGGTAGGAAAGCAGAACAAAGTAGAGCACGTTTTGGGAGAAAAGCATCTCTATTTGTAACCATGAGGGCATCCACGGGTTCAGTGCTCTCACACACTGCAGAGTCCTGACGACACGTATCGTGTCCTGCGAGTCCCGCGCTCACTTTTCTGACAGCTCGCTCTCTTTTTCTCACACATCCTCTCTGAGTCCCAGGGCACACCTGGTTCTTTGGCTTGTTCCATCCAATATCAATGAGAATCATATTATCTGTGTGCCAGGCATGCTCTGAAAGCCTGGTTTGCCACCAGTCTTACTCATCCTTTACTGCAGGGAGTGATAAAGAAGGAAAAGTGAAGAGAAAAAGAGAAGAAAATTAAAACCTCAGAAATGCTCATGTAATTATTCATAAATCACACTAGCAGGATCTTCAACTGTAAGGTTTCAGAAGGTGAGCAGACTCTTGAGAAATATTTGAAAAAGGAGCATTGACATTTTTCAATCAAAGGTAATGGCAGTGAAGTTCAAATTAGAAGCTGGACCAGTGAGTGGTCAGGGCTGGAATCAGCAGCCAGGGCTGCAGGGGGCTCTGAGGGGTGAAGGTGGGCATTGTAATGTGAATTCTGGGATGTCACAGAATCATTTAGGTCAGAATAGAGCTCTGAGATCATCAAGTCCAGCCATTAACCCAGCACTGCCAAGTCCACCATTAAACCATGTCCCCAAGTGCCACATTCACAAGGCTCCTAAATCCCTGCAGGAATGGTGACTCCACCACTTCACGGCTGTCCATTCCACTTCAGCTGAGAAATACTCTTTAATTTAAAGGTACTTGTTCTGCAGTGGGTTAATGATGAATATCTGTATGTCCCAAACCATTCATTCCCATAAATCTGCACTGGATTCAGAAATGGATCACAAGTAACTTCCCCATTAAGGAACATTTTCTTTCTCTGTTTTAATAAGGCCCAGAAAACATACTTTTGTACCCTTGTTAAATCAGAATTAACAGTAGTTGCAGAAGGATAAATCTCCTTGAAATCCATTGTTATTATGTTCTAACACATTGATTACTTTTTTTCCAGGAGAGGAATTAGAGTTATCTCTGGGTAGTTATATGACATAGTATTTCTAAGATTTTGTTTCACCTCAGATTTCTTGTGTGACCTAGAAGAACCTCTTGAGAGCAAGTTACCAAACCAGGAAGAGGGGACTGCTTTGTGTTGGCTAAAATTGTGTACCCCTGCTTGAATTACTGAACCACACAAGCTCAGCCTCTATGAAATCAGGGCCCCCATTCCTGGGATTTTTCCTCTTTTGGAGAAAGTTGCTTCATATGGATTGTGCCTAGTATTGTTCATTTGATTCATCCTTATGTAATCTCAGTGAATATAATGTTCAAACTGAGCATCAATTTGGCAGACTATCATCTGGTTAAGATTTCACACCTTCTTCAGGGTTCTTAGCACCGAAATGGGGCAGGAGGAGGTTGCTGCTTCATTCTAAGCCTGGAATAAGGGAAGATGGTTCAAATTATCTCATCTTCTAAAGTGATTTCAGGGTGGTACAGTGACACAGGCAGCCTGTGGGTCCTTCCTGTGTTTGCAGTTTGTGATAAGTCAATTCCCAGCCTGCTGCTCCAACCTGACAGCATCACAGCTCAGGGATCAATTTCTGTTCTGAGAGAGGATGATACAGAGCTGGGTATTGCTGGCACAGCAGTAATCACCCCCACCAGACTGCTCTATTAATTCTTCAAGTGGTATCACACAGGAAAGGAGCAAAGCTAACACAGATAATTCCTCTGGGACACTGGACCCTCTGGGCAGATGAGAAATTGCCCTTTGTCTCTGCTTTGGCTTTCCACATCACCTGCTCTCCATGGCCCTGTGCTGCTCCAAGCCATTTTCTCTTCCCATGCCATGGCAGGAAGAGCAGCTGGAGATGATGGAGAGAGTGGAATGTACCAGGAGAGAGAACCAGTCCCCATGTGTGGCTTGGTTTTGGTTTGCAGTTCCACTTGCCTATCACCTGGAACAGAAAGGGAATCCCAAAATGCTGTTGGCACAAATGGCAGCTGTCAGGACCAGAATTCCTGCACTGCACATGTGGTCAATTAATTAGATATTGTTCAAAGCTGGAGCACAAAATGAACACATTCCATCAGGACTTCTACTATGACTATATTCCTGTTGGAAACAGGTTTTGGATTAAACACTTAAAACTTGAAAAAACACTTTTTCTTCATCCCTCCAGGGACACAGAGAGGGCCCCTTTGCCTCACTCATCCCTTGACTCAGTTTCTGCAGGTTAAAGTCATACTGCAAAGCCCAGTGAATACAACAGATCTGCTGCAGACATTTATGGATTTTGGATTAGACTAAAAATCCTTAAAAATTAAAAATAAAAATTAGAAATAATTTCTGATATGTTGCCACCTTTTAAATGAGAATAATCTCTACCTTGTTCATGTAGGAAAAGCCATGGGGATTCAGGAGCTGTGGGTCAGTATTTGCATGCAGAGATGCAGTAGGTACTTTTTCCATACTGGTGGGTATATTTTTCTATACTGTGAAGTTGGTATAAGAGAAATACCTTGTTTTGCTTTATCAACACTTTATGCACATTTGAATACTACTTATTTTCATTATGGAGGTATTCTCTGGAGAGGAAGCTTTTTATCCATTGTAACACTTTCTTACTAACAAGGACCAAAATCACTCCTTTAAGTTATTATTAAATTTCCAGAGCAATTGTGTGCAAATTTTGTTCCAAAGTATGCCAAACAGTTTAAAACAAAATGACTATGAGAAAATAAGTTATTAGGTCAGTATTAACAGTGGAAGTTGCAACATTTAATTGAGTGTTTTAGAGTGGAGTTGTCTGGGGGCTAAAAGCATGAAGCCCATCTGGAAATTGTCCCCACTGAAAATATTTTTGGTCTTAGAATGGAGGCTGGGTTTAGAATTCACTGAATTATCAGCTTTAAACTAAGCAGAGATGGTCAGATTGTGAGCTTTCCTTGTTTTCCTCTAGTTATTTGAATAAAAATTGTACTTGCTTAAGTCTGCTCATTCCACAACCTTTTCATCAAGCTGAAATAGGGGCTCATAAACCCCTAATTATATGCAAGTGTATCACAAGATTTTAATTTATATTGGTTTTTATAGTTATTCCATTTTTCCAACTGTAAATAATTAACATGTTGAATCAGCCCCTATTTAATGTTTTAAAAGTAGATTGTTTTTGAGATAGCAGCTTTTTCTAGGAGGAACAATTTGCTTGTTTGTTAACTTGTTTGTAGGAAACCGATTCTTAAGCAAACACTGGATTTCCAGAGCTGGAAATCAAGGAAAATATTGGTTTTATAAAAGAATGGTAGCATGGTAATTGATCACCTTGGCTCAAAACACCAATCTGTGTCAAAACCTGGGGACAGATGCACAGAGAATTATATAGATAGCAAACTCTGCTTATTTTTCATGCTCCTGGAGCAACACCTGACCCTTGGAGTAACCCTACAAATCAGTCTAAAAGCAAACCTCAAACCACTGAAAAGATGAGTTTATTACGACTGGAAAGAAGAGCACTGGGTAGATTTTTGAGTAAACTGGTGATTATAAAATTCAAAACTGGACCTTCTTTTTTCAGGCCATATTATGCTTCTGTTAGAAGTCTTTTTTTTTTTTTTTCTGACATTAATAATTCTGCAGGAACTTATTGAGTTTACTGCTTTGAAGAATGTTTTTTGTCTTTTTTTTTTTATAGAAAACTTATAACTTAATCAAATCAAAACACATTTTCACGGGGTCCTTTAGAATGGTTTCTTCAATGCATTTTCCATGCCAAATTCTGCCTCTGGCCACTTCTCTCTAGAGCTGTTTAATTAAGCATTTCAGGGTTGGAGGTTTTGGGTGGTTTTTTAATTACATAAAAAAGTTTTTCCACTTTATTTTTTTCCCTGACTCTACCATCCACCAAGCCAGTAGAATAATTTTAGTTAAGCTCTCCTGCTCTCCAGGCACGAAACAAAGCCAAGTTCAGTTTACATCAACAGAGATTTACTTTTCTCTCCAAGAGGGAAACAGTGTTTAGTTAGGAGATTCTGCAAAATGAATTACTGAGCAGTGATCCAGGTTATCCATTTGAGTAATCTGGCAGTTCTCTATTAGTAGGATGAAGTTGTGCCAATTTACAGTAATCAGTGAATGAGGCAGCACAACACTGCATTAGGAACTGTTACTGGATTCTTGCAAAGGTGCAGTCAAGAAATCCCACAAAATAGATATTTCCCATTTGATTTTTCCACCAACTACCAGTGCTCTGAATTTCAAACTAGACCTACAAAGAGTAACTTGGGTTGTTGTTTGTTATGTATTCATTTTCACTTCCCTAAGTCTAGACTTAAATATTAATGAAGGGAAGATTAAAAAAAAATAAAAGCAAATCCCATAAAACCCCTCCAGCCATGCTAGGGGAATCCATCATTTTCTAGCTAGTGGCAATACAAATAATGTAATGTCTTTTTCCTCCTCATTTTTAAGGGTAGTTAGAGATACCTGAACTACCTGGAAAATAAGTAAATAAAAACAATGGAATATTCAGCTGCTTGTGTATTCTTGGCACAGGGATGGAGCACATTTCTTCCCGATTAGAACAACAAGAGTTGTCTGTCGGGTCTGCCAAGCTCCAGCTCCAGTGCTCAGCACTGAAAATATTCCCTTTTGATGCTTCTTTGGCCATAACTCAATCTTTCTAGTAACAACAATAGTTGGATAAAGGAGTGTTTTTCAGTTTGCTGCTGGAATAACAAGCCTGAGGAAAATTATTAGGCTGTGCTGAATTAAAAATGATTTTTTTTGTTGGATTTAATATGAGCATTTAATCCAAGTCTATTTTGGTTAGCTGTCTTTGGTTTTAGCTTTCTTTTAGATTTAATTTTCCTTTGTAGGTGGATGTTTTTAATGCAATATTGCCTCCATTTTTGTTTTGAAAATGCTGAAACATCTGCCTACTTTTACAAAATGAAACATAACATTTAAAAATTCAGTAAATTATCTCCCATATAACACTTATATCAATTTGGGGGGCTGGAGGTAGCCCTTATTTACCTGTGTGTCTAATTTTGTCAAAAAATACACATACAACTGAAAGTTAAGTTGAAAACCTGATTTAGATTTTATAAACAAAGTAATAAATGCAACTGTTTATATTTGTTCACAATCCTGGCAGGTGAATGTAGGGCTTAGAGCTGTGATTTGACAGGTTTTAAAAGCAGCCATCAAAAGGTGCCAGAATGCCTGAATTTAGGTGCAATAAATTAATTTCAGTACCATGCTGGGCTCTAGGGGAAGGTGTCCCTGCCCATGGCAGAGGGTTGGAATGATGATCCCTTCCCAGGGGAACTAGAAGGTCCCTTCCAACCCAAATCCTCCTATGATTCTATAATTTAGATGAGCAAAACACAGAGCTTGATGAATGAATCTCAGCACATGGTTTCTGGAAAACTGACAATAACTTCCAAGGAAGATTTATCCCACCCTAAATAGCTGTCTTTGAATACTGTTTTGATTGTCTTAAAATTTGACATATTTTCACTGCTTGTGCTCAGCAGAAACAAAAAGATTTAAGAACCTATAGTAGATTGAGGGATAAAAAAAGCAAAAGGAAGAACTAATCATAGAATTATAAGAAAAGATCTTTACAATTGTTATGTCCAACCTTTGACCAAATACAACCATGACCACATCATGAAGTCCTATGTCTTCTCCTTTTATAAACATTTCCAGGACTGGTGACTCCACCACTTCTCTGGGCAGCCTGTTCCAATGCTCAATCACTCTTTCAATGAAGAAATTTTTCCAAATATCCAACCTGAGCCTACCCTGGCACAACCTGGGGCTATTTCCCCTCGTCTCAGAGATGTGGGAAGATGAAGCTCAGTGATTTTATGTTACAATCCTAACTAAACCAGGTTGTGGCCAGACTTGCTGCTGCTGGGAAGGAAGTAAAAGTAAACCCAGGTCCAAACGTTCTGGATTAGCCCATGGATCTCTTTCAATTAGCTGTTTAGCCTTGTTCTGGTGTTAATTAATCTCACCTCTTGGATTAGATGGAGCTGCAGCAGCACTCAGCCCTCAGACTGCAGTAGGTGAGCCGAGTGCTGCAGCTGATCCCTGATTAATTAAGGTCATATATTGGGTTTGTGTGGCCAGGTTTTGGCAGTGATGGGGCTACAGGGGTGGCTTCTGTGAGCAGCTGCCAGAACCCTCCTCCATGGACCCACTGCTGGCCAAGGCAGGGCCAATTAGAAATTTCCTGTCTTCCTGAGCCACTTGGAGAGAGGGAGGGATGGGGGAAAGGTGTTTTTAAAATTTATTCTATTTCTCATTATCCTGCTCCCATTTTATAGGTAATAAATTCATTTAATATCCCCAAATTGAGTCTGTTTTGCCTGCATTTGGTGAGTGATCTTTCTCTTTGTCTCAACTCATGAAACTTGTGCTGTATTTTCTCTCCCCTGTCCAGCTGCAGAGGGAGTGATAGAATGGCTTCAGTGCATGCCTGGCATCCAGCCAGTGTCAACCCACTCCAGGCCACAAACAATGTATTTCTGAGGTGGTTCCCATTTTAATTCTGTTCAGCTCTCTAAAGGAAAAAATTATATTAAACACCAAATTATGCATGCAGACAGATACACCAGGAGGAGGTGTGCTCATGGAAATGGTGATTCCTCCTGCTGTAAAGTTCACAAGCAGGAGGATAAAATACTCTGGAAGTCCCTTTCCTCTGACTATTCAAATGGCTTAGGGGGCTTGTACAAATCAATTTTTAGTCACTCAGCACCAAGTAAAATGATCTCCATCATGATGTCCTCCTTGCACTAACTGGAATTTCAGGTGCCTTGACACAAGAAAAAAACAAAAGAAGAATTTAATATGCAAACCAAATATTGTGTCCAAAGTGTCAGGTGTCTGAGAAATTAATGAATTTGCTTCAAAAACCATTTTAGAAATGCTAAGAATTCTTTCTGTTCTTAAAGAGCAAAGAGATTCAGGCTCTGATTTTCTTGAAAATTTCTGTCTTGTTTCCTGTTTCATATCATTTAAAAAATGAACAGAACTTATAAATTAAAAAAACCCCACTGACGAGTGCCGTGTTTTAGGTTAAACACAATCCACAGTAAAATTTGTGAAGAATGTGAAAAGGTTTTACTGGATTACAGAAAATGTCTTTAACACTGCCAAGTTTTAAGAAGAGTTTAATTTTTAAGAAAAGTCAATTCCTGATGCAGAAGAACATTGAAAAGCCAGGTCTATTCATAAATAAACTTAATGAATAATTGATTTCCAAGTTTAGTGTTCAAAACTAAAAATGAAAAAAGGGGAAAAAAAAAAACCAGATTACTTAGGGGAAAATCTCAGTTGACAAAATTTAAGGTTTTCTGATAGACCTTTCAATGGTAAATAATTTTTCATTTTTTTCTGTAATAAATTTAAACTAAATTATTAAAAAAATCACTCAGTATTTGAAAACTGGAAAGGTATTTTTTTAACATTTTTGTGCTTTTTGAAATATTTTTCCAATGCTGAGATTTTACCCACATGGCAAGATGCATTTTTCACTGTGTGTGATATTTTCAGGCAGAAGCTCAGTTGGTCTTACCCACACTAAGTGGCTTTGAGATAGCTATGAAAGAAAGACCCCATGACCCTGATAACAAACACTTGGTTAGGTTGGCATCACCTTTCTCATCAGATCCACCTTCTGCCTTCCCAAGACCTTCTGGAAGTCCTCTTGAATTTTTATTTCCAGTCTGAAGGAGAATGGTCACAGTGAGCTTAATTTAATCACCATCATTAGGCAATTCTGTTGAAGTGACATGGTCCCCAATTTTAGCATGGCCCACATAGAGAAAATTTTAAAAAATGTCTTAAATGCTGCTGTATTTGCATTTCATCCTAATGGACTCTTAATTGTCAGGCTTTTATTTTTTTTGTACAGAATCATGGAGTCATTTAGATTGGAAAAGACCCTTAGGATCATCAAACTGAAACTGCCAAGGCCACCACTAACCCACATCCCCAAGTGCCAGATTTTTTAAATACCTCCAGGGATGGTGACTCCACCACAGCCCTGGGCAGCCCGTTCCAGTGCTTGGCAACCCTTTTGGTGAAGGAAATCTAAACCTCCCCTGGCACAGCTTGAGGCCATTTCTTCTTGTCCTAAATAATTCTTTCACCTTTTTTTTTTAGTCATCCCACCTTAATAATTTTATTTAGTTCATTCATAATACTTAAATAATAGTTCTTTGTTAGGTAATTAAAATCTTTTTCACGTTCATTCACAAGATTTCCAATAGCTTCTTCCAAAGAAAGAAGCAGGGAAAAGAAAAGCTTAGTGCAATAGAGAAAAGCTATGCAAAGCAGAAGAGAATAATTGGTTGCCATACTTTGTTTAATCAATACAGAGCTAAAATGGATAAACCCTGAGTGTAAAAGGGCACTGGCAAGATTAAACACTTAATTGTGGTGATTCTGACTTACATTACCAGGGTTAGATTCAGGGTTAGAAATTTTCTACATGAATATACTGGTAAGGGAAATCTCCATTTTTTGGGAAATAAAGGCCAAAGAACAGGCATTAACATGAAGATGATCTTGCTCCTGTCCTAGAACTGTGCACTATCAGCTCCATGTGTCACACCACAAGGCACTGGAAATTCTCACCAGTTGGGTTAAGAACATTTATTTTCAGAATAGCACGTGAAAATGTACCCAGAATTGGTCCTATTGGGTTATTTCTCCTGTAATTCATTAGAACATTTTGCTTTAGCGCCTCCAGTTGTAAAACCACAGATTATTATTGTCACTAAAGGGGGAATTTGGAGGCAGTGTTTGATTTTAGAAGGCTTTTTTACTATCTCAACACATTGTTTGCTGCCAAGAAAAGGAAAGAAGCAGAAATTAATAGAAATCCAAGCTCCAAGGATCACCTGATGTCCTTTCCCAAGTCCATCAGTCCCATCAGACTGAATCTATTTACAGAGGATTTATTCTTGATTATCTTTACCTGTATGTATGTTTATCTTTTATCAGTTTTGTCAGTCTTCTCTACAAATGCCAGCTTGCAGCTCCTGCCTCTCAGCTACTTTGGTGTATTTGGAAAAAGCTTGGTGACAGTTGCTTTAAATATTCTGCTCATACAGACAATACCATGATTTATACCTTAAAATAGACACATATATTAGGTATACAAACACCTATATTTACACAGAGTCCCTAAGTATCTTTGCTCCCATAAGAAGACATAAATGGATAACAACTTTCCTTAATTCTTTGAGAATCAAGGAGCAATGGACTGATCCAGTGGTATTATTATTTGCTCCAGTTGTTAAAATCACTGCCAGTCTGCAATTGGTATTCTTCCAGTTAAGAGGTGTGCCCCTATGGATGGGATGTGCTCATGTGGGTGGAATTCAGCCATGCCACCCCTGATGATGCTTTAATTCCTGGAAGGTGTCACTATGTGAGAAGGATGGAAGAATCAGTCTTCAGATCAGAGTATGAGATGGTAACTCCACCTTAGACAGGAAATGAAGGCTTTTCCTGCTCTCTGGAAGATCTGTGAAGACCATAAGTTAGGAGATGTTTGTTCCTGAGTCTCAGAGTGTCATTTGAAGCTCACACATGGATAAGGGTGGCCCTCCTGCATGTACAAAGTCCTTATCACAGAATCATAGAATCAATCACAGAATGATAGAATCAGAATTATAGAAGAACCTGACTTGGAAGGAACCCAGAAGTATTCTCCAGTCCAACTCCTGGCCCTGCACAGCACAGCTCCAAGAACCCCAGCCTGTCCCTGAGAGCATTGTCCAAACACTTATTGAGCTCTGCCAGGTCATTGCTGTGACCCCTGCCCTGGGTGAAGAACCATTTCCTAATATCCAATCTAAACCTCCTCTGTGACAGGAAGGGATCTTCCCTTGCTCTCCAGGACTGTCCATCTGCCAAGTGTTCACAGAACCACTGCACTCTGCCACACAACCTCACATGCTGGAGATGACAGCTGGAGCTCTACTGACTTCAAGCAGGGAAGATACTTTGGGCAGATGAGATTTAGGTTCAATGTTGAACACCTTCCAATGGTCACCTCTTCCACAAGGCTGAAAGAGGAAGAAAGAGGGAGCAGACAAGAGGGAGGAAGAAAGAAACAGCACAGAAATGGGTAAAGCTGGGGCAGAGCTGCCAGAGCAGTAAAATCTTGTGTTTCCAGGTCACTGTGAGTTACTGCCTCCTGCCCTGTAGCTAAAGGCATTTGGAGAAAGGATCATAACACTCCCCACCACAGTCCCTTCCTTGGGCAGCTCCCAGAGAAGCATAATTACAATGCCACCCCTCACTCAGGACTCAGCCTTAGGGCACAGAGACACCAGCCATGGAAAAGGCCTATTAGGTCCATTTAGCCAGCTCCCCTGACATTGCAGGGGTCTTCCCTTCCTGCCATGTCCAGCCTTGCTAGCCTTGGGCATGAAGCTGTCACAGAGCTGATGGCTTTGCCACTTCACAGGCTCATGTGTTGCTGGGACTTCTGACACTGGGTTTCAGCAGCTTTTCAGATGTATAATGGATGATTCTGTGGCTGCAAAGCCCCCGTGGGTGTCACTGTGGGTAACAGCACTGTCATTAATGTTGGGTTCAGTTGACACCACAGCACCTGCAGCAGGTGAGAGTCAAAAGAGGGACTGAACAGCAGAGTAGACCTGGTACAGCCTGGCCAATGCATGGGAGTGGTACAAAAGTAGTTTTGCTGAGTAAAATAGGGAAAATTGACCACAGTCTTTGGTAGATGTGTGAATATGCTGTGTAACAATAAGTGAAGGAGGCATTTAGCCTTCCCAATTCTCCTCTGAGGGCATCTTCCCCATGTAAAGAACATAAAGAGCAGAGAAGTTGGGTTTTTTGTTAAATCAGGCCTTCAAAGTCTGCCTACCGCTTTGTCACACAAGGCTCTTGGCCCTCAGGACAGTGTGGTAGCAGATTTGGGTCTGGAACAGCTCTCATGGATTTTTTGCTTATTTTTCTGCAGCCACAACAGTATCTCTTTATTCATGGTCCTTGTACATCTCCACAATGCTTCCCTTGGTTTTCCCTGTTTAATATTCTACTCCTCTGTCCAGAAATTAAGGGAATTAGTGAGCCAAGTTTCTTTACATCTCCCATTCCTCTTGTTCCTTTGCTAGAGATGCAGCATAAGCAAACAAACCACTTTATTTCTCCTACCTGACTGCGTTTCAAAGTTCAAGTAGCCCCTTCAAGAGCATCAGAACATTTTATTTCCACAAATGCTAGTTGAAAACACTCTCTATTTGTTGCAAACAAAAAGCAAACAAACAAACAAAAAAGTTAAATAATAACAGGGGGGGTAAAGAAAATGTGCAAAATGCAAAAAAATAAAAAAGACAGAGAGAAAGGTACCTGCAGATTGAACAGCAAAGGATTGTGTGTTCTCTTAAAGATATAAGGAATGGAATAAAGACTCTTCCAAGAGCTGAGAAAAATGTTGGTTTGGGTTTTTTTCTTAAATCATTCTCCTCTTTAAGATTCAAGACTCCAGGTTTTTGCTGTAAGACATTTAAGAACTCACACTGCCTATCTCCTTTCAGGATTCAGGCAGCAGTATTAAGGTGCAGTATTAAGACATATCTAAATCTAAAAGGCTTAATTAACCATTCTCTTGGTGTAGGATAGAGCTGGAACCTGGAGAGTTTACAAAGTGAGAAGCCAAATTGTTATATGGGCAGATCTAGGTGGGTTCCTCAGTCTGGCCTTAGTCCTGGCTCTCTCAGTTTTTAGGGAGTCTGAGTCACTCTCCACATGAATCTGAGAATGAACCTCTTCCTACCTCACTTCCACAGCATTAAAACAGAAATAGTATCTTCCCTTATCTTGGAGGCTCATGGAGGGAATAAATCAGGTAATTTCATAAGGTAACTGCATAAGCATGGGCACCAGGGCTGAAATGTATGTTTAAAATTTACCATCAGGAAGCCTAAAGTAAATTATCCAGATTTTGCAAAGTTTTCTTGAATGTTCTTTCCCCTCGCTGCTCCCAGATTGTCAGTTCTGTATTTAGGGATGTTTCTGCCAGCTGAGCTGTGCCTGTCCTCATGCCCTGCACTCTGGTTTGTGCAGCCTCCAAACCCAGTGTGGTCAGCAGTGGTTAAAGACAAAATGTCTTGGAAGCCACGAAGTCTCTTCTCTGGAAGTAACATCTTCCTTTGCCAGAACCTCCCTCCCAGGGAGGCAGGAGTTACAGACCAACCCTGGACCTGCCTGGTTTCACAGGTGAAATTCAGCTCATCACAATCCTTTGGCATCCCACAGGTCTTCCCTTTTCCTACCTCAGAAATTTTCCAGCACAGTGCCATGCTCTTTTTAGGCTCTGTGGGACAATGAATGAGGTCCAGTTGAATGCCCTCACTTGGGGTCCACCTACAAGCTATGCCTGGCTCAGTGTCATGGAGGAGAACACATGGTGTGAATAAACAGCTGGGACACAGACTGTCAGGTGGTGACCGTACCCTGAAGGAGGCCCAGAGCAGGCATGTTCAACACCATTGTTGGATGTTCCAGCTGGCCTGAGATGATTGCAAATTATAAACATTATCCCAGGTTCCAATGAAAATATTTATAGAGCTATATTGTAGAATCATAGAATAATTTAGGTTGGAAATTACCTTTAAGATCATCAAGTCCAACCATTAATCAAACATCACCAAGCCATGGTCCTGTGCAGGGCCAGGAGCTGAACTCAGTGATTCTTGTGGGTCCCCTCCAATTCAGTAGATTCTGTGATCCTTTGATCTACAGCACTTTTAAATCCCTCCATGGATGGAGACTCCCATCACTGCCCCGGGCAGCCTGTTCCAATACTTGACAAGCCTTTCAGTGAAGGAATTTTTCCTAATATCCAATCCAAACCTCCCCTGGTGCAACTTGAGTCCATTTCTTCTTATCCTGTCTCTTGTCACTTGACTTCTGCGACACAGGACTTCCATGATTTCCCTTGCTTAGAAAATTCTGTCCCTGCCAACTGACCATTCCCAATCCCCTGGATGATGGACAGGACACAGAAGGCTCTTGTGGAGAGCTTTGTGGATAATTGGCTAGCTGAGAAAGGCCACTTCGATGTGATACCGTTGGATAAGGATAGGGGAAACAAGCTGGGGATTAAGTAACCAGTGGCCAATCACTGACAGAGGTCATGGTGACCTTTGCTGAAACAGGAAGATGGGGGAGAAAATCGCTTGCCAGAAAATGAAGATAGCCTAGGTAGAGTAGCTATAAGAATGTAAACATAGAAACAAAATAATCATTAGAGCATAGAAGTAGGTGTGGTTGATCTAAGTGTGCTTTAACCAATAATGAGCTCAGCTTTTGCAATATGTATAAGCTTCATTAACACCAATATAAATATGTGTGAGCTATCAATAAACTTTGGGATTTGCTGTTCACGCATATTGTGTGAGGCAATTCCTCCGCCGATCGCGACAGACTCTCCTTTGAGTCAGGTAACCCCATGGTGAGCACTGAGAGTGGGGTTACCCTCCACTCTATGATCTGGTGATGGACACCCATTCTCAGCCCTAACACTTCACACCTTTTCCACAGCGTGACCAGACACAGAAGAGCTTCCCCCTTCTTCTTCTCGTGCGACCTGAGGAAGCACCAGCCATACAAGAAATTCTGAGATGCCTCCTTGTCATGCAAAAGCATGGAAATATACATCTGGGTCATTGAGTCAACCAGATTTTATCCTCCCAACTTTATTCCATTACATCATCCTGTGCCATCAGCTATCGCTGCTTAGTTTTAGCAACAATTCTCTTATCAAGACTTTTCCACTCTTTTTGATCATTAGTTATTACTCTAAATGTTATCAGGAGCTGGGCACACCCATTCTGGGCTGCTCTGGCTCTTGTAATAAAAATCCATTTGCTCAGTGGGACAGAAAAGCAGAATCAAGTCTCCTGAATATCTCCTGGCTTATCTTCAGGATGGAGTGACTGGTTCTGTATTAAAAAGCAACAGAGATATTCCCCATTGCTGGAATTCATCTTTCTCTACCAGAATATAATTTAAAAATCTCCTCCACATGTTATTTGGTCTAAAAGAAAAGGGTTTCTCCTAAAGAGTACCTTGGATGTAGCACAGGGAATATTCCCAACAGTTAACTTAGGTACAGGTATTTCCATACAAAGGAAGAAAGTTTAAACATGTAGGTGCAGACCATTCCCTCTTACTTAACCTCAATGCCTTGCAGCCACACTTAATTTACTTGCACAGACAGAGCCAGTGCCTCTCCCTTAGAACTACTCTCTTTTTATTAATATCCATAGTGTCTAAATTATCCTCTCCAAGGACAGGTGTCATCTCCTCTCCCGTTTCATAGAGGTAAAATCAAAATGCCTTATAGACCATATATGGTACTGAAAGGTTTATAACAAGGTAGCAATCCAAGGTCTTTAGAAGAGGTTTCACCATTTTCTCCTCTCAGCAGTGAGTAAAACAGTGTTGTGGTAGTCTGTCACTACGCCACATTGCTTAATCACATTACTCCCTGCTTTCATTTGCTCTAATTCTTCACTTGGAAGCTTTTTTTTTTTTTTTGCTTTGAGTAGAACATTTGCAATCTGCCTTTTTACTGTGCATGCAAAAAGTAGCATGTTTTTAACTTCTGAGGACTCATTCAAGGAGACAGCATCATTTTTGTACATGGTGTTCTCTGAGAGTGCTGTGCATCCTGCATGCTTGGTTGGTAGCAGCTTAATGCTGTCATGGTCCTCCAGGGGCTTGTCCCATGTGGTTATAATTAACTTTTAATGTCTGCCTTCAGGGCAAAACACTTAAGGGGTTAACCAGTTTTCTCCAACAGAATGAATAGTTAAATGGTAGCATACGTTTATCAATACATTCCACAAAGTGGAGGAAAATATCTAAGTATTTTTTCTGCTCCTTGTCTCATATTTGTCTGATTCAGAGACACTTGCCAACTTGAAAGTGGAGGTTATCCTTTCAAATCTCATAATATAAATGTGCTTGCAATGTGGTTAACACAGTCTTACTTAGTAGCTGAGTCAGTGTAAAGATTTACTGGACCAGATCTCGTTGGTATTTAACCATTGCAAGCACTTACACTCTTTCTTTCTCCCACAAGTACATGTTGCATCATGCTGAGACCTAGGAGAGTGACTTACTACAAGGACATGCATGACTTTACAACTAAACCAGACAGACTTTACTCATAATATTCCTAGAGAGATGAGGAAAGTTACTATAGAACAGAATAATTGCCTCATCATCTGGCTCTGTGTCATTAGAGTGAGATTCAGGTCCTAAACACTGCATTACAGTGTCACCTTAGACACCCTGGGGTACCCAAGGCACTTATTCAATGCTCAAAATGACACTAGATATCTGTATTTGGGGAATGCAACCTCAAATGTCAATGTTTGCAAGGGACACAATGAGCAGTAGTCAGCTCCTCAAACACAGACATCTTGTGTAATTTTAGTCTCTATGGGCTACCCTGTAAATGGAGAAGGGTTCAGCACTTCTGTAAATTTTTTAATACCCAAAAAGATTTCCAACTGTATCAGTTGGTTGCTTTCAGCAAACTAAATTCTTCCTACAGAATGGACACCCTACAATCTTGGCACCATTCTGTGGATACCTGACCAAGCTCTAAATGGACCCTTGCCTGTGTAGTTTGCAGTACAGCACAAGAAGCACCTGGCTCTGAAGCAAGAGGCTTAGCAGGGGAGTTGCCTGAGTTCTGATTCAGTGGTCAGCATGTGTGCAGGGGGCTCTCAGTGCTGCATGGTGTGGGCATGCCTTCCAGGGCTCTTCTGAGGCTGGAATAAACCCATGGAAGGATGGCCAGTGCTCTCAAACCGTGCTGAGTGAGCCCACAAAGGGCACCTAACTTGCCAAGAAGTAAAATAGTTGACCAAAAAAGTACATATTTTCCCTGCTTTGCTCCTGTATGCTTGGCTGTGATATTTTTTTCATTGATGTACCATCCAGGAATCTTGAGAGAGACTTAAGGGTGCATAATATGCCAGAATATTGTTTCCTATAAGATGTAATGGAAGATTAAGTCTGCATCTGAAAAATCTTCAAAGTGATTCATTGTGTTCTTAAAGAAATTCCAGTAGATTCATTTGCTCTAATGATGGGCACTACAACTGGGGAAATACTTCAGTAAAGCATTTATATTCTGTGGGAATTTATGGCCACATTCTCTAAGGTAGGCTTAAATCAGATATAGCATTTTGGGGACATTGCTTCCTCAACCACCCCATCCCTTTGTGTGTCACTGGCTGTGGAGCACACTGTGTTTCAGGATTTGAATTCATAATTTCTGGTGAGTACAGCAGATTGCTGGTGCACCCTCCTGCTCCTCACCAGGAGCTGCAGCAGGGAAAGTCCAACCTTTTTGCTAAGAAATCTCACTGCTCCTCAGCAGCTGAAGGCAATCACAGACTCATTACAGAAACAGAATGGTTTGGGTTGTAAGGGACCTAAAAGATCACTCAGTTCTAACCCTCTGTCATGGGACACCTTCCACTGGACCAGGTTGCTCCAACTTGGCCTGGAACACTTCCAGGGATGGAGCAGCCACAACCTCAGTAAAGAATTTCTTCTTAATATCCAATCTAAACCTCCTCTTTTTCAATTTAAAGCCATTCCCTCTTGTCCTAATATTGATTTTTGGGTACCACTGAGTCTGAGGAGTGAGTGGGCACATTTTGCCTTATCTGCAATGGGATTCAAAGCCTGAAATAGTGAAACAAAGAGGACCTTCAGGTTGATAACAGCTCAAATAACACAGATAAAGTCCACAAGAACTGAACTAGATCTGTAGATAGAATAAAATTAATTACATGGCTTAGCCATTTTCCATCCTTTGTAAAAAGCTATAGGATAATGATCATCCCTGCTTTAGAGATGGATGGGAACAAGAAATGAACTGTCTGCCCTTACACTGTTTGGCAAATTAGTAGCACAAGTAAAGTCCCAAGATCTCGTGGGTGAGTCTTTCAGCTGACCACACTTTCGAGTCTGCACAATGTTGTAAAGCATCATTTGCTGGCTTCAGGCTGTTAATTCTTTGCATTGTCAGCCCATTCTACTGAGACACGACCGAGCAACATTCACTTTTATACTCAGTCATCTCCCTATTGTTGACTTGATCTGATCTCAGTGGAGAGTTGCTGTCAGTATCCCTCAAAGAGAATGGGCTGCCTTAAACACCTCTGACTGGTGCTCGAGTAAAAGCCTGAGTTCACTGTCAAACATCACTGCCTTGGCAAAAGGGAAAAAGAGAAGGGGAAAACAGCTTATTAAGGGTTATTACACAGCTTATTAAGGGTTAAGACACAGCTTATTAAGGGTTTCAGAAAATACTTATTACACTTGTCTGTGTATTGTCTGTGACTTCAAATTCACCTTACAAATTCTGATTTATTATCCAATTCTTCTGCATGTCAGAGAGCACAGCTATGAAGTAAGGCCTCATAAACCAGATCACATTGTTGTCTTCACTCTTTTTAAGGCTCACATATTTATTTATGAGCAGAGTCAACCTTAAATAACAGATTTCATTGACTTTATGGAATAGCTGGGGTAGCTCTCTGGCAATCACTGCAATGACATGTGATATTCACAGTTACAGAGTACAGCTCTCCAGTTAAATCACCCACTTTTAAAGAACATCTCAACACTATGAAGTCAAAAGAGTAACATCCATCTCTTCCACACCCCTCTCCCCTCAGTACTAAAAGAAACTAAACCCAACTACGACAGCCCAGACTCTATGTTCTCCTAAATCAGTTTCCTTTTGCAAAATCATTGAAATATGTGGGCACCCTAAGAAAAAGGTTCCAGTCGCCATCCAGAAACATCCTAATTGTCTTTCTTTTGACTAAGTTATGCTCTTTTATAAGTCTGGAGCTATTAAAAACTTTCCACACTGTCATGTAACTCTTCAGACTCTTCCATAATAGACAAAAGCTTAACATTTTATGAAAATCATGATAACATACTGTAAGTTTTCTCTATTGCTGGTAAAAAATGACATAAATTTGAACACTTTTTTGAAAGTAGTCTTGTCTAGTGTTATGTTTGTACAACTGAAAATTAATTGAAACTTTTTCCTAAAGGATCTTCTTGGAGTGGGAGAGAAATAATGGGTCTTTCTTCATTAAATTTTGTCCAAATTGCCACACAACTCAAATCTTCACTTATACATATAGTCATTTAACACTCTGCCAAGCATTTCACAGTGGAATTTAAAGGACAAACAGTCCCAGAAAAGGTTTTGTTGAGAAACTCTGTTTTGTCTTGGGATAGGGAGTAGTGTAGATAAATTTTGCAATTTGGGTATGACCAGACCTCACCATCAGGCTTCAGAGCAAGAGAATGGACTTGGCACTGATCTTAAAGATTTATGAATTCACAGGTAGGTTAAAGCAGCCAAACAAAGCAATTTACACAGAATCATGGAATCATGGAATGGGTTGGGTTGGAAGGACCTTGAAGTTCATCTTGTTCCCTCTCCTGCCATGGGCAGGGACATGGAACCTCCCGCTATCCCAGGTTGCTCCAAGCCCCATCCAGCCTGGCCTTGGACACTTCCAGGGATCCAGGGGCAGCCACAGCTTCTCTGGGCAGCTGATGAAAAAGAAAAGTTTTCACAGGATTTTGGAAAGCCATTGCAAGACCAGTGTGATGAATGACTCCCTCAAGATCTTGAAGGTCTTTTCCAGCCTTTATGACTCTCTCTCTCTCTGTCATACAGGAAAAGCACAGACAGCTTGTTAGATTAGACTGCTACATTCAGGTAGTTACATTTAGATGAGATTAGTTTTTCTTCTCAGATATCCACACAGGACCCAGCCACTTCTGAAGATTTCACAGTCAGGTGAGGTATATTTACAAGTCAGGTTATTGGGTTGACTATCCAGTGCTTTATAATAAATTCACATAAAGAGCTGATGAAAGCTTGACTAGCACCCCTCTACAACACAGAAAGGAGAAAAATTATGTCTTCTGCTATTAAAATATGCTCCCTTTCTACTGTCTATGTTTATTTATATTATGACTCACCTGAATATAGACTGAAATGAGGTTTTCTTTACCTCTTTTTTGGTACATTTTCATGGACTTTGAGCAGGGCCATAAAAAAAAGTATTTGAAATAGTTCTATAATTTTAGACCCATCTTCAGCTTCCCTAAATTATCATATTTCTGCAGAAATCAATAGAATGCTGTATTTCCCACTTTAAGATATCTCTCGTCTATTTTTTTTTCAATTTTAGGGAACTTGGGAACTTTTCTCTTTATAATTTTAATTTTTTCTTGTTTTCGGTTCAATCTTTTCACCAGTACGAACATCTGAGCTCAGTAAAATATACACATGAGAAACAGATACATCAGTGAATGCTATCATTTTAAACTATAGTGGTGTAAAGAAATACTCTATTTTTAGTTTCAAAATTGTTTATCTTCTTTTGCCCCCCCCGGAAACATGGTCTTGACTAATAGTTATTGTGCACATTCTTCAACTTTTTTCTAGCTTTCCTTTGGGGAGTACCCAGGGAACAAATAAAAAAAAAAAAAAAGAAAAAAAAGTAGAGTTTAAAAGATGTTTCAACTTTTAGTAATTAAGCTCTGGTGAGTGTTAAAAGAATATTTAATGCTCTGCTGTTCTATCTGAAGAGGATCTGGAGACTTACAAGGAATTACAAGAACATGATTTACAAAACATAAAGCTCATGTTGTCAGAGCATCCTCAGAAATGTCTTCAGATGAGAAATTTTTTTTCCTAGTGTTTCATTAGAAACAGTGATCAGGGAGAGTCCCACAGCATTAAGACATTTTTGTTTTGTTTTTCTCTCCCATACTTAGGAGTAACTTGTTGGTTTTTTTTCCACCTCATGCTCACTCTCGCAGATGAGCATTAGAGAGAATTTGGAAATGGAAGGCCTTTCTGTCTGCAGCTAGCAGGGTCAATTCAGTGTGGCAGCTGCGAGCGGGTGACATAGACTTATATTGACACAACCCACTTTTTGCTGCAGAATCACAAAGCGAAAGCACCCGGGGCTCTTCTGCCTTTTTCAATAAGATACGAATTTTTGTCTTCCTTGTATTAAGCAGAGATCTGTCATCTTGGCTTGTACACTAAATGGTCCATTCTGACTGCCTTGTTTGTGTCCAATCCCAGCCAGGATCTAGAAACATGTGTTAACATTCGGCATGTTTGGGGCGAGCGGGAAGGGCCTGAGGCTAGACTCCCTGATGTCTGCTGGAGGGTAGTCAATAATCATTAGCCCTTCAAGTGGTAGATGCCCAACATAAACTGTATTAATTTATTTAAAAAATCTTTACTTTAAGCCACAGGGAAAGGCATTTTATAGAAGGCAGCTCCCCTGAAGTAACGAAGCGGCGATAAAGACGTAGTGCCATGGAAGTGAAATTCTGGTTTATTGAGGGGGGGGGAGCATGGTTTTTTAGCACTGTGTCATCAGCCAGAGCAATGGGAAACTATTAAAAGTAATTAGCCCATGCCTGTCTGTCACTTAAGTTTATCCCTGTGGTGATAAAGAAGTGTGATTAGCCCCAAGTCTTTTCTGATTGCCAACATCTCAGCGCTAGCCACAGAGCTAAACCTGCGGCGCTGGGGGAAGTTCTAATGTTCATTGTTGTCAACCCGAGGTAAATAAAGCTGGGCTTTTTAATTTTATTTTTTGATGGAGCTCAAAGAAACCAAGTTTTTGTACTAATTAAATATTCAGAGAAACTGTGAAGCATCTCATCTAACTGTGACTGTTTATGTGTGGATAGGTGTCAGTGGCAGGCCAAACATTGCTGTCATTTATATTTCCACCCATCTTGCCGTGAGTTGGGTGGAATGGTGTTGATGGAGAGACTTATTTAGCATAGTTATTTCTATGCTTTTCCACTGCACATATATATCAGATGTATTAAAGTGACAGAGAAAAATTCCAGTAGAAGGTAGTGAACCAGTAAGATAGCATTCAGTGTACCCAACATTTGAAGTCCAAAAGTGGCAGTCAGTCTTGCCCCTTGCAGATGACAAAAAGAACCAGGGACATCCAAAGGGCAATTGAATGCATCCTAAAACAAATTGAATGGGTTGTCCCCTTGAGGTATCTATTAGTGTCCTTTGGCTATAGAGAGATAAATGAGGTTTGTTACTCCATTTTCATATAGCTGAAATCACATGAGTGGAAAAATGGAAGGATTCCTACACTGGGAGTAAATTTTCAGGTTCAAATTAATCTAGTTTATCATAACCTGTATCATTTCCAAGAAAAAGAGTTCCAGCAATAGGAACTCTGGATTCTTTTTGCTATATTTTAATATTATTATAATTTATTTTTGTTACATTGTTAGCATTTAACAAGTGAAATACATAAAAGGAACTAAAGGGTATTCCTCTAAGACACTGAGAAAGCCAACAGCCCAGCTGAAGCCTCTACACTAACACAGGCAGCACAGGAAATGAACAGGAGAAAATGCAAAATGTAACAGAAAGAGCTTCTACAGGTTTGTCAGCCAGAACAGGAAGGTCAAAGAAAATGTACTCCCTGAAGAGGAAGGAAGGCAAACTGATAACATGGATGAAAGGAAGGCTGAGGTACTTAAAAAGTTTTTTGCCTCGCTCTTCACTGACAGTGTCTCTTCCCACACCTTTTGAGTGGGCAGGGAGTAAGATAGGGACTGTGGGATCAACATCCCTCTCCCTGTAAGAGCAGACCAGCTTCACCTAAGGAGCAAGAACATACACAGATCTATGGGCCTTGATGAGATGAAGGGAATCAGTGATGTAATTGTCAAGAAACTCTCCATCACAGCTGAGAAGTCATGGCAGTCAGGTGAAGTGCCCAGTGACCAGATAAACATCACTCTCATTTGCACAAAAGGTGGGAAGGAAGACTCTGGGAACTGTCAACCTATCCTCTTCACCTCTGTGCCCGGGAAGATTTGGAATGGATCCTCCATGGCTTCTAGCCATGTTAGGGAATATGGAGGACAAGGAGGTTATTTGAGAGAGTCTACAGGGCTCCACCTAAGGCAAGACCTACCTGACCTCCTTTGTGGCCTGGCATGATGGCGTGAGTGCACCAATGATCAAGGAAAGAGCTGTGAACTCCATCTACCTGCACTGCTCTATGGCCTTTGACACATTCCACCATGACACCCTTCTCTCTAAACTGAATTTGATGGATTGACTCTTAAGTGCATGAGGAACTGGCTGGATTGTGGCATCCAGGATGCCAGTGGTTCAATGTCCAGATGGCAATTAGGGACAAGTGATTTTTTTCTCAAGGGTCTGTTCCAGGACCAGTACTGCCAGAGAGGGGATAGATACCCCATTCCTGAAACCATTCAATGTCAAGTTGGGTGGAGTTATAAGAAACTTGATCTAGTTGAATATGTCCTGCTCATTGCAGGTCATTGGACTAGAAGATTTTTAAAGGTTCCTTAGGGCTCAAGCTATTCTATGATTCTATGATTATTGTATTTTATAGTGTTATTTAGTGGTTTAAACCTGGAATTGTCGGATTCAGTAATCTTTTCAGATTTCTCAAACTGTCTTCATGGCATCTGGGATGTGAATTCATAATTCTTAGGGCTCTGTTGTAGTAATATATTTAGTTCAATAAGCCTTCCTTTAAGTGTCTCAGTGAAGCCACAGGGACATGCACATGACCATGTTTTTTGCTGAACTTGGGCATTAATCTTTAATATTATTGCTTTGGCTGTCCAGCTGGATGAACTGTTGGCAATTAGTTACCCTAAAATAGCTGCATATGCACTGACAGATTCAATATCCTCTCGAATATATTGGAAAGACAGGTCCTAGGTGGGGAGCTACCAAGAAGTCACTGGTGAAATGAGCTAAGAAAGGAAGGCATTATTTGACAGTAAGTTTCATGATATCCTCCCTTTAATGCCATAGTTCTTCTGAGCTAGTCTCAAGTTTAACAAGACTGGGTGTGTAGTGTAGCAGGTTTTTCCTGCGTGGCAGATGGGCATTGACACGTGTAGACCTGTGTGTATCCAGAGCTGACACATCTCATTTAGCTTGTTGTTGCACTGGCAGGACCAACTTTTAATTTGTCCCAAAAATTTCCCAGCTTTCTAACTGATGCTTTAATGTACAAGCCACTGAGACAAGTTACTGCTAAATGACCCATATTAATTCTTAAAAAAAATATCGAAGCCTTCGTCGTGACCTAATTAAAAATGCCTTCCTTCATCTGTCCTGTATTAGGGCCTATTGTGACAGTGCCTTGAGTAAATGAGTTGGAAGAAATGCTTGTTTTCCTGCAGGATTTTCCACCTAAATGGCCAATTTTTCAAACTGTGGGACAAGACATGCGATGATCAATAGCATGCCTCCACTGGGATATAAAAGGGGATTTATTGGGAGAAAAAATAAAACCATTTCTCATGGTAACTCCATAGATAAAGGCCGTAGGCACCAGAGATGTCTTACAGGACACAGCCCTGGTGCTTTAAACCCCATTAGCAAATATCTCTCTTCTCAGTTCTCATAACTTCAAGTGAAGATGCATCATGAGAGTGTAGACCTGCTATTCTGCCTTTCAAGCACTGAAATTTCAATGTCCATTCCACACTCACCATTAAGAATAGGCAAATGAAGAAGTTACCATTGGCACCACATGTCCAATGAAAGTCTTTCATACAAATAAGAATCAGAAAATATCCTTATCAGAAAATAACAATCCTTATCAGAAAATAATAATCCTTTCAGAAAGCCATTTTATACCTATAATTTTTCTCATGCTCTTTTGTTTTGAAATCTTTTTTTGTGTTTAGTTGTTGCATTTTTTTGAGAAATATATTAATATTAGTTTTCTTATTAAATTTACAACAATTTGTTTCCTTTCATTATATAAACATTATTTTTTTGCTATTTTTACCTAGTGTTTCTCTACTGTTTACAGGAAAAAAATTCATTCTTTTACAGATTTATGACTGCAGCTGATCATGATTCTGCAGCATTCTCTCTCTCTCCAATTTTTTTCATTGATCCACTGTCTTACTAAATATTTACTGTTATGTTTCAAATTCACCCAGCTGTCTGTTCATTTTTTGTATTATTCTGAAACATCCATCTCCCTCTTTCCTCACAAAGACCAGTTCTTAGACTGTGTGACATGCAACATTGATTTTCTCTAGGTTTTTTTGTTGGGTTTATTCTATACTAGACTGTTGTAATGCTTTCAGGAAAATACAAACATACTGAAGATTATTCCATCATGTGATTCTTTCCCTTTCTTCTTGTCCTTGTCTTGAACCAACTCTGCATTTTACACCTGACTCCTACCTCACTAGGGAAAAAAGGTAACTCCTTACAGAGACATTTCCAGAGCAGAAATATCTTCTTACACATCTACTGTAGGACAGGATTAATTCCTCTTCAAGTTTCTTTTTCCAAGGACTGTAGATAGAAACTAAAGAACTCTAGGATTTATCTGATTTTTAGGTGAGGTGAATCTCATTTACTTTTACTTCTTTTATCTGCTCTGCTGAAAATGGGCCATAGGAATGATTGCAAAAGAAAGTAGGAATGTCCTTGGGAGCTGCACCTTTGGAGAACTTTTAAAATAGAATTGCAAGGAAAACTTCATGGAACTCTGGATTTCTTTTCATGCATTAATTATATTGTTTATATGTCACTTGCTATTTATTCTCTATTAGTTGGGTCCTTTCCACCTGCCTGATGCAAAGAAGGAGGCTTTGTTTACTGATTGAGCATTTAAAAATTGTCATTCTGAATTACTATTTTACTTTGGGAAATTATTTGAATAAATGTAGGAAAACTAAGAGGAAAAAAGCACATCTGTTATTTTATTTCTGTTTTGATTGTGTAGTCTTTCCTTCAAGGTGCTTAAGACTTGTATTTTGTGCATTTCCAGGGCAAAAGCACAGCTGGACAAATGCTAATTTCCTCAGCAGAGTGCAGCTCAGAGGTCTCAGTCAGAAAGAAGCAAATCATCAGATGTTGCCAGGTTTGAATAAACTGATTTGTTACATTGGTTCACTTTCCAGAGAATCCCTCCCTGCCTTTCTACCTATCTCCTTCTCTGAACCCCTGGAGCAGGAAGATTCTACCTTAAAACTACTGGGATTAATTATAACCAACTAATACAAACTCTATTTACCCACACTGCTTCACAGAGGTTTAGAGAACACCTGAAATGATCCCCAAATGTGAGCACATTTATTATTTAGGCTGTCTTCCTCAGATTATAATTTCAGTTCTTCTACTCACTGTAAAAATATCTGCAAAAGTAAGGGATTGGGGGTCAGAAGACAGAAGAAATATCCCAGAAGAAAAGTCCCACTGGCTTTAGGGCAGACAGAAAAAATTCAATAGTGCTTATTTTAAAATTTTTGGACAAAACTGTTACTTATTTTTCTCAGTTTAGTGATGTGGGTTTTTTTTAAATAAAATATCCTAAACTCCTGAAGCTTTTAATTCAGTGTTGAGTTTGAGTTTTTTCAGAGCAATGGTTTAGGAGAAATAAGGAACTTTTCTTTATGGAAGGCCTTGTTTTTTCCTATGGGAAACAAGAGACACTTGTACTACCTTGTGCCTCTCCTTTTCTTATCAACTAATTTTCCATTTGATGTTTCCTGGCTGTCTACCAATTTCTATTTCTCAACCATCCCTCTTGCAGGGTTGTTGTTGTCTGCCTGCCACTGATGGCATCCAACAGGATCTGGGCTGTTGAGAGATGTGGGATGGGATTCATTTCACCAAGAGTCATCTGATGCCTGCCTTCCCTTTGTAGATAAAAGAGAGAAATAAGCATTTCCAAGGAGAAGTTTATGAGTCTCAGAGTCTAAACCAGATCAAATGTATTGTTCAGTTAAAGTCAGCTTCTCTGCTGATGCTCAAGAGAGGTGAGAACAGGTAACTCACATCTGTAGGTCTCCATTTGGATGACTAAAATTAGGTGCTGGCTTGATCCCAGCTGGTCCCAATGCTGAAGATGACATGAGAGGGTGTAGGACCTCATAGAATCATAGTAGAATCATTAAGATTGGAAAACACTCTAAGGTCATCAAGAAAAACTAAACCCAGCACTGCTAAGTCCAACACTAAACCGTGTCCTCAAGTGCCATAGCCACATGTTTCTTGAAACTCCTTCACAACAAATTTAAGATTTTACTACTGTATTTAGGCATTCATATGACTATGCCTTGAAAACAGGGATTATTTTATCTCATGCCTGGGCTGCATCTGATTTATTCAACAAGATCCAGAAAACAATTCACTTCTTACTTTTATTTTGATTAGTGTAGATCAGACAATCTGATTACTTGATAAGACACACAAACCAGCACCAGGGGCCATAATTCACCTCCTCTCATATTCTGAGTTTCTCTCCTAGAGCAAGAGCTGGGTGTGAATTCAACCAGTGTCATTTTCCAGTCAAGCTGAAGTTGCACCTACAGTACCACATGCTGTTTATACTCACATACCCTCAGCTTTTCCATCCTCCTTCCTAAATCCCTTGCCTGTGTACTTAAACAACTTAATAAGCCATGTTTCCAGCTGATTCTGCACTGCAATAAAGGCTATACAGTCCTTCTAGCTGCTTTCTACTGTAAATGCATTCTTCCTCTTTATCTATGCTATCTATTCATTAAATATGTATCTTTCTACTGGAGTTTTTAATCACCACAGGGATCTATTCTATTTCCATGTGAATGATTTGTTCTTCCTTTCTTTTTTTTTTTTTTTTTGTGCAAAGAGGAAAACACACTTTTAATGTAGAGAGTACACTACATGTTGTATGACTAATTACATCTTGCCCCTGCTTCATCCTCTTTGTACATAAATGTACTCACGTCACACATTTCAACTGCTGAAAGGACAAAAAGTTCAAAATGGATGGGAGAAGACACTCTTAACAGATGCTTTTCCAGTATCTCAACCCTTGCTTCCCTCTCTATCATGAGTTAAAATATTAATCACAGCAAGCTCTTTAAATCTGAGTGTCTGCCTTTAAAAAGGAGTGAATTTAGCATACAAGAAAATTAGGCTCTGGCTGTTGGAGCACAAGTCAGGCAAGCATTATCTGCAGTCTGGGATGGAGAAGAGCATCCACACAGCCCTGCAGTGTAAACATGCCTTGGGTGCTCCTACCCACACCTTTTTGGGAGAATTTATCCTGTGTTCATAGGGACACCATCATGTTCTCAAATGGTTAAACAGCAAGCTGGACTGCTTTGAGACACTTAGGGAAAGAATGGGACAAGTCTTGCTTGAGCTGATAAACAGATACAATCTTGTCTCTCCAGAATGAGAAGAAATGGCCCTATGTTGTGCCAGGGGATGTTTAGATTAGATATTAGGAAAAAATTCTTCACTGAAAGGGTGTTCGGACGCTCAAATAAGCACCAGGGAACCAGGGAACCAGGGAACCAGGGAATAGGTACCAGTGAAGTGGCAGAATTACCATCCCTGGGATGGCTTAAAAGGGCGTGGATGTGGCACTTGGGGATGTGGTTTTTTGGCGAACACAGTGGTGCTGAGTTAATGGTCGGACTCAGAGATCTGTTGCTACTTAAATGATCCTTTGATGCCATATTACTGCTGTAAACTCCCTTGGTAGAAATTGGTTGGATATTAGGAAAGGTTTGTTTGCTAGGGGAGAAGTCAAGCATCGGAACAATCATATCCCCAGGTAAGTGGTGGAGCCACCATCCCTGGAAATGTTCAAAAAACACGTTTACAGGGCACTTCCTGATATGGTTGAGTGGGCACAGTGGCATTTAGTCAAAGATTGGGCTTGATAGTCTTGGAAGTCCTTTCCAACCTTAAGGATCCTATGATTCCAAACTGGAGTGGTAAGTCTTTCCAAAGGGTATTGGTCTTTGTCCTAAGGTGGAGTGAGTGTCTTTGGGAGCTGCTTTCACCTCCCCATTGCCAGAAACCTCAATCACACATTTGGTTAATTTAATTTCTCTGTAGCTGTGATTAAATGGAATGAATCTGACCTTTCTGTTTTCCTTTACTCCAAGGCTCAGTGACCCTCACTAAGGGCAATAAGGCCTGGCAGCAAGCAGCAGGCCAGTGCTAATTCTGGAGTAAATACTTGTTAGCCTGAAGCTCCAGTCACCTCTGAGCTCTTGGCTATCTATTCTCATGACAGAATATCAAAAAGCACTGTCCTTTTTAGGATCAACACACATGTCACTGTAGGGAATATGAAAAATAAAACCTCTGCCTCCTCAGAGACTTGGGGAAATTTAAAATGTTTCTTGAGGTGGTTGGATTGTGGGTCATGGCTTTCCTGTGGGCCTGATCCAACAGTTAATTATGCTCTGTGGCTCTAAGGCTTTCCTAAACAAATAACTTATTGGTGGGCGAGGCTGTATAAAGATAAATGAGATAGGGTCCTTATAGCATTTAGTCATTGGATAAAACTAATACTCCAGAAAAGGGGTGTGAGCAAGGGGAAAATTTTCCTTTAGGTATTTTAAGGCCTTTTTTATTTTAGCCTAAATGAAAAGACAATGAGCAAAGTCCTGATACTGCTTGAGCTCCCACTGCTTGAACTCCCACTATTATTTGCATCGGCACCTGATGCTTAATATAATTTTTGCTGAATTTTAGCTTTCTGGAGCCAGATTTCTGACCTAAGCTCAGCAACTGGTTTCTGTTTGAGCAGAGAAATTTCCAGAGTCAACCATCTGATCCCATGCTTCCTCTTACTTCTGTAGTTTATAGAAACTCACTTGAAAACTGGAAATATTTGGATTTTGGAGCAAACTTAGCCCCTAAGCTGCATGCAGCGTTCTAAGAGTAGGAAGAGGTAAACACCAGGGCAAAGTCAAGGGATGTAGCTAATTTGCTTTGCAAAAGCAACTTATTTTTTTCCCCTTGGGGAAAAAAAGTTTACAAATTAATGTACATTTCAGTATAAATTTAATTGCTCAAGTTAACTGAAGATGGGACTGTCTCAGTAACCTGCTTTGGACACTCCATGATGTTGTTTATGACATTAAATTTTTCCTCATTCTTTTGCCTAACAAATTGTAGAGAAAAATCTCAGCATTGTCACCAACACTCTCAAAACATTTCACTAGCATGGTGAGCACCACAAAAGTTTGTTCATTTAACTAATTTCCAGTAGACCAAATTCCAAATTAAAAAGGTCACTCACACTAGGACATTCAAGTTAACTTGGTTTTTTTAGAAATATTAAGCAAAATAATCACTTCTATCTTTTATTCTGTAAAAAAAAAAAGTTATAATCTGGCCTTAATTGGTAATTAAGATAATTTATTACAGTTATCCCGTGGTGCTTTAGCACTGACATGTTAGTTGCTGGGTAAAAAGAACAGGGAGGATGAAGTTACCCAGAGTTACATCTGAAAGAAAAAGTAGATTCGAATTTACTGATTGTTTGATTTTGGTTTTATTTAACACTTGTTTCAGGGCTTGACTTAGCCTTTTTCTCTCTGGCATTATTTAACTTTTCACTTTTATGAACAATTAAAGGCAAATGAATATAAGCCCTTCCAAAACCAAGAATCTACTGAAGCCAAAGGGAACATCATCATTTTGCAAAAGACAAAAAAAAAATATTTACCTTTAGGCTACTTAAACACTCAATTTACCAAATTACCCCTGTTTAGTGTAATGGAATAAATGGCATGCATAGAGGATTGCTGTTGGCAGGGTATCATTAGAGCTCAAAAGGTAATGGGCCCTGAATAATGCCCCGAGGAGCCCTGGATGCTGCAAGCTGAAGCTGAATGACCATCTATCAGAAGTTAGAGGGGAGAACAGACACACAGGAAAAGAAATCCAAAAGCTGAGCTTAACATTTTGTTGTTTTGCAGTGGAGATCTTATCCATGACTCTCAGATTAGCATGAAAAACATATTTAAATGGAATCCTTTCCTTCAGCTGTAAATGCTTGGAGGTGACATGGTAGTACTAGGCTGTCTTTGTGGTCAATGGGAAGAAATAAACATTTCCACAACTGAGTGGAATTGAGCCCACATAGACACCTAAAATAGGTCAGATGAACACCCACCATCACTAGCAAGTTCCTATTTTGTCATCAAGCTGCAAGTTAAGTGAATAAATCCTAGTCAGCATGATTATGGAGTGGGAGGGACTGAAAAAAAGATTTTAGACAATGTAAGTCTTAGGAAATCAATATTGTGTGGATCTTGGACTTACGTTCAGAGACTGAGACTATGAGTAATTCCTGAATTGTCTGTGTGGGAAGGATGATGGGACTGCCAAAAGAAAGCTCTTCACTCTTGCCTGCAGGACATCCCTGACAGCACTCATCTTCTACAGCATAGAATTCTAGGATCACAGAACAATAGGCCATCCTGAGTTGGAAGGAACCCATCAGGATCATCAAGCCCAACTCCTGGCCCTGCACAGGGCACCACAATAATCCCACCCTAAGAATATTGTTCAAACACTTCTTGAAGTTTGGCAGGCTTGGTACTGCGACCACTTCCCTGGGGAGCCTGTTCAGTGCCCAGCCACCCTCTGGGTGAAGAACCTTTTCCTAATGTCCAACCTAAACCTCCCCTGACACAGCTTCATTTGGAGTTTTACAGTCCTGTTGTCACTGAGCTCAAGCTCACAGGGTGGACATCTCCCTATAGAGTGTGTCAATGACTTTGTCACAGGGTGGATATCTCTCTAAAAGTGTCAATGACTTTGTCCCATCCACCTACACAGCTGAAAGTCTCCACTGAAATGTCTCAGTTGTTATGGGACTTAACTCTCCTCCTCACAAATACAATTGCCTGCTTCCAAAATCTAAGCAAAAACAACCACCAAAAATCATTTTCCCATCTTTGCAAGTAGACTATGTCTTGTCAACTTTCATATCCTTTAATGACTCTTCCTTTCCTTTTACACATTGTGAGTCTGTTTTTTGTTTGGGGTTTGATTGTTTATTTTTGTTCTTTCATTTGAAAACAAAGGGTTGATCACTGATTTAATTTTGGCAGTAACTGTTAATTGATTTGGCATTAGCAACAGACCAGCAATAAGGAGGAGAAATAGTGATTCCATTTCATTGAAGATTTCACTGTATTTTAAGCAAAAATGTATAAAATTACTATTCATCTGCTGCAAAATTTAACTTTAGACATTTGTAAAAAAAGAAAAAAGTCATAAACAAGTTTGATTCACATCATTGCCATTGAAGTAAACCATCCTTTTCTACTGAACAAACAAGAAGTTAGGACATTCACTTTGGATGTGAAAAATCATTTCAGTTCCTCTTTTTTGCACAGAGGGGATTAATCCTTTATCTTTCAGTTGGTAAGGGAGTGTCTCCATGATCAGTGTGGAACATATCCTGAGGTGGAATGCTTTCTGTCATTCCTGGTGGTGCCATTTCTCTCTGCATAAATAATGAAACATGCATTGAGCATAGACTGAAATGCAGCTGTCCCACCTCCCAAGTAATCCTCCAAACACCAGGACACAGAGTCCTGGATATTTCAATATTTTTAAACAAAATGTAGTCACTTTAGAGGGCTTATAAAATGAGGAGAGCAACTTTCTACATGGGCAGATATTGATTGGGCAAGTGGAAATTGTTTTAAAATAAAAGGGCAGAGATTTAGATGCAATATTAAGAGGAAAATCTTTACCTAGAGGGTGGTGAGATCCTGGCAGAGGTTGCCCAGGGAACTGTGGCTGCTCCATCCCTGGAAGTGTCCAAGGCCAGGTGGGACAGGTCTTGGAGGAACATGGTCTAGTGGAAGGTGTCTCTGCCCGTGGCAGGGTGGTGTTGGAACTGGATGAATTTTAAGGTTCCTGCCATCTGAAACCATTCTATGGTTCTGTGACTCAATAAGAGAGTGTAAGGAGTGGCTACCCCAGAATATTACAGGATATTGAGATGAGTGGAGGCTCATATACACACAGGCATGGTTATCAAGTGAATTGAGTCCTAACTGTTGCTGTATCTCATAAAAGACACTGCAAAGCCTTGTTTTCAATTGGGTATTTTTTTCAGCCGCCACTCTTCTTGACAGTTTTGCAGTAGACAGTATTATTCCAATTTTTAAAAGTATTTGAGTATTTAAGAATCTAAGTTGAAGTAATTATCTCTTAAGCCAAAATTATTATATTCCAAATACATTTCTTATTCCAGATATCACCATTGTCTTCTTAATATTTACATATTAAGATTTTTTTTACATATTTATATTTTTTCTGTACCAAAAGATTGAAAAATCTATTTCTCTTGTGAATCCATTTTACTGCTTTTGTCCTCTCCCAGAATTAAACTTTAGACTTTAAACTCTTCTCTACATTTAGGGTGAATGAGGAATTTTCTTTCATTAACCTTTGTTTGTGCTCTTGAAAATTGTCCTAATTTTGATCTAAAAATATTCCTCATCAGAGAGGTCTGGCACAAAACCTTGGATATCAAACAAAGTCTTGGACTTCTGTTTCCCAGGATCATATTATGGCTCTGAGTCTTTTATTTCCTCTCTTAACATTGCTATAAGGCAATGCATGCTATGTCAGAGCATCCTCTGTGATCTGTGATATGTTTCTTCCTAATGAGAGGAGGTTCTGTGGCATTTGGGGCCATGGATTTGTGGGGTTTTGTTTCAAATCTTTATTCTTACAATCATCTAAGGGACACAGTGGCTGAGTTTTAAGATAACCCTGCTAAACTCCTCATCAAGGGGCCATACCAAACGAGGAGCAAACACCAAGACAAATGACAAAAAGCTTGGCTGCATCTCTGTGTCCATCCTCAGCTGATGGAAAGGAAGATGGGCCAGGAGTGTTGAAGGGAGGCCAGAAATGGGGCAGCGTCAGAGCTCATTAATGTCACAACAACTCCAAAAGCCATTTGTTATTTAGACAAGCCCTGGGGCAATCCTAATTGACAGTGTGGAGCTCAAAGCCACCTTTACTCCCTGTCCAGTGGTGTTCAGCATCATTATAAAATTTATCTCTCTTGATCTAACCCTGTGAGGAAGGGACTGGCTACCCCATTTGAGAAACAGGTATAGAAATAGCAAACCACTTGACTTATGACATCCAGGACATTTATATCCAAGCCAGCAAGAGAACCCACATCACCTATTTCTTAGGCTGGCACATATATATCCAAAACCATATTCCCCATATGTCAGACATTTTTTAGAAATATTAAGCAAATTAGTATTACATGGATTAGCAACAGATTGGAAGAATGATTAAAAAAATAATCAAAAAGCAATCCTAGAGTCTTCATATTCACATTGGGCCTACTTTAAAAAATGCTTTGATGATCATCTCTGAACATAAAAAAATTCAGCTTGCATCCTAAACATAGACATGCAAAATCTAACATCCTTTCTCTCTTTCTTCCTTAACATTACTAGGTTCTTTTTCTTAAACAAAAATAACTGATTTCATATTCCAACTAAGTTATCTTCTTTCTAGAGAGGTCCCTGTTTCAGATGGAGGGAGGAACAAAAATGATAAAATTAAAAATACAGTCAGGAAGGGGCAAAGTCTCTTTACTACCTTGCAAAACAGTCACACCTAGCTGATGCATAGGATATGTACCATTGCTTCCCCTTTAAATGGCATCTAAACTCTGCCAAAGACAAAATTTTAAATTAAAAACAATAATTGCTGCGTGTTGTATTTCAGAGTCTGTTTTTTAAACACAAAGTGCTTACCTTGGAGAGATTTTTTATTTAAAAGGAAAAGCCAAATTTCATCAACCCAGTATCAGTATCTCACAATATGTTTATTGAATGCTGATCCAAAAACAACAGCTAAGTGGGAGGAAGTCTGCAGCTTTGTGTATTAAAAGTGATAGAAAACAAAATCCTAACCTAAAAACATTTGATTCTGTACTCAGTAAGTCATGAAAAATCAAAACAAAGCCACTTCTGTAATTTAAGATGATGCAAAGCCAAATCAGTTTAAGTGTTTTGATGGATTTTAAAAGCTGAGTGATGAGGACTGTCAATGTTAGAAATAAAAAAATGTGAAGAAAAAGACTACTTTAGATCTGAAAGCTTATCTTGGGCTTTCTTAAGGTTAAAAGTGGAAAGCTACTTCATGCTTGTGGTCAAAAAGGAATGACAAAAGTTAGATGGTCCACAAAACTTAGAGAGTTTTATTCATAAATTATGCACTTGGAATGGAAGTCAGTGTTAGCCCCTGAAGTTCTAGCATGAGAGCATGTTGGGGGATTTTGGATAAGGGATGAGGTAAAAGAGAAGAGAGAGGGAAATTAGAGGAAGGAAGGAAGTGGCAGAAGTGGCGGAAGTGGCGGAAGTGGCGGAAGTGGCGGAAGTGGCGGAAGGAAGGAAGGAAGGAAGGAAGGAAGGAAGGAAGGAAGGAAGGAAGGAAGGAAGGAAGGAAGGAAGGAAGGATTCCAACCATGGTGGGAAGAGATAAGGGGGAATACTTGACTGTGGAGCAATAAGTAGACTTTTCCCAAGGGAAGAAAAGGGCATTTTGGGTTTCTGATCTCCCTTTATGTCATGCTGAAAGTCTTGCTTTATGTCAGTTCAGTTACAGAGAGAAGTTATCTCTCCTGGGTTTTAGCTCATATCATGATTATAGATTCACTGCAGGTAAGCAATAACCAAGTCCTTAAACCAACACAGCGGACGTTGAACCTCCCCCTGAAGGATTACCTCTCAGGTAATTAAGTAAACTTTGTTTTTTAATGACATTTTCTTTGGTTTGGTCCCTTGACCTACCTTTACTCAGTGATGGAAGAAGTTATTGTCTACAGATAATCAGGTATAACACATACTGAATATTCTTCTCCGGATATTAACTTGAAAATGGCTCTTTGGGTTATTCTTGCTCATTGCATCAAGGAAAAAAAAAATGGACAACTGGCACAGCAGGTTATGTTGTGCAAGATGCTGAACTTTGAATTTCAGCCTTGAGGAGATTAAAACTTGATCACCACCTGCTTTAACTCATATTGCCATTCCTTGGAGACTGGAAATCAAGGGAGCATTTTGATCTGTGTATATCACCCACTTCTGAAATAGCTGGAGTTGTGGGCTGTGTTGACAACCACAGCTCTCCCGATGAACCTCTATCTTGAACACCTACAGATGGAACAAACGCCCCTTCAGAGACCCAGGGAAGAAAAAATCCCACTCTGCATTGACAGACAGGTGGTTGTATGGGGATACAAACCTTGGTTTAAAGAGCAGGCCGTGCATCAGTGCTGTGGGTTCACTTTTGGGAGGGTTGGGTAGCCGAAATGCCCCATCTACCCTCTGGCACAGAAGCCACCCTGTGTTCAAGAGGTGTTTGTGGTTCCATTTTCTGCTGTTCAGTGCAGCTCTTTGTGAGCTTGCTAACATTTAGTAAGAGATAACAGATTAAGCCAAGTGCAGGGATAATGAAATATAAATTAGTAGGTTTGCCAGCCTTTATCCACAGCACTGTCAGAGTGTATTATCTGGTATATCTAGTTCAGAGCAGTCAGTTAAATTTCCCCTTATCAGAAACTGAGTGTGAAGTGTGGTAATGTTGCTAAGTGCAGAACAAAAATCTCTCTTTTTTTGCATCCCATGACTGCTCCAGGCAACATTCTTGGAAATCTCTGAGTAGGAAGGAAAAGAAGACCCTGAGATATATACACTGTGACAAGCCAGGAGGCTAAGCTCCACCGGTAAACCGTCCTGTGAGCGGCAGTCGCCTGTGGCTGTGACATTACCACACTTTGCTCAGCTTCAGAAAGGGAAATTTAACTGACGACTGCTATGAACTGAAGCCACAGCCTAAACCAGATAATACACCCTGACAATACTGTCAGGCAAAAAAGGCTGTGTTCCCATTGATTTCATCGCATTGGAGACATATTACCCAGGGCTGTGTATGTTTGAGGGTATATGTGAACACTGTGGGAATATCAAAGGGAAAGACACACTGATTTGGGCAGAAACAGGCCTCACAGAGATAAATCCCCAAAGTGCACTGACTGAAATATATATTATTTGGAGAATGGGGCATGGAAAAGATATTGATTGTAATTATAACTTAATCCTCAATCTACATCTGATGTACCCTGCTGGGTTTGTTTAAAGGAGTAGAAGGCAGGGAGAAAATCACATTTTCTGCATCTCTGGGTTGTTTCTGAAGGTCTGGAAGTCCAGTTTGTCAGCATTTTTTGATGGATGCGAACATCAATGGCAGACAAAACTAAAAGTTCGGAGCTTGGGCTCAGCTCAGAGGGGATCCCTGCTTCTCTAAGCTCCAGAGCCTTGGACTACAGATGCTCAATAAACATGTTTTGTGAACAAATTATAAAAGTGGCACATATAGAGCCACAATAAGTATTCTAAAATAATTTAAGAAGTGTTTTAAAAGAAAAAGGGCACTCATACTTTAGAGCAGCCCAGAATGAGAGGCCAGCCTCTAAGTATTTGGCTTTCAAGGAAATGTTTCTGAAGTTGGAAAGAAAAGCTTGTGCTCAACTCCCTGTTTAACGCTAATATTGGTTAGCTTTCATGTAGTTCTTGTCTCCTCACAAACTGTAGACCTCAGTGCCTGTAGAAAATGCTACTTAAATTTTATATTATTTTCACGATGTCCACATTTTGTTTTGCTTAAGAAATATGAGAATTTGTTTCATAACCCCTTTGCTCTCTACTTCTTGCTCATTGATACTCCAAATCCTTGGAGCATAAATGAGGAAGGAAAGATGAAAAATAAGTGGTTCCAACTTTAAAATAAGCCGTTCTCTCATAATAGTATCAAGGCTTCCAGCTGATCAGAATTTACTATTCATGGAATCTTGATCTACAGGTCTGTTGGACTTTTGGTGTCAATTTTCCCTCAAGAACTTGATGAAGAACTTCTGGGTGTTAGAATTCAAAGCTTTCTCTGTTTGCAGTGATGAGTACTTCCAGAGCCTCTTCTTCTGCTACAAAATGTACTGCAAAATTGGAATGAGTTTACCAGGAGCATCTGAGTTGCTCCAAGGGCTATCAGAAGAAGGTGAACAAGTCTCACAGGTTTTAATTTATACGTGCAATGTCAGGTATAAATTTAGAAAAGGGAAGGGAGGAGAAAAAATATTAATAAAACAAATCATTATTAATTGCACCTTTTATAATGGAAGTGTAAAGCAGGAAAAAATGGGTCTTTTCTCCATGTAAAATACATGTTTGGAACATTTGCAATTAACTCACTTCTCATTTCTCTGCTATGTTCTTAAGGTTCACATTCTGTCTTTTTTTCATTCTTAAGAATTCAACAGCTTCAACCCCAGAATTCTGCAAAAGCCATAAATTAGGATCCGAGATGTTCTGATGTTTTATTTGAAATGTTTCATGCTGGTTTGCAGCTTCCAAATTAACATGAAACAGCACCAGAGGAAACAGAGGGATTCTCCTGCATTGTACAAAGAGCTATGTGAACTTTTGAAATACTGAGATCTCATTACTGACAACATTTTGACCTCGGAATTTTCATGTGCTGACCTGGAGGCTGCCTTTGGAAGTAGAAATGCATATTCCCCATTCAGCATGACTGCATGGGTTTATCAAGCCAGATGATTTTTTTCAAATGCAAAGCAAGAGTACATGGCTTTCAAAAATGAGGAAAAGTAATTAAAAACGGTAGATATGAAAGCAGGAAGAATAAATGATCAGCTAGGAAAAAGGCAGACAGAATGCAGTCCTTTCTGGGGTACTTTTGGTAAGCTTTTATGTTTTGTTGCTAAGCCTGTTGAATCCCATCCAGAGATCTGGGATTAAAAGCTCTGCAGAGGCTTAAAGTACCAAACAGAAAGCAGGGAAAGAGCAAGAGCTACTCGTCTTCTGAAGCTCCCTCTTGTTACTCCTGTGACCCAGTTTTATTGGGAATGCTACTCAGCAGCAAAAAGAAAAAAAAAACATATCTGAGATAACATAATGGAACAAATACTAAGGAAACATTTTCTGTTCAGTTGGAAAAGAAACCAAGCAAAATATTCTGATCCCACAGAAGCCAAAAGCAGTCAGTGCTAATGTCAACAGACCCAGAAGTTCAATACAAAACCTTCTCAAAATTTGGAGTAATTATTTTAAAAGTCACTCAAAGTCAAAACTTGGGGAATAGCACTGCATTCTCACTTTATGGGTTGCAAGAACAAGGATCTAAGGGGTGTCCCTGCCCATGACAGGGGTTTGGATAATTTATCTATAAGGTCTTTTCAAACCAAACCATCCTGTGATTCTGTGAATAAGTAGCTTATGATGTTTCTCAGGGCTCAATAGATTTATATTTCTTTCAAAAGAAAGTCTGGAGACAAATCTTTATTGAGCCCCACCACATAAGAGAAGGTAGGTTGCACCAGCTGAAAATCGGGCCAATTGGTCACATTTTTTCCAATCTCTCTTGATTCAATTCTAATGTCCTGGAATGAATTCAGGAATTCTGCAGGGGTTGGACAAGTATAGGAACCCTCAGGGAATGGGAAAAGGAAAGAAACTTTGCAGGGAAAGAATGGAGTCACTGCCGTCAGGACAACAGGTCACTTTAGGCTTGGGATTCAGTGCAGATTTTTAGCTGCTTTGCACTATGTATAAGTCTTGTGAGCTCAACACTTATCACTGATCCCCCTGTTCCTTTGTGGGATTGTTGTATTCTATTGCAACAAAATAATGCTGCAAGCAATTTCTTCTCTCAGTGTCATTTTCATTCCAGATTGCTCCGTGCTGGAAATTAGCTGGATGGTGTTGTTTAAACTGTTTTTAAAACACAGAGTGTAAAAACCTCACCTCCAGACTCCACAAGACTTCCCTAACCGACTATGACTGAATGGAAAATTCTGCCGCTCTGATTAAACTTATATGTAGAGGTGAATAAAATATAAAAGAGGTCTTGAGCATCATCTTTTATTTAGTGTCTTGTCCAATAAGTATGATCATACTTTTAAGGATCACAGTATATTTTTAGACACCTTGTAAAGCACTCAAGCTTTTGCTTAGAGTACTAAGAGTGTATGGTTTAATAAGCCAGTTGACAGAACATTAGTGACATCAAAGCCATGGAAAAAACCCTGTTTGCTTGCTCTTCCTTTCATCTGACTTTAGAATACAGTGCAATCGACAGGATTAGGAGAGAAAAGCACACATACACATGCAAACCAAGTGCATTTCGTGAATACTGTGTGATGAACTGTTTGAAAATAATGATTATTTTCAGGAAACTGAGATATTCTTCTCCTTCTAAATGCACATCAGATTTTATGCAAGCCCACTGTCTCAATCTGCTCGTATGTTGCAATTTATCAAGGGATTTCTCGGGGATACCAGATTGATGCCATCTGGGTATTGTGTAGACAGGAAAAGTACACGATGCTTCGCCTCCTTTCTGCTGTTAACCCCCAGTTTGTCAGGTTTGCTCTTGAAGACAGAGAATATTCAAGTTTCTATGTCTAATGTCAGGCTAGAGCCCCAGGAGAGGTGGTAGGTGGTTATATCCATCAGGTCACATCTGACATAAACACCACACATGGGACGCATCTCGCCCAACTAAAAATGTCCACAGAGCTGGTTTCCTGCAGTACTCAGCAAAGCCAACACAGAGCAAGGGAAATTTAAGCAAATAATTAATCTGACCTTCTGAGATATTTATTTCAGATGAGCTGCTCTGTGATTCCTGAAAATGCTTTTCCTCCCCCCTTCATTTTTTCCTTTCTCCTTTCTTTCTGTAGAGAGTTAGAGCATGTGATTACAGATATCTGCATTGTACATAATGAAAGATACATTATACAAATTTGGTTGCATTTCTACATGATACTTGAACTTTTCTTAGTTCTGATTATCCCCAGAACCATCTCATGTCAGAGGACATAATACAGTTTTGCTTAGACTTTTTGCTCATCAGAGAAGATTCCATAATATAAAGGGAAGCTAATTAAAAAAAAATCATAACCAGCAAGGCTCAAACCACACCTGAGTGCAGAAATATTGAAATTATGGGCACTTTGCAAAATATCACCTCCAACTGTCTGTCTAAAATAATGCATTAAAGAGGAAAATTGACTCTCAGAACATCAGTGGGAATATGAATTTAGCAAAAAGATCACCTCTTGGCTGATTTCATTAGGCACTTCAGTGATAATCGAGTTATACAAAACCTCTCAGAAGTTCAATTTTGTACGTTCACCCATTGGTTCTGCAAAGAATGGGGAGAAAAATCTTGGCTTTTAGATCATGTACTGTTATTTGATAAGAAGGTACAAGGCAAGAATGACACAATACATCCCTCTAGACACTAAATTACAGACTCCTCTGGTTCCATATAGCAACACTTTAGTGCTACTCCTCTCGACAGCAGTACTGTGTGCATTATTTGGCTTCACCTTGGACTGGAAAAAAATTATTTTAAAAAGTTGTTATTTGATTTATTTATAAAATACCAGCTGGTCATTTTCATATGTCCAGAGAAGCTGTGGCTGCCCCATCTCTGGAAGTGTTCAAGGCCTGGTTGAATGGGGCTTGGAGCACCTGGGTTAGTGAATAGCATCTCTGCCTGTGGCAGGGGGTGGAACTAGGCAATTTTTAAAACACCTTCCAACCCAAAACCATTTCATGATTCTGTGATAGTTCGGCCTTCATCTGCGGGTCTTGAAGCTTGCTGTCAATGGGAGAGCAATGTCTTTGAACAAGAAAGCCTTTGCAGTTTACACATTGTGTATCATTTCTGGTTTTCCAATACTTTGCACAAAGTGGTAGAACAGTAGGATTTCCTAATTCACTGGGAAGCCAAGTGCTCATATCTATGTTACTTTCCATATAAAACACTTAGAATACACTCAGCTGTGAATGTAAAGCCAAAGCTGAACAGTGAATTCTCCTTAAGGCCTGATTTTCCAGGCAGTATTTTGCCTATGGAGATGTTTCAGCATTAATTTTGATCATATTCTCTTTCACACCCTCTATCTAAGGTACTAAAAAGGGAATTCACAGGAATTCGTAAGGTGCCATAAGCAATGTTCTCAGAAGTGTAAAAGAAATGAATACGATAATAGCTTTCAAACTAAGTTCTCCTCAATGTGTTTGGTTCACTGGGTGTTAAAGAACATTTAGTAACAGTTTAAACGAGTCAAATGAGGATGCAATCAGAATTCATCAGGTAAGGCTCTACCCAAACTGAACATTATACCCTCTTTGTGCGTGCTCTAAAGGTGTCTCTCCCTTCTTGACCTGTTTAGATGAAAGCTGACTGGCTCTTTTAAAGCACAGTTTTCAGGGACATTAATCAGATCACCGGAAAAGTTGATTTTTTTAAAATCTTTTTAAGCCTAGTGTTAAATATCTCAGCCCACTCTGCACAATGGGAGCTGTTAGACTTCTGCTGGAAATTTCCTTCTCAGCAAGGGCTTCACATCGGGCACATCCACCTCTGGAAGTAAAGCCTATTCTGTCAGGTGTTGAGAGGTTTTCGCCACTCAGAGGTGGATTACATGTTTCATGTGATCTCAGTTCTAGGTCTAGGAGGTCAAGATCTGTAGGAAATGTCATGAGCTGGTTGAAAAGTTTTCACTTTTTTCATCACTCATCCTGAAGATATATGGATTAGATTTAGGTTAGATGTTAGGAATAAATTCTTCTCTGTGAGGGTGAGGAGGCCCTGGCACAGATTCCCAGAGAAGCTGTGGCTGCCTCATCCCTGGAAGTGTCCAAGGCCAGGTTGGATGGGGCTTGGAGCAACCTGAGATAGTGGAAGCCCATGGCAGAGAGGTTGGAATTAGATGACCTTCCAGGTCCCATTCAACCCAAACCATTCTGTGATTCTGTGATTCTCTGGTATCAGCCCCATATGGAAAATTCTCATAGACTTTCACTGGGGAAAAAGAAAAGGAAATTTTCTCAGAAATTCTTAAGTGCTTCAAATTGAACAATGAATTTTTTCCCTCTGTAGGATTGAATATGTTCTTCCACAGGAAATTTGTTCTATATGCCGATCTATATGTTTTCAGTATGATTCTTATTAAATTCCTTAGAATGTTTCCAAGTGTGAATATTTTTTTGTTATACTTCTACTTAATACCTTAAGATAGAAACAGCAGGTATTTGGACTGTCTTACAAAAGAATCTGAAGAACTTTTTAATTTAAGTCTAGAGATATTCTTGTATATAACATATTTTTGACAAGTAACTCCCGAAACAGGACAGATTTGCTGATCAGTCTAATTTATTTGAATATTTTGCAGAAACACATTTTAAAAACATATTTATTTGAATATGGTGCCCACACACAGGGTGTGAAATGAGACAAAAGGATGGCAAAACATGGGATGCATAACTGGAATTTTAAGCAGCATGGATGGATGATGGTGCAAGTACTATTGTTTCTCTTTTTTCCCATCACATGGAGACATCATCACTTCAAGTCATGTGCTGATGGTTTCACCTGGCACATGTGTTCAGTCGGGGATGGAGAGAGATCTGGAGTCATGTGAGGTGTCCAGTTCACAGCTATTGATACAGAAATACATTATCCCCCCTAATATCTGCTCGAGCTGCCCTGAACAAGGATCTGCAGCCCAAGTTCGATAACACAGGAGGTCATTGAGCTTTTGAGGTCCTGTGTCCCTGCTGTCCATGATACTGAACAAACTAAGGTGGAACGTGAGTTGGGACATTCAGATTCCTCTTATTCAAGGAATACATTCCAGGAATGAGACTTAATACATAAAGAGTCATGGGATTTTTTGGTTAGGAAAAGATCTCTAATATCATCAAGTCCAATCATTAAACCCAGCACTGCCAAGGCCATCACTAAACCATGCCCCCATGTGCCACATCTACATGGCTTTTAAATCCCTGCAGAGATGATGACTACACCACTGGTCTGGGCAGCCTGCTCCAAGGCTTGACCACCTTTTCTATGAAGAAAATTTTTCTAATGTCCAATCTACACCTTCCCTGGAGCCACTCGAGGCCATTACTTCTGGTCCTATTGCTTGTTTCTTGGTAGAAGAGCCCACCCCCAGCTGGCTCCACTCTCCTGTCAGGGAGTTGTAGAGAGTGAGAAGGTCCCCCCTGAGCCTCCTTTTCTCCAGGCTGAGCCCCTTTCCCAGCTCCTTCAGCTGCTTCTCTTCAGACCTGTGCTCCAGAGCCTTCCCCAGCTCTGTTCTCTTCTCTGGACACACTCCAGCCCCTCAATGTCAATGAAAATATGAAAATATCTCAACCTGGTGGGATGAATAGAAGCTCATTATCACTCCAACAGAACTGACAAGCAATAAATAAAACTGTCATATGAAATTTGTTTTGATTATTTAAGGTAAGCAATAAAACTGAAGTTCAAGAAGGTTCTTGACATGGGTAGGTGGCATTAATTCCTGACACAGGAAGCCTTAGAAGAAATAATTTGAAATATTCATGTAATATATTAGCTACTAAGTCAGTTGTGAAGGGAACACGCCTGCACATTGCAGGATAAAAAATGATGCAAATCTGCAATGCGTAAAAGCCATAAAACACATGGGATGAGCCAGTCAAAATTTTAGGAAGAAATGTAATGCCATAACTTAGGAATACATTATCAGAGTGCACCATCCCAATCATCAGGCAGTGCTTTGCTGTTTTGGACAACCACAGAATACCACAATGTGTCAGAGCATTAATTGATCAAATTTCACCTTAAAATCTCAGAGTCAATGGGCCTCTGGACTATAATTCTTGAGATGTGTCTTTTGAAGATAAAGTGAAGAGCTGGAAAGCTCTCTCTGGTTCTAAGTTCTGGCACAGAATGGCCACATTCACATCATGAAACTCTCTTGCTTCCCCTGGTAGGTTGGCCATGGACAAACTGCCTATTGATAAATGCCCATGAACCATATTAGCTCTGTGAGCAGAAAGTTCATGGGACAGTGTTCACCAAAGAAGTGCATTCTTCCAACAATATTGATAATTCCCTCTCCTGACACAGCTAATTTTGGTTTGTTGTAGCCCTGATTTCCTGGGTGATCCTCTTTTACTCAACAGCATAGTGATTAAACCCTTCATTCACATCAGTCTTCCCCTCAGGAAGGACAAAGGTTTTTCTGACTGACAAGTTATTATGAACAAATGAGCAATATCAGCTCCTTTAGCTCTCCATTCATGTTCCCAAACAGACACCACCATGGGGACTTCTGGGAGGATGAAGGATGAAACCCAAATCCAAACCAGGAACCATGTCAGTGTAACTGCTTCAACTTCCACCTCTGTAGCCTTTTAGATTTCACCAGTGTTTTCCACAAACTTACAGGTACTTATTAAATAAAAGGAAAAAGGAACTTAGATCTTAACCTTGATAGCTTTAGCTGCTGACCCTAATATTTTGGCTGTGAAATTCCCTATGATATATTGTGGATTTCAGTGCAAGATTTAGAAGGAAACATGATAGTAAAATATGAGCAAAACAATTAATATTTTGCTCTTCAGTGTTTCACAGTCAGCTAACTAAGCAACCATCAGAACCACCACTATATTTTTACTGTTCATTTAGGAAGGACAAACCAAATAAGCCTTAAAGACTTACCTGGAGTTTTAGCCAGACAGGCAACACATGTAACCATACAGCAAATATCTGCACATTTTCTGGGTTTGAAAACAACACAAACACCTTTGAACGTGTAAGTTAGTTTAGGGATACAGATGGATAAATACAAAGACACAACTTGGTAATCTTACAGGTCTTCAGGCTTTCTGCATTCCCTTTGCAACCTATTAGTGATCTGTCTACTAATATTAAATAAGCTCCTTTAAAGAATTTTCCCTAGATTGGTTTGAATCAGGAACTCAGAGATTTGAAATAGGCAGTCTTTCCAGTTAAAATAAAATTGTGGTTCTGCTGAAAAGTCAGCTCAAGAAAACTGTACATGTGTTCCTAAACCAGGACAAAATAGTCTTAATATGGAGGAGGAAAACAAGAAAACAGGCATAACTTGCTACTCAACTCTTGTGCAAATACTATAAATTTTGAGCAGGAATTTAATCATTCAGACCTCTTAATGACCACAGGAGTTTTCCTCTCAGAGGAAAAAAGCAGGACTTTGCTGTGTTCTGCTGTGGACAATAATGTTGAACTCAAATTACAATGAACCATGTGTTTTGGTCAATTACAACTGTGGTAGTTTGAAATATATCATTGTGCATTAAAATGTCTATTTTAATAATAATTTTAAAATGCAGGTGAAAAGTCATCACTACTCTTCACCTGGTGCTCTTACTTTTCAAAGAAAAGAATTCTGCTTTCATTGTTTATTCTTGGCTACTAAAACACAAAACATAAAGTACTTTTTGGTACTTTCTGGTAAGCCAGGGAAAATACTAAAATATTCCTAATTTATTTAAATAAATATATAGGTTTTCATACATATATTTAGCCTTTTCACTGTCTTGGAAAAGGAGAAATAAAGTCTTATTTACTACATAGTGACTGACATTTTACTCCCAATTTGTACCAAATCTGTTTCCATGGGTATTAATGTGGGATTCCAAGGAAAAAACACAACACTGACAGTACAGGGTTGCACTCATTAAGTAAATATTCCCCTCTCTTTCTCCAGCTTCCAGCTGTTTAAATCAACAAAGAAAACTGCATTTGGAACAATGCCAGGTGACTGATGGATAAACTGCAAAATTAAAATGAAAATTATTTCCTATAAGCTGAAAGGAGAGGTAATTAAACAAAAAGCTTTGAGAACCACAGAAAATAAAAATATTTACCTATGAAAAGTTAGGAATAAATTCTACATAATTTTAAAGTCTAAAATTTATTAAAACCCTGACCAAGCAAATATTTACAGCCTTGTTCAGCTTTACTTATTTAAATGGTAAAGACAAAGGTGTGTGTGTGTGTGCTCTTATTTTTTTCTTGCAAAGTCATTAGTATTAGGAATACATCAGATAATCTGTCAAGCTGTACTTAATAAGGTGTGATTTAAAGCATTTTACTTTAAAAATGTTATTACAATTCCCTGTTCTGCTCTTGCCTGTCTTACCTGTAAGAAGACTGACTTGAGAGCTCAAATACATGAGGGGATTAATTTGATTCTGAATACTATCTTTAATTTATTGAAATTATATCATTGTATAATGACTAAAATATTTTTAATTTATCTTAGCATCACCTGAAATAGGAGTTCAATCAGTTTTTGTAAATAATGCATTTAAAGTGAAATTATCATTCTCAGTTTTTAAATTACCACAGCAAAAACAGATGTTTGTTCCAAGAATTTCTAATTTCTTTCTTAGAATGGGATCCTAGAGTAGAAGCATTGGAAAAACTGCTTTGTCAGGCTTGGGTTTTTTTGTGGGTTTTTAGTGTTCAGTTCACTTTCAGGACTGTACTGGATTTTGAGAGGCCGGGATAGCTTTTGTACAAATCTTTTATGTACAAATCTTTTTCTCTGATGCTGCACCAGACACCCAGGCAGGAGTAGGAGCAAGGAGTGCTCAGAAACTCCAATCTCACTTCAGCAGCCCCTGGGACCCAGCAGGATGCACTGTGGGATCCCTGATGGGTAGAGATGGCCTCTGCTCCCTTTCCAGAACAAAGCTGTCCCTTCTCCACCCTTCCTCCTCCTTCTTTCTCTCCGTCTTTCTGCACTGCCCCTTCTTTGTCCCTTTTAGAGAATCTCTTTTCCAGCTGCCTGTGTGACCATGTTCTGTGACTGAGTGATCTCAAACAGAAAATAACCAAGTCCACACCCTCCTGTGTGTACCTTGCAGACAGATCCCATAAATCAGTCTGGTTGTTTTATTTGTATAAGGACTATTGATTTTCTCTTTCTCTCCATGAACCAGAAGGTGGCATCTGATTACTGGCTTGTAAATTTGCATCTCTTCTATCTTCACTGCCACGGTCAACTTCAGTGAATCCTTTTCTTTACATATTCATCAATGTGAACACACAAAATTTATGCCCACCTGTCTACATTCTTCAGTCAAACGCACACACACAAATAAATATAATTGTTAACCAATTTCTGTTATTATTAACCTGGCACTGAACTCTTTTGCTTTAAGTCTGAAATTACAGTGCATTTATTGATAGGTCCAGCAACACAATCCAGGAGCTTGATTCTACTCCTATTCTCCAAACTGGAAAACGAAAGCAGAAGAGATCAAAAGGTCTCCTTCAGAGGCAGAGAGAAATGTTGTGACAAAGCATGGAATAGTTAAATTTTCTTGCTTTCAATCTTGGTCCTCCAGCTACAAACCCAGTCAAACCAGGTATTCTATTTTATCAAACCATGACATTTGCCGGTTCCTCAAGTGTCTGTGTATTCAGACCTCAGTGAATAATTAGTGTTTGGCCCTAAGTTCTGATGAAGATGAACAAACATTCTGTATCCCCAGAACAGCTGATCCACACCGAGATTAATTGCTCCTGTTGACCTGTAAATGCTTGGATCTTTTTAACCAAGCACGTGATGCTTTTAAACCCAGAGGTTCTTGATTCAGTCCCCTTTGCACTAAGAATAGTTCTTAAACATCTCTCCAATATTAGAGGGGATTTTTATATGAGAAAATGTAAAAATAATTGGCTTTTCTCATGAGAAACAGCTGGGCAGAGGTGCAAATAGAGCTTTCAGTGAAGTCTGTGGGTTCACAGTGTAATGGCTATCAAAACCTACACTTTGAAAATGTTTGGAGGAGCTGTATCCTGTTAATTGCTAAATGTGAGGATTCAGATGTTTGGAACTATCTGGCCTCAATCATCAGAGTTTTTTTGCTGTTGAATGGTGTTTTACCTGACAGAAAGTGTTGCATAATTTTTATAGAGCATGGACAGGATCTGCTTTGCACAGCTTTAGAGAACAAACTGTGCTCTGGACAGCTGGAAACACTAATGCATGACACACACTCCATTTGTCCTAAATCCTATAAACAGAGAGCTTGAACCATGAAAGATCATTTAGAAAAATGCATGGGAAGGGATTTCTGAGCTTCATGGCAAAGCCAAAAGACCAAGCTCCATCTCCAGGGAAAGAGCAGGAATTACTGGTGCAGGTTGTGAATGTGAGTATTGCAAGGTGACAGGAACATGGGGAAGCAGCAGTCAGGACTGGAAGATGGGAACTGACAGGAGTGAGCTGTGCAAAATCAAAAAGAATATAGTTAAAGGTGATGGGATGCTGATTTATTTAATGCAACAGTAAAGAAACAAGAAGGAATATCCTGGGTGAAAGGGAAGCTGTCTGGGTCAAAGTCACACAGAGGAAGAAGGATGAAAGAATTATCAGTGCAGTTATTCTTGAAGTCCCTTACAGATTGTCAAGAGAAGCCATGTGAATAGAGAGAGATTTCTGTGACAATCTCATGAACATAGTTCTTTAAATAAACATATATTTGCATATACTTACAAAATAAATAACATATTTTACATTGCAGTGTGGTTATAAATCATACAATCTATACATTTACAAGATTAAATTGTTATTAAAAAAACTAATCATTTAGGTGTTCCAGCTCTCAGATAAAAGCTAAAGAACAAAAAAGAAATTGCCAATATGATTCACTCACTGCTTTTAGAGCTGGCAGATTTCTCTGACAAATTCAACAAGCAAACCTGTGGAAAATCAAGTTTGGGTTAGGTTTTGCCAAATAACAAGGATGCTGCAGAAAGCATCCCACCATTGGGAAGGTTATGTACACCCAAGCAAGGATTCACTGAACCTGGATGGTGGCTGAGGTAAACAATCTGTTCCACTTCTTTGTGCTCAACTCACATGCACAATTTACTCTACTTTTTTCTGACTGCATTTGAATCTTTTTGCACTGTTTTAATTTCTTTTCTAGTTCTCACTTGGTTTGATTTTACAATTCTGCTTTCATTTTCTATGAGGCATCCTTTTCCATTGTGCAACATCTTCTAAATCAATTTATATTTATGATTCTGTCTCTGATTATGATGAATACTCAGGGAGAGATAAATGAAATATGCCATGAAACACAAACTCTATCTGATTATCTAAGCAAAGAAGCTTTGAATAAAAGGGTTCCATTTGAAATTTAGAAAAATAGAAGGATTTTAGTCATTAAAACACTGCCGAATAGCCTTCAAATAGGAGAATTTTTGAGCATAAATTAGTATCAGCTCCCAGGATGGAGTTCACTGTGCTCATCAAAATTATTTTCTGATATCAATGTTTACAGCAAGAGCAATGATTAATAATTATCAGTGTATTACAGCAATAATAAATGTAGTTATTCAGAAAGACTTTTCTGACTTTTCTGTCCTGAACTTTACATAAAAAGTAGAAAGAATAAAAAGAATCTTGTGTCACTCTAAACGTCAACAGAACAAACTCTGCAGATGGAACCATGCCAGACTCCACAGCCAATGGGGAGCCAAATGGCCAGTTTGGGTCTGATTTCATTTCTCTCTTAGAAATATGATTTTAGAAGAAAGTAACTACTTAGAAAAGGAAGCTCTACAACTAGTTTACTCATAGGAGTCCTGTTTGGTTTTAGTATTCAAAGATATCGCACCAAAAGCTTCAGAAATGGGTCTGCTCATGGATTACACCACTTTGAAGGCAAAAAAAGAAATCACGTGCATGTGTGTGTGCATATGTACATGTGCAGCTTCCACAAATTACTCCAAAGGGGAAATTACATATGAGCATGTAACTATTTCATTACATTCCTTCCACCTTCTGCTGCCACAGTCTTCACAGAGCTTTTATTTAGAAAAGGCAGTAATTTTGTTCTAACATGCAGAACACCTGGCTCCCCAGAATATCATTATGGGGAAGGAATGCTTTTATTGTTTTATGATGGTTGCTATCAAAAAACAATAAGAAGAGTAAATGTGTTAACTGATATCTAATTGTCTTTCTATGGCTGGTTTGGCAGAATAAAACACCAGAACCTTCTGGAAGCAATTAAATATATTAATAAAATGGATTTGCTGTGCGCATATATCGCTGATCACAGCACAGAGCACATGAGCACACAGCATATCTGAAAATTACATTATTAAGCTGCATACAGTGCTTTTTTATATTACCTGGACTTTACTTTTTGCTGTGACCTGAGAAACTAAGCCAGAGAGAAAACAGAGTATCTGGTTCAATCACATAAACAAATAAAGAATTACATCAATAGACTATTTTCTCAGTGGTTTGCAAACCTTGGGACAAACTTACCTGTGACATAAGTTTAGTCAGGTAAATCACAGTGAGGAATCTGTGGTCTGTGTTTTCATCTTTGGCCATGTAATTCACTGGTTTGCACTGTCTGGCAGATGGAGCTTATACGCACAAACAAGAAATAAATAGCAATTATAACATTTTTTCTTTAAGTACAAACACATTTCATATTATCTGTGGAGATTAACAGGTTTCCTGAATTTTTTGAAACATTAAAGTGGAAGAGACATGGAAACCCTTGCTCAACCAGTCCTTTGCCATCTATTTCTGATGGAGGAGCTTCTGCCAAGGGATTTTCTCGGAACAGGTAAATTCTGAGTGTGTGTTTGGATGCGCACATGATTGCACAAGTTGAAGAAAGAGGGCAAGATTTCTATCCAGAAAAATAAAATTCAGCCTAATTGTGGAAGTTAAGCCTACTCCTTTAAAGCATTTCCATACTGTGAGCCTTTTACAGCTGCAAATAGATTAAAGGGGTGTTTAAAGGTATAGCATTAAATGAGTACAAATAACTGTTTTACGTAAGTTGCCTGGGGTACATCAGTAGCCTTCTAAATGATCAAAAGGTATAGCTGGAGGCAAGGTCCAAAACCACCTGCTTATATAAAAGCCTTTTATATGAGGTAGCTGATATCATACATTTACATTGATCTTCCTTTAAACACAGTAATGAAATCAGCATCAAAATTATGTTAAAGTACTGTTATAACTACCTGAAGAGATGGGAGCAGGAGAAGTGCAGTTCCATCTTTGCCTTGTCCCATTTGCCACTGCGCTGGGATCATGGATTCCACCTGCACCTGGCTGTGGATCAGCAGGGCTGAGATGTCTTAAGCTTTTTTAAGAGATTTTGAGATTGATTTTGAGCTCTGAGAAGCATTCTTCACCTTAAACACATGAGCAATTCCAACCACTTCCACGAGGACTTCATCCTTTGCTGCAGGCTTGAGCATGGATGATTGGCTGAATAAGACCCAGACCAGATACAGACACTGATGTTACAGACACTTTGCTGGACTACAGGGTTTTCCAGCAACACTGAGTGAAAAAAGTTTATTTGGGAAAACCTGGAAGTGTGGCACTTCCAGAAATTTCATACTTAATCATGTAAATTACTCCACAATTCTGCCTATCTTAACAGCTCAAGTAGCTACATTTTTCTAAGCAAAATTAAATCACACCAACATCTGCAGCATCATTATTCTCTATGCATTAATGATGTTATTTTTTCAAGCTTTGCCTTTTGAATCAGTTCAGCATATCTTGGTATTTGTAATGCGCCCACTCCTAAACCCAGCAGGTCTTTTAAACAATAGTACTTATGCAATCAGTATATCAAATACTTCTAGGCAAGTTAAATATCATGATAGAGCAATAACTGTCCATCAGTCTGTGTATCAGAGGCTGGACAGGGCTCTGAACAACCTGCAAGGTGTCCCTGTCCATGGCAGGGGGTTGGAACAAGATGATCTTTAAGATCCCTTCCAACCCAGACCATTCTGTGATTCTGTTTGTCCCCATTCCTGCTGAAATGACCAGGTACCAACAAACAACACAAATTAAAAGCACTTTGAGGCTGTGACTAGAGGCAGAAATAAATAAATATGAATTTGGAATAATTTCTTTTCATTTACTCCTATGGGAGGATGGTGGATTAATGCGGAACTAGAGCCCAAATTAGGAGAGATAAATTTCGTTTTGTGTGACCATCACTGAGAAAACCAGGAATACTTTTCTGTTTCTTGTTTATCAAGAGGAGTTCTAAACTGGCAACTGAAGAAAGTGCTCATGATATGACCTCTCTGAGTAGTACTTTAATAAAACTGCAGCCTTGCCTCATAGTTTGCAGGATGTGGAGCCAATCTGTGCCTGCAAAGCAAATAACCAGATATTTTTTCATATAATCTTGCTGATATGTTTATTAACTATTAAAAGTAGAAGACAAAAACCTGAATTCAGACCTTGACCAGATTAATTTTGCTTGCTAAAATATGGCAATATAACTGATGTTTTATTTCTTCCTTAGAAAATAAAATATTTAGTTCACTTTTAACAGGAAAAAAAAAAAGAAGAAAAAAATGAACCCAAGGAAAAGTCCTAAAAAGAAACCTGCAAACCTTAAAGGACATTGATCAGCTCCTTCTCCCCCATGAACACATGCACAAGAGAAAGCTTTTAAAGTGCCCTTATTGTCAGGATACTGACCTTGTTTAAGAAAGAAAATGACATCTTTGTGTTCTGCATTTATTCCCTAACTGGGTAAGTTCCATCCAAAAACAGGGGAAAAGAAAGAAAAAAGACCAAAAACAAAAGCACTTTTTTCGAGATGTATGATACTTAGACTATATTGCTTATAAAAAGATGGAGGACCCCACAATTATGTGCATTACTTTTACAGAGAAAAGTGTTTACAAAGTCTAGGGAAAAGGAAAAAAAAAAAAACTTCAGCCAACCTCAGGGTTTAAAAGCCTTTTTCAAGGTACCTTTTTTCTCTCCAAGGTGCTGAGCTGGAGTCGATAAAAGACCTCTCTTTGAGAATAAAATGCAAAAAGTCAAAACAGTTTTCCATTTTAGAGGAAGCCTTTCAGTGTGTTTGCCACCATTTTAATGAGTTCTTCCCCTCTCTGGGTAGTCGATATAGGAATGTTAACCATATTTTAAGAAAGATAAAAACCAAAAAAAAAGAAAAGTGTTATTTGGGATTTGGGCTGGTGCTCTGGTGCTTAAAGACTGAAAAGCTCTTGATAAAGTTCGGCTAAAAGGCACTGAAATAATACCTGTGAGGCAATGGCACACTTGACAAATATATAAGTATCTAAAGGAAGGGTGTTGGAGGATGGACCAGGCTCTGCTCCAGGGCCCAGCAATGGCACCAGAGGAACGGGCAGGGACTGATCCCAGCAAGTTCCACCTGGACAGGAGGCAGAACTTCTTTCCTATGCAGTGACTGAGCACTGAACAGAGACCAGAGAGGCTGTGGAGTCCCCCTCTCTGGAGATATTTCAGAACTGTCTGGACACAATCCTGTGCCCTGTGCTCTGGGATGGCCCTGCTGGAACAGGGAGGAGGGACAAGATATGAGTCCCTTGGTCCCTTCCAACCTGCCCCATCTTCTGAGTCTGATTCTGTGATGTGGAGCTACTTGGACAGTGAGAAACCAAAAGAAGATGGAGAGGTCCTGTAGACAGAAATATCACTTGCATCTCAAATATGGCCTGAATTTTTTCTTCAAATTCCATAGTTCAGGGAAGCTGAGCTGTTGCAGTGTGTAACTCAACCTGCAGGGAAAAGGGCCCAAACAGGTAATTTTGGTAATGAAATTATAAGGGGAAACCACCCAGGTCTGCTTTGACAGGTTCACGCCTGTTTTGAAGCTCAGCTCTTTTGTTGGGACTTCATTTTAGGTCACTTCCAGCTGAACTATTCAACTCCATTGCAATCAATGTGGCATACATGGCATGGCATATGAAAGAAAAACAGGAGAATGAAAAAAAAAAAAGCTAGTGAGATATTTCACGCTCTCATATAATTAATTGAATTTAATAAAGGTACACAAACATATATCTATCCCCGGTGGTCCTTTCCTAGACACTAGTAAGCAGATTCCTTCTAAGCATCTTGTAGTTTTTAGGAAATGTCTGCAAGGGATGCAGCTGTTTCTAATTCACCATCAGATTTCTATAAAAATGACTAAGATGAAAATAGAGTGCAATTCATTAAAACTCAAGGATAAATTAAAGGAGGCTGAATTAAAAGCTTCCCTATAACAAAACACAAAGAACCAGGGAACATAGTGTTTCTTTGAAGTATATGTGGTAGTGGACAGACCACCACTGCATAGGACAATGAATTTCCAACACCTTAAGTTATTCATTACCAAAGAGTACATGAACTGGAATAACAACTGTTGGAGATGAAGAATGTTGAGCCAGCAAATGTCATCTATCATCTTTCTGCCAACAAATGCTGAATTCACCACCTCCCTTTGTGATACAGGATGTAGGAGACCAAAGCCAATACCTGTTGTCAACACCTGGAACTAAAAAGACCTCCTGCCAGGATTGATTGGCATGACTCGCCTTTAACAAAAGCTGCCTCAAAAAATCTACAGGACAGAGACAGACAGGCAGAGTTCAGAAGGAACTTAAATAGCACCACATGCTCCCCACGATGGCTTTATCTGAACCCTGCTCAAAGCTACCTCTCCTTACTTTTTAATTCACAACTTACTGATGTCTTCAGAAGTGGAAAAAGAAAGGAGGAGAAGAAAGGAAATCGTTTTCCCTCTGCTTTCTGCAAGGATAACACATGGTCTGTTTGGCTTTGGTTGTGGGTAATGGCAGCTGTACTGCCATTTCAGATTGATGATTTTGTCCTATTGTCTGGACAAATATTGACAGACATTTCACACAAACATGTGTGTGAAATGGGTTGGATTGAAGACTGCAGTGTCTAGAAAAAAAAAATGTTTTATTTAGGGGTCCGACAGTCTTGCAGAGGCCATGTCCATGCCTACGATTTTTCCACAAAATCTCTTCTTGAAGATGTTTCTGGCAAAAAAAGCCACACCAGGAGCCCCTGCCTTTCAACAGGAGAGTGGCTGCCAGTTCCCTTGTCCTGTTTTTTGTTGTCTGCAAGACAGCAAGGCAATGAGGGAACTTGCAGCCTGGCACCTCCTGCCTCCCACTGAGGTGTGCCTCTGAGTGCCACAGCTCCCACTCCTGACCCTGCTGCTTGCCATTAGAAATCTGCTCACCACAGGCCTCTGGTGCTCATTCCACAGCCTGCTGAACCCTGAAATGTCATTAAATCCATGTATGGCAGCAAGTGCATCAAGGACAGCATATTTAATTTCCTGCTGGCTGCAGCCTGGCATTATCTGTGTTTGTGAAAATTGCTGCCATATAGTAGCAGTAGCTATTTTTAAATTCCTAGACTTGGTGCAAATAATGAAGTAAAAGGACAATGTGTCTGTATGGGGATTGCTGAAACTGAGGAGAATGGGAGCTACTGAAGAAATAAAGAGGTTTTGATAAACATTCTCTTAAGGTCAAGTTGTTTGGGAACCAATGTGGAAGGACACCTTTGCAGATGACCATCAGGCTGCCTACAGCTGCCAAAAAACCATAATGAGAAGATTCTTGAGTCTTTATCCAATGGTGACAATAAAGGTGGGGCTCCCAGTAAACCAGTCCAGGATGCAACAAATAGACATTGGCCTTGGACTTCCTTATGATGGTGTTCAAATTTGTACAACTACCAGCCATCTTAGTGTCCAATTCCTGTCTTTTCTTGAGTGAAAAGGGAAATGAGAGAAGCTGAGAAGGAAATAGAATTGCTAGAGAGGGACGAGGAGATCTCTTTTTGCAGAAGAGATCTAAAAGATCTCTTTGGTGTCATCCTGTGTTTCATTTCTTAGGATTAGGAGAGTTATAAATGGGTCTGTAACATGCTGGGCCTGGATTCATGAATTTAGAATGAGTCATGGGGTGGCATCTCATAAAATGTAATAAACAAAAACTGGGCAGAAATTTGGCTGGGGAAACCCTACTAATAGATATTTTTTTAAAAAACAATTTCAGAGAATGCATATCTTAGTTTCCTTAATTTACTGATTCAATGCTTCTTTCAATGTTTATCCTAACAAGATCATATAACAGACTTCTACAGAAGCTTTCCCAGAGCTCAATGACACTGAGCTCTTCTCTCTGAAAGAAGAAAGCCTGCACTACTTTTCTTCTGCTAAATACTCTGTATAGGAAGATGATCACCATATAAATGTGATGGTTTAGCTGAATCCCAGGTAGCTGGGAAAAAAAATTAAAACTCAAAAAAATAAAAAGTTACGCAACTTGTGGAAAGACTTTGCTAATGAGCAGTGACATTCTACATTGAAATGCAAATGTCTACTAAGCCTTGTGACATCTATTACCAGTTGTCTTTTGTTATCTGGAACATGCCATAGAATGTTATGTGTCATTTAGGTACCTTTCAGGCCTTACCTCAGTGGTGCAACCTAAGGAAAAGTGCCACAGGTATTTATATTTCCCATCTTCATTGGGTAATCAGATGTTTCTGTGGAAATGCCTTGGCTTTGCTGAACTGGCTATGCCCCAGCTTAGAGTCATGTCCAAAAAAGACTCAGGTTCAAGGAGAAAATATTAATTCTACTCAGTCACTTTAGGGATTTACATTGTTGAGCTTCCTCAGAATCAAGCCTGAGATTGCAATCAATTCAAATAATTTTAAAAAATACAGAGTCAAAATAAATAGACATAAGAGCCCATTGATTAGATCACTCATGTGGAAGGCAGATGAACTGGTTTGCAGACTTTTCTCAAGCTATGGGGTGCTTATGACAGCACTTTCCACACAATATTCTCATTACTGAAATGTTGCATAGACAGATCTCTAAATGTTTGCTTCAGCACCACTGCTCAAGACTGGCAAGATTCATGGAACCTAAATGAGAGAATGTGCAGTTCAGGCATTGGGCTAGAGGTAGGAAGATTCTGTACCTTCCCTTTGCCATGTTTATTGTTTGTAGAAAATAACTATCCAAAGAAAAATAAACATTAGTTTTTGATTTTTTCCATCTGGCTCAGAACCCTATATAGTAATGTAGACATTTAATTCTGCCTCGTCCTGCCTGATTGTTTAGCTGATCACTTTAACACCCAAATCCCTGTGTCAAACACCTCAGTTCATGAGTGAAAAACTAGGAATGAATTTCCTTCCCTGCAGCCTTTTCATCCAAAATCTGTTTGGCTTGCAAAGTTTTTGGGATGTGATATTTTCCTGCTAGGTACTTTTAGAGCCAAATACATGCTGTAAGTGAACTGCCATAGTCTGAGGGAAATAATAATATAACCAAAACATGTTATTGATAGCCATACAAGCCATTATTTATTGGCAAGAGTAATTTCAGCCTTTTTCTCATGATCTGCATGGGGTTTTTCCTTTTCAAAATAATTTGAATTTCCAAGCAAATAAATTCAGTGTTTCTGTGCAGAGAATTTTTTTAACAAATCCTAAGATTATATTGGCAAGCATACAGTATCTAGCAACCATTTTTATTATTATTCTTTTTTTACTTACATCCACACTGAGGAATACACTGAACACCAGTGGATATGTTTTATGGATCTCCACACAAAAAATAAAGAAAATAAGAAGAAGGAAAAAAGGCATAAGATAGAGCCCCAGTGAAAGAAATGAAAACATTTTCCTTTCAAAGCTTTCCTTTGCTTGCTAGGAAAATATTTATGAAATGCAGTTTAATGCATTTGCTGAAAATTAACACAGAGATGCATTTGCAGCTAATTAACCTATTCTCAAAGAAAGCAATTGGGAAATGCTTGATTAATGTTTAAGGCATAAGATACACACAAAAAATGTAGGCAAAACTTCATCATGGCACCCAGGAGATCACTGTGTGACACAGTCTAGAGTCTGTGTGTAACTCACTCTCCACAGGAACTAATTTTGAAGCGCCAGAATGCTGTGAATTGTCTGTAAAACACTGTAGAAGAAGCTCAGTGTAGAACAGAAGGCATGCTTTCCCTAGGAAGAATGCTGATAAAATTTTAATGAAGTAACATGTTGTCATGGGGATTTGTTGCTATTCATTAATTCATTGTGCTTTTCCCCTATAGTTTTGCTGAAGTTGAGTGACAAATTGTCAAGTAGCAGTCTTAGAGGTTTAAAGTTTCTCATTGATAATCCAACTTTACCATAAATAGTTTTAAAGTATCCACTGTTTATGGAATAAGCCTTCTGAGGTGCTGGAGTTAGACTCATCCATGGGGGGAGAGTGGGCTGTGTTCACTTTATTCCCTCAACCACCTCACTATCAGTAACTAAAAAATCCACCTCCCAGGCACAGGTCCTACCACGTCTGAATATTTCCAGACATGTTCATATTATCAGCATGCCCATCTTTAAACAAATAAAACAATAACCCTGAAAAATGTCTCTTTCCCATGGAGAGAGGGGTGAAGAATCTGGCCAGTGCCTGAGAAGGGCAATGAAGCTGGGGAAGGCTCTGGAGCACAGGTCTGATGAGGAGCAGGTGAGGGAGCTGGAAATGGGCTCAGCCTGGAGAAAAGGAGGCTCAGGGGGGCCCTTGTGGCTCTGCACAACTCCCTGACAAGAGGGGACAGCCAGGGGGCTCAGGTTCTGCTCCCAGGGAACAGGGACAGGACAAGAGGAAATGGCCTCAAGTTGTGCCAGGGAAGGTTTAGATTAGATATTAGGAAAAATTTCTTCAGGGGCAGTGTTGTCAAGCTTTAGAACTGGTGGAGCCACCACCTCTAGAGGCATTTACAAGCTTTGTAGATGTGGCACCTGGGGACATGGTTTAGTGGTGGTCTTGGTGATGGTGCTGCAGGAGGTGTTGGATCGATGATCTTAGAGGGCTTTTCCATGATTCTGTGATATTTCTGCTCCCAAAGCAAAAAAAAAAAAAAAAATTATCCTCTTGTCTGAGCACTTGGGTGTGAGATCTGTGGGGGTCCTGTTGGTTTTTGGTTTTTTTTTGTTTTTTTCTCACAGGGGCTTCATCAATGCAACCCCCATCAGGATGTGAAGCATCTATGGAATTTACCTTTACAAGAAGGCAAGTTCATAAACCCCCCATCAAAAGGTTTTCTTGACTGACATTTCAATAACAGCAGGGATCATAGTCAAACCCTAAAATGGTAAGGTGCATGGAAAATAAAGAAGTTTAGTGGGCTTCCGAGATGTTGACTCATTTATGGTTTTGGGTTTTGAGAGCTGAGTGCTGTTTCCTTATTCAATGCATGCTTCCACATCAGACCATGTCTTCTGTCTTAGTCTTTGCAAATATTAACACCCAGCACAGACTTTTGATTTTTTTTATTCAAGATAACATTTTTGTACCTGAAAAGTTACCCTAAGGTACCTGAATGCTACAGAGAATGACAATCAGCTTCAGCTGGTGTCAGTTGGACCAATTGTGTCTCATTTAAGCTATTCCAAAGTTTCAGGTGTTTGGTTTTGTTTTTTTTGGGTTTTTTGTTTTGTTTTGTTTTTCTATACAGGGCAAATACTTTCAAAGTTTTCAGGAAGAGGATGGTCTAAATTTTTTACAACGAGGTGATATTCACATAGCAACACATTGCTAAAGTGTAATATTTTCCAGGACTGGCTTCCAGCTGTTTTCCAGATTTGCTGACAATTCTGCAATGGAAATAGTTAGAGTGTAATATTAGACGTGATCATGACAAGTCCTGGCCTCCAGATTTTAATTTCCCACTAATATAGCTGAAAATGAAGGTGTTGATTTTAAACAGACATTTTGAGACATCTCTGTTTACCCAGACTTCCCTAATTATCAGCACTGAATGTGGATAATTAGTCAGTAAGGGATATGTAGGAGACAAAATTATTTCATGAACAGCATGATCTCTGTTTAATTGTTCTAATCGATACACACATGGTTTTGAAACTACATCAACTGGAAGAATTTTTCCTTCAGAAGATTCCCAAAAAATTTCCCCTTTTCAATTCTGTAGCAGTGTCAAGAATAAATCTTTCTATCCACCACAAACCGGAGATCTAAATTGTTCAGTCTACCAGAAACAGTCTTAAAACAACCTCTTAAATTATTAAATTTCATATCAGCTATTTTTTATCAGAGTTCACCCCTATACTGTGTTGGCTGGAGAGGGTCCTTTCACAAGGACAGTGATGGAGCAAGGGGGAATGGCTTTAAACTGACAGAGGACAGTCTAGAGGTTTGATAGGATAAAGAAATTCTTCCCTGTGAGGGTGGAGAGGCCCAGGCACAGGTTGTTCAGAGAAGTTGTGGCTGCCTCATCCCTGGAAGTGTTCAGGGGCACGTTGGAAGCCAAGGAAATTCATGCATCTCATACCCTGTGTTTTCCCCGAGAGCTTTCAAGTGGTAGAAAATTTGAACCAGTTCCTGCTGAGGCTCTACCATGTCTAAACTCAGACCTAAAGGTGTAGCAGGCCATCACTGCTACCCATTCTATCATCCAGTCCTGCTGTTTGTGCCCATGGCTTTCTTGGAAACAGGATGACTCCAGAGGTTTAGCTTGTCTCTGTTGCTTCATATTTTCTGTTATATTTTCTCACTTCAATATGGTTTGAATAAATGTGTGATTGAGAAGTGATAAGAAAAAATAGACTAAAAAAATGAAGAAATTGAGATTATAGATCTAATGATGAGGAGTTGCAGAGCCAAATTTTGGACTCTGAGTTGGTTGAATCAGTGTAATCACAGATCAGTGTAACTTTATACCGAGTGAGAATCCAGGGCAGAGCCTGCTTTGTTAGTGTTAAGTGGGGAGTTAAGCCAAATTATCCTGTTACACACTGGATCAGAATCAAGCCTCTTGTGATCCTCCACCTAGATTTTCATTGCTGTCTAACCTTCTGCATCTAAATCTCTTTTTAAACACACTTGTCTTTCATTCCAGTAGGACCTTAGCATAATTTGCACTTTAATGCTACCTTTTGCTAAATGATCTTAATGTCCTTTACAGGAATTAATTGATTAAGGCTCTGCCTGCTCTTAAAAGTGCATGCTTTCATCCTCAGTTTATCCAGGGGGATATTGAAACATATCCAAGTCAAGTAACAAGCTCAAGGTCACAGGAGGGGAGTGAACAAAACTGGGAATCGAACCTCCACGCCTGGATCTGCCAAGCTGCAATCCCTGCACTCAGTGCTGCCCATCACCCTGTCTGTGCAGGCAGGTCTGGATCCAGCAAGTTTTAGTGAAACCTTGCAGTGAGATGTAATTAATTTGTTACGAATGCCTATAAATAAAATAAATGCTGAAATGATCCACACTTCTCTGTTGTCAAAATCATCCCCATCTCTCGCAATCCCTACTCACTGGCTGCTGACATTATTTCTTGGTTATTGGATGACAGTTCAGTGCCTTGAGTGTTCCTCTCGCTGTAGGGTTAGTAGGATAATTGACAAACCACAGGGACCAGATCCCTGGATTAGGATGACCGGACTGTCAAAACAGCCATGACAAACTCTCACATCAACTTCTACTGCGAGTCAAGTCTATGAGGAAAAAATGCACCTTGGCAGAGCCAGAAGGGAAGTCTTTAGTTTAAATCTTTTCCCACTGCACAAAAAGCTACAGCAAGGGGGGAGGAGAGAGCATGGATCTTTGTGTTTAATTCATAGAAAACTCTGTTCCAGCAAGTCACAATTAATTAGAGTACTTGAGTAAACATTTTGGGGTCCTATTGTGTTTGCTTAATGTGTTTACTGGAATGCATGACAGATGTCACTTCTGTTTCTTATTAGAGACTGACAAATGACTGTAGAGTCTGTGTGTGTGTAGCCCTCAAGAACACCCACACACAAACAAATCAATTTATTTGGCAAGGTGAATATTAGCATCTAAAAGTCGTGGGTACTATTTAAATTAGTTACTGTCTACATAGGAACTTTAGAAATTTAAAGCATTATAGAAATACTGTTACTAGTATTACTGAATAATATCTTCAGGGCTTTTTCTTTTTTGAATTTAAATTTTAAAAAAGAACACTTGAAACAATAGTCAAATCGTTTGCTTTACTTCATGTCACTTTTAACATGTCTCTTAGACTTTCAGAAATTCAGTCACACATCTTTGAAATGACAGCTAGAATGGCATCTGTTTATAAAGAAAGAGAAGTGTTCTCTGTATGAAAATCTATATTGCAAAATGTTGAAAGAAAATTAAAATGCAAATACAGAAGAAGGTTATTTACTTCATTCTGCAACTAACACATGGGATCGGGACACCTAGGATTAGAAATATCCAATTGTTTCTAAAATGTAAAACTTGAAAATTATTCTTCATGCTTCGCTTGGGCTTTGGAGTACGATCAAATGGGTTCAGAATAGCTAATCAGTTTTTGGGGAGTTTATTTTATTGAGAGTCACGTTTAAGAAAGAAAAATGAAATTAGAAAAAAAGATTCCACAAACAGTGTTTTACTTAATGTCACAGAATGCAAAAGAAGCGCTAAGAGTCATAGTATTGAGGATGAAAATCTAGAGATAGGAGGGAATCAACGTAGGAGGAAATGACATTTTCTGCAAGAAAACTGAAATTACAATTTTGGCTTGCATTTTTCAGAATTTTGTGGGATTTAAAATTTTTTCCTCTGTGAGGCATCAAGTTTTCTGGTAGGGAGAGAGATTTACATGCTGAAGCTGACTGTTGTCATTCAGATGTGAAATGCCCTCAGATTTGTGTAGACACATAGTTTGAATTAAAGATTCTTCTTTATTATGTTGTTGTGGTTTTTTTGACTGCAGAATCAATTCCACTCATGGGAGTCTTTAAAGTAGGTTCCTGGTCTATCCTTTGATTAAAGAAGGCACATAGACATGTACACCAACAGCCTTATTCATGTGGTTCCAGAAAAATCTTCAGAGAAGAAACAGAAGTGGAATTTTGTTTATTTTTTTTTCCCCCATAGTGCATAAAGTAGACATTAAATACACCTAGGCATTTTAAAAATATGTTAATATATGGCCAAATGACTCTTTAGCTGCTGGTAGGACTTAGGAGTGAAAACCAACATGAGGCTCCCCAGTTAGCCAACCCATCATCTAGAATTGCTTTTACCAGCCCTGATCTGAATGAAATTTCATTTGCTCCAGGGAAAGTTTGCTGAAGTTCTGTGTTGGAGGAGTCAAATCTCCATTGCTGAGAGAGCCAAATAAAAAGTTTATTTTTGGCCTTAGGCCAGTCCTGCTTGTTACCTGTGAAACTCAGTGTCAGTGGGAGGTTAGAACAAAACCTTTCTTTGACCAGCCTGCTGATTCCTTCACTCACATTGCTCTTCTCCATGGGGTCAGGTAAATTTGGCAGTAGGGGAGAAGAGTCAGCAGTGTGTTCTTGTGGTTTCATGTTGTGCCAGCTGGGTCTTTGTTACAGGAGGCACAGAGAAGCTTTCAAAGTATGCCTTGATCATAGAATCACAAAATCACAGAATGGTTTGGGTTGAAGGGATCTTAAACCTCATCCTGTTCCAGCCCCCTGCCATGGGTGGAGACACCTTCCACTAGACCAGGTTGCTCCAAGTCCCTTCCGACCTGGTCTTGAAAACTTCCAGGGATGGGGAGTCCACAAGCTCTCTTAGTTTAGTTTTGTTTAGATTATTTAGCAATTTTTAGCTCAGGTGTCTTAATTTCTGTGTGACAGACACTTTCTCGACCAAGTTAACACCATTGTCACCCTCCAAATCACAGTGTTACCATATTAAAAATTATAAGTTAAAACTTTTTTTTAATCATTATTTTTTTAAAGTCATTCCAAGTGAAAAATCTGAAAGTTTCCTTTTGGAGATGATGACTTAGAAACATATAATTGTTTTTGCAAACACTATTTTCTTTTTCTTTCTGCTCAAATTAAATCTGTGAAACTTAATTAAATCCATAAGACCTTTTGGTAGTACTGACTGCACTTCTCACAACTCCAGTGTAATATGAGATTCTAAAAAAAGTGTTTACAACAGGAAACTTAAAATATCCGCAAGAATGTTCCAAACTTATAATTTAAGCTTTGTAGCCTACTTCTATACTCTGATTCAACATTTCTGATATAAGTAAATGTATGTGATTGGGAAAATGATAGTGGTGCCAAATTTGTGTGGGATACAAGCACGTTTGCCACATAAAGCAATGACATTATTCAATGTGGTAGAAACTGCATCACTACAGTTTGAGTAAGTTTTCTGTAAAATGCTACAAGTCTTCTCCCAAAGAAAATATTGTGCTAGAAGCAATTTTCCAACTTTTTTTTTTTTTCCAGCAGGCTTCTTCACTGCCGAGTTCCTAATATAACTCAAATTACAGTTTTCCATGTCGGGCTTCATGCAGGGATATCACATATTTCTGATCCTGCTTGTTTTTTATGCAATTTGCATCACATTTAGAGACTTACCTGGTAGCTGGCCAGGAAGACCAAGCTGGTGGTCTTGCTGACTTCCCAATTTCAGGGAATGATCAACCAGCAGTGCCACACACCCCAGCATTGGCTCAGCTGCCAATTGTTACACTGGTTCAACAAAGACCTTCAGATGCCTACAGTAGAAAGGAGATGACTTCCCCCAAATTTTGGTAAGATAAAATTACCAAGATTTCTGAAAGCAGAAGAAAAGGCAGTGCAGTTGGTGAGTAATAAATGGGATGATCTAAGGAACAAGGTCTGAAAATGAACGTTTAATATGCTAAAAGCAAAAACACAGCAGAAGAGACTGAATTTCTCAGCCATTTTCATTTAAGAAACCCACTCAGACCTTAAGAACCAGGGTTGAGTGCTTACATGGTATAAATCAGGACAGTGTTATTCCATCTTGTGAGGAAGGAAGGAAGGAAGGAAGGAAGGAAGGAAGGAAGGAAGGAAGGAAGGAAGGAAGGAAGAAGAAACATTAAGTGTGAAAATTATTTTCCACTTATAAAAGTATTCCTGTGTTTTTCAGAATTTATCCTTAAGTTTGGATCCCCTTTTTCATAGCATGACTTGGATTTTTAATCAAGAGCAGGCATTGAGAAGTGAATCAGGAGCACTTGCCCCAACTTCTGTTTCCTTCCTTGTCCTATCTGAACTGAAAACATAGACCTGAAATAGAGATGGATGCAGCTGAAAGTGGCTCAAGGTGCAATTTGTAACCCATAAGTGACCTGTCTGATTTCAGTGGCTGATTCAAAGGGGGATATAAACTTGCAATTATGTACAGTTAAAGGAACTTTTAGCCCAGATAAAGAAAAATCCAATTTTTATTTGGTAATGGTTTGGGATAAATTGGGAGGTCAGCATTGTTTCTTTGTCTGGTTCTTTTAGTGAGGCAAAATTCATAAACTTGAACTGTTAAAATCAGAGATCACCTTTGTTTTCATCTTTCATTTCTGTCTTAGAATTGGGATCAGAATTATGTAGATAAAAAGCAATAACTGCACACAGAGATTATATGTACTTATGAAACCAACAGTAGATGTGTCTGATAAAGTAATTAGGAAAAAAAAAATCAGTTCAAGGTTGAAGCCTGAACACAGTGGAAGGTTCTGACCATAGTTCCAGCAATAACAGGAACATGTTGAGATCTGTCAAGAGGCCAAACTGGGATGAATGAAGAGGTCCCCCACACGACATCCCACAAGGTCTTGCCTTCAGCCTGGGTACTGCAGGCAGCATTTTGCCAGCCTTGCAGGGGCTCTCAGGGACCTTGTCTAGCAGATATCAGTAGAAATTTTCCATTTGGAGTCAATTACTTTGTAGCAGAAGTCGTTATGCTGGATTCACAAACTTCCAGCCCAACAGGGAGTCAGAGCTTAGATTCCTCAGGGTACAGGTCAGATGAATTTGCCACCTACCTGAGGTTTAAAATCATGTGACTTCAAAGTCAGATGGAGACATCTGTCTGAACCTGCTTCTGCTATTTGATTGCATTTATTAATAACAACAATGCTTTCCTGGATAATTTCTGACTCTTGCATTCAGTACACGGCTGACACAGATCACACTTTGTGCAGCACTGAGAGGAGAGTTGTAAATGTGTGGCTTTTTTCCATGCTTACATTTATGCTGTCTCAGCCACACTCATTCTGGTGTTTACCACGTTTTACTGTGCTTGGTAATGTCACTGAGAAAGTGGTTACCTTTGTCATAGGCTCACAGATAAACAGAATGGTTTGGGTTGAAGGGACTTTAAAGAGTGTCTTTTTCCAACATCTTCCCATGAGCAAGAGTATTTTCCATTAGACCACGTTGCTCAGGACCCCATCCAACCTGGAGCATGTACATGGGGATAATACAATTTCTCCTCCCTCAAAAGAGCTCAGCTTGGCCCAAACATGAGGACTCTCTGGACCAGCTAAGAAGAAAAGCCCTTGGCTGGCAGGCATTTTTGTGGTACTGGATTTTTCTCCTTCTCCATGCCTGGAAATTGTGTACACTCAACAGATTAAGAAATGGAGTCTGGGATGGGCTCTGAGGTAGCACAGCTCTGCCTAACCCAAGGAGAGACTTGTTTGCAGAAGTATCTTCCTTGCTGCATCTTCCTCTACTCACTTCAAAACAACAATATTTTAACTGTTTTTACTGTTGTGGTTGGCTTATTGCAAGTCAGATATACCAATGTTGGAAACATCCAGCAATGGAGAAGCAATATTTTCTATCAAAGATAGTGCAGTAAATTAAAAAGACTATCATTTAAAATAGCACCAACAGCTTCTCTATCATTTAAAATAGCACCAACACGGGCATTTTCCTTCTCTGAAAATTTTCCTTCTCTGCTGTTCCTCCAGCTCAGTGCCTGCAGTGTCTCAGTGCAGAGTTCACAAAAGCACAGGCGATCTCACTGCTCTCAGCAGAATTATTTTTAGTCAGAAGAATCATTTTCAGCAGCAAACTCTGAGCATTGCTTACAAGAAAATCCAGTCATAATTGAAAGGGTGTATGAAATTAAACCAGTAAAAACCACAAGGAAAAGAAAAAGAAATCTAGTTGTGTTTATGCAATCTATATTTATTTATATCTAACTAAAGTACTACACATTTTCATTTATATGTCTTCAAGCAGGTAATAATTAAGGCAGATGCAGATGCCTATAATACCATTTTTCCTTGCTATTGTTTGTGCTGTATGCTCAGGAGCTTTAGTTATGTTTTGAACAACCAGTGAGTTAAAATTGCAAATACCTACAGATCTGAGCCTGCCTTGAGCAGCTTTTTTGGTTCTGATTCCTGACCTACTTTAGAGGGTTTATTTATTTTTTTGCTGAAGGTAGCACCCAGCTTTTCAAAACAAGATGCTGAGCTAGAGGAATATTTTTAAACAATAACATAGTTTGAGAGCAGTCAGTAACTGTGGGCTGTGTAAGCTCTGGGAATGAAGGATTAAATCAAACCAAGGACCATCAATTTTGTTTCTCTAGGTAAATACACAGTGACTTCAATTGGATTGTAGGGGGAGAAATGCAGGCAGTGGAGGAGGAATGTAAGGATGAGGAGAGGTTTAGGGTCTAAAATTTATAGGTATTGTATAAAGCAGAAGATAAATTTATTCTTTGAGTGTGCCATAGTAAAAAAGAAATTTTTATGTGTGCTGCAATGTTGTCGTGGTTGTATGTCCAGAGAAATCACATTATGTGACATTATGTAGAGCAGCTCCCCATGAGTGACTTCCACTTTCACTGAACTTTCTTCCATCACCTGTCATCTTAAAGCAGTGTGTGCATGACTCAGAAGTCAAAATCAATAGAAATAAGGAAAATGTAAGTCCTTTAGGCCCACTCACTGCTAGTTTCAATGGCAATCCAGCATCTGAGTGCTACAGTGACAGGATTTCAGAGAGACTTTCTGCAACAGTGATGTAAAATAAAGTGCTATTGTAGTTAATCTATAGTGTTCTGAAGAACAGGGTTTTGCATACAACACATTGAGATGAGTATATGTTATTTAATTTAATATTTATCAGATTATATAGGGAAAATAGACCATCTCCAGCAAAAGCAAAATGCCTGCGGTTCTATAAAGGGGAAAAAATCTAACAGATTTCCAAATAAAAATTCAAATAGGCTTTAACTTTTACAGCTTTGAGTGCCAATAGGTAGATTAAAAGTTAGCTTGAAAAAATGCCTGAGGGAGCAAACAGTTGCTTAATGAGGATACATGGAATGAAATTAAAATGCAGCCTTAATAAAGATAAATTCAAAATGTAATGTTAGCAAAGTCATATTATTTAAATCACATTCCCATCTATAAAGTGACTACATTTGGTCTATCTGGAAAAACAGAATGAAGAAAACATACACAAACCCTCTAATGATCTCCCAAATCTCAAAGGTTGACTTCAAAATTATGGAATAAGATTTAGCCCACAGAGAATATGAATGGTTACATACAGCGCAGAAAAGCCTCATTTCAACTTAGGGAATCTTCAAAGCTGTCTTCCCAAAAGGGCTGGATGTGCATGTTTTGGCTAGTGAGAAACAGATTAGTTTTGCTAAATATTAATAAGCCTTTCCTATATGCCTTAATACTTGTTATATTCTCATGCTGTTTTCCTCAGCAGTAAGAGTGTCTTATTGATCTGACACAGGTATTTCACTGCTCACGCTGACACCGAACACACAGATGGTAAAAATAAAACCTGCCAGAGCTGAGTTGACAGACATTTACTTCAGCAGCAGCAGGTACTTCATCAGGCACAGCTCTAATTCAGCTCAGCCTCTGACCCCATCGTTTACAATACTGTTTTGGGATGCCCTGATATATTGCCCATGAGCTTCTCCCATCTGTGCCGTAGAATCACAGAACGCCCTGAGTTGTAAGGGACCCACCAGGATCATCAAACCCAACCCCTGGCCCTGCACAGACACCCCAACAATCCCACCCTGTGCATCCCTGAGAGCATTGCCCAAACACTCCTGGAGCTCTGGCAGCCTTGGGGCTGTGCCCATTCCCTGGGGAACTGTTTCAGTGCCCCAGAACCCTCTGGGGGAGAACCTTTCCCTGATATTCAACTTAAACCACCCCTGAAACTGCTTCATGGTGTCCCCCTTAGTCCTGTCACTTGTCACCAGAGAGAAGAGATGGGTGCTTGTCCCATTGCTGCCCCTCACAAGGAAGCTGCAGTCTTCCCTGAGGCTGTGTAAGGTGGAAGTTCAGTGCAGGGTATTTCACTCAGTGATAACACAGTGGGTACACACAAGCCTGCCACACCCTGACAAATACCCCATTACACAGTGCACCAAAATGTGTTTAGTGTATATGGAAAATGGAAATGTTGAAAGGAAATCTTCACCCTGCATTAGAAGTGACATTTCTTATTTAAGGAGCTGGTTGTAAGATCCAGACAAACCTCTGAGAACAATTGTCTGTGTGGTAAAACACTTCTCACAGAGCTGAGGCAGCCGCTAGTACAGCAGCGTGCACCGCTCCGAGTCTGATTAGAATTCTGGTGAACAAGCTCCTACAATTATGATTTGATTTTAATTAGTTTAGATATTAACAGAATAGGCCCCAGCAGTCTTTAAATGTCACTGAGTTTCCCAGAAGGCCAAGGGTGTCTCAGCCATCTTTCTTGCTTTGTCCAAAGGGCCTCCGGGAAACCAAGAAAAAGCCAAGAAATATCAAAGCCTCGAGTACACTGTGGTCACCCACACTAATCAGCATTGGGTCTGTCAAGCGTCTCTGTGACTCACATTACCAAACCTTTTAAAAGAAGCACATTTTAATAATTTCCTGAAATTACCCACTAAGGGCATATGTAACATTTAGCACATTATTATATACACTGCACTGAGGTTCATCAATCAATCAAAACAGAGGGTAATGTGCATGTTTAAGCTACATCACAGAAGAGACTGTTGTTGTTGAGAACTTTTCAAAACACATTGGTGCCAGTCTACTGGGGTGGCAATTAATTAGGAAGAAGGTGACCGGTGGCATTGTGCACTGGGAGAATATTGCCAGGTTGTCTCCAAGTGTGAAACAGCTTTTTTTTCTTTAGCTGAAGCAGTTGATTTGCTTTTGTGAAGCTCAGAGACTGAAGGGTCCTTGAGGAATCTGAAGGCCCTGACTGTTGTTCAAGTCAGTCCTTTAGTTTTAAAAAGAGAAAGAACTGTAGAGCTAAAAAAGTTTGAGCATAATTCTGGGGAGGGAATTTAGTAGACAAAATACTGTGCCAAGTATTATATTTTCATGATGCAATTAAAATAAGTTTCTAGACTTTAAAATGGCCCCAGTAGATTATCGATCAGAAGGTTCAAGAAAACTAAGTGAAACTCAGCTCCAAACTTAACTGTCTGAAGGTACACTGAGGGTCAAAACTCTCCTTATTATGGGATGTCTAATGCCTGGAAGTGTTCAAGTCTCTCAGCAACCTGATCTAGTAGGAGGCATCATGGCAGGAAGATTGGAATTAGGTATATTTAAGGTCCCTTCCAACCTGAGATTTTCTACAATTATATGATTCTATGATTATGCGATTCAATTACTATTATAATGATATGATTCAATTACTATTAGAATCTGTTAGTAGATTCTGGCTCATATCTGTTGTCTAAACAAAGGAAATTGTGCCCTTTGAGTGCATTAGAATGTTGAAGGCTGGCGTGGAGCTGTCAGGTATAAAGCAGGAGATGGATCAAATCTCCATTCTGGGCAGGCATCTAAAGGCAAGACACAGTGCAGCACTGAAAATTACTGGGCAAGTGAATTTAGTTGATATCATAACATGCAGCCTCTTCTCTACTGCACAGTATGTAACAATAATAACATAAACTTGGTGGTGTCTAGGACACAAATTCCCCAAGCACTTAATTTTGAGCTGCTCACTCTACACGTTGTTTAAGAGGCTGCAAGTCAGTGGACTATGAGCCACCTGTCAAATCAAGATTACTGAGACATACTAAATTCTGTAGACAATAACATGCCAAGGAATAAGACATTAATATAGTCTCTGGCCCATCAAAATGATCAAGTGGAAGTAAGAGTTGACTTGACGTGAGTTCAAGATAAAGCTCTGAGTGCCAGCTCCTCACCTGAATTGTGAGCAGGAGCAAAGCTGTGAGATAACAAACAGAAAATCTTGTGAGGCATCTCCTCTGTTGTGATGAGAGAAACTACATAAATACCATAAAGAAAAAAGAAAAAAAAATATTCTCTGAGGTGGTTGGGCTGTTTCTGTCTAGAGTCCCTCTTTTCTTTGGACTTGAAGCCAATGTTGGCAATGTTCACTCTGAATTACACTTGCCTCTGGATCTCTGTGGGGCTCAGTGCAGGGCTCCCTATGATTCCAACAGTACAGTCATCCTCTATATGAATTTTCCTTTATTTCAGTCAAAAATGTTCACCATCAGAATGTGTTTTCTTGGCATGCTACCAAGAAATGGTTCATGCATGCAACAGAAAAGCATGAAGAAATCTTTGAGGTTGCCAAGCCTCCTATAATTTATTGGAATACTATGCAAGGATGGAAGTCAAACCTGAAACATTTTGGTGCTCCATGAGGTGTCCCATGAGCTATGGGATGTTATGTGCTATCCTCAAGCCTTCTTGAGGGTAGCACATAACATCCCATCTCTTCTTCTTCTGATAGATTTCCTATTGGTACAGACCACAGCTGTGATGGAGAACATGCCAGCAGTAAAGCAGGAAGGATGATAAGCAGCTGGGTATGTGGGATTATTCTTTGTCCTGTTTTCATTTAGCATCAATGATAGCTATGAGGGGTTGCTAATTGGTTTTAAAGAACAGAATGCACTCAGGCAGTGCTGGTTTGGCAGCTAGCAAGCACCTAGGAATGTTTAACCAGAGCAGGAGAGGAATGGCTTTCTGGAGTTGCAATTGTGGGTGGCAGACTAGGGTATCACAGGCCAATCTTGATCTGAGGAATTTTACTTAATTTAATTGACTGTTAATTAACACAAACTACAGATTACTGAAGAAAAACTTAGGGAAATGTCTTCTCTCCCCCTCACTCCATCTGAACTTCAGTCAACATCTCTTTTCCCCTCTGCCTAGTTTCATACTTCCTATTTTTGGGTTTTTTTTTAAAGTGCTGCACTTCATCCATTCCCATTCTGCTGATGTACTGCGTGCCTGCAAGAGATTGTTAATGGCTTAAACATTGCTAAAATCATTGGAGGACTTTTTCCCACTATAGCAAACTTCAAAGCAGCAGCTGTTCATCTGCAGCCACCACAGCCCACCCCTCCCCAAATATGCCAACCAATGGAATTTGGACTTTGGGACTTGGGATAAAACAAAGGAGCTACTATTGGCCAATCGCAGGAGAAGAATGTATCCACAAGTTATGCCAGAAGAGAGAGTGGAATGCTGATGGCTCAAACCCGTTCAGGGGGAAGCTGCTGATGTGCAAACTGCCCCAGCACAGCCCACCAGCTCAGGCTATGGGGTAAGGAAAGAGGCAAACCCTGGAGGTGGGTCCTGCCTCTTTGTCCTTACTGAAGCTGTGATAACTCCCCTGATGGAGAAGTACTGGGACAATCACATGAAGCCTGAAGGTGTTCACCTCTGCTGATGGGCCAGAATGGGCTGTAATTGACTCAGCTGGGCTTGTGTAATAGGCAGTTGTGGGCATTCCCACCAGAACCTGAGTGAATATAAACCAAATAGATGTTGGGTTCTGGGATTTTCTCCACCACTCAATGGATCCAGGCTGGAATCATCACTTTGACCCAGTCTGTGAATACTTGAACCAACAGACATCAAAATTACAACAACCAAGCCTTGTCCCCAGGCCTACAGATTGTGAGATCTTTCTACACTTATCCTTTCCTTCTCTTTCTTAAACATTTTCACAAGTTATATTTTTATGCTTTTATATTTTCATATTATTATAGATAACAGCAACCAAAATGTCTTTATACCTGTTTTCCTGTGCAACCAAATGGTTCTACATGTTTCTACATGAACATGGTTCTACATGTGCAACCAAATAAGCCCTACATGTGTTCATTTACAAACCTGGATCATTCAGTGTTGTTTCACTGTATTAACAAAAGTCTGGGTTCCCCTTGCCTCCTTTGACAGGTTGTAAGAGTGGCTCAGAAGGTTGGGGTCATGTTTGTAGCAAGTCTGGCTCTTTGCTTCCTATTCATTTAGTGTGGTTCTGCTGTCCCCACAGGGGGGTTCAGCCCTGGTGTGCAATGTAATAGTAGATTTGTGGGCTGTTCTCTCTGCCCTGAAGCAGTTTCTCAACTCTAAGTCACCACTAAAATCATTAGGGTTGGAAAAGACCTCCAAGAACATCAAATCCAGTTGTTGACAACCACCATGTTTGCCATTAAACCATGTCCTCAAATGTTATATTTGCGTTTTTTGAACACTTTGAGGGATGGTGACTCCACCACTTCCCTGGGCTGTCTACTCCAAAGCTTTACTTACCATGAAGAAAAAATTCCAATATCTAATCTAAACTTCCCTTGCTGCAACTTGAGGTCATTTCATTTCATTCTGTCACTTGGGAGAAGAATGCTCCAAGCTTGATTCTTATAAAGCTCTGTAGCCTGTGAAGTTTAGCTGTGGCTGTGCATGTCTCTGCTTTTACATGTTCATCTGTTTCTCCCTAATGACTTGTTAACATATTTGTCATTGCCAACAACTCTTCCAAAGACACCAAATTCCAAGGACTGTTACAGGCTAGCTCCGTAAAGGACAAAAAATATTTTCTTATGATTCCATCGTGAGACAGTTGTAATATAAACTCAATACACATTTCTTAGAGAATCAGTGTAGAAGGGACACTGTGTAGCTTAGGAGTGGGAAAATCACAGTGTTTGCTGTTTATTAGAGATCAGAAAGCCCAAACTCCCACTTCAAAACTTAACAAATCAAGCTGCATTATTTCCACTGTTTTGGAAAGTAATGGTGCCATTTGACCCTCTCTAGGGTCAGATTTAGTATCACAAACTCATAGAATGTTTGGAATTGGAAAGAGCCTTAAAGACCACCTGGTTTCAGCCCCTTGCCAAGGGCAGGGACACCTTCCACTATCCCAGGTTTCTCCAAGCCCCATCCAACCTGGCTTTGAACATTCCAGGGATGGGGCAGCCACAGCTTCTCTGGGCCATATTCCAGTACTGCACCACATTCCTGTAGTAGAGCTGTTCTGAGTAAACTGAGAATAGATAATTTTCTTTTGACTATTTCCTCCTGTATTTTAAGTGAAATATTTTTTTCCATTTTGTGTAGCAATACCTTGGATTTAACTGCTGCTCCACCCCAAAACTGATGAATTAGCTATACTGGGTTTATACACCTACATTTAATGGTCTAGTTTTTGACCTGTCCATACAGCATCAGCTTTACTTGCTTTTGATTTGTGAATGGAAAATGATTCCAGAAGATAATTAACCCGCACCACACAAGGACTGTGGTTCTTTATACCAAATCCTCCTGTCTACTTCCTCGTACTTGCTCAGGGCTTCCTGTTTGCTTACATACATAGGCCAGATTCTGGCTTGAAGAATCACACAGCTGATCAAGGGCTGTGCAGAGGTGTTTGTATCCTTTTGATTAGCTCAGGCAGGAGTTGCATCAGAGTTGCCTCTGTCTTCTAGTACTCCCTGCACTTTGTTCTCCTTTCTGTGTATACATGAAGCAGCATTCTCCAGACCTCAGGCTTCAGGAGGATGCTGCCATCCATCCAGCAGCCACGTCTGTGCTATAAAACAACTGCAAAAGGCCAAGGTAAAGCAGCTTCAGCTCTTCACCAGTTCTCCCCAAGTTATTTCCTCTCTTATTCCTTGCCTACTCTGAGCTCAGGGAATAGACAGCCCAAGTTCTGAACAGAGCAGGCAGCAAAGGTTGTTTGGATCTGTCTTTTCCTGGGGCTGAGATGACACCTATGTCCATCCAGGAATAAACTGTCTTCACACGGCACCATTTAGTCACACAGATGCCACCAAAATCCTGTGATTAGCTGTGTTTTGACTTCTAGTCAGGAATATTTCCTGCTGAATCTACAGGACTGGTATGTCATGAGCAACAAAAAATCAGTTTTCGGCACAAGTCTTTCTTCTCTTGTTTCAGTCACTCTCAGCTTTTGTCTAAGTGAAGCAATTTCATAGAGGAAAAGCAACTGAAAAATGTTACATTAAAGAGACTATCATTGACAGTGTTTTATATTTAATTACAGCTTTGATTCCTGTTTGAGAATAGCTATAAGGCATCTATTGTTTACAGTCACCTCTGTCTCATTAACAGCAGGAAAACTTTCTCTCTTTCATTTTTTTTTCCACTAGCATTGTTTGCCACTGTGAAACAAACAGTGGATCAAGTCTGACAATTCTGAAAGTCTAACATATAACAGATATGTGTTTTTAAGGGATCATTCATATTGTTTATTTTTAAGGGAGAAATCAGAAATATATTTAACCAGAATTTACTTTTCAAAGGAACAATTTCTCCTCCAGAAATTATCAAATTTTCTATCCTCCTGGACAGAAGCTAAAAATACCACTCGTCCAGACAATGTAAAAACAAGAAAACTTGCCCCCTATATGACAGACACTTTATTTATTAAACAGAGAATACATCAATTATGTATAGCAGTTATACTTATTTCAACTATTTTGTTGCACAGGAAGATTTATACAAGGGGGGGAGGACAGCAGGAAAGTGTGAAAACAAAGAAAATAAATAGTTTCCTGGGAAAAGTTGAAAGATAGACAATCTTTCCATTTTGATACATGTAAGTGCAATAAAAAAGATACAAAGAGTTAAAGGACAAACATGATTGTGAGAAATACAGACATTTAAGAGGGCAGCGATGCACACCCACAGAAACATAACCACAGATAATGAAGCACCTGAAAATGCCCCCCTGAATATTTTCTGTGTAAAATGAGACATTTATTTTCATTTCACAACAGGGATACAGTCAACTATAAGCATTCATAACAGCAACTGTAAACACCTAATTAGAAACTGTAACAATGAGTTAAACGTTAAGAAACCACATCTGCTCCCCAACTTATTGTCTGCTGCGAGAGTTCTCTCCTTCTGTACGTGGCTAAACAAAAAGGGCCAGGGCTCCTTCTCTGTCTGTAAGGCCAGCTGGGAGGAGACAGCTTGTACCCATATGCTTAGACACTCTTCCTTCTGAAAACAGAGTGGCTGCATCCCACCTGCTGCCTGGAGATGGCTCCTGTATTGTGTGAGCCCCTGAGCAGCGTGCAGACACTGTCTGGGTGGGTGCTGCTTGACAAGGACCAAAAACATGGCTGGGAGCACTCAGGAGAGTCAGGATATTCACAGGATTGACAGGATGGTACCCAATCCATTTCTATGTTATTGGCTGGTGGATAAATAGGGCCTGGGAAGTAAGAAATGGATGAAAGGATCAGTTCAGGAGCTGTTTATATGTACAGGGAGCTGAGGAGGTCACGGTAATACATTAATCTATCTAAGCAATATGCAGGCAAGGGAGAGACAATGGGGTCACCAGATAGCCCAAAGTGAACACCAGAACCCTGAAATACATTCTAGACCACAGACACAGAATCAAGGAATCATAAAATGGGCTGGCTTGGAAGGCATCTTAAAGTTCATCCTGCTCCAAGCTCCATCCATCCTGGCCTTGGACACTTCCAGGTACGATGCAGCCACAGCTTCTCTGGGCAACCTGTTCTGGGGCCTCACCATCCTCACAGGGAAGAATTTCTTCCTAATATCTAGTCTAAATCTACTTCTTTCAGCTCAAAGCTATTTTCCTGTGTCATATCACTACATACCCATGAAAAAAGTCCTTCTCCAGCTTTCTTGTAGGCCTCATGTAGGTACTGGAATGTTCTCTAAGATCTCCTTCTCTTCTCTTCTCTTCTCTTCTCTTCTCTTCTCTTCTCTTCTCTTCTCTTCTCTTCTCTTCTCTTCTCTTCTCTTCTCTTCTCTTCTCTTCTCTTCTCTTCTCTTCTCTTCTCTTCTCTTCTCTTCTCTTCTCTTCTCTTCTCTTCTCTTCTCTTCTCTTCTCTTCTCTTCTCTTCTCTTCTCTTCTCTTCTCTTCTCTTCTCTTCTCTTCTCTTCTCTTCTCTTCTCTTCTCTTCTCTTCTCTTCTCTTCTCCTCTCCTCTCCTCTCCTCTCCTCTCCTCTCCTCTCCTCTCCTCTCCTCTCCTCTCCTCTCCTCTCCTCTCCTCTCCTCTCCTCTCCTCTCCTCTCCTCTCCTCTCCTCTCCTCTCCTCTCCTCTCCTCTCCTCTCCTCTCCTCTCCTCTCCTCTCCTCTCCTCTCCTCTCCTCTCCTCTCCTCTCCTCTCCTCTCCTCTTCTCCAGGCTGAACAGCCCCAGCTCTCCCAGCCTGACTCAAGAGCAGAGGGGTTCCATCCGTTTGATCTTCTTCAACCCCCTGTTGTGTCCAAAAGTTTAGAAATAGAATATGTAATATTTTCTTCTCCCCTTTCTCGAGCCAACATGTTGAGAAATATATTGTATGTATATGCCAACATCATGGAATAAGAATTAGAGATGAATCATGGCATGAATCCTTATTCTAAACTACAAAACTTGGTGGAGTCAATCTCTCCTCTCCAGTGATTTCTGCCACATGACATCATTGGTGGCTGGAAAATGCTCCTTCCAGCCTCTTCCCCTTTCCAAACCCACAGAACCAGTGAGCTGAAAAATGTCATTCTTTTGTCCTCACCTTCCTTTTCCTGTATTGCTCTTGTTTTCTCATCCCCATCTTCCAGCACTCCATACTATGAATATTATAGGTATATTAAGAGTCAACAAATGTATTTATATAAGTTATAAAGATTCCTGTTCATCCAAAGCAGCAGGCATGGGAAGCTCATAGTGATTCTCCTTCTTTTCTTGTGCACAAGTAGGAGTTTGACTGACTCACACCTTTATCAGAATTCAGTCATAATGCGTCTCTGTGTTTCCTTAAGGGACCTTTAGCTATCCCTTTCCTTTGGATGTCTATTAAGAGTGTTTTTCCTGGGTCTCTCTCTGTGAAAATTGCATCTGTGCGTTGCAGTGCCCTACTTTGCAGCGACATGAGCATCAATCCCAGGTACCCACAAATAAAAGGAAAACCAAGAAATGTTTAAACTGCTCTTCTCTGTGCCTCAGCTAGACCTTTCCTTGCAAAGGGGCAATGGGAATACTTAGTTTTCCAGTGCTACACTGTCAGAAGGAACACTCAGGCAGCACACAATGTTACTGCTGCTTATAAAAGCTTTTATTCACAGATGAGGGGTGTGGAGTTTTCTTCCTTTCTTTCTTCCTTCTTTTTTTTTTTTTTTTTTTTTGGTTTAGGTTTTTTTTTTTTTTCATTCTGTATTTAGGGTCTTATTATTCTTTGCAATGGTGCAGCAAAGCCTCACAAAGAATTACAGCCATAGTCATCTGAAGCAGTCAAAATATCCAGAAAGCTTGTGCTAAGTAAGGCAGGATAAATCCAGCAGGGTTGAGTTAGCAAAGGGCTCAGTGGATTAGGTTCGAAGCTTGGTTCTCAGGGGTTGGAAAGTGAACAAACACCTGGCACCTTCTTTGGAAACTGAAAAAAAGAAAAGAACAAATAAAAGAGAAATGTAACCTCCTGTCTCAATGTTCCCTTCTCCACATCACATCTCTGACTTCACAGGCTAATTGGCTTCCCTGAAAACTTTCTTAAAGCAGGTCCTCTTTGTATAACTTCACCCCACACAGAAACTTTTTTCTTTTTTTTTTTTTTTATTTCAGGATGGACTGGGTGGAAGGTGATGAAGAACCTGTAAAGGCAATGAAGTTCATGGAAGACTGTCCTCCAGCTACTCAGCCAGACAGCCAGCTTCCCTTGGTCATTATTGGTTCTTTCATGTCATGGTGGTATCAATAAATTGAGGAAAAAATTACTTCCAACCTTTGCTGTGTTGAGTTTGAACTCAGAGACTACAGAGATTTTCAGTGGTATGAGAACATATGCCAGCAAATGCTACAAGAAAATATATTAAACTGATCCTTCTGTGGGGAATGGAGAGGGCACTGCCCATCCATATTACTTCGGGGAAAAAAGCAGGGAGGCTCTGTTTATATGTATCACTCCATAATTCTGAGATTTTTTTTTTGTATTTCTGCTGAAATTATATTAAATTTCTCAGATGTGGCTAGGACTAACTATTTCAAAATTTGACAAAGTGTATCAAAATTTTTCCAGCTGTGTTTTTAGTGTGGGGATAGCTGCCTGTAAAGACACACACACATAAAAACCAATTTTCTTACATGGTGGATGGAAATAAGTCATTTCTCACTGAATGTGTCCTTGCTGAAGTGGCAAACCTGACCTGGGTAACAAGAGAGGACATGAGAGAGCTCAGCTGTAGGTGAGGGCTCTGGTGATACCTGAGTCCATGGGCTTTGCACACCTTTTTCCTCTCTTTTTCCTCTCCTGGAAGGGAACACTCTCACAAGCTCCAAATTGCCCATCAGACCTGTAAAGGAAGCATTATTGTTTACAAAACTTTTAACCTATTTTAAGCATTTCAACGTTTTTATTCCAATTAAAAAACAGCTACAACAACAACAACAACAACAAAAAACAACAACAACAAAAAAAAAAAACAACTCCTCCTCCATTATAAGAATCATTAAGGGTGCAAGAACAAGTAAAACCAGAAGTGGTATTTCAAAAAATAATAGCCTTCTTTTCCCTTGGAGCATAGATAAAAAACAAGGAATTCTCCATCCAGGCTTAATTTCTTTGGTCTTTGAGGAAGTTCAACATGAACTTGGGAAAACACATTCCCAGAATTCCAAATATTCTTTCACTGATAAGTATCTCCAAGCTCGCAGTATTTGCTTCCAGTGCTGCCACTAAAAGATCTGGAAGATTAACCCAATTCTGAAGTTGAGGACTGCCTCAATTACAGTCCCCCTCAAAGGATAAAGATTACAAATCCCCCTCAAAGGATACAGGAGATATTGGAGACAAAATTTTGTTAGTGGGAAGAGCAGCAAAACTTAAACGAACAAAGCCAGACAGTAATTCCACCTTTAATTCAACTACTACTTATAAATCTCCTCTGATTAAAGATAATTCCAGCATTTTAAAGATCAAAGTCTTGCTGGCTGCTTGATTGCTTTTTAAATTCTGATTTTATATTCTACTAAACTATACACCATGAAAAAAAATAAAGGAGAAATCACAGGATGTACCACACTGAGAAATCCTATTTCATTTGATGGTTGGGGATGAGAATTGCCTTCAGAATTCTTCCATTACAATGTTCTATCTCATGTTACCAATGACAGAAGAGATAATTTTCAGTCAAGAATTTGCATAATAAAAATTTTTGAGGGAGGGATACTGGGAGAGGTATTTTGGGGTGTTTTGTATAATTTGAGATAATTTAAAGAAAGGCTAAGAAGCCCTGAAAATGAGGACCTATTGAGATGTCACATGAGAAAACTCCACCTATATTTGAAAATTTCATCTGTGAATATTTGAGGGCTGATTTTTGAAAAAAAAAAAAAAACCAAACTAATTCCAGAACTTTGCCATACCATTTTCATTACCCTGCTGTACAATACTGTGAATATTTTCAAGCCTTTCCCTTTTTCTTTATCGCAAAAGTTTTAGGAAGTTTATATAAATTAATAAAATCCTGGGCTCTATGAAGCCAATCTTGCTTTGAACATGCTTTTATTGATCTTTCAGGTAAATCTACTGTGAATGTTATGAGCCAAACCCAGATCACCAGCTTCAAACAGAATTGGCGGTACCTGTAGAGAGTTTTCCCTGGCAGACAAGCTTTCACTAAAGCCAGCAGAGCAGAGGTGAGGATAAAAAACTTGCTTAATTAACATTTCAGATGTATTGCAGGTTGAGTGATTTAAGGTAGCTTAAACTACCCCAGTTTTCTTGTGGAGGATGTCATTTTTATAGGGTAGAGAGCTCAGTCATACACTAATAATCAGGTACCTTAAAATGAGGAGAATTTCATTCACCTGTGCTTCTTTTGTTTTTGTTTGCCTCATTAGGAGGCTACAACTTCTTTTCCCAAGGTTGGAATAGTTGGGAAGTTGTAGAAGGTTTTTATAATTTGCTAGGACTGTTTTTCATTATTGTGAGAGAAGGAAAGAGAGACTCCTGTCTGCCGTTTTGTGAGACACTGCTACAAACAGAGAATTAAGGTTGGAAAAGACCTCTAAGGCCATTGAGTCCAACTGGTCCCCCAGGACAGCCAAGTCCAACACTAAACCAGGTCCCCAAGTGTCACATCTGCACTTCGTTTGAACATTGGTCCCTAAAGCCTTCATGCAAAACCCCGTGAAGACAACTGAAACACTGTTCTAAAAGCCCTTTGAGGCTTCCAGAAAAAGTTTTGGAAGGATAAACTGGAAAATCAAGTTCTGCAGTGATTCCTTATTTTCTTTTTTTTTTTTTTTAACTTTCTCTTTTCATTTTCTTTCCTGTGTGTTTTTTGTTATTGGATTTTTTTGTTTTTTTTTTTCTTTACTAAGTGGCAAAGGGGATTCAAAGGGACAGATTCAAGAACAGTACACATAGAGAGGATGGCAGCTCTTGAATGAGACTATTGAAAGCTGATTATTTGATGTACAGCTGAGTCACCTACACGTGCTCTCTTCTGCCACTCGGAATATTAAGAGAAAGACTTTTACTGGGTTAATCTAAAAAGAAAATCAATCTTGTTATGTATTTTATGAACATTTATTTGTGCCAGTATCTCAGCATTCTCCCTGTAAAATATATTACAGTAATCAAGTCCAAATAGACTTCATGGAAAGGTTGGGCTTTTTTCACAATTCTAGGCTCAAAACTCCAGAAAATGAAAGGCTTAGTTAGAATGTCAACAGCTGACAGAGATTTGTGGGCTATCACAATATCACTGGGATTCATGGAGGTTCACCTGAATGCTCAGCAAATTTTCCAAATCCAATTAACCAAAGGCACATTTCCTATGTAATAAAAATGATGAGTGTCCTAACAACTCTTTCACAGCTTGAACTATCACTTAAACTAAGGATGAGTGAGCCAGCTTGGCTATAAAGAAAAATAAATGGCCCTGCTTGCCATTTCCACTGTACTCACTTCATCCCATGCTGGAAGAATAGTTGAGCAATTTCTATTATTGTTCAACAATTGCATTGGAGCAATTGGTACCTGAAATTTATGTTCATAGTGACAGAAGAATATGAAATATCCATAGTGTAAATGAGAACTAAAACAGTATGACACAAACACAGGTCTGAGGAGGTACAAGAATTTGTTTAACAATCTGAGATGTGTGTGGTTACACAGAGTGTAATTTATTTCCCTGTGGTGTGTGTGTGACTGTCTGTGTACATGCACATGTAAATCTACTCATCATGAGCCAGTACCAACAATGATCATCCAAGAGCAAATTTTTATTATATTAGAAGAGGAGACAGTTTTTTGGTTCAAATACTGCAACCTAAACTGTCTAGAAGGTGCAAGGGAAAGGCATGGCAAACAAACATAAGGTTGTCTGCAAAAAGAAAGGGGAACTACATTGTTTATCTAGTTTAATTTTAGGGTGAACTTGAAAGCACTGACTAAATAGAAAGACCAAACTTACTGAGTTTCTCAAGGAGTGTTTCAAAGCAGAAGACCAAATGCAAAGCAGGACAAAAATTGTCCTGTGTATCTCAGGAAATCCTTGAAATAAAGGGTGGGGAGACCTTGAAAAAAAAAGCTGCCTCTTTAGTTTGAGGCAACAAACAACCAGGACTCCTGAAACACTGCCTCTCCTTGTGTGACAGGAACCTTGACAGCAAAAATGAGGTTTCTACACAAGTTCTGAGGGAGAAGTTAAATGACAGGAAAAGACTGGTTTTGTAAAGTCTGACACTCTCGATTCTGAATGTTGGTAATTATGACAAAGATGCACAGAAATAAAATGATGTTCCTGCAGCAAACTCAGCTGTGAACTGTCAGCTGTGCACCAGTAATGAGAAAGATGTGTTTTAACACTGCTGTGTCTGTGTGTGATGTGGAGAAGAGTGAAGATCCAACATTTTTAATGTTGTTTCCCATGGTGGTATTCCTTAGGGACAAAGTCAAGGAGCCACTGAACAACGGGAATCATCTTGGATTCACCTATACATTAAAAATAGGAATGTACTGGGGAGTGGCAGGGGTATAACCCAGAATAAATCCAGATAATGTTGCAGCTGAAAGGAAAGATAGTGTATCAATTGCAGATTTCCTAAAAATATCAGTCTTCCTCTGACTTACACAATAGCCTGTTTTAGAGAAAAAAATCAGTGGCAATCAAATTTGTAATAGAAGGATGACTGTTAACATTGTGATTTGGAGGGTGACAGTGGTCTTAATGGGATCGAGGAAGTATCAGTCACACAGAAATTAAAACATCCGAGTTTAAAAATGCACAACAAACTAAATAAAACTAAGCTAAGAGAGGTTGTGGACTCCCCATCCCTGGAAGCATTCAAGGCCAGGTTGGAGGTGTCTTGGAGCAACCTGGTCTAGTAGGAAGATGTCCCTGCCCGTGGGAGGGGATTGGCATGAAATGATCTTTAAGGTTCTTTCCAGCCTCAGCCATGCTGTGTTTCTATGGTTCTATGAAATAAAACATCACAAAACAGAACAAAACAGAACAAAACAGAACAAAACAAAACATACAAAAATAATACAAAAATAAATTCTCAAGACAGAGGGACCAAACAGAATGAAAGGGAAAAAATTGTTTCCCAAGTAAGCACTGGTTTTATCAAGTATCAAAAGCCACAGGCTGCTGTAAAAATTGTCCTTCTTGTCTGTAAGAGCCATGGTGTAAAAGGCCACAGGTTCAGAATGTTTCCCTTGCAAAAATCACTAGCAGGATCAGGGCCCAGTCTCATAAGCTTTAGAAAAATATCTGGTTCTATGGAGACACTGCAAGTGTGACAAAAGAAAGGATCTCTTGATGCCACTTTTAACAGTAAATGACACTATTATACTTCAAGATAGACACGAGGCCCCAAGTCAACCTTATTTCAGAGATGAATTACTAAGAAGAGCGCTACAAACCTGTCTTTCTCTAAACAGAAATTAAGGTGACAGGATACTCATGGGATGGAGGCGAGTTGAAAGGAACTGTGTTGCAACACTAAAGTTAAAGCTGACTCTTTTAATTTCACATTTTTGTGTTACAAAGAAAAAAGGAGAAGGAAAAAAAGACAAAACAAAAAAAGACACTGAAATGTTGAACTGTTTAAATAAGTATACACGTGGAAAAACCCCCTCCAAACCAGACTGGTGCAAAGACGTGATATACTGGAAAAGGAGATTTGATCATTAGTCCATGCTCTAAGCGGCCTGTCAACATCTCAGGAGAAAAATATATAAGGCCCCAAATTCACATATTCAGGAGAGAACCTTTTGAAAAGCAGCCATTTGAAACTGCCAACAAACTGAAGACAAAAATGAGATTTGATAGAGGTGACAGAGCCTACAGCATCAGATTAGCTCTTTGTTTGTCACAGCCAGCAAAAGATGCGGCGTTCGGTCTGACAGACTTGCTCGTGACCTTTATTCTGCCAAGCCAAATGAGAGGGAGGACAGTGAATGCCATTTTGCATCCTGGAACTGTTGCATGAGAAGCTTGTAAACAGTGATTTGAATAGAAAATGAAAAATCTGAGCACTGAGACTTCATACTGAGCTGTCACTTCTGTGCCTCACCATTTGCCGTGTGTTGTGTTTAGACAGAGGTTCAGTTGTCAGCTCACAGAGAAACGCTCAGATGACAAAAAGCCCACCATGTCTGGACAACTCTAAAGAGGGATCTTGTAGCTGGATAACACTCAGCACAGGAATCCTCAGCTCTCTTCCCTCCTTTCTCTTTCCCTCCTACCCACTGAAACTCCAGGTGAAAGTTTGTTGAAAGTTTGGTGGTTGAAAATGACCACCAGTACCTGCAGGACTGTCATGGCAAGAGGTCAGCGAGAACACTGAGAAGGTGGAAAAGTCCTGTTCCATCAGGGATATCAAGTTGTGGATACCCAATCACTAAATGTGTTCAAGGCCAGGCTTGGGTTCTGAGCAGAAGTTGTCCCTGCCCATGGCAGAGGGGTTGGAAATAGATGATCCTGAAGGTTGTTTCCAGCCTAAACCAATCTACGACTCTATGATCACCTGTTTTTTGCACCAGGAATGGTGTCTGATGCTGATCCACACAGTAATTCCCATGAAAAAGTCACATTATTTTGGAAAGATGGCTTTCCTTCCTTTCCACAAGCTGTACCAATGAGAAGAAATATAACAGAGAGATTAAAGGACAAAAGAATATGATTAAAAGGAGAAGCAATTCCAAGATACCGAACATTTCTGCTCAGTTCATTAATTTTCTTATATGTCAAAATATTTACATCCTTTCCATGTTCTCTTATTCAATTTTTAATTTTTTTTTATGCATAATATTTAGTACTTCAGTCATTTCTTTTCTGATTTTTGTTCTTGTTTGTATCTCCATCTCTGTGAGGACAGACCAAGTCAGTCTCAAGCAAGACATTGTCCTTGGAGTAGCCTCTGAAGTGTTTCTCTGTCTCTTACACAGGGACATATGTTTTTCCATTTGATTCCAAATGATTTAGACAAATCTCAAGTTTCTCACATCTTTACCAAAAACTTACAGGCCCAATATGCTTTGCTTTAGATGTTTCTTTTCTTTGTACTGTTAAGAAAAGAAAACTGAAGCTTTTTGATATCAATCAGATGCAAATTCTGTCAACTCACTGAAAATATTTTGAGCATATTTATTTATATGTAGACACTACTAAGATTTTCAACTGTTTTATGGCCAGTCTGTCTTTGTTCTTATTTAAGATATGAAAACCATATTATTTAAACTTCCTCCAGTGGATATGTCTATTTTCACTGAATTATATGAGTTTTATGGCAGATGTGAGTATGGAAAAAACTCAGTTGCATTTGTTCTGCACTTTAGTAAACTATTTAGTGCAGATTTAACTGAGCTAATGATGTCTACTGGGATGGAGAGTGATAAAATGGGGTCCATATTATCTGGGATAATGTGGACCCCATATTCTGGTCCAATTCTGTGGCTGTCAATTCAGGAAAGCCATTGGGGTGCTGGAGCGTGTCCAGGGAAGGGAATAGAGCTGGGGAAGGGGCTGGAGCACCAGGAGATGCTGAAGGAGCTGGGAGGGGCTCAGCCTGGAGAAAAAGAAGCTCAGGAGGGACCCTGTGGCTCTGCAGGGCTCCCTGACAGGAGGGGACAGCCATGGGGAGTTGGGCTCTGCTGCCAAGGAACAAGGGACAGGACAAGAGAAGAGGTTCTCAAACTGTACCAGGGGAAGTTTAGATTGGACATCAGGAGGAATTTCTTTACTGAGAGGGTGGTCAGGCAGTGGAAGGGGCTGCCCAGGGAGGTGGTAGAGTTCCCACCCCTGGAGGTGTCCAAGAAATGACTGGACATGGCACGAAGTGCTCTGGGCTGGTTGACATGGTAGCATTGGGTCAAAGGTTGGACCCAATAATCCTTTTCCAAAAGTAGTGATTCCATGGTTCTATGAATACCATAATCCTGATATTACAAGAGAAAGCACAGCCTGAAAAAAAATCTACCCAGAATTAAATATTTGGGTGGCTACCCTGTACAACAGTTCTTTGATGCAATAGTAGTGACAACAATATGAAAAATGCTGTGGGAATATGAACTTGGTTTTTGATCACATCATGATGCACATCTTTGGCAAAGCCTGCCTTACCTCCCTGAAGTCATCCTTGATTTAAGAATGTCACAGAATGAAATCCTGGATCTGAATATCCTTTAATTTTTATTGTTTTGGCCAAATGACAACAACATAATAGATCTCCATCTCAAAATCTGTTACCTGTCTAGGTTCAGAACAATTACCCAGGGGTAAAAGGCTTCATCCTGCTATCAATGTCTTGATTCATTATTTGACAGAAGTTTTAAGATGCTGCCTGGTTGAATACGCCCCAGAAAGGTCAATAATGTTACTGAGACATTCCTTTGGGTGTCCTCAGTCTGTTTGTATCCTCAGTGTCCTGACACCCAGCAGAGACAAAGAGAAACTTTGTGGGGTGTTCAACACCCTCTCATCTCCTAGAATTTGCAGCTGGGATCCACTTCACCAAACAATGCACATTTATTGACAGGTAGTCTGACAGCTTTTTTAAGCTGCTTGGCAGCTTGTTTTTAGCAACACATTGTCATGTTCAGTGTTATCACATTTCTTTTAGATTTGTGTGATACTAAAAGGCCAAACCTCCGAGGCATCAATATGGGGTGCAAAGCAGGACTAGCTCCAAGACACCCAGGGAAATACACCTTAGGGGTCCATTGATTTTTCTTCTAAAAATTTATGTCTACTCACTTTCCAATCCTGTCACTGACAAGCATCTTAACAGTTGTTTCCCAAACAGTCGCTTTAAGTTGGATTTTTTTGTTGTTTCTTTTTACCTTAAACTTGCAGGTGTCTGAGGCAACTAAACTGAAGAGTGTTCACAAAACTCTTCAAATATCTGGGAAATGGGATTCAAATAACTGTCCAGAAAACTTGAGAAAGAATAAGGTACTTTTCTGGGAATCTGATGTGTTAAACTCTCCACTGCTGAGGAATACAATTGGCCACAAGCAGTGAGGAGTCACTGCAGTGCTCAAGCTCAGCACCTGCAGAAGGTTGCAGTTGCAGTTCCTCTCTCCTGGCAGTGGGGGACACAGAGCATGCCAGTAATCCAAATTTAAACCTGCAAGGGGCAGCAAAATATTTTGTGGTGCTTAAACAGGTGAGTAGAAATAATTTTGCTTGATTCTTGCTGGTTTTATATCAGGGTCAATTTGGTAGATAGTGAGGATTAATACCTAGAGTTCGTAAGTTCTCATTATTTATTTTCTAAATTAAATATGCTTGTTTTGGAGAGAAATTTGCATGCCTTTAGAGGCTGTCTTTCAGGGCATAAAATATAGAATATAAATCCTATCATATGTGTCCTCCAAACTGAGACTGTAACTTTAAATAAAACTGTCAGGATTGTGCAGCAAAGGGATTCTTCTGCTGGCTGTATTCCATGTGGAATTTCAGAAATTGTACCCTCCAATTACCCCAGCTGTAAGCAGTCAAGACAGTACTTAATAAATCTGGTCCAGTTCAAAAAGCAGAACCAAAAAGCTGCCTGTATTCCCAGCTTATGTGGCTGTCCTTCAGAGTTATATCAGCAGCAAAAACTGCTCCCACTACACCTTGTGTCCAGAAGAGGAGAAACAACTGGAAGGTCCCAGCAGCAGCTGGCAAGTAGCAATGATTGAATTCCAGATGGATCTAAAAAACTAGTGATACCTCCTGGGAAACTTTGAAAAACATTTTACTTTGCAATGATCCTGTTCACATCACACTCATTTTAAATATTTTTTTTCCCTTTGTTCTTGGCACAGAAGGAACAGATGAGCTCCTGAGAAATAAATCCATTTTGAGTGACCAGACTCTGCTAATAAAGGCAGAGAAAAGAAACAGGACAAGGACAATTGCCATTCTGTTGTGGTTTCAGACATCAGCTGTTCATTTGTGCTGTTCACTTGTGCAGTTTCTGTAGCTAATTATTTTTTTAAGGATTTTACTAGAGCCATAGGATAGGACAGATTAGAAACAACCTTTGTAGCAACTCACTTGGTCCAGTCTCCCCACCAGAGTGGGGTCAAATTTGATTGCATAGAATCACAAAATCACAGAATGCTTTGGGTTAGAAGGCACCTTAAAGAACATCTTGTTCTACCCCCTTGCCATGGGCAGGGACATCCTCCACTATCCCAGGCTGCTCCAAGCCCTGTCCAACCTGGCCCCATCACCCTCAGGACCCTGACACCAAGAACTTTCTGAAAAAAAACCCCACAACCAACCTATTGTCTGTTTCTCCTTTTTTTCTCTCCTATCCTCTGAAAATCAAAAATTCTTTCTGTCTGGAAGAAACCTGGCCCTGTAGGTGTTCACACAGTCTTTACTCACCATGTTCTGCCAACTGGAACTCAGCCATGACCTAGAAGGATTTTGGAGAAGGATGGGAAGGATGGTTCAAACTCCACTCATGCATGGTCTCAGACTTCTCTTTCACAGCATGCTAAGCAGATGAAATGCTCCTGACATATTCAAAATGTTTTCATGACAAAAGATAACAATTCTGTGTCATGCCTCAGTTGCCTGAAGGGCTCCAGGAGTGTTTTTTTTCCTGAGTACACCATTAACCAGATATATTTGGGCTTGGCTGGTTTCTTTTTCTCCCTTTTCCTCAGAGACATCCATGATAGTGGTGCTCAGTACTCCAAGGTGGCACAGGCAATTTTTGCTCTTTCATAGTCAGAGCACTCACTGCATTCAGGAAAGAAATTTCCACTTAGGTCTGACAGACAAAGACCTGGATTTTGTGGATGTAGTAGGTTGCCTTTTACTGCTAAGGTGCAATTAGGGTGCAATTTATCTTCAAATGTGCAGTAGCAAAAGGATATCCAATTGATTTCCATGCTTTGCAGCCTCAGGTTTTGGTCACACCTTGGCTTCTCCTTTTCTCTACCAATGACACACACCTGACAAACCCTGAAATTTAAATTCTTTGACTAACTCAAATCCAGGGTATGATATTGGGTAACACTGAGTGCCCAATGATAGACAGAAGGTCAAAATTTAGTAGGATCCCTTGTGGTTTTATAGTCTATGCAATGAAAGCCATTAACTCATTTTGCAATATTGAAAGATGATGGCCTCTGGCATATTAATCCTTCAAATAACTCTGACTTATAGCCCCTTTGGCTATAAAGCCTTACACTTTTCCTCCAATACCATAGAATTGGAAAATGCACTTAGCCTGAAAGTTTCTAGATTAACTATGAAGGAGAAAAAGATTCTACCTCTAGGACGGTTCATGCTGTAATAGTCTGAAATTCTCCTGCCAAGCTTGAATAAAATTTGTGAAAGTGCTAATTCTATTTGAGAAAGCTCATGAGATACAATTATGGAATGTCTGAGAGCTTATCAATGCAAAGCCAGTCAGCTAATTAAAATCCATTTTGGAAGGACCATCTAGTTTTACAAACAGCTTGTTAATGGCCATCCATAGTTCCACTGCTGTTTATGTCTTAGTAATTAAATTACTACCCCCAGAAATAGATAGAGAAGACAACACATTTAATAATTAGACAGTTAAACTTGGGTGAGATGCCATGACTGTGTCATCACTCACTGCAAAGCAGGTCTCTATAAATCACATGCAGGTAGAAGCTGTAAAACAGTGGTTAATTATCCTAAAGGAGGACTGATAGCAACTACCTTTCTTTAAGAAATATATTTGACAGCTTTGGGGAAGAAGCATTAACAGTAGATTTTGTGTCAATTAGAAGAAATTACTGTTTGTCTAACTTGGACAGCATTGAATATCCCTGTGCTTAAATTAACTCCTTATTTAGTAAAATAAAAGAAATTTTAAAACCTTCATCTAAATTTACCTGAGATAGAATATCCATCCAAATTCTTGCTGCAAAGGTTAATTCCTCTCATTATTAAAATACATCGATCTTTTGCTCAGCCTGAATTTGTCCAGTTTAAATTGTATTTTGATTTCTTGTATTCAGACTGATTTGGTGAAGATTCAGCAACTGCTGTGTGACTGACAATCATGCCCAGCACATGTCAAGGCCTGTCATAATTATGTCATGTTATACCTTAATACAATAGTAATTCTATCTTGTTGTATCATTTCTGAAATTATTAACTGCAGCTCTGACTGAACTATTCTATTTTATTTTTTTGTAAACATGTGTCTCCTGTTTGAGCTGTAAAGAAACGATCTGACACTTTGACATCTTAAATAAGAACAGAAAACATGTTTTCACTACATTAATTGGAGAAAAAGTCAATCTTAGTATTCAAAGAAATGGAACCAGATATTTAAAGTAGCAGCTTCTCCAGTTGCTGTGGATATAATTTGGGATTTCCAGTTAAGCAAACAGTACTCTGAAGTTCCAGCACTCCTGAGAAGGTGGACTCACACTTTTGATGATTGCATTTTGGAAAGGCTTTGTGTTGTGTTTATATTTTGGGAGTCAGAGTGAAAGAGGCGAATTTATTTTGAGTCAGAGAAAGAACTGCTGAGCTCTGATGAAATATGCATTACAGGGTATACTTGATATTCACTCCCATTTTTTGCTATTGTTGCTGTCAGCTTTTCCTGGAGCAAGGACACATCTAACAGACCCACAAAACAATAGACTGCTTCAGCAGTCAGAGTGCAGATGCCTTTGAAGAAAAGTCTATGAGTAAGGTCTAGGTAATTTCACAGGATCACCTTTATTTCCCTCTGTTATGTCAATTATAACAATGGGCAGGTCACCACTGGCAGCATGTCAGTGTCCCATGACCTGGCCCAGTGTCTCCTGCAGGTGCAGAGGAGGGGAGAATAAAGAACTGGGGATTTTTGGATTCTGCATCTCCATGTAAACAGAGATGCCATTAGTAAGATTTCACCCACACCTTGTTTCAAGAACAGTAAAAACCAACAAGAATTTCTAAAGCACATTCAGTCCCTGGCTCACCAACAGATCTGCAATATGAGCTCTGGAGTCTGACCAGTCTGTCAGAAACAGCTCCCCTGGCTGTGTTTGGGGAACTGTACTCACCCATGGAGAGCTGGTACAGAAACAGGGAACTGATAATAAAATGATTGTTAGGATGATGTGTTTTTTCGTCTTGGCAAACTGAAAAATATTTAGGATGCTCCTAAAATATATATGCAACACACCTGCAATACAAGGAGTCTGACCAGTCTGTCAGAAATAACTCCCCTGGCTGTGTTTGGGGACCTGTTGTCACCAGTGGAGAGCTGGTACAGAAAAAAGGAACTGATAATAAAATGATTGTTAGGATGATAAGTGTTTTTTCGTCTTGGCAAACTGAAAAATATTTAGGATGCTCCTAAAATATATATATATAACAGATCTGCAATACAAGCTCTGGAGTCTGACCAGTCTGCCAGAAACAACTTCCCTGGCTGTGAAGGAACTGATAATAAAATGATTGTTAGGATGATAAGTGTTTTTTCATCCTGGTAAACTGAAAAATACTTAGAATGCTCCTAATATATATATATAAATGAGGTCCTTGGAGCTAGGTGTTGACTGCAGCTGCTTGGTCAATCCTTACTGTAACCTTTCCTAACAATCCTTATTGTTGGCATTATGTTCACCAGCCAGAGGCGCCTTGCACATCCCACAGAATTTTCAAATTCTACCAGAAATTGCACTAACTCACAGTGTAAGAGATCCTGTCTGAGCTTAGTGTTGTATCCTCCATCTCTGCTGCACTGATCTGTTTAATTTTGTAGTTTTGTTCCCCAAAAATTCCTCCTGCAGCACATTTTGACCAAAGAATTGACTTCACTTGGCCACAAAGCAAATGGTCTGACCACTGAGAATGAAAGCCCTGATTTATTTGTGAAGGTTACCCACCTTCTTCTGTCAATTAAAATACAATTTGAGGACTTGGATATACAGGTTTCTGTAAAATTCTGGCACAGAACAACAAACCCCTTGGATGCCTGCACAGTTGGTGTGGGTGTCTGCTCTGCTGTGAAATGCTGTGGCTTTTTTTTCTGACCAAAAATTACAATCTAGAAGTGTTTCCATCATATATTGACAAAGTCTGAAAAATCTGATGATTCAAATAGTGTCTTCTATTGGGTTTTACAGACAGCAAAGTTTGACCATGCATGTCCTTCTCTTTCAATGCCTTTCAATTGTTTCTCCGTATGTTTGGTTCTAACAGAAAACTGTAATGTCATTCAGCCAGAGATTTTCTGCTCAGGTGTGTCAAACTTGTTCAATCTTGCCCAAGATTTCAGTGAAACCAGAGTTTATGTCTTAATTTATCGCACAATAGCTAATAATATCTAAAATATCTCATTGTAACAATTATATTTCCACTCTCTTATTTTAAGGTTTTTTCATTCCTTGCCTGATGTTTGAATGTCCTCCAATAAACCTCTAGGAAATTTTCATTTTTAGAGAAAAATTAGAACATTTTGACCACATATTCTGTGACAAAATAAATAAGCACAAGCTGGATGGGCCTTGAAGCATGCTCTAGTAGAAGGTATCCCTGCCTGTGGCAGAGGGTTGAAACTAATTAATCTTTAAAGTCCCTTCCAACGCAAACCATTCTAGGAGTCTGTGAAATGTTATTTTCCAATTAATTTATTTTATTTTATTTTTGCAGAAAATTACACCAGGCATGGGGGGGAGCAAAGATCATTTTTATTTAATAATAAAAACATTAAAGGTTTTAAAGTGCTTCATTGTCTCAAGTTTAACCGGATTTTTTTTTTTTTTAATACTTTGTACGACAAGGATGCATCCCCAAACCATGAGGGGTCTGTCAAACTAGCTGAGTAAAAACTCTCTCAGCCATTCCTGCTGGACCAGGTTACAGAAAGACACCCAAGTCTGCACAATGGGATATGGACAGATGATATTAGGATGGGGGAGAGGCCTCAGTTCCTGATGCCTTAAAGAGTTTCTCCTGAAACTCTTTCTGTGCTATTCAGGCAGCAAAAACCTGAAAGGCTGCTCCTCACAGTCCTATGGAAAACAAGTGAGGCCATATCCAATTTATTGTATCGTTGCTGAAACTTTTTAAGGAACGCTGAGTGGCCTTGCAACTTTAAATTAAAAAAAATAAAATAGAGGATAGGGGGAGAGCAGAGAGGGGGTGAAAAAAGCCCTGCTGCCAAATTGTGATTTAAACTGAGATTGGCATCAGCAGACATTTCCACATCAGCCTTTAGCACATCTGGTCCAGACCAAACAAATAGAAGATTTATTCTGTCAGTGAGATCATTTAGCATTCCTTTTTATGCTTCAGAAAGAGCCTGTACCTGTCAGTCACCAAAGCACTAGGCTTTTGGTGGCTGGGCTCTGTTGCTCTTTCTGACTAGCCTTGATCTGAGACTTCTAAGAAGGTTTGTGTTCACTCGCTCCACCTGGGAGACCGGTACCCATGCCAAGTTCATTTCCATAGTCTTACAAAAATCTCCTGGAGGATTTCAAACATCTGCTCATAAGTAAAGAAACATTGTCTTGAGATATAACAATAATATAAAGGGCAACTGAACCTTCCTTGCAAATAAAACTGAGCTAATAAATTATTTTGTTTCAACAGTTTTATACAATTCAAACAAAAAACTGAATAGAGCTAAACAGGCTCACACGCACATGAAAAATCAGGTGTGAAGGGGTTTCTTCTAATACCTTCTGATACTTTTTTATTTCCTTTTGGTCAGGAGGTTTGTTTTGGTGTTTGTTTTGTTTTGTTTTGTTTTCTGAGCACTTGATGATAATTATTGAAAGGAGGAGCTGAGGTGAGCAGGTTTAATTAGCAGCAGAGAGCTCAGTGTGGTGCACAGGGGGATGCTCTGAAGTGGGAGAGGCAGAGGGGGAGCTGGAGGTGAGTAGGCTGGGGAGTCCTGCAGGCAGGACAGGATAATCCAGAATATGAGGGGTTTCTGCCCTCTCTCCACCTGGCTGAACAGTGACTTTAGAGAGAGGGACAATGGTGGCCAGTCCCTGCCTGGCACAGCAGGAGCATCCCTGTGAGTGCCCCACCTCCCCAGGTGCCCCTGGGTAACAGGGCCAGGCTGTGCAAGAGGAAACAAACCATAAATGAGGACAGTAGCTCATTGAATTAGGAGGTGTTACCGAGGTTAATCAGCCTATGCCCTGCTAAGATGTCTCATTGTCATGGGAAACTCCCCTGTGCAGGGAACAGAAGGCCCAATGTGGAGGCCACACTTTCTAGGGAAGCCTGATGCCTCCAGGGAGCCCAGGTTAAAGCAGTGAAGAGAAAACTTCCTGGTACAACCCTCAGATTATCATCCATGACTGATTTTTCAAGTTGACAGCAATAGAAGTTGCAACAAGAAACACCTCAGGGTGCTGGGACAACTGGTTAAGGGGTCAGAAGAACAAGTAGCATTCTTCTCTACCCTTCCAGTTGCAAGGAATGATGAGGGAAGGAACACGGAGAGCCAGCAGGTCTCCAGCTGGTGTCACCAGCAGAATTTGGGGGGGTTTTGGTTATGGATGAGTCTACATGACACCAGGCCTGCTGGCATCAGAGGGATACAGCTGTGACAAAAGGAGAAAAGTTCCTCTGCACAGGAATTAACAGGGGTCACTGAAAGAGCTTTAAACTTCATTTGAAGGTGGGAACGGATAAAACCAAAACAATTGCACATAAACCTGAGGGGGCTTGCCCATGGCTGTGGGGTGGTGTGCTAGCAAGGTTCTTCAGTCTGCTCTCTCACTGGAGGTGGGGCATGGAGATCCAAATGGCAGCAAAGACACCAGGGCCGTTGATGTGTTAGAAACTGTGGAAGCATCTGAGAATTGCCACGTAGGGAGTAGAGCTTTTCCCCATAAAATGTGGCAAGATCACTACTCCAAATGAAGACCATCCATGTCAGTGCACACAGCCTGGGCAGCAAACAGGAGGGTCTGGAAGATGTGCAGCAGGGAAAATCTGATCTAACTTCCATCATGGAAACATGGTGGGGTGACTGGCACAGCTGGAGTCCTTCAATGGATGCTATAAACTCTTCAGAAGAGATGCAATGGGGTAACCTTGAATTTCAGGGAGAGTTTTGATTATCTGAAGCTTTTTGCTGGTGATGTCAGGGTTGAATGTTTAGGAACAAGAGGCAGGGGAAGGCCAACAAGGCAAATATTCTGCTGGCAATCTGTTACAAACCACCCATCCAGGATGAAGAGATGAAATATTCTGCAAACAGCAAAGCAAAGTCTCACAATCTCCAGCCCTTGTCCTCGTGGGGTACTTACCAGATGTCTGCTGGAAAGGCAATACAGCATAGAGGAAACAGCCCAGGAGGCTCCTGGAGTGTGTGGAAGAGAACTTCCTGACACAGCTGGCAAGCAAGCCAGCAAGGGAAACAAAGTGGGAACTCACCTCCTCATCAGACAGAAAATGGAGACACTTCAGATATGGAAGGTGTCAGTTATTAAACATATTTGACAATACCCGGTCACAACTTGAGCAGGAACTGAAGGCAGCTGAAGGGGCTGAGGGAGGGTAAGACATGCAAAATGCAATTACCTGCACTGGAATTTCAGTGTGATCCTAGAATTAAACTCCTTTATTAATAAGAGGTCCAGACAGTTTTATGACTGTCAGAATGGGCCAGGACCACTATTTCTGCAGGAAGATGAATGTGTATGGGTAATGTGGAAAAATATTACACCTTTGACTTTTTTATTTGGAAAATTAATGATGTCTGTATAGTTTATTTTTATGACATTAAAAAATTGAGGTTTAGCATTTGAGTAATGTACTGCCTATGCCAGCAACTGGGTGCACAAGGGTGTCCAGAGGGACACAAGGGTGTCCAGAAGGACCCTCTTTGATTTTTCTATCAAAGTCTTCTGCTGGTGAACTTGTTCTGTGTTCTCCATTGCTTGGACAGATTGCTCCCTTGTGACTTCCTTAAAGAATTCCATCAACTTCACTGATAAATCTCAAATTCTTATACAAATGTTTGACATGTGAAAGCACCAATGTCACTTTAACTGCTCGAATTCTGTTGTAATAAGTATCCATCAGGAACCACTAGCTTAATCCCATTAACAGACATGTGGATATTGCTGTTTAATGAGTAGTTCCAAGGGGTAATGTTCACTCTCCCAAGTTTTACTTGCTGTTATGTCATTTTAATAGACAACAGTAATATTGTAATAAACAGTAATGTTGTAATTTGAAAATAATGCCCTCACTCAAAAATGAGTTGGCTCTTCCCTTAAAAAACATCTGCTTAAAAATGAATAAAAAGGGATCAATTTGCAGATGAAGCCTTTGTCAACAGGACAAAATAAGGTGTTATTCAAACAGGTTGAATTCTTTCTAGAAATGCTTATCTCCACAAGCTCCCTTGGTAGTCAGAAACAGGAAAAAAATTACTTAATGTTAAGATTCATGGCAAGGGCCAAACTCTGAATGCCCTGACTACCCTGCTGGAAGAGCCAAAGTGTTTCTCTCCACTGATTATGGAGAAACACTGGAGAGATTTTCTTGTTAAGCTAAAACCAACACTAGCCTAGATATCTTCCCAAAACGTGTGGAATAAACACAGTACTGATGCTCTGCCCCAACAGCGAAGCTGTTGGGATTTCATAAAAACTCAACCCAAGTTAGGGGCCAGCTGCAGAGATTGATTTGCTCAGTTCAGTGGCTTGTGTAATGCAAGAGGTCAGGGGAAACAGTCACAGTGCTCCCTGCAGCCCTTTCCAGTCTATGTGCGAAGCCATTAAAGCAAAAACTATGGAAAATGAAATCTTCTTTCTGTTGTTTTTTTGATGGACATGTTCCCAGATCTCACCCCACCACTTTTCTCATGTGCTATGGAACAGAGTCACATCATTATATTTGTCTCAGATGCAGAATCTAGCTAAGAAGAGCAGCAGTCTGTGCAGGTAATTAACTATGATCTAATATAACTGATTTATTTTCCTGCTCAGCCCTCATAATTTTAGAATGCAGCATCAAAGCCACATAATAGACAGTTGACCCTTCTATTGACTGATTCTTGCAGTCAAAGAAAAAGGAAATGACCAGAGGAGAGGAGGGGAGGAAAAAAGAACAGATCTTGGCAAAAAAAAGAAGGTGCATAAAGAAGAAAGAAGTTGAACAAAAAGGAAAGAGAAAAATGGAAGGTTTAATATGTGGGCTCATTGCACGAACCCATTTCAATTTTACTAGGAATGAAAATGGTAGCAAAATGGCTTTGGGGGTGCTTACAGGTGATGTTAATCCCCTCCCTGGTTCCAACAGTGTATTGTCACTACCTGAAAGCCACACAAGCACCGACAGTTGTAAAACAAGTGTCTTGACATTTTGAATTATATCAGTTAAATAACCACAGAACCAGCCTATATCTACCTACAAGGCTTAGTCAGCCCAGAAGTTGTGCAGAGCCTCTTTTAAATCTCCTTGGAAGCTGTTTTGCAAAGGCAATCTTAGAAGTCTTCTCCTTAATGGTTCTGTGATGGTGAAAGAGACTAAGTTAGACCGGACTAGAACCAGAGGTGGCTAAAGTCTCCTTGTCTGTCATGGGAGCAAAACCCAATATTTTGCCTGTATGGTAGTAACAGAGAGAGATTGAGGAAATCCTCTGAGGATGGTAACCATTTGGATTTTTTTGTTTTTTATTTTCTGTGCAGCTAAGAAATTGAAGCCTCAAGCATGGTCTAATCATTAATTCCTCCCCAGGGTATCAGAACAGCTCATCAGTTTTCAGCAGAGCTTCTTCCCTTCATTTGAAATAAGGAGATATTCTTGGGCAGCCTTGACTCAGGAATCTGAGGAAATTAAACAAATAATTTGGATTATGGACTGGTCACTTGCAAATTCAGCCTTGTGACTGCCTCTCATTCCACTCGTGCACCATGGACTGATATCAGAAAAACATTGAGTGAAGCTGTGCGGGTTTTTGGGAATCAGTTGTCCTTCCTGCAACTATCTCACATTGAGCCAGCAAGGACACAGCTCTGTCCTGCCCCTTCTGCAGGGAGTTCTTTGCATTACCTGCCTTTCATTTTGCAGTCCTGGGTAGACATGGAGGTTGTAACCCCATGACATTTGTTCAAGAGGCCCTTCAGGTGAAGATACCCAGGCTATGGACCCAAGACCTAAATCAAAGTGACCTGATCTTCAAAAGCACTGAACTCCGAGAAACTTTAAGAAGAGGTCAACTTCTCTGAAAACTAATTTTCTTTGGTTTAAGGGCCTAATTATGGATCTAGCTACCCAATAGTAAGCATCTCTATGAAAAAGTTCAAAACTAGCTAGGGGAATTATCTACCGAGATCACATTAATTTCAGCACCTTTGAAAATATCTGCCCCAGGTTTGGAAAAGTACATCCCTAACTTGATTTTTTTTCCCTTTTCCCTTTTTGCTGCTAATTATTCTTCTCTCAACCCCTATTTTAAAATCAATACAGCACTTTGGAAGCTGTGTTAATTTGTACAGTACCTCTGCACATGACTCATTCCCCTTTCTTTCTTGTGGTTTTCACTGTGACATATAATTATTCTTATTGGTCTGCTCTTCACTTTTCCTACCTAGCATCCTTATCCATACAGTAAATTCTGTATCTAACTGCTTTGCCATTTGTTTTGATAAAGGCAGCAGTCTTTGGTCCTACACTAACAAGAGCTGTGGCTTGTTCCTTTCCAAAGAAACACTTTTGTATAATGCTCCCATCACCTATTCTTTCCTTTAGTGATAACATGGATGTTTCCTTTCAGTACAAAGATGCTAAAAAAGAATTTTCTGATTCCAATTATCACTATTTGCAAAGGTTTAGTTTTGGCCTCAGTAGGCACTAAGATTTTCATGTCTGGTCCAACCTGTATGTGTGGAAGAACAGGAAAAACAGCAGAGACATGAAGTAGAGAAAATGCAGAGCAGGTTAACAAACTCGCCCTTGTTGGTCTGCTGTTGGATTCTTCATTATCCTCTAGTTTTCACTTAGACATGCAATCAACAGTCAGATATGACAAGCCATGTTGAAGCTGATTTATTCCCCTCTTGTGGCACTAAATAATCAAGATTATAACCAGCCTTTGCTGCGACTCCTACAGCAGAAGTTGCTGATAGTCTGCAACCACTTATCAAAAAAGGATGACATAAAACAAAGAACAATTAAAAATTCCCCTTTCTCAGAAGCTGTGTGATGTTTCATTTCTTTTGTACCATCCAGGACTGAAATTTCTATAGGCTTCTGAAATTTTCTTTGCCTGGGAAGATCCTCGTTGTGTAACACAGGTACAAGACTCTGTCCACACACGAGAAATGCAAGACATGAACCCAAAGTGACTCAGGAAAAGCTCTGTTGATTCCAAACAACATGTCATTCTTCCTTCCAAACAAGCTAACTAGCAAAGTGATTGACTTTGACTCCTGTGACAAAATTTAATATTTTATATTGCAAACAGAACTGCTGGAAGTAGTAAAAAACTCCAAAACCAAATGAAAAAACAAAAAAAAAACGAAACAAACATATTTTCTCAGGCTTTTCAAATACAGCTAGAGGACAGCATACACTTCTATGGAATCTGAAGAATTCCCAGGTTTTAGTAATCCAGTTTTTCCTAATTTTCTTCTCTTATTTCTAAAAAGCTTAATTTTTTTAAAATTCCTCCATTTTTTCTTTCTTTTTTTTTTTTTTTAGTTCAAATCTACAAAATGTGCAATGAGTTAACATACAGAAATGGCAAACACTTAAGGGACTTGGCTCCTAAGTCCTCATTATCTTCAAAAATATGTTACAGTGGTAGTGGAAGCCTGTCTAATTTTATATCAATTTGCTTCCAGCCATGATTTTCTGATATACACCCCAGTGAGTGAACAAGGGACTAACAAAAATTTATGAGCTTTTATAACCACAGATACAATTTGGGAAGAGTAATTCTCCAGTAGCATATTCCTCATTAATCTTAAGACAGCTTTTTTCCAGTTTTTCTCGGATATCAGCATCTGAATTTTGTCAGTTTTGGTAATTTGAACCTATCAGCTCCTGAACACAGGCACTGGAACTTTACTGAATTATTTTAGCAGTGTAATACTTGAAACACTTTTTTACCCAGGTAAATTAGCACAATGCTATGCAATATTTAATTATAGTTTCTCAATCAACACAGGCCATGGATCATTTCCAAGAGGAATTCGAAGGCTCTCTATTATATTTCAAAGGTTAAAAGAATTTGATAGTATGGTAGTATTCTGCCATTTGGCCTATGGGCCAAAACTGAAACAGGCTCTTCAGTTTACCAATACAGATGCAGTTGTGTTGCCTCCTGGATTCCCATGTGAAATTCCTTATTTCTTTATGTTCTTCTGGTGTCCTGGGCAGCAGTGGATCTCAGACATGAATGGTGCACTGGATACCTCATTGTCACAGGATATCTGCAAAAATTACACAGTTTTCTGCTAAAAAGAAATCAGTGACAATATACTTCAGTAAAATGGGTTGAATAATTATGGGATATCACCTTTTTCCTACTACAACAATAAAATCATAAAGTCACAGAATTGTTTAGATTGGAAAAGACTTTCAAAGAGCATCAAGTCCAATGATTCCTCCAGTGCTGTGAAGGCCACCACCAAGCCATGTCCCTGAGTGCCACATCCACATGCCATTCTCTGATTCTCTACCATATTTTCTAGAAGTTGTGGCTTGTTAGTACAAACTCCAAGGAGTAAAACTGAAAACCTCCCAATCTGAGTTTCTGTAATTCAAGCCAAACTTGGGCTTGCAGCACAAAACTTGACAATATAAAAAATTCTAGGGTCTGCAAAAGAGAAGGAGGCTGTGTAAAGAAACATACATTCATATGTACTTACATTCATATATGCAAACAAGACAACACTTGCTTCTCCTTCAACTTTTCAAAACCTCTCAGTTCTTATCTCCAGCTTTTGTTCCAGAACCCTCTGAAGTAACTAAACTATAAATGGAGCTGTGAAAACTCAATAAACTGGGAGAAGTGCCTGAATTTTGCTTATCTGCTTTAAGAGGTTTCAAGAAATATATAGATACTCCACAAAAGCACAGTGAAATTGTGTTGACGAAGGTGTCAAAATATGTACATACAGGAAGGGATAGCTTGATACAAATTTAGACTTAAAATGGTTTGTTTTCCTGAGGTTGGAATCTGCCAGAACGTTCACTTATCTGTCGTATATCTGTAATGTTGAATGCCTTTTGCAAGAGCAAGAAAGCAACTCAGCAAAGATTTCAAGAGAGACTAAAGTGTCATCTAGGAATGACTTCTTAGCCATGGGTCATGGGAGAACTTATCAATATGATACAAGAAAACATGAGAAACATCAGCAATTTTTAATATGAGATCAAAGGAGTTTTGCATAAGTGCAAGGCAAGGGATTCTTTGAGAAACACAAAAAAATGTGTGTGCAAACAGTGCAGCAGGATTCAAAATATACCTTTAATGAGGCAGCAGAGTCATATAATAAGTGAATCCAGGGCAGGTCACTAAGATGATTAGACTGATAGAGAGCCTCTCCTACAAGTTAAAGCTGAGAAAATTGGGATTCTTCAGTCAGGAAAAAAGGAAGCTTCAAGGTCATCTAATTGTGGCCTTCCAGTACTTGAAGGGAACCCAAGAAAGAGAGAGAGAGAAAGGAAAAGAGATGAAATGCAAGAATGACAGGGCAAAGCAAAATGGCTTCAAACTGACAGGGGGTAACTTTAGAATGGGTATCAGGAAAAAAAACTTCACTGTGAGGGTGTAGAGGCACAGGTTGCCTGGAGAAGCAGTGGCTGTCTCATCCCTGGAAGTGTCCAGGACAAGGCTGGGTGGGGTTTGGAGCAACCTGGGATAGTGGAAAATGTCCCTGCCCACAGCAGGGGGGTTACAATGGGATGGTCTTTAAGGTCCCTTCTAACCCAAACCATTCTGTGTTTCTATGGTTCTGTTAATAAATGCAAAGCTGGCTGGGACCAGATTAATGCAGTCTGGAAGGGGCCTCAGAAGTCTCTGATTAAACCTTCTACTCAAAGCACAGAGAGCTGTAGCTCTGGGCTTGACCCAGGTGGTTGCTCAAAACCTCTGAGGAGTGAAGATGTACAACCACTTTGAGCAACACCTCCCAGTGTTTGAGTGCTCCCCTGGTGGAAGTTTCTCCTTAAATCCTGTCTGAAATTCTGTTTCAGCTTATGTCCTTTGGCTGTCCTCATCCTGTCATGCAAAGCCATGTTCTGCCTCCTTTGGCCAGAACAGGACACAGTATTCTAGACATGATCTAATTGCAATGGGTGATTTGAGCAATTGTTGAATCAGAGAATGACTTGTGTTGGAGGGAACCATAAAGACCTTCAAGTTCCCACCCCATGCCACAGGCAGGGATGCCACCTGATAAAGTGTCTTGAGACCCCATCCAACTTGTTCTTGAACACTTCCAAGAACATTTTAGTCACCAAAGGGAAAAAATAATAATAATTCAAACAACCGTCAATATACCTTTGAGGGGGAAAAAAGACTCTCCCAAACTTACTGTAATTACCATTGGAAAATATAAAGAAGGAAAATTGCAAGTGAGAGCTGGAAATGGTGATGTTCATACTATTCTTGGCTCATTCAATGGCCAAATATGGAAATATAAGCAAGTTGCAACCCATCTGTGCCTCAAAGTAAAATGGGCTTGAACAGCAAAGTTTTCAAGCAGGAAGCATGGAGTAACATATGTTTATCCAGAGTATCTTACACCATGTGAGTGAATGGATTCCAGGTTTTACTACAGCTTTCAACAAACCATATAATTTTTAACTCATTGTCTACCTTTATGTTTAAGGACCAGGGACTGCTGGAAAAAAATCAGAATCATTCTGAAAACTAGACTGTGATGGGAAGGAATCACCATTTCTAGGTGATTTTTTTTTTTTTAACATATATGTACAGAGGGGTTAAGAAACACTGGGAGTAAAATCTCTTTGTGTACAGATTTCAACTCACCTCTGCATGGCTGTCTGGATGTGCATTCTTTGTACATATACATTATAGTCATCTTATTCCACAGGATTGCCACTTTTAAATATTTCAGTTTTTCCACGAGTAAATGAAAAATAGTTCAAACACTCATTGTTAATTTTCACACCATTCCCAAGAGATTCAAGGACCCTTGGAGTTTTTTTATGGTAAGATTCTATATGGATATGCTCACCCAAATTATTCTGCTAACAAATAGAATTTTCTCTCTAGATTTAGGTCTGTCCTCATTTGCTCTGCTGTAAGTGTGTAACAACTCCATAAAGTCTACACAGATCACCAAGAATGTAAAATTAATGTAATGCTGATCAAAGATTGCGTCTCCTGCTTATTTTGCACTCCATTTGGACTTACACCGGTGTGATCCCAGGGGAAGATGGCAGCTCCTTACTCTTCCTTCCTTTCTCCCTCCTTCACGCAAACTCTGCCAAAACTGATGACTTCTCCCTCAGCTGGTTCCCAGGAGCCAATTGGTCTTTCCCTGTCTTCCCCCAGTTAATGTGAGCTGGTTTTCCTCTTGTATACAGCTGCCCTAATTCTTAGAGCATTTCATCCTTTTCACTTTCTAAATGGAAATGTTAAATTTTTCACAGAGGAGGTGCCCTGGGGGGGAGTTTTGCTCACACCCAAGAACGGATGTCAGTTAATATTTGGACATGATTAATTAACAGTAAACCCTAAGGCAAACTTTGCTATTATGAAAATAAGACAATATTCCAGATTACATGAGCGTCTGCCTATATGATAAAGTTACCCAGATGCTCTGAAATCAACAAAGATTTGTCACAGATACAAAGAGAGTTATTATTTTATGAATTTCATATTCAGATGAATTACTTACTTTTGTCCCTCATAGACAATCTAGGTATGACCTAGGGATGAACCACTACTTGCATTACCTCTCAGACACTTTCAAGCACTGGTATAAAGTTTTCTAATTTTACAGAAAATTATTTGGAGCTCATATTAGTTTCCTAGTGAGTGGTTAATTAGTTAGCTTCCATACAAGTGGAGGGCCAACCTTACCATGCAGTGATTGTAAGTCCTGAATTATATTTGCTGCTCTATCTTGGGTGGAAAACAACCTCTGCTTGACAAATAGAGCTGAATCACATCATGGCTCAGCTTGAGAAATAAAAATGAGTTTTTCCAGAAGAAACAAAAGTAGGTCATTGTGTGGGCAAATTACAGTCACATATATTTTAATGGAGTGCTGGTGCTGGAGTAGCTAAAGGAATGCCAGCACTGAAGGACTGAAAACCACATCTGTTTACTGCCAGGGAGGCAGGTGGAGACGTACACAGCTACATAAACCATTGAAAGTGGAATGGAAGATATGGCCAGAACCTTAATTTGTTGTCTTATCCAAAAGATGTAGGAAAAGACATAATAGATTTTCATCATCACCAGAAAAATACACATTTCTTTAACTTCACAAAATAAGGATGTCAATATTTTTCTGCTATGGAACTCTCTCAATACAAACTATTTCACAATATGAAAATGTTCTATCACTGTTAGTGAGTTATTTTCTTCCACCTCAGGCCCAGGTGTAGGTGTATCCAGTTCTGGGCCCCTCAGTTTAGGAAGGACATTGAGATGCTTGAGCGCGTCCAGAGGAGGGAACAAGGCTGGTGAGGGCCGTGGAACACAAACCTTGTGAGGAACACCTGAGGGAGCTGGGGGTGTTTAGCCTGGAGAAAAGGAGACTCAGAGGCGGTCTTATAACTCTCTACAACTTCCTGAAGTTGGAGTCAGGTGGGGCTTGGTCTCTTTCACCAGGCAGCACTGACAAAATGAGAGGACACAGTCTCAAGCTGCACCAAGGAAAATATAGGTTAGGTATTAGGAAAAAGTTTTTTACAGAAAGGGTGATAAAGTACTGGAATCATCTGCCTGGGGAGGTGTTGGAGTCACCATCCTTGGATGTGTTTAAACAAAGACTGGATGTGGCACTTGGTGCCATGGTCTAGTTGAAGTGTTGGGGCTGAGTTGGACTCAACGATCTTGAAGATCTCTTCCAACCCAGTGATTCTGTGTGATTCTGTGTGTATTTGGAGACATCATGAAATTACCTGCTCTGACTGTGAGAAAAAACTTCATGATGAGGTCAACTAAAATATCTGTTTGTTTTGTACTGACTTTTCAACAGAAGGATGTCAGAAAATAAGAAAGTAACTCATTCTAGGAAACAGACAAAAGAAGCTTGGGAAAGTTTGAAGCCAAAACAATATAGTCAAATAGCACAGGAGAGTAGTATTTCAAAATATGATTCCTCTTCAAAGTTCGGCAAATAAATTTTTGTCCCCTCAGGAAAAAAAAAAAAAAACCAATCTCTTGCAAGGCATTGCAAATGCACCAGGAATAAAGAGTATTTGACACCCATAATCTTAAACCTCTAAACATAACATGACAAAGGCAAAAAAATTAGTTAAAATTCTCAACAACCATGAAATTTCAATCCCAGTCCTTATCAATCTGTTGACTTAATTGCCATCAATTTATAACAGCTTTTTAATTCTGACTTGAACATTTGTCCTTTTTTAATTGTGACATGTTTCCATCTCTAACAATAAATTTATGCAATAATGGTTTGTGAGTTTTAATTTTTGCAGATTCTGGATTCCTCTGGCAAGAGGAGAAGAAATTTCAACCAGAAAAAGTGAATTTTCCTTGGGGAAATACTCAGTTGATATGATTTGTCTCCAGTTTCAAAATGTTGTCACTGAAATGTACCAAGGTCAGATTGAGGCAAAAAAAAAAAAAAAAAAAGGAAAATTAAATAAATACAATAAAGGATCATATTGCTACAGCTACCTAATGCAACATCTTGCATTCCAGAAGTATTCTGAAAGAAGATTGTAGCCAGGTGTGTTTGTTCTCTTCTTCCAGGTAACCAGTGGAAAGATGGACAAGATGCATGGAAAGAGCCTCAAGTTGCACCAGGGGAAGTTTAGATGGAATTTTGGGGAAAAAAATTCTTCATTGAAACTGTGGTCAGGCATTGGAACAGGCTGCCCAAGGAAGTGGTCTAATGTGTCTAAGTGTTCCATGGAAGAGTTCAAAAGGCACGTGGATGTGGCACTTAGGGATATGGTTTAGTGGTTAATGGTTGGATTTGGTGATGTTAGAAGTCCTTTCCAAATAAAGTATTCTATGAGAGGTATGATTTAATGTTGTTATTAAGAAGTTTAATTACAAAATGGAGAGTAAGACTATGAATTTTTGTGAATGACTCCATTTAAATGGTCTGCAAATGTGCCACAGGAAAATAATTAAAAGTCAAAAATTATCATCACAAGTAGACTTAATTCTGTAAGTCTAAGTACAAAATTCTAGAGTTACGCAGTAAAAAATGAATTAGCACAGAATGAGAGATGTTTGAGCAGTCAGCACTTCTCCAAAAATACCTGCCTACTGCAGGAACAGTGACTCTTCTCTGTCATTCTTTTTCAGAGTTAAATATCAGGCTGGGAGGTATAAATATTTCTAAAACAAATCAAATCATTTCACTGCACTTTGTGGCTTCAGCTGGACAATGTCTGTCAATAAAAATAGCAAGGGGGTCTAGGGGACAGTAAAAGAGAACCGTAGTTCTACAGAGAATGCAAGAATGGTCAGAGACTGAAAAGATGAGAAAGATTCAATTAAGTTGGAGGAAAGAGATGTAGCTGCTCCTGTAGAGTTTAAGAAGCTCTTGGGCAAAGCTCTGAGGCACAGGGTGAGATTCTCAGGGCTGTTCTGTGCAGGGCCAGGAGTAGGATTTCAATGATCCTTGTGGGTCCCTTCCAATACAGGATATTCTGGGATTCTATGCTTCTATGAAAGACCTCTGAAACTGATCCAAGAAAAACAAATATTCGTAGAATTCTTTAAAATTATTAAAAGACTGCAAGAGGGGAAAAAAATAAAAATGCAGAGACTTTTGAGATAAAGTTATGGTCCAAAGACTCCTGATACTGATTGAGGACACTGCAGATCTTCAATTCTCCGGCTATCTGGATCCTTAGAAACTCTTCTTCCTAGAGGTTGGGTGAATGGCTTGTAAGAGACTTCCTATTGGACTTTTTGTTTTCTAACTTGGGGTGTGCAGATTTATGCTACTCAATTCTTTCACAGTATTTTAGTCACTCAGATGCAAATTATTGTTACAACTGAGCACGTGAAGCAGACCTGAATATAAAAAAGAAAATAACACTTGCAATAATGTATTTGTATTCCTTGTTTGTGTTCAGACTATTACTTGGAAAGCAACAAGAAGAAAAAATAGGACTTTTTAGGAAACCAATTAGAAAATGTAAAACTTACATCTTGCAATTCATAGATGTAAAACAATCCACACAAAAAGACCTTAAAGGCCACGAAAGAATGTTTGCCATCTGAAATTTGTAAGATTTTCAGCTATTGCATAACATTGCCTCCAGCAATGAACCTCACCGAATCACATAAATTCAAAGTTTGTGCTACAAATCCATGTCAGTTCAGAGAGAGACTGAGAGAGAGAGAAAAAAAAAGAAACACAAAAAGAAAGTGCACCCCATATGGAGTTTATACCAAATTATTTAAAAATATGTTTAAAAGTAATCGAAAAATCCAGTTCCAGTCAGTGGTGTCTGTCATGAATCCTGGAAGAGCATGGTATGAGAGGTCTTTATGGAGGAAAAAAGAAAAAGAGCAGGTAACAGGCACACTGAGGATGGCAGCAGTTCCTTATAAAGGCACAAAACCTGGTAAATAAAAAATATCATGTTTTTTTTAGTGATAGGAGGCGTTTTTAAGTTCAGAAGCTTTCAACAGTCTGTTGCACAGGCAGAAGTACAGGGTGAGAATATTCATTAAGGGTAGGAATGGACAGATTTTTGGGTAAGCATTTTATTCTATTAGTGGTTTGTGACAAAAAAGTATTTATATATTTTATATTTATATAGGTGATGCCACATTACTTCATATAAGCACAGGAGGAAAACAGGCTGCCTACAGATGATGGAAATACATCCTTAATTGCTTTGCCGGATACTTCTACATCAAACCCTCTAAATACAGGAGCAGAGACTCCTTCTCACAGCAGCACTCCATCCCCGCTTCCTTCCCCATCCCTTCAGGCAGACGGTGATCAAATCTGATCCCACAGCTCCCTTCCTCACTTCTTTATCCTTTTCCCTCTTTTCCTCTGTGCCTTCCAGTGGCAGCAATGCTACAGCACCACTTCTGTGTCCTATAAGCAGCAAAATTCCGCTTTGCTCCCATGTCAGAGAAGGCTACCTCAATGCGTGTGGCTGGGATTCTCAAAGTAACCAAGCAGAAGAGCATCAGTTTTGCTTGCCTTGGAGCTTCTGCTTATCCCAGCCTCTTGCCTGGCTCACTGCTTTGTTTATGCAGCCCTTTTGCTGTTCCCTGCCTGCCCTTACTAATCTTGTTTTGACATCGTGGTCACCAGGTGCCCAACCACCCCTTCCATCAACAGACACTTGTGCAGCAGATGGCACAAATGGGTTGGCAATAATTCAGTGTCTCAGCATTGGATTGCCTTGTCTGGTGCTTGTGATGGTGGCTAGACAGGGTTAATGACAGTAGCAGGGGAAAAATATATTAAAAAGCTGTATGGATGCATTTTCAGACAGGAAAGCTCTTCCATGGGTGAGAAGAAACACTGAAAATCTCTGTTCCTACAAAACATGAACTATATGCTGTAGCAAAAGAGGTTTATTTTAATACCTTCAGTTTAATCCCATTAAAAATGTCAAGGTTTCCCTTATCTCCTTTGATCATAACTCCAATGACTCCAATTATATTTTCTGCCATATATTACAAGACTATGATTAGTTTAGCTATGATGGTCCAAGGATAATAAATAAATAATGTTAGTAAAGGGGGCTGAAAGCTTTCATTAGACCAAGAAGTAATTATTTGTGTGTACATACCTGCTGGTACTCTGAAATGCATGGTTAGAGTTAGAACCCAATGGTAAATGCTGACATTTTTTATTCTCTATCTGAGTTGGTGCCAAAAACAGCCAATTTTTTTTTTTTTTATATATAAACCCTTCTAAAGACTTGGAAGTCAATTCAATGTGAATAATCATAAGTTCAAGGCTGTTTGGATTCAGGGTTCCAATACTGAGCTCAGTAACCTACAGAAATATGTAGATCATGCAAAGAGTTAGAAATGAGTCAGAATCAGTTCCTTTACTCTGCTGGCTTCTTACTCTGAATAAATCACTCAAACTGTTTTCATCCATTTCACTGCTTCTAAATTGGAGATAATATTCCTGTCCCAGGGGTACTGCAATGATTAATTAATCACTTCAAGTCACTTGAGATTTGAAAATGTGTGTGTGTGTATATGTAGCTTCACATATGCAGAATATATATAAATATTTCCTTTACTTTGTATGTTAGGCATAAAGGGTGTAGTTCTAGAATCAGCACTGAAATTTTTGAACAGGAATAATCAAAAAAAAAACCCCATCTTGGGAATTCAGGCTGTCAAATTCAAATGACAGTCATACATCCCATCCCCAAATTATCTCCAGCTATAAAGTTCTCTCTCTTTCCTTGAAATAGTCTCCTCAGAAGAAGTAAAGTTATTGATACTGAAGAAATTTCACATTGCTTTCCTTTTCCAGTATGACATGGAGTGATTTGTATTCTGCTTTGTGGGACTTTGTCAGGCATTGTGTATTGTACTGCAGTCTGGACCACTGAGAGGCACAAAATAGCTCCCACCACTGCAGCTATGAGGGTAAGAAAAAGAGGAATAAAGGAGAAGAATTGCATTTTAAGAAAAAAATAAATATGGATGCATTTGGGCTTCTTATGCAGCATCACTAAGCTTCAATTATTGGACTTAGAGGTCTTTTCCAACCTTAGTGATATTATGGTTCCATGATAATGTTCTGTAGTATCACACACAAGGCTGGGTAAATTATCACTAAAAATGTGGTTGGCTGTTCCAAGCTGCTTTCTGGACCTATATACATAATCATAAGACCAGCATGTAAAAATGAGGCAGTTCTGCAAATTTATTCCTGAATTTCTTCTTAGAATACAAAAAATTAAACAAATAAAATGCAAATAAAATATTTATAATATCTTTTTACTTTTTCCTAAATTCTTGGGGTTCTAGCTTCTTAAAAGATAAATTTAAATAGAGCTTCTTGTATGATCACAGTGTGATTGAGTCAAAAACCAGACATATGTGTTTCACTGGTTTCTGCTTTTAAGCTGCATGGATTTTGCTGTTAGTGGAAGGAAAAAATAAACTATATACAGCCCTGTCACACTTTTTTAGGTCAGCTTTTGTTTCTCACATGATCTTGGGCAGGTGTTTTAAGCCCACATTGGCTCAATTCCCCATCTGTTGATCAAAGCTAATGTCTAGACAAAGTAGAGTCAGTCAAAACTTCAGAGTAAAATGATTTTCTGCTAGATTCACCATAATGAAAAAATTCTGAAAAAACACATCAAGTCCATGAAAGGTTTTAGCACAGAAGCCAGAAGGATACTGTGAATACAGTGACACCCCTTTGGTGAAGCAGCTCTGCTTGCCACACATGCTCCAGATCTCTGGGATAAGCCACCTTTTACATTTGTCACTCTTATAACTTATCACGTACATAAAAATTCAGAGTAGTAAACTTCCAGCTCCCTCCAGTCCCTCCAGGACTCAATGTCTCTTTACATGACATTGGCAGACTTCCATTCTTTATTTTGTGGATGTGGATTTGTTGTTTAACCTCAGAGGCTCTTAAATTTCCAGCTCTTTTTGTGGCTCCTCTCACTGGCTGTCTATTGCACAGGCAGGTCAGCATCTCATCCCCAGATGGTCATTTCCCATAGTGACAGAAAGATCCTGGAAATACATTTGCTTTGAGAAACATTCTGGTCCAGTGAGCCTTGTAAGCACAGGAGTATCCTTAGTCTTCTAAAAACTTATGCTGTTTTTATAACTTCTGCTATTATATTCTACCACAATGCAAAAATACCAAATAATGAAGATTCTTAGAAATTCTTCCCTGTGAGGGTGGTGAGGCCCTGGCACAGGGTGCCCAGAGAAGCTGTGGCTGCCCCTGGATCCCTGAAAGTGTCCAAGGCCAGGCTGGATGGGGCTTGGAGCAGCCTGGGATAGTGGAAGGTGTCCCAGCCCATGGCAGGGGGGGACAATTTTTATTGTCTCTTCCAGCATAAGCCATTCTGTAATTTTATGAACCTATGATATTTCCCCTGTTAAAGCAGAGCAAGAAATCAGAAACTGTCAAATGTTTGGAAACTGGAAATTTGAGCAACCAAGGAGCTAAAATAAAAAAAATTCTAAAATTATTTCACAGCTATTCCAGTCACAAAATACTTCTACTTTCAGCAGGGTCTAATTCCCCCCCATTCCACAAAAAAAACAATTTTGTCAAAAAATGGTCATACTTCCTGATCTGAGATTTTCACACATTTCTCATATTTTTGAGTAAGTCTAAAATGTATTTTTAGATAATGTAAGTTGCTAGGAGTCAGGAAAGGATCTATTCTTTAAGCAGTGGTGAAAAAAGGGTACAGGTATTACTCTCTGGCTGCTCTTTCACTAAAAGTAGGCATTTAAATATGACGTGTGCAGAAATTTTACAATGGAAGAAACTAAGTCCTTTGCCTTCCTTCTCATTTTGCTTTTAGTTTGGTTTCCCCATATCCCATGTTTCAAAAAATGATTATGAATATGTGTATGGGTGTGTGTGTATAATGACATAATAACATCTCAATTAGATCTGTTCTGTAATGGGCTCATTAGTATAAATGCGTGTGATTTGCCTCTGTTCTGCTACAGAACTGAAGTTAATCAGATAAACTTCAAAGGGCAAATGGAAGGATTATGCCTCACCTCATGGGGACACAGTCCTTCCTTTGAAGTACCTGTTGGCATCCAGAAAGTTCTGTCAAGTCATCAATACATTTTAACTACCATGGGGTAGTTTCCTATCTTTTTCTTCTGATGTAAAATGCCTTCCTTTTTCTCTCATGTAAATATCCTGCTTGGCCCAATGGGATCTGGAACCCCAGTGGATGCCCTGAGTACCTTCACCATGGCCAGAATCAACCAGCCATCAAACACTTCCTTTTTAGCATCCAAGAGAAGCAATTTGGTTCTTCACAAGTTATACAAATACACACAGAAAGCAGTGCTGATATTAAGAAGTCTTCAACTTCCAGCTAAGAGAGGCCCATACAAGTGTTAACCAGGGTTATCCTTGTTAATTCAGAACCAATTTTTTTGCATACATAAGTGCTCACTACGTTTCATGATTAAATAAAATGTCAGAGCTAAAATATATGCCTGCACATTACTACTAACAGTAGACAAGTCAGGCATTTTCTCCTCTGTTTATTCAACAGCAAACCACTGTTATTTGCAAAACAAAAAAGCAACACAGTGAGAACACTGAAATCCTTTCCATTTCTTTTTTAAGCGCTGAGACTAAACCACACAAAACCAGCCAGTCATTTCTTCCCTGCCAACTGATTATGCAGCCATGTTGTTTGAAAGCTTGCATAATTTACATTAGCATGCCTAAGATCTCAGGTGACTATGCCTTTGAGGCCAGCATGATAGCCCCAGAGGACCAAGATTTGATATTCTTCCCAATATCTGACCCTTTTTTCCTTGTTAATTATAGGCAGACTTCCCTGGCCTGGGCCCGGATCTGCACCTGTTTCCCATCTCTGAGCAGCTGCTAATTAGGTTGCAAATGGTGGGGCTGGGCAGAGCTGGCCACACAGGCTTTGGAGCCCATTGATCAGGCTGGCGTGCCATGCACACAACAATTATTGCCTTCTGAACTTCCCGCAATGAAAGCTGCTCCCAGGCACCACATTGTATTGAAATTAAAAATTGTATCACTTCTCACCCTGGTGATGTGTAGCAGTGCTGCTCCGAAGGAATAAGGGACAGCAGAGGATGAATGTTGTGCAGTGAGAAATAATAAATATATTGAGTTATGTGTGTTTAACATGGAGGTGATGCCAACAGAGTGTTGCTAATGTTTCTCTGAAAATCATTTATTTGTCCTGCTGGTTGTAAGAAAAATTGACTTCTGAATCTTTTCTTGGAAAAAAGAGTTGTGAATGATCCTAAAAACCTTTTGCTGAAATAATCCTAAAAAATTATTTTGATTAGTGTCATTTGAGCAACACTTCAAAATAGTGGGTTAACTGTAGCAACACTGAGTTGCTTGAAGCTTAAATTTTAAATTTTAAAATTTAAGCTAAAATTTAAGCTTAAAGGCAGTGACTTTGGTGCCCAGAGAAAAGGGGAAGTACATTAAGACCACAAAGACTAATTAATTTGATAATAAACAAATAAATAAATGTTATTTCCAGTCAAATAGTGAAAGGTGATAAATGTTTCAGAGAAGCTGAGAGGAGTTCCTCGTAAACATAATTAGGTGACTCCCTCCCATTCCAAGACGTGTCAATAAATATGTAATATAAGTTATCCATGAAGTGTATGAAAATCCTCTTAGTTTTATCACAATAAATACTGAGATTTTGGAAGCTTAAAGATATATCAATTACTTCAAAATTCTGCAGATAGGGAAAATATGATATAGAGAAGCTAAAGTGACTTACTTGAGCATTTGAAAAGGTTTTCTGCAAGTGAGGAAGGGATTGTAAATGTATCTTGAACTGAAACCACTGAAATATTCTTCCACCTACCTGGAGATGCATCTGCTTCCACTGCTGTCAAGGATCTTCATTACCAATGGACTGCTTGAAAGAACCGTATTTGTGGTTCTAGATCTTCAATTCAAGAAAAATAAACCATGAAATAATACTAACATTATTTTTAAAATGTTTATATCACTAAGAGCAAGTACAATGAAAAACTGATGGGCCTTTACCCAAACTCAAACCAACCTACTCTGAATAACACACCCATCACCTGTAAGCTGGGACTTCTGCAGTCCAGAGGATTCCTTGCCAAAGGAAACATTCTGAAGCAACTTTGCATAGAATGCAAAATAAATCAAAGATTTTCATAAGCAGAAAATCATGTGAAATTCACACTATAAATAATTCACTGTGAATTATTTGCTTGTCTTAGGATCTGTGGGCCAGATTCCCAGCTGGTGTAAATCCACATAATTTTCTCAGCTTCAGTGGAGCTCTGCTGATTTACACCAGCTCAGGAGCTGACCCAGTGTGTTGATCAAGAATATTTCACCAGCATAATAGGAACGGGTATGCTTTAAAAAAAAAAGAGTGACCTGCACTGAAAACAGTAACAAAACAGTTCACCAGCTGTTCACAATCTTAATATGTCTGTGGATGGTGTGAAGGAGGTAGAAAGCCCTTTGTGCAGGCTAGTAGAGTGCTAGGAAGCTGCAGCAGGTGAAAAAAACAATAATCATCTTCCCAGTTCCTCAGGAAATGAAGATCCAAAACAATAGTTGGCAGCCTAACTCTTGTCAGCCTGTTGTTTTACAAAATTCAGCATTTCCTCTACTTTGAATTTGTATTAGCAGAGGATGAATCATTGATGCTGCCGGATCCCCTCATTTTTTATATACGGCAGAATGAATTATTTTCATATATCATGTCATGAGCTTTCTCTATTTTTACATTTTCCCACTGCAGTTGAATCAAAGTGAATATTTCATAGAGATTCCTTTTCTGTAGGGTTTGACCATAAATCAGATTTGCTGCAATATATCTGCAGAGGTGACCTGTTTTCTCAAAGCTAACATGGCAAAAAAAACCAAAAAAAACAAAAAAAACCAAAGAGAAAAAAAGCCCCAGCCTCAAACTAAATAAATCCTTACCAAAATATTCTTTCAATTAAAGACACACACTAATGAATATTTTAAAAATTGGCATAACTTACCTTTTTTTTAAATGTTTAAAAACAGAAAAATGTTGCACAGACTTAGCTTTAATATTTTGGACAGGTTTGGGATAGAGCCTGTCTCCAACCAAGATAAAAAGAAGCAGAAAAGGTAGTGGATAAATTTACATCAACACATGACTGGATATGAGTGGTTATGTTATAGTTAAGTGCATTATGAAAGATTTAGAAAACCCTGGTCTTGGCTTTAGGCTTAAAGTAATTAGCAATTTTTGCATAACTGAATTAGTGGAGATTCTGAATCTAACTTTGGGGGCATGAAAGTTTTTAATACAATCCCTCAGCTTGTGTTCAGAGTCAGTGTAGTAAGGAACATCAGGGATTGGTAAGTACAGGGTATAATAAAACAGACCTTGTGCTGCAATTAATTGATTCTTCTAGGAGTGAATCAGATTTAGACCCCAAATGTGGAGACTGACCAAGATCTGAACTTGCTGGCAGATTCTTGTTATCAGGCCAGAGACATTCCGGAAAAACCCTTGCAAAGAGATAAAAAATTATATTAAATGAGAATTAAATTGCTGTTCTTTTTAGGTGGAAGTTTGGCCAAGTATTAATGATAAGATGAACTATGTCCTAAAAGGAGCTGGTCTTGATGCCCAATGTCATGTTCTTGGAAGAATTGATATAATGGACAGGAAAAACATCTGTGGTTTCCAGCTAGTCAAATATTTGCTTTCTTTCTCTCCCTACTGACTCAAATTGTGTAATTTTATTTTCTCATCTTTTTTTTTTTTTTTTTTTTTTTTGGGACAGTCATCTATGGTTAATTATATGTTATACCTTCTTTGTTTCACCTATGAAATCTGAATTTAGGAGCTCCTGAGTGAAAAAACTTCATGTTTACCTCTTGGTCTAGAAAACTTAGTTGCTCAAGTCACTAAGATAGTCAAACACCCTCTGCAGGGTTCACTAGAAAACATAAATTCATTCTCTCAACACAGATTAACCTCTGTGCTGAGACAATGCTAAAATGTTGTGCTTGAACCTGGAGGTTTTTAATTCTGACACTGGAAAGCAAAACACTTGGAAGGAAAACAGAAACATTGTACAAAGATCAGTTCCTCTTAGCAAGGATCTTGTGACTCTGCTGGCCCATTGCACAGCACAAATAGACAAAGCACAAAGTTTTGCTCAAAACTTAAATCTGTTTGTGAATGACCCATGAGCATAAACATACACACAGACACAGATTAATGTGCTGGATACACTTCTTTTTCTGAATTGGTGATCTTGTCCTTTTCTTTCTGTGATTGTTGACATCGGTCCAAAGTTGGAATGACTTTGCTAGAAAAGCTGAGGAATCACCTCCAAAAGAGGTCATTAGTCATTTCCTATTTAGATAATATTTAGAAAAAAGGGGTGGAAATGTATACTTGGACTTCTCTTAAAAAAATTAGATAAAGTTTACTCTTTTCTAATAATCCTGGTTAAAAGCACTCAAAAAGGTACGAACAGAGGCTGAGAAATTGTCACATATAAATAAACTGATGTCTAGCTCTATAAAAGTACAAGTTCCATAAATCACAGAATTACAGAATCATGGAATGGTTTGGGTTGGAAAAGACCTTAAAGATCATCTTATTCCCCCCTCTCTGGTGGGGTGGGCAGGGGTGCCCTCTCATGGGCAGGGGCAGCTTCCACCATCCCAGGTTGCTCCCAGTCCCGTTCACCCCGGCCTTGGACACTTCCAAGGATCCAGGGGCAGCCACAGCTTCTCTGGCCCTGGATCCCTGGTGTGTCACCACCCTCACAGGGAAGAATTTTTTTTCTCATACTCAATTCTTTCAGCCTTTCATTATAGGAGAGATGTTCCATCCCTCTAACCATCTGCATTCATCCCAACAGGAGTTGTGAATCCAGAGTCCTTCCTGTATTACATCAAGTGACACAAGTCACAGGAATTACTTCCTATATAATTTCCCCTTTCAGTCAATAGACACCTACATTTAGCCAGCAGAAAAGCTCCCAATGACCTTTTGGAGATTGTTTCTCCTGCATAACCACCTAAACGTTGTCCTGGGCTATCTGAGACATCTGCACAGCCCTGGTGGGTGTAGTCCAGGACCTACAGGAGACCCATAACCTGGAAAAACAATTTAATGGGGGATAACCTCAGTCATCTTCTGCTCTCTAAGAAATTCCTTTGTTCTATAAGCAGTGAAGCAAACACAGTTTTTAGGTAATGCCCTTGACCTTTAACAGTTAGGTCTGATGATCTTAGAGATCTTTCCAGCCTAAAGAATTCAATGGTTCTATGATCTTAAATGTGATTAGATGGACTTTTTTAGGCAACTGAACTATGTTGGCCAAATTCCCATTCTGATCCAGGGCCTAAAGTGTGAACGCCTCCATTTCAGTGTGTCAATCTTGCACTACACCAAATCCTAGGTCATTAATGTGAAGCAGACATGGAATAGTCAGCTGGCTAAACATGACCATTTAGTGCCATCTGGGATACTCCAAAGTATTCCACCTGGACTCCAGCTGCAACTCCCTAGACTCAGATGGCACTTGGAACCACAGCATATGTGGGCTATTAAACCAAGCCACTAAATTTTAGATGGCTAAAATTAGGTTAGATGAATCCTGCTTTCAGGGCCTCAGGATGCCACTTTTAAATCTTCTACACCCTATTAATCTGACACCTAAAGGCTGAGACTGGGAATAAAAATTATGCCTTTCATAGGCTTCTAAATGCAAGGGATATGTTATTACTCCTCAATAGGATCTAAGGCCTGAGGATATTTTGCATCCTGAAGTCCTACAAAGGCATTCAGTGTATGAGTTTCTGTAACCATGAAATGTTGCATCCAAACATGATTTATAATAACTTTAGGTCTCCTAGAGAGACATAAGCTTGGGTAATGGATTGGGTGGATAGAATGGGAGGCAGAGTGCTTATTTGTAGATGGTGCTGTTTAAAATTAGTCATCACCATTTTTGTATTGGTTTAGTGATGCACTTTCTAAGATTAACTTAATCAAACTCTCATCAAGATTTGATGCTACTTTTTGAATGATAATTTATTATCTGAAGACTTTCTAACATATGCCACTACTCCACATGTCTGCAAAATTTATACTAAAATGTATGGTGTAAATTGCACCATAAGTTTTTACATTTTGCTCCAAATATTCTGTCTGGTTCCCATGTCCTGCTGTATTTCCACTTCTGGGTTTTGTGCTAAAACCAAAGAATGAAAAATTTGGGGAAATAAAGATTGTATGAGTGCACAGCAGCTAGATCCTGTAGACTGTGGAGAAATTCAGTATGAGAAGAACTATAAATTCCTTCTAGTTCTGCTGTTGCAGCACCATAACCAGCATTCTAGCTACATAAAAAGTAATAACAACTGACATATGGATGCCTAGGAAACATTTAAAATCAAAGGCAAGCTTCTTTTACTGAAAGTTCTTGTTTGTATGAAAGCTCCATGCATTGATATTTTGGTTATATCCTTTTTTTCACTTTTTTCATACTCAGTAGCTTCAGTGATAAACCCGTGAAAGTTAAATAGTTTATCTATTCCAAAACAAGTTTTTCTTAAAACCTGGTTTGTTTATTTATTTACACACTTAGGAATATGTGCACACACCTTGACATGAGCATCCTTAAGAGACTCCCTTGGTTAGATAACACTATTTAATTTTCAAAGGAAGGAGGCATAAGGTCACAACAGCTAGGAGTTACTGGCCTTAGGTGCACTCATCTGAGACAGGATTCAGTGTGGAGTAAAGGAAACAATTCAGTTCAACTGTATCATTTGTCTAAGCCAGGTATCATCACCCAGATCTCCATTATGCTCAAAGGAAACAAATAGGTGCTTCCAGCTGTGAATTATCTGATATAGTTGGGATTTTTTTTTCTTCAGAATGAGATTAACCACCCTCTACAGGCAAAAAAAAAAAATAATTTAGCAGTGACTTTTTAGCTCTGCTGTTAAACTACAGGCTGAGAGAGAGAGTATTTCTCAAGTTACCTAAGAAAACCTTGCCTCCAAGAAATTAAAAATTTACCCAGTGCCATGCTGAAGATAAATAATAAAGCCTCCAAGTCTTCTGATTATTATACTCAGACACCAAATCCAAGGGTTCCAGTGCTTGCTAAGAAGTATCACATGCAAAATCCTGCCAGCTTTTCCTTTAAATCTCTGTATCATTGCTACAACCACAAATAATACTCTACATTCCTGTTATTTATACTTAAGGTTCAGGTCTGGGTTTTCTTTCCAATTACTCCACTTTTTCTGTTCTCCCCATGCTTATGCAATCCATTTCTTTTCCCTTACCTTTCTCTTCAGGGAATCTTGATATTATTTTTATACAATGTGTTCTTGTAATTTTGACTGTGTTATGGTATCACAGTAGTGCAGGAAGCTAAAAATATTCTCCAGGTACTTTGGGCATCTGGAAAAGAGGTGTTCTAAGCAGAATATAGTCTAAAGCTGTATCTGAATCAGAAAACAAAGTTTTTAAAGTAAAAATAATATTAAGGGGTATTAAACACCACTTTTTAATTCCAAAACTTTTAACCCTAAAATTTCATTGTTAAATTATGAAAATGCTTTTTATTAATTTTATTTCAAATCATATCATTTTGCCTATTCTTTTCTATTAAATCATTAGTTGTTTATTACATTCCACTAATATTATTAAATCTACTAAAACAATCTGGATTACTGCACTTTTTTAATATGTGATAATATTTATTTTAAATAAATAAGATCAGAATGATCATGGAAAGGAAAGTGGATATATTCATTCCTCTTGTTTCTCCCATCCTTTTATCAATAGCAGATTTCAATATGAGCAAAATCTCCAAAGTGTGTCAATAACTGGAGAACAGAACCTGCCATGAGCTAAATGTTCTCACTGTCTCCTGAGAAAGAGAATTGTCTCAGTAGAAGAGTGTTAGAATTTAACTTTTGGACTTTCCCTGGAGAAGCTGTGGCTGCCCCATCCCTGGAACTGTCCAAGGCCAGGTTGGATGGGGATTGGAGCAACCCAGTCTAGTGGAAGTGTCTCTGCCCATGGCAGGGGGTTGGAGTGAGATGTTCTTGAGGGTCCCTTCCAAACCAAATCATTCTGTGATTCTATGGAATTCTTCTGTCTGTTTGTTTTTCAATATACAAACTACTTTGAAAGCAATGTAATTTCATAGCAGCAAAATGTTTTCTGAAAGGTCTTCTGAGGTCGTTCGGCAGCATATGGACTTCATTTTTCATGGTCAGTAGTTACATGTGGCCAAGAGTTGCTCTTATTACAACTGTGAAATGCTCTTTTCCTTGGTACTTGAAATCTTATGCTTCCAGTAATGTTGTCAGGCAGGTATATGACACAGGAAGGGAAGCCAAGGAACTCAACATCTGTTGGAACTGCTCTCCCCTTTGTCCAAACCATGAAGGGAATCCCTTCTCTGCAGGACAGCCCTGAAGGCCCCAGTCCAGCCAGCAGCTCCAGATGATCATATCAAGCCTGAGATGTCCAGAATTGTGCAAACATTTCTGCAGTTCTGGGCTATAAAAGTGGAGGTACAGGTTTGGCTTCAAGGGAACAGGACTGGTTGTCAAATATCTGAGACTTGACTGCTCTCTATTGTTTACTTGAATATAACTCCTGGAGACCTCCTGGTGCTGAGTACTCTACTGTTAATGAAATAGGGTTGTCTTTGACTATGTAAAAGATTCCCATTTTTAGCCATGTAGAAGTCTACACCAGGCATCAATTTTTCTTCCACAGGCAAAGGAAACAAAGGGCTTTTCAGAGTGGAATTCATCCAGTTCTAACAGGCATATCTAAAATACATAGAACCAACTGGTCTCTGGATATGCTGACCCTTGACTGTAAAGAAATTAAAGACTGAGTTGGAAAGATGTCTAATTAAAAAAAAAAAAATATTTAGGCAATATGACTGCCACCTACATTTAGCTGCCCTGACTCAAAAGCTTGTTCCATGTACAGAAAAAGCCAATAAAGAATGTAGCATGTGTTGTTTTCACAGGCAGGAATGCACGTGGCAAAAAGAGGAGCATTGCCATGTGCACTACAGTGACATAGGAACCCAAATCTCACAATATTTTTCTATTTGGGTCCAGTAAGATCAAATGACTTCCATAAAGTCACACACAAAGTCTGTGTTTAGGCAAGAGCTGAAGTCAGCTCTCTGGAGCCTGGAGCTGTTGCTCATCCCCACCACCATCCATCCCTCCTTCATCAGCCTCCTGACCTGACTAAACAGCACTGTCAGGGTCCCTTTCTTTCCCTTTTTTGAAGGAAAAGCTGTGTGGGTCTCTGAAGTTAAGCAACTTTCTTCTGCTTTACACATCTAAATTAAAATCTATTTAAGAAAAAACTACAAGACATAGTGCAATTTTAAAGTCATTTGGCAAACTGATTCTGTCAAGAAAGCTTAGTTTCATTCTGTTTGCTTGCAACAGCTTTTTTTTTCCATAACTCTGCTGTTCTTGTTCTTTTAATACATTTGGGAGGCCTGTCAAGGCCTATCCACTCTCTAAATAGCTTTGCAGATTAAATTTTTAACTCTACTCTCTTCATGCAGATGTATATTTCTGACAAAGAATTGCTCTGACATGTCATCTCCCATCTTTCTCACAAGAGAGGAAATAGCTACGTGCCAGTGCTGTTCGAAACTCTGACTCTCCCCAGCAAACAATAAAATAAAATAATCATAATTATAAACCCCTGCATTGAGAAAACCCACTTCTTCTTTATTTGAGCTTTTGCTACACTTATTTCCTTTGTCATAGCAGTTTTGAGCTATTTTCTTCTTCACCTTCAGCAACATTTGTAACCAACTAATGAGAAACTGGGGAATATGGGGCAGAGGAAAAAGGGGGTTTGTTGATTTAGTTGCTGCTACAGGCACACCTGAACTTTTAGCCAAAGACTGTGCAGTGCATCTAACCTAAGCTTAAATCCCTTTTTTCCACTCAGAAACATTTCTATCATTACTTTTTCTTCTTTAAAAAAAATCCTACTCCACTGCAGATGCCCTGTGTAAAGAAAGGAATGTCTTGCCTTCATAGGAATGAAGGTTTTATGATTTACTAGATCAGGGGTGGGCCCAGTTAAGGACTTTTTGAGAGCAGTTGTTCCCTAGAACAGGGCAAGAGACAGTAAAGAGGGAAGAAACTGAATTTGAGTGAGCAGAATCCATGCCCAGATTAGGTATGTAAATTAAAAGGGTCTTCGATGTGTCGTGCAGTTTGTCATCTTACGTTCAGCTTCCTTCTCCCCACAGAATCAATTGCATGTAAATAGGTCGTTGCTTATGCATAAGTCATTGCTTATGAATTCTTATTATCAAACACTTCTTTGGAGCTCAAGATGCTTTTCTGAGATAAATATAGAGCAGAAATGGATGAACATGGAAGAAAAATACTGGTAAAGATAATGGGAGATCTCTGGGGTAATTCTACTGCATCTAGTACAAATGCCCATTAAAGAGTCTGAGCATTTATGGTCATAAATACTTACTCAAGGTGTGGAGAAAGCAAAAGGAATGTTTCATGAACCAAGATTATTAAAAAATGAAGGAGATTGCACTTTCTGGGAGTTGTTATATGACAGACTTGTTACTTTGACAACAATTGAGAAATGCCAGGTTCTGTCATTTAAGGATATTTCCACATTTTTTGTCCAGCACTGGGGACAGAAGTTAAGCAAGTTATTCCCTCTTCTCATTTTATTATTGTGTGCCTGATTTGTGTCTCCCGTTTAGAAGTTCAGGTTAAAGTTTATTCTTATCATTGCAGTGCTAAGACAATTTTTTCTACTGGTCACACTGGAAAATTTTCATCTTTTATTTTATTTCCAGACAAGAGATAAACTGTCTAGAAGTAATCTGGATTCTTAGATGCCAGACTATTCACTCTGTGCTGAACATCTGGGCTTTTGTTCCACTCTTCTAGAACATTTTTGGTGGATTGCTCCTGCTCTTCTCTTCTGAGGTTCAGAGTTGTTCCTGTTGATTGGAATAAATTAAACTTTCAATGGGACTTGGGATGCATTTGTAAGCATTTAAAAGTGTTTAAAAGAATAACAAAAATACATTTTGAAGCAATTTTTTGCCACTGAAATAATTTGCCACTGAAAAGACACTTGCCCTCAAAAATACCCCAAACTTTCTTCTTCCTTAGGATCACAGCTGAACAGTAGTTGAACAGTAAAATATAATGACAATTCAAGAGCAGCCACAGAAAAGCTCCATTACCCTTTTACATGGGAAATTGAGTCAAAGAAAAGAAAAAGCCAAAATCCTCAAGGTTATTGACTCTTGGATTTCATTGCTGGATTTCAAAGTTTGTGAGAAACTGAGTAACTGAGACAAAACACCTCACAGTGGATTGTCACCCACTCAGCTGTTAACTCCATTTATGATAATATGTTTTGAAGTGATGGAGTTCATTACTCCATTGATTACAGTGTGACCATCTACCAGAAAGAAGTAAAGGTTTTCACTGACCTCTGCCTGGGAACAGGAGTTGAATATATTTTTCAGACACACATACGAGCCTTTATTAGTATTGTACTGGAGTTGGGTATGGAACCTACTACCGTGTGGATGATGTTGGGATCTTCTCAGCTCATAAAGGACGTTAATACTCACCAAAAATAAATCAAATTACTGTAAAAGGGGGAAAACTCCATTGTCATAGTATCACAGATTCACTTAGGCTGGAAATTATCTCTATTGACCTTCTCTGGACATGCTCCAGCATCTCGGTGTCTTACTTGCAGCAAGGAGCCCAAAACCAAACACAATATTTGACATGCAGCCTCACCAACGCCAAGTGTAGGGGGATGATCACATCCCTAGAATCACATTAAATGAGAAAAACTACATCTGTAAAGCTATTCAAATCACCTCAGCAATGCTGGGTGTTAAATACATGATGCTTTTAATATTGGAGCATTGAGTGGTAGAATATTCAAACGTACAGCACCTGTACACTCAAAAAAAAAGACCAGAGCCTGAATGATAGACATTAGAAATGTAAAAAAAAATAAAAAATTCATGCTTGGGCAGTCTTCCACAATGTTCTGCTGCTATCCTTTGCTTTATCTTTAAGAGGTGTTGAAATACATTGTGGTTGGATGTGTGGTTGGGGTGGAAGGCAAGAATAAACAAGGCTTTCTGTAGTAGAGTTTCTGAGCCAGTTGTGATGCAAGAGAATTAAAAGACTGAGTTAAAAGGTGTTATTAGTAATTGAAATATTCTGCTCTTTTTTTTTCTGATTCGTCTGCTACTATGAAGCAGGTGAAGACTTTAAACCATAGCTCAAGAGTGAACTTGACAATTTGTTGAAAAAGTGTTACATTTGAAAAAGCATCCAAATCTGTTTTGCTTTCTGTTACTCACATCTTCCTTAAGGAATTTCTGTACAGAGCATAACGTCTGCCAGGACAATGTTTTTGAGGAATAAATCTATCAACAGCAAAATAGTTTCAATATGAGAAAAAAAAATTGCATTTGCAGAATAACATTCCATTTCTTTTTTTCTATATACATTTCAGTTCAGGGGATTTCAATGCCATGTAAAAACTGACAACATTTAAAACACTAAAAGCAAATTATTTCCATTGTTTCCCTCATGACTGAAAGTCCTGGAGGGCTCACTGATCATGGAAGTTCAAGTGATACTGTAGATGGGTTGTGCTATAAAAACACATACATCTTATATGCACTTCCTCACCTGTAAATACAATATTTTTAATAAAAAGGCCCTAATAAACAAAAAATAAAAATATGCATGAAATTTAGAGCAGTTTGCCCAGGGAAGTGGTGGAATTACAATCCCAAGTAAGTGTTCAGGCACTCATGGCTTACTGGTGAACATGGTAGTGGTGCTGGGCTGACAGCTGGACTGGATAATTTCAGAGGTCTTTTCCAACATTAGTGATTCCATGATTCTCTGAAATTATGGACTTCTGAAAACTGGTGGATCCATTGTGTCAGGACAGCTGAATGACATAGGAGACTTAGGAGTGGTAAAGGTTTCCTCATAACTTCAGGATTTCAGGGTACAACCTGTCTGTTTATTTACTTGCACGCTAATTTTAACTTCTGTGACCGAAGCTGTAACTACCAAAGAACTGAGGGATCCACATAGCAACTTCTGCTGGTTAAATAAAAGTGAAGGTTTGTATCTTCACATCTCTTCTCGTTGCTGGTGTGCTATTTAAAATGTTATTTTGAATTCCTTTTTCAGAGGGGCTGTCATTTCACCTTTGAGAGAGCTGCAGTCGCTGCTCTGTCACCTCTTATGAAAGGTTTCAGCCTGATAAATGATAGCAGAGCAGATCTGCACAAACAGATGTACACTCTGCTTTGCCTACATTAGTTAGACTCTTTATGGCACTTGTAAATTAAGGAACAGAATGATATGGAAGAATTTTAAACAAAAAATGCTGTTCTGTTTGACATGTTCCCTGCACCCATTTGGTGTTGCCTTGATCTAGTCCCCCTCAAACTTTTTATTTGTCAGACCACCTTGTTCCATACTATTTTCCCTTCTTGAAAACACTGTTCTCCATTGATCTGGATTATAGAGAACAGATAATTTCTCCAGGAAATGAGGACTTCTCTTTCCCCCATGACCCTTCTCATCTGTGCAAATGTTTTAGGCATGGAATCTTCTGCTCCCTTTTTGGTGCAAACTTGACCTCTGTTGTCTTACTTGGAAAATGCACTTGATTTCTAACAAGAGCTTTTCAAAATGTAACACTGCTGATTTGTTGGATAATGAAATCCAAATTGTTCCACAAAAAAAGGTGCAATTATACAGCATGTAATACACAAATAAATTGACTTAATGTTACATTATAATGAAAACTGTGCAAAATCCTCTACACAAGCACAATAAAATAATAAAAAGTAATAGAACAGGTAATAGATGTAAAATAAATGCTAAAAAAGTAGTTCAAATCATTTTCATACCAGTCAAAAGATACTGAGAAGGGCGCATCCAATCACAATAAAACACCAGAATGAAACACTTCTAAATAGTAATATAAATTTTTGTGGACACTTCATGTCCCATGATGTGGAATTGACATATAGTTTGATTTTCTTTTTCCTAATGTAAGCCACAGTTTTACAGTCCTAGTGAAAACATTTTATTGCTGGGGATGTATTAGACATGGTTCATTTCCCTTCTCAGTATGGCTTTAATTTTCCACATCCATGGCTTGACACAGACCCAAACACCAGAAGATGGTTGTCTGCTATAAAGTGTTTGGTTTTCTTTGATTGCTTTACAATTTAATCTATAGTTCATTCCATTAACCCTTTCCATTTTAATGCCACCAGAGTCTTTCCCCTCTCCTTAATACAAAGATAAACTTCCCCTGAATCACTCATGCTCTAGTGTCCAGCAGATTATAAAGAGAATAGGGAGGAGAGTGGTGCTGGGGGGACGAGCACTTTCTTCTTAGTTAACTTCCCAATCGGTGAAATAATTGAATGCACAACAGCAACAGGAATTTCCCTTCTGTTTTCATAATACATTCATAATTATTCATTCATTTGGTTTGGTCATATTCATACCAACGCACGGAGCCAAGAAAGTGCCACTGTCATTCTAACTTTCTCCTCAATCCCTGCTCTTCAGGGGGGGAAAATAAAAAACCCACGTTCCCGTCTGCAGTGTTGTCACATCCGATATCCAGTTCCTTCCGGCAGAGAAAGTGGATCTGGGAGGGTCACCAGATCAGCCTGTGCCTCGGGGCTCCTCGCCTCAAGTACAAAAGACTCGACTCAACTCATGTTAGTCATGTAGGTGGCCTATCGGTGGTGACGGACTGCCAGCTCGGTCTGTGGGCTACCCGTGATAACTGCCTTGAAATGCTAAGTGCTTAATTAAGGACCTTTCATATCAGTTATTGAGGGCTCCATCTCCCATAGCCCAGGGCGTTGTACTTTACAGAGGACTCCCCAGAGCCACAGCCAACTTTATTGCAGTGACAAGTTAAAAAAAAAAAAAAGAGAGAAAGAAAAAAAAAAAGGAGAGAGAAAAGAAAGAAAGGGGGGAAAAAAGGAAAAGAGAGAAAGAAAAGAAACAAGTGGTTTTAATCCTCTTGCAAGCTCCCAAAATCTAAATACAAGCAGACAGCTGAGCTGACATCATGATCTCCTACTAAAAATACTTTTTTTTTTTTTACTGTTTATGAAAATATTGCTTGCTCGTGTTTTGGGTAAGGTACAGAGTAATCCCTGACAAGATGATCAGACCACTCGTGTTAACCCATGGTGATATTCTGCAGTGCACAGCTTTTCCCTTCCCCAAGAACCGTCAGTACCAGATGAAGGGACATGTTTATTTAAAGAAGAAAAAACAGATGTTTGTGGCTAAACCTTGTATAATTAATCCTTGCTTTTCAAAAAACAGCAGATCCAGTTCTGACAAGGAGGGAGAGAAATATTTCACTTGCTTTTCATAAACAGCAGATCCCGTTCAGTCAAGAAAGGGGAAAATATTTCACAACTGACTTAGGTAGCTAAGGTCTGGAAAGAAATACCTTTTGTTTCTGACTGCAGCAGAGGAGCCCTGCAGAAGAGTGATCTGTTCTGTTTCTGATTCCTCGTGAGGGCATCTATCAGCAGCAACTCTGCTGAAGTCATTAAAGTTACATGGCTGGGAAACCACCATAAGGACAATCTGAAAAAGCCACAGCTTTCATTCAGGATGTTCACAGACAGGATAAGCACGGTGGAGACATTTCTTATTGTGCATCAGTTTCATACAAGAATTGGTTTTTATTTGCAGCTCTGCAAGAGATTTTCAGGATCAGGATAGAGGAGAAAATGTTGTTCCCAGTTCCTTCAGCACCAAATCAAAGGAGAATCCATAATGTAGTCATTTCTGGAAACGAGAATCAACAAGCCTAATAATTTTAATACCAAGTTTAACTGTGCCATGCCATTTACCCCCACCATAGCAGAGCTGGGAAATGGACTGTTTGCAAACCCAAAGTCATCAAAACCCAAATAATGCCCAGAACTCACAAAGAGTTCTCTGCAAGCTGAACTCCAGTTTGTGGAGCCTCTTGGGACCTTCTGAGCTTGCAGTGGAGCTGGTCTGGGTGCTACAGGCTGGCCAGAGCCTCATGAAACTCATCCAAAGTGATGCACCAGTCCCAGCAAGGGATTTGTGTGCAGTGTGGTACTGCAGATGCAGCCAACTCCTTGCCATCATCTCCAGCAAGATAAAATCCTAAGAATCCAAGCAGGTACAAACAGAAAGGCAACCCAATCAAACCACCCAGTAGGTGCAGGCTGACAATTCCTCTTTTCATTTCTTTTCTCCAATATCCCATCTTCTTTTTCATTAATCAACCCACTTTGAGTTCTTTGATGCACCAGAACTTCCTTAGTTGCCAGCTGATGTGGAAGAACTGGATGTCTATTGTCTATTTACACCAATATGATTTGTTTTTAAAATGCAAATGGCAAGTATTTAAAGTGAAATTACTCTTTTTAAACTTGAGTAATATTTTATCAGCACAACTACATAAGAAATTGAGAGCAGAGAATTGTCTTCATTAGTGTCTATGTACTTTAATGCAGTCCAAGGTTTGTATTTCTTATTTAAATTTAAATATGGTACCCTAAATGTTTTAAATATTCAATTTGGTGTATAGTACTGTATATACTATATTTTGTATACTGGATTTAAATACTACATAAGTGATTTATAATCTGTTAGGAATAATAGTAATAAAAAAATATATATCTAATCTTGGGGCTTGTTTATTTTTCCACTAAGAGTTTTAGACAGGATTTAAGTAGCAAAGATCAGTGTTATCTGAGATACACATTACTTACTGCATCTACAAGAGAGATCCTGCAGCCTTGTTCATATGAAATATTATCATACTCCTTCTGCACTTCACAATCTCCAAATAAAGGAGAAAAGATTAAACCTATTGCTTGTTCAGTGTGGTGAGATCCTTTGAAATGAAAAAAGCTGGATAAATGGAAGATGTGATTGCTTCTTCATCTGAATTTGTAATTAAAGCCACTTCTTTTTCAAGGCAGAAATCAGGGAGCCTTCTTCTTGTGTGCAGTTTTTCATGCCTAATTTAGCAGATTATATTTCTCCCACATCCTGTGACAGTTAAATAAACAGACATAGGAAATATCTTTAAAATCATTTAAGGCTCTCCATAAAGAAAAAAAAAAATAAATAAAAGAGGAGGTTGACAAGCTGAAACACACAATATACCTCCAGTAAATGGGAATACCGGGGCCATTGTTTAATTTCCAAGGCCAGGCTACCGGGAAGATTATTGATGATCCCAAGCTTGAGCATCTGTGCTCACTCAAGAGTGTGATGGTGACAATTATTAACCACAAACCTGTTGGAGGGGCAAGAGTAAATAAGCCATCAGTGCGGAGCTGCGTGCCACAGCCGCATTCCTCCGGACCGTATTTTTCGGCAGCAAACTCCACCTGATGACAGCTACAATCAACAGTGGCTCCAGGCAGCTGCTTTGCTGCAGGCCACATTCAATTATGTCGCCCTGCATTAGTCCCTGGCGAAGCTGTCACCTTGCAGCCTGTGAAGTGATAGCATGAAGAGGCTCCTGAAGTCTCGGCAGTTCTGCCTTCGGTTAGGGGAGCAAGGGGAAGAGACGGGGAAAAAAGACCATTAGCACCGTGCCTGCTTGCAGCATTCATTTTGCTGGTAGAAGGAGAGGGGAAAAAAATAGCTTAGGTGAGCTGGATTTGGAAAGTTGTCTTGTGTTGGATAATTGAGGATTCTTTTTCCCCCATAGAAACCTTTTTTTTTTTTTTTTCCTACAGGTTTAGGGGTAGAAACACACGGTGTTCTCTTTCATTGATTTTTGGAGTTACTCAGCCTTCCTCAGACTCTACTTAGAGCAACAAGGAACTCTCCTGTACATTGCTCCTTTACAATGCATTTTCCCAAGCAATTCCACGACATTTGGGGAGATCAGAAGTCATCAAAGATCCATAGAATGGTTTAAAGAGCATCTCATTCCAACCCCCTGTCATGGGCAGGGACATCTTCCACTATCCCAGGTTGCTCCAAGCCCCATCCAACTTGACCTAACACATTTCCAGGAATGGGGCAACCACAGCTTCTCTGGGCAGACTGTGCCAGTGCCTCACCACTCCACAGTAAAGGATTTATTCCTAAATTCCTGAAGGAGCCTTTTGTTTTACCTGTTCAGCATCTGCTCACCCAGAGCAGTTCCACAGTCTCCTGTCGGGATGCCCGTGGACCATGGTGAGATTTTGAGGCAAAGGAGGGGAGTTTTCATTAACAAGTGAGACAGCACAGGCCAGGACCAAGGCAGCCTGGTGGGCTGGGACCTGAAGTACAAATCCTTGTGGCTGATGGACTTGGAGGTGCTTAGCCTGAAGAAAATGAGGCTCAGGAGGAAACTTACTGCCCTGTACAACTCCCTGAAAGGTGATCATAGTCAGGTGGGAGTCAGTCTTTTCCCTCAAGCAACAAGAGACGGGACAAGGACAAATGGCAGAAATGGCATCAAGAAGTACCAGGGAGAATTTAGATTGGAAATTAGGAAAAAAATTCTTCCCTGAAAGGATGGCCGGGCTTTGAAACTAACTGTCCCAGGATCATCCCTAGAAGTGTTAGAAAAATGTGTAGATGTGGTGCTCATGTACAGGGCTTTCCGGAACAACCCAAGTTCCTCCTGCCCAGAAATTTCATATCCCAGCTTTCAGAGGTACAATAGCACTAAAAATATACAATAGTATTAGTTTTGCCATACAGAGTCACAGAATCATAGAATGACTTGGGTTGAGAGAGCCCCCAAAGATCATTTCATTTCAGCCTCCTGCCATGGGCATGGACACATTCCACTTGCCCAGGTTGCTCCAAGCCCCATCCAACATGGCCTTGGGCACTTCCAGGAGTGGGGTTGGATGATGTCTAATGTGCATGCAATCATGATAACAATGCACTAACATTATTTACTAAAACCACTGAAGAGATAAGTAATCAAGTGGCAGTCCACATGGCACTAGCAATAATCTTCCTTAAACAACATAAAAGAAAAACAGGTGAGTTTTCTCCCTTAAGAAAGACAAAATAAACCTTAAGACACCTTATTTTGTTTTCCCACAGTCATCTCCAACCTATAATATTCCACCAGCTGATTGTATGTAATTAATATTCTCTCTATTTCACTCCAAGACATTGTTCTGTCTCTCTGCTCATTTTATTTCACTACATTCCAGTTCCATTTTTAAGGAGCTATTTTCAAAAGTGTTTAATTCCTCAATACAGATTCCTTAATAGTCTAGTGGAGTAAACTCCTGACATAAAACTTACTGCCTAAAAGAGCTGTTGCAGATCTTCGTGTCCTCTTATGAGAAATTTTACTTGGGACTGTAACATGCTTATCATATTTATTAATCATGTAGTAGCACTTTTTCAATTATTAATATAAGTGAACCTTATTACAGAACATGCTTAGAAATGACTTGCACTTGTGCTGTGAAAGGAAAATTGTTTCTTGCAGTGCTGCTCCCATTGCAAGAGAGGAATGGTGCAGGAAAGAAGCTGGGATTTAGCCACCATCATCTGCCTAAGAAGATTTCCTGTGGTGCACCTCAATTTCCCTATTAAAAAAAAAAAATGGTAGCACAGTTCTGTTTTGCACTGCTTTTGAAAAACATAATTTATTTCCTTTGTGAAAGCTGCAAAGAAACCCAGTTCCCTTCCACAAAACCTCACAAGCACAGAAACCTTCCCTTTCCAACATTTTTAAATCCTTACCATTTGCCTCAGTGCAGCAAAATAAAACTCTAAAAGTCCCAGTAAGCCCCCCCCCCCAAAAAAAAAAAAAGCTGCACAGTGAACAGATTGAGCAAGTGCACCTGGGGATAAATGCATTATGGACTTAGATCCATTATCACACCTCTCCCCGTCACAGCCACTATCCGAACCCCACAGGAAATCATTCATTGAGACGCGGAATGTCATTTTAGTTGTAGCATTAATTTCCCAGCTGCTGGTAAAGATATATTGTGCCCCTTCCTTGGGTATAAAAGAAAATGAGCACAACTCCATTTGATAACTTCGCTACTGGATGTAGGTTTTATTAAGGGCCAAGGTCTCTGTAGTGTAAACGTTGGGAACATCCGTGTTCCTTGCTAAAGATGGGCCCTCTGATTTTATTGTCTCTCCAAGCAGTGAATAACATGCATTGACATACTGATGAGGAGGTTCCAAATGAAGAATATGGCCATAACTAAAATGATATTATTCTGTCCCCTCAAGGGAAAGTTTTCCTCTCCAATCCCAGCAGGAGGCACTTGTGATAAAACTCAGTTTGGGACATTATCCTCCTCATGTTTATTTACTTTTCCCCTTTTTTATATATACAATCAATATGAAAATGGAGGCAAATGTATGTAATACCACATAAACCCAACTGTTTCCTCCCTCTCTCTTTTTCTTTATGCAGCAGATTGAATCTTAAAAGCTTCTACTGATCTGAGCACTGCGGAGCCAGGATGTTTTTAGAGCAGATAAAAGGCAGAAAACATACTTGGTAGCAGTGTGCAGTCTGGTTCTCTCCTTTGATCCACATGGCCCATTTTAGACACCTGAGTTAGGATGAAAACTGTAACAACCCAGAGAGTTTATTTCTTTCCACTGATTACTCAGAGACACTACAGTAAGCCCCACAGATTATTATTTCTGTGCTGCAATTGCTTGAATTAGATGAGATGAATTTTCACCCTGTTGTCCAAGGGACCGTTGTTCCTGGAGAACAAGATCTGGAATTGTGGCCATGGAAACTAGAAGCACCTACTGTTGGAAGAGAAGTCTAATATGATGGTGTTTTCAGGATGAAAGAAGCCACATCCAGATGGGAATGGGGTACACTGGTCTCAGCCCTGTGATATCTGCCAGTCTGGTTCTCCCAGGATCACTTTAAGTGGTTGTTCAACAGTAAAAGTTAGTTCACACAGAAAAACAAGCATTACCTTAAAAAAATGGGTCCTCCAAAGTGTAAACAAGGGGGCTTTTCAATGAAAACAAGTGGATATTTTGCAAAGTTCCTCGTAAATGTGGCTCTAAATGTTCCTTTTTTGTTTGCTAGATCAGTCTTCAGTGTTTAAATCCTGGAGATCCTAATCTCCATCACAGACCTCTACACATTAGTTAAATCCCAGAGAAGTGTCTCTTTCAGCCTCATTAGTAACTAAAACAAACTTCGCTGTCCTGGAGAAAGGGTTTATTTTCACAGTGGGTTTAGGGCAATCTGAGGCTGTTTTCAAAGGGAAAACCCCATCCTAGTCACCAGCTCTTAAGTCTTCACTGTGATATCACACACCTCCAGAAATATCAGAATCAGGATATCAAGAAAATAGTTCTGAATGCAAAAGAGGTCTAAAAAAGCCATAGCTTTCATCCAGTGTCTTTCAGATCCACCTGATATCTCAACCACAAAACTGGCATTTTAGGGTAAGGAAATGTAATTGCTCCAGAATTGTTACTGAAGGGAATTCTCCTTTAATTAGTTGCATGGACTTAGACTGGTTTGACTTGTGCTTGTGATCAAACCATAGTCTTAAAGCCAATTTAGAGCAGAGCCCTTTTCTAGTCCTCTTATTTTCAGTCTTTCTCTGAAAAAAAAAACTACCTTCAGAAAAATTAGAGGTGAGTCAATGGGACTAGTTTAAGCCAACATTGTGAAGATGTATGTGAGCTCTCCACATTGCAGAGGAGGAAATTCCATCAGAGAGGAATGAGTCAAAAACATTTATCACTACATGGCTGGAAATTGAGATAATGTGACTTGACATGATAAACTCCCACCCTTTGAAATGCCAGAACAATGTCCATTTTTAATCTTCTACCTTTACATGTTTTAACCCTAAAGTAGAAATATATCCTGGCAGTAGGAAGTGACAGATGGTCTGTGTGGTGTGGAGGTGATCAAAATAGTACAGCTGGAACAATGGCTGGTGAAGAAGAACCTCTCACTTACCCAAGCCCTATATTTACTGATAAGTCAGTATGAAACCACCACACTGGTCCACAAACTCCATGGTCATTAAGATTTTCATGGTGCATTAGGAAAAATACCTGTGCTCCTGTTAGGAGTTCAGTTAACCTCTACCTAAGTTAAAATAAGTGTTTAATAGAGTAAGGATTGTTCTCTCTAAAAATATTTATGTACTAATGGCAACAGTTCTAGTTCTCAGAACAATTATCCCATATAATAAAAATTATGTCATGGTCACAGACATGGGACACTCCTGGGAGAAGGGTCCATCACCTCATTTCTGTCCCCTTTCTAGGAGTCAGGCTTTTGGGCACCTTAGGGCTTGGGGACATTTTAATTCTCAAGTGTTCAGTAATAACCTTCAGAAACGGGGATGATCCCCTCTGTGAATTCTCCTGGTTGGGGCAGTCCCGTGGAATGATGGAAAGGCTGTTTAGGATCCTCTCCTGAAGGAGAATCCTGGCTGTTTTCTTTCTGCACAGAGTACCAATCATTAAATTACTTATTAAGAGGGAAAAAAATGAGGCATCACAGCAGGGAAATTACATTTCTTAGTTTCCTCAAAAAAATTTAGAATTTAAGTACTCTTTTTGGTCTAAAACTGATAGCAATCTCCCAGAAGAACACACACACTGGGGTTAAGCTCTTATCTGAAGAGAGAGAGGAAAAGTAGATGGAAGGAAGGAGCTTCTACTGGTGATGTATAGGAAATTCAGGTGCCTATATCCCTAGAGGAAAAAAAATATAAATTAATTGGACCACCTTCCCAATATTCTGCAGTAATTTTTCTTGCTGCTAATCATGGTGGTGCCACAAGGTGTCTCAGTCTTGATGGAAATCAACAAGTTAATACCTATATAGCTTTTGGGATCCATAAGTTAAACTGCCTTCCATCTGTCTCATTTGAGGATCTTGCTTCAGTAGATGTTCTTAGAGCACATCTCTCAGGCTGGATTATACTCAAAATGTTATCACACCTCCTCCTGCCTCCTCCCTACCTGGGGTTCTCCTGCTTTTGATGGGACAAACAGGGAGGTGTTGGACAAATTCCCTCCAAGGAGAAGCAGGGGGTAAACCCAGAATTTCCACAGATGAAGTAGACACTCTTTAAGGTGTGATTTGTGGGAAAGCATCTTTCTTTCTCTGGACTATAAAGACACTCTCAGGTGACTTTTCTCACACAGCCATCAGATTTCCAAATTTATCGCAGACATACTAAATTGTGACTAACATAGAGATACTCCAGTCACCATCTTTAACATCATAACTTTCCTTTCCCCCACGTTTCCTACCCTCAAGCATTTTCTTGTCCCTGCTTCAGGAGGTGAGAATGATTCCTCATAGTGCAGTTTTGCTTTTCCTTTCCTGTTTCCAAACCCGTGAGTTTTCCCAGAGACTGAAGTGTGACTCCTTCTCCAGCCACAGTTATGCAAATTGGGAGTCACAAATTTGAATGAGCTACAAAAATCCAGTGGATCTGAGGTGTCTTTTTTATACAGGGATGTCTTCTGCACCTTCCCCCTGTGTGTAAGCAGTGAAACCAATTCTATAGATTCAACAGGGTTTAATCCATAGGATCTCTCAGGCTGCAGTGTCCATCTGCAGAGGATTTCAGATGACAGCCTAGACTAGCTGGGATTGCTTTAGTCCAGGCTATTGAATGTTGGAATTCAGAGACAAACACTACCACAGAAGAGAGAAGGAATGAACATAATCCCATCCTGAGCTGTCCCCTCTCACATGCCAAAGGTAGATAAAATTATGACTGGTGTAGACAAAGTGAACAGAAAATATTTATTATTTCTTCTAACATGCAGATCTAGATGGCAGGAAACAAAATTCCCTGGTAACGAGTTTTAAACAAGAACCCATTGCATTTGCCATAAACTGGAAATCCTCACTGCCGTGTGCTGTGAAGTCCAAATGCTGAGTGGATCAGAAGTGATCAAACAAATTTATGAAAAAAAAAAAGTTCATTAGATGAATCATTATAACTTGTCTCTCAACACCCCAGGCCAGAGACATCCCGGAATCTTGACAGACAAGTCAGGGACAATGGCTCATTTCTCTATGTGTTCCTGTGAAACCTATCAGAGGCAGTACAGCAAATAAAGTGGACTTTTGCTCTGATGTGGATTCCTGTATTTTGTACCCTGGGAAATCATCCAGCATATCAGCCACAAGATAAACTGTACTCTAGACTGCATTTTACACCAGCAATGTCTTTACTCAAATATCATAGTAACACTCTTTTTCTTACCCATGCCAAAGTCTTCTTTGCATGATCATATCCACTCCTCTTCACAGGGATGGTTTTCACTCCAAATGGTTGCACCATTTCCTATGATGCAACTCTTCCACGTGGATTTCCTTATGAATCTTCCACAGGCCATGGATCTGGCAGAGTGGTGCTCCCTGGCTTGAAATAAAGCCAGTCAGCTGGCTTTGCTGGCGCTGCTAAAAAAATTTGTCCACTAGACATGGCAGTTTTTCATGATAAATGTCCTGTAGCCTCTTCTGATATGGAATCAAGTCCTTTTAAAATTTGATCTGACAACACCTTGATGACTGATTTGTCAAATCACCTCATTCCAGAAATGCCAATATACAAACTGGTGCTTATGGGATTGACTGGAAGGGCAGGAATGGTGATACCCTGTGCACTCCTAGAAAAGAGAGCTGTACTCCATATTCCAACTGATGATTCTGATGATTCTAGATTTAAACCTCATGTGCTTTTCCAAAGGACAGTTGTAAGAAATTGTGTAATATGATTGACTAACACAGATATATTTTCTAGAATCACAGAAACAGAAAAGACTTTGGGTTGGAAGGGATCTTAACAATCATCCACACCTTCCACTATCCCAGGTTGCTCCATGCCCTGTCCATCCTGGCCTTGGACACTTCCAGGGATGGGGCAGCCACAGCTTCTCTGGGCAACCTGTGCCAGGGTCTCACCACCCTCACAGGGAAGAGTTTCTTCCCAATATCTAATATAAACCTGTTCTCTTTCAATTTGAAGCCATTCCCCCTTGCCCATTCACTTCAGACCCTTCTAAATGGTCTCTCTCCATCTTTCTTGTAGGCTCCCTTCAGGTACTGGAAAGCTAAAATTAGGTCACCTCAAATTCTTCTCTTTTCCAGGCTGAACAATCCCAATTCTCTCAGCCTTTCCCCATCACCAGAGCTGCTCCACCCCTCTGATCAGTTTGGAGATCTCCTCTGGACTCTTTCAAACAGGCTGATTCCTCCCTGTGTGATGTACAATAAGCTTGGCTCAAGGTGAATGAGAAAGGAAGCTAATTATTTCCATTGCAATGAGCAGTAAATTCAACTCAAACTGCCTGTGAAACAATCTCTTGAACTATTCTATGTTGAGATGGAATTAAGATCTAAGCTAAAAATTAAAACTCTCGCCTTTCTTTTTCGTCTGCTTAGTGCCTCTCTCTGAGACGTACTTGCCATTTTTGCAAACTTATTTTAATCCAATCATGAGAAATGTATGAGACTCCCCAGAACAGGCACTGAAAAGGGTTCATCAATGTGCCTAGCATGGCTGGAGATGGGATGCATCATGTGGGTTGGTTTCCCATTCCATAACCTGTTGGTTTTCCACAGTAAACCAAAATAGAAATTGGTTAGTGGTGCTTAATATTTCTGTGCTGGCCAGGCTGTGGACAAAGTCCAATACCTGAAAACACCCTGAGAACACCCCTTTTCCTGAGCTGCTGTCCTCACTTACCCCAAATCTTGAACATGGGTGAACTCGTGGGAACATGCCCCAGGGAGTTTGCTGTGATGTAATTAAGTCTGAAGTGCTGTATTTAGCCAGTTTTGGCAACTTTAGTGGAGAAAAGTCATAGAATCTTGAAAGAGCTGGGAAAATGGGGTTTAAGTCTCCTCACATGTCCTATTAGGAAGGAAACTACAAAGTGCATCCATTGTTTGGGAATGTGAGAGTCCAGTCATGAACCAGGGGAGCTGCACTTTGACAAAGCTGGCACAAATTAGAACAGAGGCAGCTTAGGGGCATTTTGCTTTCAGGGACAGAATTTCATCTGCCAGTTTAGGACTGTGGATCTCTCATTTCAGTTTCTTGATCTCTCCAGCAGTTAGGGGCAAAATACCTTGTCTTCTTATTTATGTGCTTACATATATGGATAGCCTGAATTCCAGTGATTTCAGGGGGAATTGAAGCTCTTTGTGATTTTAGACCTTAGTTGCCTTAGCGCCCCAAATACAAAATTAGACATGAAGATGCTTCCTACCTTCTTGGGCTTTTTGGAGAAAAATCCTGAGCAGATTGGGGTGATTACAGGTTTAATACAGACATACAAATCCCTCAGATAGGCAGCTAATATAGAGTACACACTCTTGATTTCTACAACCTTGCAGGCATTTGCACTGGCACAAAATGAGTGCCAAATAGAAGTAAAACTTGGATTCACATAATTTGTGACCCTTTTTACAAACAAAAAACAAAACAGACTGTGAGGCACTGGCAGTTCAAAATAGAGACACATCTCAATATCCAAGAGCCTTGTGTTTTCAAACGTTGGTTACAAACTGATGTGAAAACTCAGCCCAAAATAAAGAAGATTTGATTTCCCTCTTAGGTTTTTCTTAAGGGAGATGTGAACAAAAGCTTAATTTTATTTTGCTAATTACTTTTGATGACGGTCAGTCTTCTGTGTCCCTTTTTACAATAATCTTTATGGTAGCTACTCTTCCATTAATTATCCCAGTAGGAATAAATATTCTCAACATAATAATAGCATCATACTCTAGTGCAGGAGGGAAAGAGATTTTTTTCCCCTGTATTTATGAGTGACAAAAGGAAAAAAAAAACTGGGAAAAGTAAAAATTCCATTCTTGCGTCTTGTTTAACTAGTGCCCCCTCTTGTGGTGCTTTGGCAGCAGTACCAAACCCCAAAATCTAATTTTCTGAGTTAAAAAAAGTCAGAATGTAGTATAGGTTTGTTCCAGAGGTGATTTAAACACAAGGTATAGTAAAATAGATTAAATTATATTAAATGTGCAATCAAGAGGAGATAAATCAGGTGTCCATATTAGAAAAAAGAACAGTGTTCAGGGAACAAGGCAGGGAGGACACAGCAGACAGGAGAATAGGATGTGCCTGCCTGCTAAAATCATTCCCCTTCCCTTCTGAACTGGACTTCTTGCTGGTGAACAGCTCACTGACATTTTAGTTACAACCTTTCTGAAATCATTGCTCATTCGAGCATCCCATCCCTCCTTTCTCTCTTCATTTCCCCTCTTCTCTCTCCTGACCATCTTTCTTTTTTTCTTAGTTTCCCTTTCATCTGTAGCATTAGTTCTGCACTTTCTCTGCTCTCCAACTTTTTTTCCTTGTTATTATCTCCACAAGCCAGGCAGACACCTCAGATCCAAAACAATGCCCAGCAACCCCCTTTTATTTCCTCCTTTTTTACCACCCCCAGCTTGGCTTTTCAAAATCACTTTATAAAGACTCTCTGCTGATGCAGCATTCACTTTCCTTTCAGATTAATTCTATCTGTGCTGGCAGGAGCATGAGGAAAAAATAACCCCAAAATGACCATTTTGAGCAGTGACTCGCAGGATTCTTCCTGGAGAAGTTTTAAGCCAGGAGATGTATCTTGTTCTACAGGGATCTCTGTCAACTTCTCTTTTTATGCATTTAATGTTCTTCCCCAGCGATAGCCTAAGGGTGCTTTCACTAAACAATTAATGTAAGGCATCTCCTGGGAACCTAATGGGTATTTAGCAATAAGTTCACTTCCAGTGAATTGTATAATGTGATATTTTGACAATGGATATAGCGAGGTTCTTGAAAGGTGAAGTTTTCTCCAAAGAAGCACTAAAATATCTCACAGAACTTCTGATAGCATTTTGTGGGGTGGAATGGGATAGAGAGTGGGTCGGAAGGAGTAGGGAATTTAGCAGAGTGTTAGTGCTGTTGTACAATATGTTCTTTAATTTTAGTGTCATCCTGTAATAATGTTCACTTTCACTAATACAATGTACAAGTCGTAATCTATTAGCGAAAATAAAATTTGCTGTGACATTTGATATGAAAGCCGCTAGCAATGAAGGATGTAGTACTGCAAGTGATATTTGTATTATGTTAATAAAAAATGATATTAACATATGAAACTAATACTAGGCAAGGAAAAGTGTTTAATATTAAGGCTTGAAATGTAGAAAGTAACATGAAATCTCCAGTCTGGTCTGATGTTGCTGTGTTCAGAATCACACTGAGGAGACTGGAGGCAGCAAGTTTTTCAAAAGGCAATTTTTTATTGTTTTTAAAAGTAATTCCAAGAGTTATCACAACAATAATTTTGTATATTAACCCAGTCATTTAAACATAGAAGGTGGCATTTTTATATAAAAAAATTGCAGGGCATGCATACAGCATTGGATATTTCCCTACAGGAATTATTCTCACTGTGTAATCTAAATAAAACTAAAACTTCAAAGATGGGGTGTAGGATTTTATGGCATTTATCTGTGGTGTGACAGCTTGCAATCTGCAAAATATGTCCAGCACTGTAGGATTGTGTGTGCAACATTTTTACAGAGCCAGTCCTCTATAGGGTACAGTGTGATATGGTTTCACAAAAAATAAGTTGCAGATAGGTATGTACATAAAATCAGCTCATTTTTTTCTTCTATTTATGCACTTGAAGCAGAACAGATTGGAGGGGTTGTTTTATTATTATGCTTTTTTCTAAGAGAACCATGTTATAGTAGAACTGAATAAATCTGAATCTAAGATACATCTCTATCAAGCACATACATACATAAAGGAAGAAAAATAGAATGAAAAGGAAACAGATTAGAAGAGAAAACTGGACTTCTGGGTTTTTTACAGTAAAAATTAAGCAAAATTAAAGTTTTACTTTAACCTTTCATTGTTCTCATGCACAAAATAACATACATCCTACAAACAATGAAACTACAAGAAAGAATACAAAAGCAAGAAAAAAGTTCTCAATTCAGTTAGCCCATTTAACCCAGCTGTAAAGGATATATATTTTCTTTTGCTAATAAATTTAAAAATAAGAATTATCAATCTGGGTGGACTCTATTTACTGATTCACTGTAGATTTTCAGCTATGATATAATATTGATTTGATTTTCCTTCTAAAACAGTTTTTCAAGGTATTCAGAGTGAAGTCTATGTGATATCTAACATCAGAGGCATCCAGCAAATGATTCTAAAAGTGCTTTATTTCACAGGGTCTGTCTTCCCTTCTCAGGCTTTATGTTAAAATGAAGCTCGTTATCATATTTTACAATTTTTTTTTTCAAATATGGGAAACAATATGTTAAGATTTAACAAGGACATATCTAAGCAATGAAAGCATGCAAGTTCTGTTATTTTTATAGGAGCCATTTCCATTAAAAGCAATGATAATTCTAATATTTAGCATTTAATTCCATTAAAATGCAATAAGACATAGCTTTTCTATGTATATTTTTTTTTTGTTTTACTCATTTTGCAAAATTAGAATATGAATCATAGGCTTACAGCAGCCCTTATCCCAATGTCTTAAGTTTCTACAGATAATCTCAATTAGGACTAAACTGATATATGGTCAAATACACACTCAACAGAACAACAAAAAATGCAGGAAGGTAAAATAACTGCAAAGGCTCTTTCCTGAGCTGTGCACATGGTTATTAAAGTAGCACCCTTATGGCAATAATTTCTGTTCAATAAATGTAGCCTAAGGATTTCCAAGTAATGAATTTTTCCATCTGAAACTGTAAATGAAGACTCATTCCTTTCTATGAAAGATGTCAGATTCTGGGCCAGTGGAAATTGGTGTAGTTCTGTTAACACCACAGAACTCTGCTGATTTACACAGTCCAACGAATACGGACCATTTGTCTTATAAAACACCTCAATTTGCAGGACAGAATCCAGCAGAGTTGTCCCTTGCAATACAAACATTTCTCAGGCTGTATTTGCAGGCTGATTTATCAGCTCAATATTCCAATGCACTGCTTTAACGTTCAGAGACACGAGTGCAGCATTAGTCTATGTGCTAAACACAAGCATAAATAACAGTTGATGCCCAGAGCCTTAAACCTGTGCACATATATTCAGCTTCAGCCTCTCGACCTTAATGATCCACTCAGAATTGCACATGAACACAGAATTTGTAGCCTTATGCTCTAACAGATTTCTGTCTGCTTATTTTTGTAGAGGCAGAGCATAATCACGGTTAATCAGGGTAAATATGGAGTGTCTTAGCTGAAGGCTGTAGGATTGCTCAGGATTCAGATATCTGAGTGTTTCAGGGGGTCCACATTTCAGGCAGGCTGCTCACCAAGACAGGGTTTGCTCTTGAGAAAGTGTTTGACTGCAGAGAGGTTACAAAGATGCTCTTCTGCTGAAAATTATTTTCTTGAACTTGTATTAAAATCCTCACTCTTCACTCTTTCTTCCTCCACCCTTTTTTATTCTCTAGCAAGTGCTACAGTCAAGATAGAGCCAAGGTAGACTTAGAATCATAAAATCATTGGGGTTGGAAAAGAATTCCATGATCATCAAATCCAACCATTAACCTGCCACTGCCAAGCTCCCCAGTAAATCATGTCACCAAGTGCCACATTTACACATTTTTGGAACACTTTTAGGGTGGTGACTCCACTGTTTCCCTAGAAAGCCCATTCCAATGCCTGACCACACTTCCAGTGAAAAGACTTTTCCAAATATCCAGTCCAAAGCTTCCCTGGTGCAACTTGAGGCCATTTCCTCTTGTTCTATCACTTGTTACAAATCCCCTCCTGGTTACAACCTCCCATCAGGGAGTTGCAAAAACTGACAAGGTTCCCTCATTGATTCTTCTTTTCTCTAGATTAAATTGGATTAAATTCCTGACCTGCTCCTCATCAGGCTTGTGCTCCAGACACTTCAACTCTGTTGTCCTTCTCTGGAGCAGCTCAATACATTTCAGACCTTCTGAAACCCACACCTATCATTCTTTTCGTTCCCTTAATCAGCATCCAATGTTGCCTAAATCTCTCTTTCATGGCTGTTTCCTGGAGAATTCTCTCCTTCATTTTTACTTGATTCTCACTGGGTGTTCATTCTGAGTAGCTCAGCAACTAGGAAGAAAAATGTCCAAATTCTCTCACTTATTTACAAATCTAAAAGGTGGAGACTCATTTTACTGAGAGATCTACAAAGTAAACTTCATTATCTCTGGAAAGCACTCTAAGATGTCAGTAAAGATGAGTGATTCAGATGGAAGAGAGGCATGGGGCAGAAAACCCTCCCCTGTGGCTTTTATAGGAAAAGCCATTAATAGGAACTGCTTCAGTGGGGTTGGACAGGCTGAGAGCAAGAAGGGGAACAGCTCTGAGTCTGAATACTCCAAGAGTTCCATTTGATACCATTTCTGCCTTGTCAGCTGGCCTTTTCTTATTATCCTCATCAAAGGATCACAACTGAGGATCAAAATTTGCATTTTGTTGGGAGCATTTTTTTTTGAGGCAAAGTTGTTTTCTGGGGCATTGAATGACTAATGATGGTGAAAACTTTATGTGTCACAGAATCACCAAATGGCAGAATGAGTGATGTTGGAAGGGACCAGAGTGGGTCTTTCAGCTGGTTCAACCTCCCTGCTCATCAGGGTCATCCCAGAGCACAGGGCACAGGATTGTGCCCGGACAGTTCTGGAATATTCCCAGTGAAGGAGACTCCAGAGGCTCCCTGGACAATCGGTGCTCGGTCACTGCCCAGGCAAGAAGTTCTTCCTTATGTTCTGGTGGCACTTCCTGTGCATGTCAATTTACTTTGGAGTGTGTGTTCTTGTCCAATAACCATAAGGTGTTATCCTTTAAAAGTAAATAAATAAATAAAATAAGGCACTTCACTAGGAATACTCTGGTTTTCCTCTAATTTTTTGAACAAAAGTTACATGCTATGGAAAGTTACCAGGCTGTGGTGAGTTATAGTCTTGCTTATGATAATAATGTTCTTCTTACATTCCTTTATAAAATGCAATTAGAGATCTTGTTAACCTTATTGCAGAAAGCTGAATGTTGTATGTGAAATATTGCATTTAATTGCCAAGCTAAAAAAAACCAAGCTAGAGGTTATTCCAACTAAACCTCTGTTCCTGTCTGCCCATTTCTATCAGAGGCTGAGTAGTTAAAAGAACAAAACACATTATTGGAATTAAAATTTTTAAAATGCACTGCTGCAGTTTAAAGAGAGCAAGAAGAATCATACAAATAAGCTGCCAGTATTGTTTTTTCTTTTTCCATTACATTGGAAAAATTAAAAAAAATCTTTGCAGATGACATTTCTGCTTAATAATAACTTCATCCATTTGTGATTTATTTTTAGAAGACAGATTAACTTCTTTCTCTATTAAACACACCACAGATTCCTTAGTGTTACTGACAGCAAGTTACCCTTTTTGAGGCAATAGCATCACTTTAATGAACATACTTGGAAGCTATTTTCTCATCTTATGAAAAAGATGGGAACTTTTTAAGCTACCTACTTCCTATTAGAACTGGTGCTTCTGATTTATGTCTTCATATGTGGCATGAAAATTTGATCTAATAGGATAACTCACAATAAATATGTGGTTTTTGAGTGTAAAACCAGTTAGTACTAATTTGAATTTGCATATTGATAAATTATAAATGTGTTTATTAATTTACTGACAAGAAATATGTGCTTGAACCGTGCTTCAAAGTTAATGGAAAATTACCAAATAGTAGGTGCCAGAGAGAATACAAAATGGGGAGCATGGTGTTTTCCTAGTGAAGACCTCAAAATGTACTTTTATGCAGGGTGTCTTTCCAAAAACATCCTTCTCAAGCTTGTCTTGATACTTTAATATAAAAGTCTTGATAACAGTCTTGATAAAAGTCTTGATACTTTAATAAAAAGTATAAATCTGAATGTATTCCTCACTAAGTTGCTGTATAATCCAATCTGCTTCCTTTTCCTTTTGAAGTAATTGTAGACTTTTTCAGTTTCCAGAGGGAAACATCCAACCTTAGGTCAACCAAGGATCACTGAATTGGAACATGGGAAGAAGAATTCCAACACCTGGACTGAATCAGGCAGCACAGAGACAACCTGGGTGTCTCTTGTCCCAGGTGAACACCTCAGCCCTGGACTCTGGGCTGTTCTCCTGCATTCCTAAAGCTGGACAGAAATCCTCTCTTCGACCTGAAAAAACTCTTCCCAAAGCAAGATGTGTTGACAAAGTTATTTTCCTAGAGTGTATTTTTGTTATTAACAGATCACCCAATTATCTATAACTTAGTTATAAACTAATTCTGCTGTCTGTTGTGCCTAAAGCTAAGCTTATATATAAAGGTTTTCCAAACTAGGAATAAGTAAGATGGCAGGCAGGACCCTGATGTGATGCACTGTGAGAAATTTCATTGGCTTTAATGGTGCATGTAAATTTTCACATGACCAAAGGTTTAATGAGTTATGACTTACACTTTCCCAGTAAAAGTCCATCCTGTGAAAGGTCCAGTTATCCCAGCTCTTAGGCTAGTAGCAAAAACTCTAAGGGCAGTGGCACCAAAGGCTGATGGTAGCCTACAGCACTTGGTTCTGTTGTGCCAGAACAGAAATAAATTCTGGAAAGGGCTTTCCTTAGTCATTCCCTGAAGGAGCAAGTGTCTCTCTCCCTCTTTTTCCTGACTAGAAGTCAGCTCAGTTATCCACCTCTTCAGGCCAAGATTAGCCTTTGTGAGCTCTCCCCTGAGGGTCTGTTTATGTGCACACACAGAGACATAAACAGAAATGGTTTTTCTCCAAAAAGCCCAGAGAAAATCAAGTTACATTGCTTTCCTCTGCTTAACACAACAGCTGTCCTCCCAAAAACTTTCACAGAGTCACAGAATGGTTTGGGTTGGAAAGGATTTTAAAGACCATCTAATTCCAATCCCTGCCATGGGCAGTGACACCTTCCACTATCCCAGGTTGTTCCAAGCCTCATCCAACCAGGTCTTAAACACCTCCAGGCATGAGACATCCAACTTTTCTAGTGACAGTGAAAAGGCAGCTGTTGCCAGGTCACACTGACCAGTACTGAATCAGAACCACCTTGGATAAGTCACTTGGAAAATGCACACACAATTTCAAAGAAAGTAATGAAAAAAAAAAAAAAAAGAAACCTGGGAAAATTTAGAGACAAATGGAACCCAACAAACTGAATGAATGTGAAGTTCAGTGTGACCACTCTGGTTATCTGAATGCTGCACTGAAAATGCTTAGCATACACAAGATTGAGCCAGTGTATAACCAGAATAAGATACATAAACTTCACTTTGGAACCTACTTGGTTCCATTTTTATAAAATGCCATTTTTATTTGAGTAGCTTTGTGGGGCTTCTGGATTCCGCCTGGTTAGTCCTTGGCCATCCATCCCTCATACATCAGGAAATAAAAAAAAATATCAGCTCAGACATTACACTAAAATAGATTTCCAGTTAAACTCCCCTAGGCTTGGAGAAGAATGGTCTACCCCTTCTCATTTTCCTTGTTTCCAAAGTCAGTGTCTAAATCAGGATATGCATTCCTTGAGTGAACTAAGTTTGTACTTCCAAGTCTCTCTGACAAGAAGAGTTTTGGAACTGTTCAGATTCATCCTGAACAACCTTCTCTGACAAAAATCAGCCACTTGCAATGGCCAAACAGCAGTTTCTCCTTGGTTTCTCTTCTTTGGCCATTTGCATGTTAAGTTGTCAGGAGTTGCCTTTTGCTCTGTTCCACTTACACTTAATATTTATGTATTTTTTCTTAATAATTCACTGGAAAATAGTATCTCAAATCTTCAGTTTATCTGAAGCCTTTCTGTTCCAAATATGACAGTGTATCTTACAGTAAAAACCTTTATCTTATTTTATTGTTGTATTAGCTAATAATTAGCAAGGAACAACCTGATGACTCATGCAGTGTTGATAACAATCTTTTGCAGGAGGTCCTGATTAAACGTGGGGGCTGTTTCTACATGTTGATTAATTTATTAAGCTGTGAAAATATACCTCAAGTTCCACAAATTAGATTTATATCCTTCTGTCTGAGAAAAGACACAAAATAAGATACATTTTCTGAAAGCTTAAAATAAGCTTAAGACCACTGCCCTTGACAAAGATAAAATGGTTACTATATCATAAGATCACAGAATGGGTTTATGTTGAAAGGGATCTTAAAAATCATCTAGTTCCAACAGGCCTGCCACAGGAAGGGATATCTTGTACTAGCACAGGTTACTCAAAGTCCCAACCCACCTGACCTTGAAACAACATATAAACAAAATATTCCATAAGCTGTTCAGCCTTTTATAAGTGAGGAACTTCTCTAAATCCGCTCCAGAAGAAATATATAGAGACAGGCAGGTATCTGGATAACACACCTGGAGGTAAAGGCAGATTATTTTTCCAGCTGTCAACACCACATGCTCAACGTTAGGACCCAAAAGTCAACCCCTGCTCTTTCCATCCCATGCCTCATCAGAAGTGACATGGTTCCTGAAACTGCACTTGCTGACTGAAGTCAGTGGGCAGCTTGCCACTACCTCCATTGGAAACTGGGTCATTCCTGGCTGACAGTGGAGTTCAGGACACAGGGGCCAGCCCACAGTCCCAGATGTGCATGGGGTCTGCAGGACTAACTGGAGTCAAAGGCATCCAAGAGGAATGGGGCTTTCTGGGCAGAAAAACAAGAGGAATTAAAAAGTTGACATTATAATTTAATCAATTCCTAACCAGGACTGTGATTCATGAAAAGGAGACTTCAGTTCTGCCCCCTTGGTTTTCCTCCCCCGCCAGAGGTACTGAGAAAGCATCCACTTACTTGTAGTATCTAACAGGTGAATAAACTATTTTTGAAACCATTAAGGTGTCTTGTTTTCCCTCTTCCTCTCACAATAGTAAATTAAATCTCCTCTTCACCTTCAGTACCAGCTTCACTCTTTTGAGAGCTCTGCAAAGCAGAGCAGGTAACCAGGGTGCCATCAGCTCTCACTGAGGGTGACTGTGGAAGTGGCTTCTCTGGAACCCATGGATCATCCTCCCCTAAACCTGGGGATGAGGGATGAGACTTCTGTCTTGATCCCTCATAGTGATCACTCTTGTTTGCATCCAGGACAACATAAATTTGGAGTGATTTAAATTACTTCATTGTTTCCTATACAGACAAGGTATAAACTGTATCAGTGGTGTTACGCAAGCGGCCTCATGTTCAACATTTCTTAAAAATTGTCTTGCAAAACAAAAAAAACAAACAAAAAAAAATTTTGTAATGATAATTTTGCATCTCTTGAGATAATCCCAGGCATGTAAACTACTTTCCACATGCATTAGAAGCATGTTTTTCTTAGTCTGCAGGTAGCCCACTCTAAATATAGAAAGAATAAACAGAAAAATATAATGTAAATAATATATATATACACAAATATGCTTGGGGATAAGAGCTTCCTACATAAACCTGTTTTGAGTTACTCAGCAGTTTGTACAATAGTTATAAAATATCATTAAGCTACATTTTTGGTTGAAGGATGCAGTCAATAGATTTAGTGAAAAACCCCAACTTTCTAAATAATCTGGAAGTCTGTAAAGGTTGGCGTTCTCCACTTCCCATGGCTCCTGTGCCCTGTGAATCCTCTTGCAGTGCACATGTGTGCTCTGAGTAAAAAATTCCATAGCAAGAGCAAAACTGCAACATGCAGGGCTGATCAAAGCATAGTGAAATTAACTCCACATTAAACACTCCCAGGGCTGAATGAGTCACCAGAGGAACTATTTCAGTGAGAACAGTGAATTCCAAGGCTCTAGTCACTCTGTAGTCACAGGGATTTCTGGAGGCCATGGGTTTCTCACAGCTTGCAAAAGCAATGTAGATGTCTAGCTTAGTCTTAAAAACCACCTCTTAAAGATCCAGAGTTAAGTGAGGTTACTGGTGACTGAAAATTTATGATTTTTGAAAGCTTTGGGAAAGTTGATTATACTATATAAAGAAATAAAGCCAATGCATACATAAACCCTTATTTGTAAGACCACATTTTTTAGTTCTTTCCCCTCTGCCTTGTCCTTATGTGGAAGGAAGGAAGGAAGGAAGGAAGGAAGGAAGGAAGGAAGGAAGGAAGGAAGGAAGGAAGGAAGGAAGGAAGGAAGGAAGGAAGGAAGTGGCAGAAGGAAGGAAGTGGCGGAAGGAAGGAAGGAAGGAAGGAAGGAAGTGGCGGAAGGAAGGAAGGAAGGAAGTGGCGGAAGGAAGGAAGTGGCGGAAGGAAGGAAGTGGCGGAAGGAAGGAAGTGGCGGAAGTGGCGGAAGTGGCGGAAGTGGCGGAAGTGGCGGAAGTGGCGGAAGTAAGGAAGGAAGGAAGGAAGGAAGGAAGGAAGGAAGGAAGGAAGGAAGGAAGGAAGGAAGGAAGGAAGGAAGGAAGGAAGGAAGGCTATATTTCTATATTTTTCAAAATTATTTAATAACAGGAAATTTGGGACATCATGCATTCCCCAAATCATTAAAAGTCTTGCTTTGGACTGTACTTTTTCCTAATATGTTTTCTTGTTCCATTTGGAAATTTTGCTGGGGAGAAAAATAATTTTAGGCAATTTTCTTCAGGTTCCAGTGCCAGACATTCAGTCAGAGCATGGTTTCTACACTGTTGCAAAGCCACAGCAGGCAAATTAATTACATGCAATGTGATGCATGAAATCCAGTGAGGCTTCAATAGAACAGACACAGACAAACATTTTGGCCACTTTGCAGGAGTTGTGCCAGGGCTGTGATGCATCTTGACATCACAGAATATTCCTGGGGTTGCATTCCTGTCTGGTCTATATTTCTACCTGGTGTGTTCAGTGTGAATGCAAACAAGTTCCAGCCACAGTCTGCAGCAAGCTCCCTCAATTTTAACAGGACAATGTCCACACGTGTTTTTGATGTGCTCATAGAGATGGTTTGTTGATACAGGCAAAGTAGACAAGGACTCTATTGACAGATAACTTAAAGAGTTTTGTAGTTGAACCAGTAATTCCTATAGATCCTCCTCTCTGGAAGAGAAATATAATTTATCATTTTTGCAGTTTATAATGACTATAAAGCTGATGTCTGTCTCTGATCATCACAGTGGAGAAAAACCAGTTTTTTATTTCCTTATACAGCTGTTCCTGCAAAAGGAGGTATCAGGATTCATGGGTTAATAAATCTCTTAAGTAATATTTTTTCTTCTGGAACTACTGCCATGGTTGTTCCAAGTAAAGTCATGGAACAGCTTTCCCAGTTATTTGGGATTTCTGATCCCAGATGGGTTTTTTCCCACTGGCTCCACTTTAATTACTCTACTGAATAAACCTGGACTGGCTTTTCAGGCTTTGCTCATTCGGTAATAAAGCACATGATTTCTTCTGCTGACGGTGACAATTAGACATTTATTTTGTTCAGAAATATTCTTCTGGTATGTCCAGGCTCTCTAATATCCCAAGCACATTCAGATAAGGCAGGAAGAATGCAGTGCATGTGTTAGGGCTGGAAAGGGACATGGAGTTTAAATATAGAACAAGAAAGGCTATAGAAAAATGAGTGGGAGGAAATCAGAAGATGGGGTGAGTAGGCAATTTTGGTGCTTTAATCTAAGAAGAAGACCATGATTAATAGATTAAAGGCCGGAAGGGACCACTGTGAAATTTTAGCTTTACCTCCAATGAACTTTTGGGAACTCTATTTTGTGTTGGAGTTGAGTCAAAACTGTTGTGATTGGTACACATGTTTGCAGAACATCAGGGTAAATCAAGCTTGATATGAAGATTCCCAAGGTGTCTTTTCCAAGTTGGTGTAATTGCCTTTTACTGTATAATGAAAGTTGTAATTTCTCCATCTAATGGTTTTTTGAGAACACTGAAAGCAATTAGGATTTAGGAAAATGTGTGCAAATAATCAGTTTGTGTTGACTCACATTGCTGCTTAGGTTTATATTATTGCTTTTTGCATCCAATATCTGCTTCCTTGTTGAAAAGAAAAATGAAGATTAAGACAGGGCATTGGAAACTCTGCTTTCAACATGGTCACAATGTGTGTAAGAAGTGTAATATAAATTATTGTATATTTGGCATGTAAGATAATGTTGAATTTTCATTTCAGAAATAAACATTATAACTCAGTAAGGATTTATGTAGTCCATCTATAAAAGATTTGTATACATTTCACATTAAAGGACAAACAGAAAAGAGGCTTTCACAGCATTACTAATTTTTGTATTATTATTGTTGTTGTTGTTGTTATATAAAGCACATCTATCATCTGTGTGATAGAGAAAATTAATTACAGGTCTACACAGAGAAAAAGAAATGTTGGCTTTTGGCCCTAATTTTGTAATTTAAACTCATGTTGGAGTAAAGCAGAGCTGTGCTTCTTTTCTTTTAGAAAGAATTACTCATGTCTTTAAGCAGAAGTTATTTGCTCAAGTGTGGTCGTGGTTTCTGTTTTACACACCAAGAACTGGACCTCCAGTCTTAGTTCCTTTTTATTTCAGACACAGAATTCCTGTTGAGCTGGGAAGAGTGGAACCTGGATCACTGAAGATTCTGTGCAAATTGCTCCAAAAAGAATGCTAAATTCCAACCTGGGCTGTGCTAATCCTGGTGGTGAGGGTGACTCAAGGTGTTGTGAAGCATCCATTCCAATCCTGCCCAGAACTTCCAGCCATGAGGTGGAACCAGCACACACCACATGCCTCAATAAAATACTGGCAAGGAGCTTCTAAGGTCAACAACTCTTCATTTGAAAGATTTTCTCAGAGATTCTCAATTCAGGAATTCTTTCCCCTGACTGAGGTAAATGGGGGAAAACAAGTTCTGATAAGAGGGTCTAAAAAAGGCCTTTCTGAAGATTTTCACATTAAGTCAGGCACATAAATTACAGCTGTCAGTAAAGTGGCAGAGCAGCAATGGAGTGTTCATGGATTAAATTTTATGTTTTAAATAATGGGAAGTGTCAAACATTCCTGGAAATGGCATTATCTGTGCTGTGCTGTCTTGCAGTCATGCCCAATGTTTGGAAGTGTCCAAGGCCAGGTTGGATGGAGCTTTGAGCAGCCTGGTGGTGGAAGGCATCCCCAGCAGGGAGGTTGGAATGAGATGAACTTTGAGGTCCCTTCTGAACCAAACCATCATAAGATTCCATCATTGTCTATCATGAAAGTAAAGTACACACATTTCATCTAGAATGCCATTCTAATTCATCATATCTCAAGCCCTAATACTTTATGGACTTCTGAAATATATGTTTTGATTTATTAAATTAAAGGATTTTTTCCTAGTTTTTGTTAAATTTATTTGGATTTCTGAAACATGTGTTTTAATTTTAAAAACTAAAGCGTCTCTTTTTCTATTTTTTGTCAGCTTTTGTTTTATTATTTTTCAAAAATATTTCATTTTCATGAATACCTAAATCCAAGCAATTAAAGAAGCAGCTTAAAAACACCTAAATAAAGTCCATTTTTAGCTGTATTTGTTTAAAAATCCCCATTTTCAAGGCAGTTCTGTTATCTCAATTGAACAATCAATTATCTGGTTGTTTTTATTGTCTCTGGCACTGTCTTGTTCAGAGCCTCCAGTGGTCCACACACTCCATGCACAGACAACAAGAAACTGTCCTTGCTTCCAGGAGTTTAAATAAACGAGCAAGAGATGCAAAAAGTAGGAGATGAAGCAGTGCCTGAGCAAGCTTTTACCAAGAAACTGAAAGAACCAAAGGATTGAAATATGGTGCTCTGAGCTGCTTTCTAGAGCCATGACTGAGCTAAAGATCAAATATGTTCTTGCTTATTTAGTGCTGGAACAAAGGATCATGTAGTGAGAACCATGGCGGTGTAAGCCAAGGGAGATGAAGAGGAAGAGGAGGAGCTTCCTGGAAGTATCCTTAAAATATCTGTGTTAAAGATAAACACTAAACAGATAAAATTCTGACAGTGTCTTCCTCACTGTCCTCCTTGTTGCACCCCTGGGACTGCCATCTATAATGAAGTGTCTCCTTCAGCTCCAAGTAAACCTAAGAGTAACTCTAACCTTTAATCTATTAATCATGGTCTTCTTCTTTTCTTTAAGTAGGCAAAGCTTAGAAGGACATTGAAATGCTTTCCTCAGCCCACCACCACACTACAGGTTGCATCACTTTATTCCTGATGCTTTTTTTGTCCTTCTCTCTCTGCAGCTGGATTGTCAGGGCCAAGGACTCTGGAGCCCTGACCCATTTTTTGCCAATGGCTCCGAAGTTTATCTCTAGAAAAAATGGCATAGCAGAATGAATTTATTCTGCTGCAAAGAAGCGGAATGTTTGGAGATGGAGAGAAAGCAACTACCCTGTCCAACCAATCATAGAATCATAGAATCATTGAGGCTGGAAAGGACCTTCAAATTCATCAAGTCCATCAAGACCCAGTACCATCATGTTCACTAAACCATATGATAAAATGCCATGTCTATCCATTTTTCTAACACCTCTGAGAAGGTTGACTCCAACACTTCTGTGGGGAGCCTGTTTCGATGCTTAACCACTATTTCAGTGAATAAATTGCATTGTAGATATAAATATATATATAATATATAGAGAGAGTCAATATTCTGTTCTCTGAAGGGGTGTCACTACCATTACTTTTGGAAGTTAAAAACCATTTAAGCACTGCAGCAATATAAAACCCTCCACTTTGACAGTGCTACATATATCATGCATGTCTGGTCTCAACATAGAGCAGCAAGATCATCATCCCTTGTTTTCTGTAGGAGTGATTTTTTGCTCCTTACACAACTAGCAGTAGACAGCACTTCTGAGACCAGAAATATGTGACAAGTCTAAAATTTGTGTTAGTGGTTTGATTTCCATTAAATAGAGTTCTTCAACAGGAGTGGTGAGGAAGTTTCATGTCTATTTTTGTGGCCTAAGATAGGATAAAATCAAAATACTATATAGGGGCTCCTCCATACCTATGTATTGGAAGTATTATTTCTTTCCTAGGAATAGACCACACCAAATCTCTGCCAGCATGGACCCCTGGAAAGTTCTGTAAAGTAGGAATAGTGTAAGATATTACAGATCCAGCTCAACTGCTGTATCATTGGTTCACCTAATAGAAATGAGAATAAAAAGTATTTCCATAGACATAGAGTTGGGATTTTGGGGGCTTTTTTTTTTCCTACTGAAGACATTGCTTTATTTGTTATTTCATACACATGATGCTGAAATACACTCTCCTTCAGGACAAGAGAGTTTAGAGAAGGTGATGAGGGTGTTTTGATATCAAATGACATGGTCGTTTTGCTGAGATATTTGTAAATCTGGGCTGTTTAAACAGCAAGGATTTTAATATGATTTTTGAGTCATATGCCCTCATTAGTGTTGCTAATTAAAAAGTGATACTCATGTGAGATGTGTGAACAACAAAATAAACCCAAATATAGTGTATTTTATAAAAGGAATGTTTGGCAAACAAAAATAACAAATAGGGCCAGACCCTATTTAATCTCAGTCTTGTCTGATTGTCAACACATTGTCTGCTGTAAACAGTATTTGTGGAGAATTTTGAACTGTTTGCAGATCATCTACCCTGGTTTTGAAGATGCTGCTGGTTATGTGAAAGTATTTGCTGTGTAGCTTGAATTAGCTAATTTATTTTCATTGCCCATTGTCAATCTCCCAATAATTGCTTGTAGCTATTCACTGTCGCAGTATGTCATTAATAATGGAAATCTGCTGCCACTTAGTCTAATGTTATGTGAAAGCACTCTAACAATTTGAAAAAGACTAAAATTAGGCTGCAAAAATTGGTAGGATTCTAGAGAATTTACATTTCTTACAGAGAAAGTATTCTCTTGGTTTATGGATGAAAAAAAATCCTGTTACTGTCTGTAACTTGGATATAATTTTGTATTAAATTCTATGGGATTCTTGAAAATACACAAAATAGTTGTCAATATTTATTAAAGGCATTAATTATCCTTAAGTAAAAGCTTTCATGGGGGATTTCAATACTTTTGTATGTTAACCACAGATAATGAAATTCAAACAGAGCAAATAACAGAGGAACAACAGATGGAACAAAGCTTTCCAAACCAGTCTGTGCAAGAGACATTGGTATGAAATGGGGGTTTCAAATCACTTTTTGGGTTAGGTTTTGCTCATGGCTCTGAAATGTGGTAGTCAGGCTGTGACTGACAGGTCTGGTGTTTGAAAGGTGCAGCAAGAGATTTGGAAATTAGCAGAGATGGAGAAGATGCAGAGAATTCAATTAGATCAAAGAAAGGACAGAAAAGAGGCACAAAGTCATAGGAGTCTTAAAGAACAGGTGGGAAATGGGATCTTAACAGGAGAAATAAAGGGATAAAAAAACAGAGAAGGGAAAGCCTCAAAATTATCACCCAGATGACAATAACCATCTTCATTTGTTCATCTTTTTTTTATTTTATCTTTACAAGGCCTTCACAAACATTTCACTTTTTTAATATGATTTCTTTCCTCTTGATCATGACTTGACTGCATTGTATTTTTTCTCTTCATAACTGAACCCATTTCCAAAAAAAAAAGTGGTAATGATGCTTTACTTCATGAATATCAGTCTTTTTGCACCTGACTTGTGAAAATATCTATCTCTCTCCCTTTCTGTATCTTCCCTATCTTCTACACAAGTTATTTTTATATTTCTCTTAGAAATTATTCTCTAGACAATTTCATGATCAATTCATTGTCTCTAACTCTATTGCCAAGGTCTGCAATGGGGTTAGGTAGATCTTGTTCTCAGCCCTTCACCCACTCAGAGTGACTCAGCTTTCACTTAGTTTATTACTTCCCCTTCTACCTTGGAATATCCTCATAAAAAATTCCACATACCAGGTCTAGCTGTTCATCATTCTTTAACTTTCCAGCCTTTACTGAGTTTTGTAGTACAGTTGGCACTAACACAGGTTGCCCAGAGAAGCTGTGGCTGCTCCTGGATCCCTGGAAGTGTCCAAGGCCAGGTTGCATGGGGCATGGAGCAGCCTGGGAGAGTGGAAGTTGTCCCTGCTCATGGCAGGGAGGTGGAACAAAAAGATCCTTAAGATCCCTTTCAACACAAACCATTCTGTGATTTTATCATTCAGCTGTGAATAAATGCCAGAATTTCAAGAAGAAAATTGAAGACAATTGAGGAACTCTTCAACAATTGCAATCATGGCAAAGGAATTCTGAAAACAAAACCAGTTTTTAACAGATAAAATGTGCAGTGTCACATCCCAAAGACCCTAAATGTCTTTCCAATGCACTGAAATTAGAGCATCCTTCTAGAAGGTCAGGTAGTCCTGGTTTAGCTGCTGGTTTAGTCCTAAACACTGGTTTTCAGGAAAATGGGACACAATTCACAGATCACTGAACACATCAGAAACATGTCTGGCTTAGGGTGCTCTGAAGCTACAGATGGTTTTAGAGGCTGGGAAGGAAGTTGAAGAAAATATGTTACCCTGGTTTTATGGCTCTTCCCTGGGCATCTGCTTTTTGCCAGCTATGGGAGACAACGTGCTGAGAGAGATGGTGAGGTTCAGTCAGGACTCTCAGATGTTCTTATGATCTTGCTGGAACTCAGACAGAATTATCTGACTGTGAGTTAGACAAGCATGGCTTGTACTTCTGAACTGTGGAAGGATAGAATAGCATTTGGGGATTACTTTAGACTCCTCTAGTGGAGACATCTGCATCTGCCCTTGAAGGAAACAAACACATTCAGGCTTGATTCATTTGACCTACTTGAACCTTCTGCTTTTGGTGACATCAGTCACAGCCTCAAGATACCCATTCCTCTCCATTGACCACAAAAGGAGTCCAGGGTGTGTAGCTCAGAAATAGAGTTTCACATTTCAGACATCGACATTACATTAGATTAATTCTATCTGGAATGCATTTCCAATAATTTTGAAGAATTTGAGTCATACTTTGACTCAGAGACAAAGAAAAAAATCTGCAAAACCAATAAGTCACTGATTCCTAGTCTCTGCCCCAAAAATCCATGATTCAACCCACAGATGACACATACTACAAAATGAGGCAAGATTGGCATTAACAGTCATACAGACAGCAGGTCTAAATGCATGTCATTTTGACAGTGCAATGATTTTTTTCCACAATGGCCACCAGCAAGTAGAGACAACATTAGACTTACATGTTCTACATTGGTCTAATTCAAATATTTACAAGGGCCATAACTCCAAACACTGTCTAAAAAAGTATATTATTTAGGTACTTCATGGTGTTGTCACATATCACTCAGCTTTGGAGACTGAGTGAGATACATCAACAAGAACCATTAGGCTCAGATCATGAGGAAAGAGAAATTTTTTTAGAGAGTGACCAAGCATCTTCATCTTCATATGCCTCCATAACTCTACCTAAAACCTGCTCCCAATGCAGGTTCCTTGGTGAGAATAGAAGATAGAAGATGATAGGAGATAGAAGATAGATAGAAGACAAAAGATAGAAGTTATAGAAGATACTTCCATCAATAGTACTCCCTTTGAATATATCTTTCAGCAATTCATGGCCAATAAAATACTTGAGACATGTTATCCACACATTAAGAAATTATGGGTTTCTCCTCTGTGAATTTTCCCTTCCTTTCATTGAAGTCATATAAATTTTTAACCCCTAATTATCATCAGGTCCTTAGTAGAGGATTTCATTCTCCAGTTGGAGAGAGAAGTTCTAGTTTGTCTACAACATGAGAGCAGAAAGGTAGGAATCATTCCCATGTGGACTCATGACATATTTACATGGCTGGCTGGTGGGTTTGGGTTTTAAGTGCTGTGTGAGGTAAGGCTCACATTGGTTGATGTCTTTCCATTAATGACTTGCCTTGAGCTCCCAATTTGGGCATCAGGATCTTCCATCTCAAAATCGTGGTCTCAAAAAGAAAATTGCTGCATGCACAGGTTTGATGTCAAGGAGGGTTAATTTCTACTGTTTTGTATATTTAAGGAAGAATTTCTTCACTGAAAGGGTTCCCAATTGCTTGGGATGGATTTCCCAGGGAGGTGGAGTCACCATCCCTGTAAGTGTTCAAGGAAGGACTGGGCATGGCACTTGGTGCCATGATCTCATTGACAAGGTGGTGATAGGTCACAGGTTGGACTCAATGACCTTGGAGGTCTTTTTCCTTCTCATCCTATCCCATCTTTTGATTTTTATATTCAGTTTTTCTTGCAGGCAGAATCTTGTCAGAGATTTGCTGACTGGTGGTAACTGGGCATCTTCGCAACCCCACCCAAATTCACATGAGAACATGAGTGGCTGTGAAGGCAATACCGGATTTTCTGTGATTTCTGTGATTCCATGTCAAATGAGTGGAAAAAAAAATCATAAATTGTTTGAATTTAGACAGACCTGATTTATGCAAGCTGTAAGAATCACGTCTTAGGCTCAAAAATAATAACCAATTTTTTGTTACAGGGAGATAAGGAGGCACAAAGACATGAGGGAAAGAAGGAAACAGTGTTCAGCACAAAAATATTCAGCACAACTATTTTTTTCAAAACAAGGCTGACATTCTAAACCATGGGATTCATGAGGAGCATTAACGACGGTTATGGTTTTTCACCATAAACTTGTGATAAAAAATAAATCACCTCTCAGTTTCACACCAAAGGCAAATTGACCCATCTGTCATATAATCATCCATGGTGAAACTGGGGAAGCCAGGGTAACTAATCCTGATGCTGACTGCAGAAATGGGAATGTTTTGGCAATTTCAGTCAGAGAGGCCTGTGTGGATCACCGGCCCTTTTGATAATTGATCATATTCTTATGCATTGGAATGATTTTACCCAAACACCCGGGCTTCAACTGAGATGTTTGTCATTAGGAGAACAACTTTGGTATACATTTGTGTCATTCCTGCATATTTTTCTATGGAATAGTGTCAGAGAATTTGCTCCTTTCCTTTTAAAACTCTGAGTATGGATCATCATTTTATAGTCTCTCCATATGTGCCTATAAAAGAAGCAAGTACGGTATTTTTATTTGATTTTTATTTCAAATGATCCCTTCTGACTTTGAGACAACACATCCTTTTAAGACACAGTGACTACACTTAAACTACCTGTTGAGAATGATCTCTGACCCATGCTGACTCTTGACCATGCCTATGAATTATTTTGGAGACTGCTAGCTGGATCAGGCCAAAATGATTCATTAATAATTAAAAAGCACAGATGACCAAGTTCCAGTGTTTATAATCAAACCTTATCTTTGTCTAATATGTTGGAATAGGTTCCAAATAAAACCTAGATAGGCCAAATAAATCCGTTTCAAGGGCATGAGAAAAGGAAAAAAAGAAAAAAAAGGAAAAAAAAAAAAACAAGTTCATGTCTTTGTTCTTGTATATACAGAAAGTAAACACACAGGCTTCTCGCACTCAGGATATTTTCTTAGTGACAGCTTCCTAGCTTGAAGACCTGTAGGAATTAAGATGAAAAAGGTCATACATCACTACACTGAAATTTCCTCACTACCTTGAGAAGCCAAACACAGACAGTGCTCAGTGAATTCCTAATCCAGAGCTGAACACCATCCATAAGGAAACTTGGCAAAACAATTGTTATCAACAAAATTGCCACCACCTTATTCCCAGGCACTCCTTTTAGGTAGAAAGAAAGCTAAAAGTAATTGCAATCCATCTTGAGAAAGAACTCAGAAAATAATATGGGAACATACCTGTCCTTTAGTTTTCCTATACATAACAATAAACACATTTGGGTTGTTTTTGCAATAGCTGTGGTCCTTGATAATACTTTTAGAAAAAGATATTCTGATGTAATATGAGTATTTTCCATCATTGTATCACAAATTATTGGTTCCAAAAATATTATTATTATTTACATAAAGGCCTTGGCAAAGTAAAAATTCACAGTGAGAACATCTGTATGACATAAAGTTAATTACAGCCCCTCCAATCAAAGGATTTGTACTCGAATATATCATAGGATTGTTTTTTTTCTTGCTCTGTAGAATGCTTTGCTCTTGTATAGAGTCTCACTATGGTTTTATATTTTCAGACAAGAACTTCAGGTCCTTCCATGGCTCCAGTGTTGAGTGTAGGAGAAGGAGAGGGAGATATGCAAAGGAGCTTTACCTGCTTGGGCTTTATCAGTCATGTGAGGAGGGTGTCAGATGGATTTAGGTACACCAGTGATGTCTATCCTGTGTAACAAAAGCTTCTTGCCTTCCTCTGCTCTTAGTGGAAAGAACTTAACACCTCCAGAATGTGAACCATCCCATCTTTTCCAGATACTTCTATTTGGAAGGGTCAAATCATCTGCTGGAGGTGTTCAGCTTTCTCTATTGGCTCTCTCCACAGTTATATAGTTAATCCAATTTCCTCTAGTTTAGATCTAAAAATCCATTGCAGAGCACAAAGTGACTTTTGAGCTGCCTTACAGGGTGTAAGACATCTGTCTGGGGCTAGCAGATATAACACAAATTAATTGGACATTCACCTTTCTGGACTGGCAGCTGAAAATTAAATGGGTAAAGACTTATTGTGGATTCAGTGCAGCCAGAGGAAGGTAAAATTACACCCATTCCTACAGTTACAGATAATAAATTTCACCCTTGGTTTCTAAGGTGTGTTTTGTTAGCAGCTGCAGGAATCTTGCACCAGTGTGAACCACCCCACTGTTTCAGTACCTACTTTACTAAACCCACACAACAAATAAATTGGACATATATAGAAGGGTGTCTCCAAATAACACTTCATCATTCTGCATGTTAATTCCTCCTCTGACAAGTGAGAATAATTGCTTCTCTCATCATTTTTGATTGTGAAATCTTTGGGGTAGTGAAGATTTTTTTTATTTTGAATGTCTCTGCACAGCAGACACCTGATTTCACCTGGGACCTTGCAGCACTGCTCAGAAACATGCATTTAAAATAAAAAATGTCATGGATTGCTTAAACTTTGCAAGACCCTGTGGATTCCATAATGTACTGAAACTTCCCAGCCCAAAATTTTCAAAGATGTTAAAAATAGGAGTGTCTGGAAGACAGGACCATTTTATTTATTTATTTATTATATTCTCCCCATGGAGCTTCAGACACTGGGATTTTTCAGCCTCGATAAACATGAGGTTATCCTCCCTGCCATGCCACTATGCTTGATATGGACTGCCAGGCAATCACTGCATTGAGAATAATAATGATAATTTTAAAAAAATCTTAAAGAAATAACCAGAGAAAGTCATGATACTCTGGAAGGAAAAGTATGATCCATCACCTGAGCCATGCCATTTCAGAAGCCTCATGCATTAAACATAATGGAAGGGAGTAGTACAGCTCCAGTTCAATATGTGACTTGTGAGCTATCACAGGGCTTCTGACTCAGTATTACTAAGAAATGTTCCCTGACTGTCACTGCAAAGGTATGCGAGGGAGAATCTCTAAGGACCAATTAATGGGAATGGAAGAAAATTCTGGTAGATTGGTTGCCAGTGGGAGGAAAGTGAGTGGAGAATGGTGAAGAATAATGTATGTTTGCAATTTACTTATTAGCCCTGGAAACAAAAAAAAAAAAAAAAAAAGAGCAACACATGCCAAACGAAATAACAAAAGATCTTAGCAGCATTTGTAAATACCATTTTAATTATTTAAACTGAATGTGAATAGGAAGCTGCTGCTTTTTTTTTTTTAAAGGACACCGTTGTTAATCAACTCAACAACCCTATTTTATGTCACAAACCCACAGTGTTCTGCCACAGAGGAAACTCACTGTTTCAGTTTCTCAAAGCTTGTATCCTTTAATCACAGCTGAAATAATGGCATCTTAATTCTGGCAAGCTCGTGTAGAGATTTTTTATTTTCCTGTTCCCTTTCTGTTAATTTGTTTGTTTTTTCCGCTTGTGTATCCACAGCTTTTATCTAAGGATCTCCAACCACAATACAAAGGCTCATTAATTAAGCCTCACAGTACTTTGTGCAAAGCAGGATTCTGAGGGTAAAATTCACCCAGTACTGCACTGCTGTAGTTCAGTTTGAGGGCAAAGTGTTTTGTGATTAATCATTGCACAAATTTGGTTGGTGCTGCACATTTTCTCTCCTGTTTCCATTGATGTGCTTGGTCTTGCACCACTTAAAATTTCATAACTCTGAATCTTTGTCATGGAAAAAGATTTTCTATCTTTGATCTTCTCAATATTCAGGAATTAATCTAGCCTAATTCTGATTGAAGAAAGTAAATTGTTGTAAAAAAAAATCTTCCGTTTGAGAATGGCAACCCAAAGCCAAATTCTTCATCCAGCTACACCTGTGCAAACCATTTTGTTCCCATTAGAGCTAAGGTCCTGACACTGTCAAGTACATAAGCATGATATTAACTTTGATAATCTCATTTTTTAAGTCCAGAAGGATTCTAATCCTCATCTTAACTGGTGAATAGCACTGAAGATTAAGGACTTTGGTTAATTGCTGCTAAAATGTCGCCAGTAGTTTAACAGAATAATTAAACATGAGGATTTATTTTGAATTTTGGCATGTAATTGTGGCCTGTTTAGAAATGTTCTATTGTCATTAGAGCTGGGTTCACTCAATTCCTGGTCACAATCCCAGGCAAAGTAGAAAGTGAGACAGGTTTGGCATCTGCTCCCTTAGGAATCTGTTTGCTCTGCTTATGCCTGCAGCCTGCCGTGACAGTGGGAAGGAAAAAGAACAGATCTGCTGCAGTTTTCACTGGTTATGCTGTGACCCAGGAGATTGTTCTGGGGTTTTTGTAACATAAACTTCCTTTGAGTTAACATAAAATAGATGAAACTGGGGACTTACCAAAGTAAGGGATGAAGATAGTTACAAATTGCCTTTAGTCTTCAGAGAACAACATCTTGTGCTACTTGGAATACCATGTAAAAAGTTATATAAAATCAGTCTTTCCCATTTAGCTGGCCAAGAGTGTAGTGTGAGGTTATATGTGTATATATATGTGTGCATTAGTTTCTTCCACTTGGGAATTGCAGTCAAGAAAATCACAATTACAAGACAGGACTCATCAGGGAAAATAGATGTCCCTCAGATGTTACCAAAATGTGAAATCTGCTCTTATTCTCAGAAGTTTTTTTCTTATACAGAAGGTCTTACAACAAAAAAATATGCTTAGCAGTGAATTGAACACAGAATTAAATCTTTCAATTCTGATCTAGGTAGTTGCTAAACTTCAAAACAATTTAGAAAGAGGGGGTTGTTAATTTTATATTTTAAGAAAGTAGCAATCATAGGATTTGGAATTATTCAGCCTACGTATTTATATTTCTATTTATATTCCTGTAAATACATTTCTTTGGATGTGTATTTTATGATCACAACTTCCAAAATGGAAAAAAAAATATTTTCACAGCCCTTGATGGTGAAAACTGAAACAATCTGCATGATTCTTAAATAATAGTTCCAACAAAAGGCTCAAAAATGAGAAAGAGGTTTCATCTGCTAAGAGACGTATAAACCTGGAGGCCACCATAGTATGACTGACACTTTAACACAATATTTTTGGTCTCTTCCATTTTCTACATCCTAAAGTGCAAATTTTTTTCCAAGTAAGTTTTTTTTTAATCTGATTTCAAGAGGTGAAGATTTTCCATTTATTAGAATAGACAAAAAAAAAAAAGACCAGAATTACCAAGTGATTGCACCACATGCTACAGATGAAGTAAAAGGTATTTCAAGCAAAATTTTCCTAGTTTTACACTCCTGGGACAGGTCTCCAAGGATAACAGCAAGAATGATGGACCTGTGTCCTTACTGGTGATCTCCATGAGTTGGACTGAACTGAGACAATTCTTTATGAAATCAAAGGACCCAGGGATTTAAAATTTTTAATTTTTAAAATATAGAGACACTAAGGATGGAAATGTCCATTCCAAAGATAAAATTGAACCCTGATTTTCTAAATCCAGGTGCTTCCATTTAACCACAGCATCTGTTGTTTTATTGGTAGCGCAATTGTTCAGCTGTGTTAGTTCTGCAAACCCAGAGCAGGGGAAAAGAGGGCCTGGGCTGCTATAAAACTTAAAAGCTACCCCTGAGTGCTTTAATGGACTGACTAATATCAGAAATGAGAGAAACAATCAGTTCAGGCAACTCTTTCTAAAGGTCTTTAGATGCTTTATAAAAAACGTATTTACCAACAAGACAATTTCCTCACATCAATGAATCAAAGCCAAAATCTCGAGGAGAATTTCTCTTGAAATAGAATATTAAATCAGTCCATTGAAAGGGTGCCATAATCCATTTGTTTGGTAAACGAAAAGCAGTTGGCAGTCATCTGCAACAAGGAGGAACATGAAGCACCAGCAAGCAGTGAAAAGAACAATTAGGAGCAGACGAAGTGGGGGAAAGTTTTGTATTTGCAGCTTCCAAAATATAACATTTCCAACTTAGGATGAGATTCACCCTCTCTCAACAGAGCTGTTTGAAAGTTGGATGCTTTGCTTCGTCTAGGCAAGCACATGGGATGTCTCTAAAGTTGTTGCTGAGGCAGAAATCTTCAGGGGCCAACTCATCCAAGCCTAAACAGATGCTCAAACTGTGTGAGAAGTAGAAAAGAGCCATTCGTGGTGAAAAAACTGGTGCAAAGCTCAATGATTGCATGGAACAAGCCAGGCAGAGACATTTCCAGTTCCTTTAACTATTAAAAACACCTTCTAGTAAATTGCTGAAAAGAATTCAGCCAAGGAAACATAGCCAAGAGTGGCCCTGATGGTGTCCGAGACAATTTCTGTCTGTCACTTACAGCTAAACACAGTTGACAGATAATAAACCAAAAAACATTCGGCTTTTTGGCACAAAAGTTGTCAAGCATCACTAAAGATCAAGCCTGTGGGAATCTGACCAAACAAATCATTTCCTTTGGGGGATTTGCTTGAGGGCTGAGGATCTGAAGAAATGCTGAAGGGATATGAATTGCATATCAATATTCATTGAAACAGATGAGCAGTGTAAGTTTTTCTTGGGGCAACCAAAAGTTACAGATGAGCTGCCCATGGGCTTGAGATGAACCACCAGATATCTAAATCCTCTGATGATTTATTTTCACTAAAATACCAGCTCCTCCAACATGGTAGAGAAATTGGAGAAACAAAAAAAAAAAAAAAAGGGGGGGGACCATAAATTAAACATTTTCCTTATTATGTGTGACAACTTTTCTCACAGAAGCATCAATATCACAGAATCTCAGAATTTTCTGGGTGGGAATATCTTCCTAAACAGTGGGATGTGCCCCCAGCATGGGAAATAAGATATTTGCCTGTTTTCTAGAGCATTTTACACACTTATATGCACACACATGCATATGCACAAAAAAAAAAACCAAAAAACAAAAAAAAAAAAAAACCAGAAAACCCGTAAACTCATGTTTTTTCCCAAATCTCCAAAGATGTCCCCCACCTCTATCTTCATTTGAATCTGAAGCTTCAGCTATGCAATAAAGAAGGTGCTAGTTCAGATGTGTGTGTCCAGTCCAAGAGAGCAGAAAAAGGGGGGCAGAGGGAGGGGAGGGTAGTTTTCTTTCTAACCTAAAGCAATGGGAGAAAACACAACAGTGCCCATGTCTGGTTTCATTTCTTAACTCCAACAGATTAAATCCACCTGGCTGCTTCACTTCTTCTTGCCTGACATCCAGATGTCAGGTACATGGGTTGCCTGTGCCTGGAGACATCCTACGCTCTGCTCTCCTGTCAGACCCCACCTACACAGGACACCTGATGGTAGCTGAGGATGTTCCTGTCTCACAGCCTCTGCTTCTCTGCAAGCACTTGTCCTTTCTTATTCCTTCACCTCCTGGGGAAGGGGAAAACTCCTTCCTTTATTGTAACACAGCGTGACTAAGAGGTGTACCCAGTGCTTGTGGGCATCTGTAGGGTGGTTCCAAGCTGGTGAGACAGGACTATCAGAACCTGATAACAGAAAAAAAGCTCATTCAATAAAGAGCAAGCAATGCAATGAGACTGTTGCCTTCCAAAAACAAGATCTGACAGTGTTTTTAAAGGCAAAGAGGTAAGAGATGAGAGAAGACAGGGAGAAGGAGTTTTGAACGTTAAATAAATGACAGTAACAGAACAGGTCAGCCAGGGCATCCCTGAAATAAATCCCTGCTGCCTTTGACAGGTTTGTGGAAGGAATGAAAGGTTGCTCAGCTCTGAGTTGCCCATGTGAGGGAACTCAAACTGAACATTGTAGAATTCCTGGCTCAAGTATGAGTGGCTGGATGGGAAAAGATGATGATGTTGTGCACACACCATGACAGAGAGGTGAGAGAGTGCTTAGTGTCTATTATGAATATTGTAAAATTGATATCACAGCCGTCCTATTCATGCTGGATTTCACCTGTAAGCTGATGGAAGACATGAAAACAGAGTACACAGGGGAGAGACAGACAGACACTTTATGAAAAGGGATCTCTAAGATAATGAACTCAATTATAAGTTTTCCTGAGGGTGGTTTTTGTTGGTTGGTTGGTTGGTTGGTTGGTTGGGTTTTTTTCCAGAAAACACAAAAAAATCAAGAAGATCTATTTCTGAGAAGAAATGCAACAAGTTAGGAAACTGAGGAGCTTCATACATCTAAACCTGATAGTTAATGTATTTAAGCTGATAATAAAGCTTGCAAATATTCAGGCAAATGGAAGGAAATGGTAGATAGCATGAAGTGGAGAAAGGAATTGAACTACCTAGACCTGTCCATATATGTCAGATATGAGTGTGAACATCAGTGCACATTGACACAAATTTCAGATGTGTTGTGATGCATTAGTCTGGAGCAAGAGTATTTAAAGGCAAGTATGAGGTCTTGGTTTCAAAGTTAATAGTATTTCACAATCTTTTGAACCTAAAAATATTAAGGAGATTTTGGCCTCTATTACTTTTAGATCAGTCCAAAACTTTAAGCTTTTTCGTCTTCATATAACAGAGAGATTGTTATCTAGTATTTTTCATTTAATTAGAACTACTTTGCTTTCATTTTATGAGTCTTTGTTAATGAATATGACCTGAGGCTTAGTTGGGTTTAAAACTCAAAATCCACTGACCACCCTTTTCTTAAGATAAAGAAAACTGCCAATATGGGGCAGCATAGCTCCTAAGACCATAAATGTGATCATCTTTTAGCAGCAAATGAAATCAGTATTTTTGGGATTCAACCTGCCCAATTTCAGCTCCTTAAATAAAGAAATTGATACAACATTCTCATTTGACTCTCTACCATCAATGAAAATATTCAGAAAGTCCAAAAGGTAATTCAGCAGGACTTAAAATTGATGCCTGAGTGAGCAAAGTCAAAAGGCTTCAGACCATTTTCATTGACAGGATCCTAGATGGCTATTTAAAGACATTTAATATCAAATTCCATTATTTTAATTGGCTTTTGTGTTGTGAGATTATGAGTCATAATAATCATATTAATAAAGCTATCCATGTTATCTGATTGACAACCAACTCCTGTCTTTTTTTTGTAGCTACCCTATCAACCTTGGTCAGCAAGAGGAATCAAATAATTTGATGGACAAAAAAATAAAATTTAGAGAGGTGTCTAGATATTAATTTGGCTGTTCTCAGAATGTCAGTTGTCAATAACATATGATAAATATGATTACTGTTTCCTCTATAATCCACAACAACAATGTTGTTCAGATGGATTTGTTCTACATCATCATCCCGCAAGCATGTCCAAAATTTCCCAATAATTTATTCAATAAAATATTTAACTGAACCATTATCTTTCTAAATGATAACCACCTTCTTCAACCCTACCACCAACCAAAACTCTGTTTCAGAACATCTCTCTCTTTGTGCCTTCAAATGTTCAGGAAGAATCCCGGTCAGAATGATGATGAGTGCAGTATTAAACACCAGCTCAAATCCTCAGTTGGAGTAAATTGGTGAAAATCCATTGAAGTTAGTGGTGCTTTGCTGCCAGAGACTGATTCAAAGCCTTTGGGAATCTTTTCACTGACTTCCCTGGGCTTTGGCACAGCTAAAGATCTGATCCTTCAAGAGACAATTGACAAGATAAACAAGGTTGGCAGTTGTGGGAAATGTGGGAGGGTTCTCTTGCTATGGGAGCTGTGGTCAAATACATGTCAGAAGAATTAGTCCCAGTTCAAAAGGTGAGAAAAGAGTATAAAAAAGTATGAAGGTGTGAATTTTAATGGTAGCAAATGAATCTTCCTGTCAAAAACAAATGAAAGCAAAATTCTTAGGTAGGAAAACACAAGCTTTGTCTACTTCTCATTTTATATGTACACATTCATTTTGCAAACCTCTGTAAACCCTATTGAAACAAAAATGTGTTTACAATGTTACATATTCCATAAAACATGTTTGCTACTCAGCAATCTGCTTGCTCCTCTTAAAATGTATTTTTGTGACAAACAATCATTAAACCTCACAACTGCCGTGTGCAGATAAATGAAACTAGCACAGATATTACCATTTGGTTGACACATTTGTTTTGACATTGTAAAAAAAGCGTTGAGGATTTTTTTTTTTTATAAAAGTCTTCCTTTTTTTCTCAGAAACAATAATATGTTCCTGCAAATGCTGCAAAAGATCAAAAGCTGTTCAGATCATATTTACAGTACTAAAAGCACAATGAATGCCCCTGTAAATGACATGTAAATTACCGAACGATGATTCAACTTCAGTCAGTTTGCAGATGAATTGAAGGACCTTAATTCCACTTTAGCTCAGAAACCTGATTATTCTACTGCTTGTAAGAAATCAACTTTAATCCTCTTTTAAATGTCATTCAACAGGTTCTTTCTGCACAAAAGATGTAAATGGATTTTTTCTTTATAATACCTTTTCAAATTCATTTTTCTTCCACAGGACATTCTTAGAAATAATTTAAGACTGAGATATCAAACTAATAACTCTCCTATTCTACATCTACTCAAGAATAATTGTCTGGATGCACATCTCAGCTTTGTGGTGGCATCACTCCATTGACCTGCTTTTTATTTTTACTGGTAGAACTGAGACCAGAATTTGACTCCACAAAATGTTTGCACTTGAATATACATTTAGGAAAACAAAAGAATTCTGTTAATCCACTGTTAAGTCCCTAAATAAGTCATGTCCACATAAAATTGAACACTTCAACATTCTTTCATTATCACTTGGTTTTATTCCATTAGTTTCCTGCATTCATGGAGTCCTTCTATGCTACACCAAGATGTTTCTAAATTAAGGACTGTCTTTTTGGCACTTAGCAGTACAGTAGGTCCTAGTTCCTGATTAAAGATATCCTTATCACTGGCAAATGATAATTTTATTTTCTGTTCATGAAGAAAACTAAGTGCTAAAAATCACAGACTGGCTGAGCCACATGTCCAGTGGGTGTAAAATCAACACATGTCCTTTGAGAGTTGTGCTGATTTACACCAATGGTATATATGGCACCCCAGGTTAGAGTGCTGTTATTTAAGAGAAATGTCCTAGATGATCCACTTATGGAAAAATTGCAACTCCACAGACGATGTGGCATTTAAACACTTGTTCCTCCCATTTCTCCTCAGAGCATTTGCTCTCCTGGTGGCTGTGAGAATAAAACTGAGTTCTTGTTCCTTCAGCTGCTCTGTCAGCTGTGTCACTTCCCTAAAGGAACACCCCCTCATTCCTTTGAGGTATTTTCCTGGTGTTTCCCTGTTGGCTCCTGTTACCTGGCTCAGATCTGTAAGATTTTTGTGCTGCAGTGTAGCCAGTACATCCCAGAGTAACACATGAGAGCTCTCTCTAACACCTCATCCTTCTCAGCCTGGTGTGTCATCCCACAGCTCCTCCTGGGCAAACCTGGTGTTGTCCCCTTCCCCCTTCACATTCAGTTTAGATAAGCACACCTACTGGGCAGAATTTCATTTACCAGTGCAGATCAGCCAACAAAATGTAGAGTTTCAATTCTTATTCACCTTTTCAAGGTCTTCTTATTTCACCTTTCACCTTTTCAAGCCATGGAATGGCCAATCACAGTTTCATATTCATGGTCTTTACATGGACCTACACGCAGGCTCTGGCACATCAAGTCTCTCAAAAAATGTTAAAGTGGAGCAAGTCTAGGCAGGTACTCATGATTAAAGTTTCATCCTGTATGTTGCATTTTTTCCAAAAGAAAGATGTAAAACTTATACTTTTTGTGTTTTGAGTGTGACCTTAAGCTCAAACCTTAAGCTCAAAGCAAGGCTCCCATTCCCTCAAGCAATGTGCAGTCACTTGGCAAGACTCAGTGTTTACCCTGAAGAGCCAGCATTGCAAATAGGTAAGACACAGAAATAAAAGAAACAGATATACCACACATGCAAAACATGAGGAGCAGAGCAATAATTTGGTGGGTGATTTTTCCAAGGTGAGACAGAAAGTCAATAGAAGATTCAAGGAGTGGTCTTCCATGAACACCCCAAAACCTTCACCAGCTCTCATGCCAATCATCCCCTGTCCTCTAATCACAGGCAGTGCCTCCTGTCTCACATATTCCAACACACATTACAGTGGGCTGTAAAATTCTCCCTTTGGTCTGTCAAGCATAAACTTATAAAATGTTCTATGACATGTTTCTAAAGTCTTTGAAAGCTTGAAGAGTCTGTCTGCTATGGGTGTGGTAAGGTCACAGGGCCAGGAGCTGCTGCTGATGGAGAGACACCTTTCTGCATCTCTGACAGCAAGCAGCACCCACCTCTGCTGTGTAACAGGTGTAAAAGACTTGCACTGACATTTCTCTTCCTAAGGTCCAGGGGCACCATTTGAAAATATCATCTAGCAGAAGCTGATAAAATTCAGTGACATAAATCATGCTTAGTGTGACAATCCAGCCTGCAGGATAACAATAAATAATGCAAAGAAGATGCAAATGCTTTGCATTTTAGCAAACAGTGGCACAGCCCTATTGAAAATACCTGCACAATCTTGAGACTGAAAGGAGGTTTCTTACATGGCAGAAGTTTTCACATTTTAAATGATTGTGTATAAATATTATTAGCCAAGCCTATCTTTGGCCTCATGCTTTCAGTTTGATATGATGTGACCCGAATTTCTGCCCTAATGTAACTCTCTTATCTAGTCCTCATCCAAGCAGTCTCAGGGGCTGCTGCATTTATGCTTTGAATACAAGACACCATTCTCTGCTTTTGAGCGGGAAAAAAGGCACAACAAGGCACAAAGGCTCACACAAAAAGTGCTCTTTATGTCAAGGGCAGGGTGATATTCAGACACCCCCAAAAATTAAATTAGGCTGAGATGTCTAGAAGGTATAAAACACCCTAGAGCAGAGGGACAGGTTCCACAAATAAATAAATAAATAAATAATTATTTTAGATTATAAGAGTCAAAGATCTGTTTTGTGAGTCACTGTGTAGGGAATGGTATTCCTTATTCCTTATATCATTCATACAGATGATATACAGGAATACAGAAATACTTCTGGCCAGCTACTGGGAATGTTCCTCTTCCAGAGACTGAAAGGAGAATGATTTGGCAGTCATAGAAAAGGATGCTCTCTCTGAATCCAAAAGAACTGATTTGATGAGTTTTACACAGGCCTCACCCCCTACCCTACTGCTGCAGAACACAGTATGGTTTAGCTCAGAAAGGTGATATCTGAGATGAAATCCCAGTGCTGAAATTTCCTTCCAGATTATTGGCAGACATGTGTTTTCTGGAGACGGGGAGTGTGCATTTTAATTTTTGTTCTTTACACATATCCAATGACACAATTTTTATGACTATTTTTTTTTAACAAGACCATTTGTGCTGCTGTTTCTGGAGATTGCCTGACTCAGGTTGATGACCAAGAGGAAATACCATGAGATTAGGCTCTATCTTGTTGAAGTCACAGCAGATCTTCCAGTGAGGCTAATGCTAATGGTGATAAATCCATGGATACAGTGAAAATGGTTGGCTATGGTAGTTCTGGTGTTCAGACACTGCAAAGCAAACAAAGAACTTTGTGATAGAACTTGTCTCAATTCTTTCCTCCCTTTTTTGTGAGTAATCCAAGGCTTCTTTCTTGGAAATACTGAATGTATACCACTCCACTGGTTTTATTCCTTTTGAAGTTAATAGAAATTTATAGCAGTACACTCATTCACTTAAATGGAACCAGAATTTTACCCCAAACTCCTTTTTTTTTTTTTTTGTTTGGTTTGTTTCATCTAAACAGTCTTGAATATGTCTAAAGTAACTCTTGACATGGAAAGCAACCATTTCAGTGAAACTTCATTCCTTGAGGTCTATTTGACTGGATATAGCAACAGGAAGGCTGTAGAAGAAATGTCACTGCAGGAGCATCTACAACTTGAGCAAAGTTTTAAGCTCTTAACAGTGCATTCTCTGCCACTCATCACAAAAGCAGGAAAGTCTCACACAGTATGTCCTCCCCATTGCTGATCTGCTGCCCTCCCCATTGGGAAGCTCACAGCAAGGTATTTCTGTGCCTGCCTTCCTCAGACTGATAACCCCTGTATCTTTACCTCTTTGAAGACAACATCTTCTGGGCCCTTTTACCAAAATTTTTAGCTAAGGCACTGCAAGAGGAGGGACAAAGGGAGTGCACACCTGTCGCAGAGGGAAACTGAGGCTTAAGAAAAAGGAAATTGCTTTAAACAAAGCCACCATCTCCCATGTCCCAAGACCTGTACAGTCTAAATTATTCTGTTCTCCAAAAGCAACAGCTCCTTACACCTCCATCATCACAATTAGGAATAAGCAACAGGCGGTGGGAAGGAATACCACACTCCAATTCATGCTGGTTTGTTTTGTTTTACCTTAAAAGTCTCTTTGATATTTTTATACCATCAGACAGCAGCCAGCTCCTTTTTTTTTTTTTTTTAAACTTCATCCCTCTGGACAAGTAGGATATTAATATTATCCCTGTAACAAGCAGCAGAAGGAATAAAACATCTAGGTAAATACTGCAAGTGAGATTAAAACTCTCTAGCTTTCTGATGTAACCCTGTGACATAGCGTTTCTAGTGAATTAAACCAAATGTACAAGTATTTAACGACTAATCCTTTTAAGTATTTTAATGCCCCAATGAAGATTTCTTATAGGGAGAGGCAAAGCATATGTGGTTTCCGTTAGAGTCTGCCTGCAGGCAGAGGATTGAGCAGATTGGCTTTTTTTTTTTTTTTTTTTTTTTTAGCTCTCCCCCCCCTCTTTTAATTAATTAATATTTCCCTGCTTTTGTTGTTTTTGGCGGGCGGGTGCTGAATGGACAGCTCCCGCCGGCGGGGCTCAGGGGGGACTCACCCCGCAGCCGGGGGAGGGAGAGGGGAGGGGGGGCGGCCACATCGCAGCCTGCCTCTGCCTGCAAGAAAGAAGAGGGATACTAAACAGGCTTTCTTCCTCCCCTGGGTTACTACAAACAGCTAACCTAGCTCAGGGGGTTCTTTGAAGACAATAAAGAAAAGTAACTTTTCATTTTAGAAACCCATCCTGCAGGGCAGCAGGTAATAAGCTGGTGATAAGATTCCATGTATGCGTCTAAAATTTATAAATAAAAAATGCACACACATGTTTGTGTGGATTCAGACTAGAGGTAAGGATGCCTTTTTTCATGGTGAGGGTGCTGAAGCACTGGCACAGGTTGCCCAGAGAGGTGGTGGATGTCCCATCTCTGGAGACATTCAACATCAGCTTGGACAGGCTTCCGAGCAACCTGGTCTACTTGGAGAGGTTCCTGTTCATTGCAGGAGGGTTGGACTGGGAGGCCTTAAAGGCTCCCTTCCAGCCCAAACGATTCTATGATTCAATGATATACATCTTCTTTTTATCTACAGAACCTCCTAGCAATAGGGAATAACATTTTCTCCTCTGTTAATAGCCAGGCCAGTGTTGTGCACTGCAGGGCGAAAAATCAGTGCTTATCACCATAAACCAAATTGGTCTTCTGTTTAAGATAATCTTTAAGGGTTGCAAATTTAGGGTGAGGAGTACAGTTATAATGAAAGCAAATGCTCATATTTCCAGCTGAGGGAAATACATCCTCTTCCTATGCTCTTTTGGATGCACAACAACCAATACAGGAATTTGGAGGACAGGAGTGTGGGTGCAAAGTCTTGGCCATGCACTTGGATCTGTGCAGGCAGGTAGGACTGCTGACAACACCTCAGCATTTCCTGCTGCTGTGGTGAGGAATGGCAAGTACAGAAGGAGTGTGTTTCTGTATTTCAAAATAGCAGACCAGAGGTTCAGCTGATCTAAATGAGAGGTGGATCAATTATTGTGTTGATTCATCTAGAGCTAAGATATGAAACACCTGTGCAAATTATTGTAAAATCTCTTTCAATGTTATATGTACATAAAAGTGAATGATATACCTGTATGATGGATAGATATGTGATATATCCTTACAGAGAGGAAGAGTCATGATCTTTATTGTTGTCACAGATTTGTTGCATTTAGGAAATAGAAATATATACAAAATCACTGCTAGAAATAACAATTTTGTATCTTTTTATGACAAATGATATATTCATTTGACCATCATGTAATGCATGGCCAACGTCCCTTGTCCCTAAAGTTATATCCTGGTCGTTGTTAATCTGAATACCAGTGTCTCTTTCCACACTGAATGAATGTTGCTTACTGGAGCTAAATGCAGTAAGCATTTTTTTCTTTTTTTTTTCTTTTTTTTTTTATTGTGATTCTAGAAGTAAAATTAAGCATTTGTTTCAGCTGAGCACATTGCTGATGGGGTCAGTAAGCTATAGCCCATTGTCTTTAAACTACTAAAAACATTGCTCTTTTCAATTGCAGTCATTTTATTGTACAATCAAAAATTCCTGATTGTCCATGTTTTGTTCACTGGCCTGCAAATAATCATTCCAGAACAGCCAGATAATACAAATTGAGAGGAATTACTGCTGGAAATCACACTTTAGCTCACAGTTTAGAAACTGAATAATTACCCTGTCTACAGCAGTAGTGGAAGGAAGGAAGGAAGGAAGGAAGGAAGGAAGGAAGGAAGGAAGGAAGGAAGGAAGGAAGGAAGGAAGGAAGGAAGGAAGGAAGGAAGGAAGGAAGGAAGGAAGGAAGGAAGGAAGGAAGGAAGGAAGGAAGGAAGGAAGGAATTTTTCTCATGGTTCCCAAAAATACAATTAATATTTTTCAGCTTTCAGACCATGGAACTAACACTTGAAATTAAAGGCATTTTCCAGACAGACACTATTTCATTCTTATTTTCCCTTTTATTCTCCTTATAGTTTAGGCACAACACAAATCAAAATACTTGTTTAGGGCATTTTCCACAGCTCTTTGAATTCCAGGGAAAGAATTCCATTGACTTAAGGTGATCTTTGAGCAGGTCCCTCATTCAAGGGAGTACTAGTCTTTTACTGCCTGACCCCTGCACCTTCACCAGTGTGCTCAGGCCCACAGAGGTCAAAGAGACAACTGGCTTAGACAGGGATTACTGGCAAGAGTCTGGGATGCAGAATGGGGCTCACAGTGAGCTCCACCAGCACATTCATTATCAAGCCTCTGGTAGCTATTGTCAGGTTGTGAATGATGTCTCCTGTACCAGACACCTCATCCCAAAATCAGATACTGCAGGAAAGATCTTATTTCTGGAAAGAAATTAGAAAAAAAGTAAATTAAAAAATCCTTCTTCAAAATGAATTTTAATGCCTGGTTTTAAAGTAATAGAAATCCCAAAATCTCTTGCTTTTATGCATGAGCTATTATGATCAATTGGGAAATTAAAATATGTTTTTAAAGCATAAATACCTATTCCCTCGATGGAATCTTATGTCTCTGAAGTAGCTGGCTTCAGTTTTGGGGATACATCTTATGCATTTTAATAGCAAATGCCTGAATACTGAACCAATAAAAAATATATAGTGGTTTCTTCTACCAACCCAGTATTCTTGGGTCAATACAAGTCCCATTTTCAAATATGTTAGCAAATATATGTGTTCAGTGAAAATTATATATTACTTTAGCCAAATACAGATTTATTTGAGCTATTCAGAGCAATTTCAGGCTCTTGAGAAAAGAATATCTTTAAAATATTAATGGTATTACACCTAATTTTAAAGTGTTGAGGCTACAAACTCAGTGTAAGTGGTAAAAAATCCATGAAAATATGCATCCATGAAGACACACAGGTGGGGGAAAAATGGGAGAAGCCATCAATACAAGAGTCATGAGCTGAGGGCAAAGATGTCAGCCTTACCTATGAATTTACTCTTTTAAGTTTGTGACACAACTTCAATGTTATTTAAACACATAGTAGGGCACAGTGTTTAATTAGGTAAAGAAACTTGCTCACAATTACTGCCACTGCATAAGTGCATGAGCAGAGTGAAGCACACTCAATAATCCAAAGAACCTGACACTGTATTATTTATTGGAATGTCTGCATTAATTATGGATGATTCTAATATAAGGTACATCTTTAATACATCACAGTCTACAGATGTTTTCATTCTCCACTACCAGAGAGAAGTTTAATTATAAGATTTTGCCTCATGCATTGAAAGGCATCCAGAAAATAACATGGATAATGTCTTCTTAGCCAGTTCATGATCAGCAGAGTTTCTAAAATCCTAGTTTATCTGGCTAAATGTGGAGAGTTTGGTTTAGACTTGCCTTGTGGGCTAAAATTGGCAAGAAGAAAAAAAGAATAGAGCTTTCAATGGGATTCACCAGGTAACTGCAGGATTTTCAGTTCCATCACCAATGCTTTTTCCTGAGCAGCAAAATCTAGGGCTGTGATGAGAATTTCCACTGAATTTTAATGTTTTAATGCAGAACCCCCACCACACAGGGAACTTTCCTCTTGCCTTGGTTGAGTATGGGTATTATGCTACATCAAAGAGCAGGAATATCCCATAGAGCTTCCCGTTCTGCTCTCTGTGGAAGTAGGCTTCAGATCTTCTCTTCAGTACCTAGGTTTTTAAAAAGGCAATGAAAAAGTCTCACAAATTTTGCTGAAAAAACGCTGTTTTTAAGCAAAATATAGACTTCAATTTGAAGAGCTAAGTGAAAATGATGGAGAATGGTTTTCCAAAGTCTACATTTTTCCACTATTTCACTCTTGTCCTGAGGAATATCCCTGTTGAAATCCACAAGGTTTTACATGAATTATTAGGTTCAGAGGGCAAGGTTCAAATGTTTATATCACAATATTATAGAATGGTTTGGGTTGGAAGGGACCTTAAAGATCACCTTGCTCCAACCCCCTGACATGGACATGGTACCTTCCACTATCCCAGGTTGCTCCAAGCCTCATCCAGCCTGGGCTTGGACACTTCCAGGGATGGGGGATCCACATCTTCTCTGGGCAACCTATTCCAGTTCTTCAAGAAATGGAGCAAAAATTTGAATGAGGACTCCTGTTAATTTTCAAGTCACATTTTGGGGCTTTTCACCATTATGTGGTTTCCTAGAATCAGGTTTCATTTTGCTCTATAGTTAAATTTCTAACCCCATCCCATTCCATGAACAGAGATGGTTGTGTCTGTGTTTCCTTTTAACAGTTTCCAGCATGTTATTAATAGTGGAAATAATTTACAACAGCAATAATGCTGGAGAAATCCTCAGTGAAGCAGAAAGGGTGGTGAGAGCAATGAAACACATGATTACAACTTGGAAAAAAAAACCATTATCATAGAGAAAGATTCTTTAAGGGACAATTTCTGGCTTCTTCCTTGATATAAACTTGAGGGCACAAAATGTCAGTAGGATATCTGTGAATTCTTCTTTTGCCAATATTTAAAAGCCTCAATGGCTTATAAGCAAAGGGGCTGATGAGCTACTGATGTGCAAGAAGCCAAGGTTCTCACAGAGAAGAGGAATTAGAGCCTAGTTGTGTTTGTAATTATAACCAAACCTCCCTTTTCAGAGCTGCAAACCACATAGGATATGAGGAATTAGATGCCAGGGGGAAAAAAGAGATTGTTAGAGGATTTTCCAAAATTATTTTGATTCTGTTTCTCACAGCTGCAAATACCTTCAGATAGCCACAGAATCAGAAAAGGATTTAAGGGTAAAAAGGTGACCTACAGGAGTGAGATGGATCAGGTAAAAGGAAAAGAGGTCTGAGAGGATTACCTGAGGAAGGAGAGCAAGTCTAAGAGATGGGAGAGCAGCCAGATTGTGGAATGAGAGAACTGCACAAGAGAGCAAGACAAATACAGTACTAGGACATTCTTCAAGTACAGAAGAGGTCACTGGAAAATAAAAACTTCTTCTGCTTGACAGAAGAAGTAGTGTTTGCTTTCAAGGGAAAGCTGGAAGAGGAAGGGAGGTTTTTCTTTGTCTCGGTATTTGCAGAACTGGAGCAAGGACAGCTGCCACAGACAGTCGGCATGTTACCCCCCTAAGGGATGCAGGAGAGATGCTGAAAGAAATTAGGAACATGGCAGTAAAAGGCACTGGCAAAACCAGTGTTGTGTGAAGATTGAAAGGGGGGAAATCCCAAAAGGGGGAAGAGTGGAGGCAGCCTGTTTTTCTTGTTGCAGGTGCCCAGAGGAGGGAGGGAAGGTGGGTAGACAGCTTGGTAACAAAACAGTGGTGACAAAATAAATGCCTTAAAGCAGGAGTGTGTGTAAGAACAGGATACACCAGAGGCTGTTGGAAAGGAGAGGCCTCCATGGAGCAGGTACAGCCCTAGGAGCCTTCTAAGAAGGGGCCCTAGGCAGAGTCCCCAGGAGGATCTCCACACCTCCACAAGCCTAAGCCAAGAGGAGCTGTTTTCTTGGGGTCTGGCTAGAGAGCAAAGACAGATGGGATGGGGGACTCAGCAGCTCAGGGAGCTGTGGGAAAACACCCAGAGAGGGAGAAATTCAATGATCAGAGGAGTGGAGAGGATAAGCATGAGGAGCAGCTCCGTGAAAGCAAAATTGTGGCTCTATGGGAGGGGGCTTGAAGCAGAACTAGAGAAGTCACATCATCAGGACACTTAGCACAAGAAATAGGAACTGAGGGGCTCACAGCTCTGTTTGGATGGCAACAGACAGCAAACAGACAGCAGGGAAGAAAGAGACTAAGGAAGATGAGGATGGGAGAAGTTAACCAGTAAAATTAATGGAAAGGGGTCTCTCACTGACAGGCAGTCAATGGACCACCCTTACCATTGTCACCAAATACCTAGAAAGTAAGTTTGCAATCCTGTGGCCACAAATTCTGCCCTACTGACCTTTGCATGGAATGGTGTGAATGGCATTCACTGCAAACAAGCAATGGTCTGGTTTACAGCCAGGCAATATTGATCAATATTGACACCTTTGAAGCCACCTCACCTCTCCCTTTCCATTTGCTCTGAGTAACACCTGGCTTGAAATACAGCTGCTCTCAAGTCTTCATGAAAGCCTCAACAAGCAGGAAACCTTGCTGCCATCAAAAAAATGACTGAAGACACCAGATATACTCTTTAATTTTTTTACTAATATTTTCACAACATTTTAATTGCTTGAAAATGCATTTTCAGTCCCAAAATGTTGCCTTTCAGCTGTTGTGGTGATACAGAATAGAAATTTGGAGGAGGAGGAAACATGGTGGTGGTAAACTGTGTCCAGAGGGCAGGGAAAAATCTATTGCAGGACATCTTTTGTCTTGAGACTTGAAGAAAACCACTTCAAAACTCCCCATTTCCATTGCCCATAGCTACACTCAGTGAACTCCAATATGAAATCATTCTCCTTGGCAGAGGAAAAGCAATGTAATGTAATTTGGGTGCTGAAAATACTGATTCTTAAAGAGAAACAGGAAAAAACCGCATCTCTCTCACACAGAGAGGTTTGCTTGGAAATGCAGGTGGGTAATCTGGGGGTGTATGTGGAGGGGGTTACCAGCTCCCTCCTTCCCACCTGCAGGAGTCTGGGCTGTCCCAGGGTTTTCCCTTCCTGTGAAGTTCAGAGAAGGGAGATGGGGTGGTGAGGCTCAGCACAGAGGGGGCCATGACCAAGTTCAGCCCCTCTGCCAGACAAGAGGGAGGAGTTCAATGGAGAGGAAAAAGAGATAAGACAAAGAATGGCCCATGCAGGGATCAAACTCACAGCGTTGGTGTTATCAGCACCGCGCTCTGATCTACTGAGATAATCCAGGGTCAACAGCAATAGGTCTGCAAACAATGGTCAGCACCCAGGCATGAACAAAAGTGACCTCAGGGATGCTTTTCTTTTGTGTCAGCTGAGCATTCCCAAAGCTCCAAGCCCTCAAATTTTAGGAACTTCAGAGGACAAAGGGGATGGACAGCAAAAAAACTCTTTCTGGCTGATGAACACCCTAGCACTGCTGACTCCATCTGCCTGTGATGGTTTAACTACTCTCTCGTCTCATTCAGATGCAATAAACTCTGGTAAAAGTCATCAGAAGTTTAGATCCAGCAAGACCAAGTTTTGGTGACTTTCAGTTGGAGAAGAAGGCTCTTGATTAAGAATAAATTTAACTATTATTGGGTGACCAGCAAAATGCAGGAGCCAAAGCAGGATGGAGCAATTAAAAGGAAAAATGTGATTTCAGGCTGCTAAACGCTGGGAAACGTTTGTAAGACAAGCAGGAGGTGAGAGAGCTCTGTGAGTCTCGGGAGCTGCTCTCCTGCAGCAGCCAGACGCCGAGCCCAGACTGTGTCCCTGTAGCAGCACCAGACACTTTGCACACTTCAGTGAATCGGGGGAAGTGAGATGATCCCAGAGAGGAACATTTCATTTTCTTGTGTATTCGGCGTTTTATCCTTCAAAATCCCCACCCTTCCCAGCCCAGTCCGATTTTTCCAGATTCCTTAAAAAAAATTTTAAAAAAATATAGAAAAAAAATCTGTAGCTCAGAAGCAGAAGCAAACTTTAGGCAGGGGATAAACAACGTGCTCAGCCACAATGAAACTCAAGGCAAAGTCTGTCTGCTCTGTTCATAGCGCTGGTTGGAAAACCAGAAAGCTCCCAATTAACTTTCCTGAAAGATTTTTCTTTGGGAGCAATTAATAAGTGCTTTGCAGTTTGACTCGCGTTATTAATTGGATTGGGGGGAGTTAAAAGCGCAAACGGTCTATATGATTTTTTTCTAGGGTCTGTAAACGAAGCTAACAGATGGAACTGACCAGTAACGTGCATCTGGCAAGCCGGGTTTCTTATAAACTTTCCTCCAAACAAAACCATTTTGGAGGCTTTGTTGTCGTTTGAAACGAAGTTGGGCTCCGGGCTGGCTGGGAGCGTGGCGGTGGGCTCGGCTGGGCTGCGTGTGCGTGGGAAGGGAGCATGGAGGGGGAAGGGGTCGGGACAGGGGAAGATCTCAGGCAAAACCCATCTCCTGCAGCGGGGTGATCTCCTGGCAGCTCGGGCAGGGAGCTGGGGAGGCACCGGCCCTTGCGCCGGGCGCGTCCTGCGGGGTGATGCCCGCACCGCGGCACCCCCGGCACAGAAAGGAAGGGAATGTGCCCCCACATCGCTCTCTCACACCCGTGGCTTCCTGAAAATAAAACAAATGAGTGCGCAAAGGAGCGAGTGTCTCGTGGGGTGACTCGCTGGGAAGCGCGGCCGCCCCGCAGCGCCCCCGGTCACGGCGGGGCTCGGTGCGCTCCGCGCCGCCTCTGCCGCGGTCACCCGGTCCTGTCCCCATCCCCTCGCCGTCTGTGCCCCGCTCATGCTCTGAGCCGGGCCTGTTGGCCAGGTGCAGGGAAACCTTTTCTCATCCCCTCTCAGAAAAAAACAAAGCCACATAGACGGGACTGAAGTGGCACAGTGCAAATAACCAAAGTCAACCGACCTGCGGAGTGCTCTGCCATGAGTGTTTGGGAGGGTGCTTGTCTTCCTTCTCGGAGGGAAGGAATGTCTCTCCTGCCTCTCCCTCCATCGGGAAGGTGTGTTCACGGTGTGTTAACTTTTTTTTTGTCAGGTCTAAGCCTCCCTGCTCAGGGCTGGTGTGGCTGATTCCAGTGCGCTCACCATGCCTGGAAAGGGCAAGTTGGTTAACAGCATTGTGGTGGGTTTTGTCCTGTGGCTTTTTTTCAATTCTCTCAAGTATCAAAATCTTGAGAAGATCAAACAAAATCTGAACTTGGAGAAAATTCTGGATTTTTTTTTCAATTATATATTGGGGAGAAATATATAATTTTCAATTATATATTGGGGAGAACCGTAGGAAATGCAAATAAGAAAAAAGCAATTCCTTCCTTCCTTCCTTCCTTCCTTCCTTCCTTCCTTCCTTCCTTCCTTCCTTCCTTCCTTCCTTCCTTCCTTCCTTCCTTCCTTCCTTCCTTCCTTCCTTCCTTCCTTCCTTCCTTCCTTCCTTCCTTCCTTCCTTCCTTCCTTCCTTCCTTCCTTCCTTCCTTCCTTCCTTCCTTCCTTCCTTCCTTCCTTCCTTCCTTCCTTCCTTCCTTCCTTCCTTCCTTCCTTCCTTCCTTCCTTCCTTCCTTCCTTCCTTCCTTCCTTCCTTCCTTCCTTCCTTCCTTCCTTCCTTCCTTCCTTCCTTCCTTCCTTCCTTCCTTCCTTCCTTCCTTCCTTCCTTCCTTCCTTCCTTCCTTCCTTCCTTCCTTCCTTCCCTCCTTTCCTCGCTGGGCCGGGCGGGGCGGGGGCCTCGGGTGGAGCCCCTCTCCCCAGCAGCGCTCTGGAGAGGTGTGATGTGTTCCCGCTGCCCCCCCGCCCGCCGGAATACCCGCACTTTCCCATCTCAGACAATGCATTTCCATTCCAGTCGTGTGCCTTTGTCCATTTGTAGGAAGAAAAGAGGGCTGAGTGACAGCTCCTGTTAGCCTGCATGAACAGATACCAATAAACCCTCCCAAAACCTGGACCTTAAAAAAAATAAATAAATAAAGAGGAAAGAGCAAGGCAGGGAGCCACATGCCTCTTTGCCTCCGGCTTATTATTAAGACACCTTCGCAGCTTAAACGCTTAAACGCGACCCAAATTAAATGGCAATTAAAAGCAAGTTACACCCTCTCCTATCTCCAGGCTTATCTCGGGTGGAAGCTGGCCATCAGCAGAGCCTCCCCGTCGGGAAATGCCATTTGGGCTGGCATCTTCGCGGAGGGTGTGTGAGCCCCCCCCGGCACCCCGAGCTCGCCCGGCAGCGGGCGGCGCCCCCGGGCGCTCCCCGGGCGGAGCCCGCAGTCGCTGCGGGGCTGGAGAGCCGCTACCCGGGGGCACAGGAGCAGGGGGGCGCCGAGCAGGCACACAGGACTCATTCCCCGAGTGGCAGCTCCTCGGACCGGTGTCACTAAATAAATAAATCACGTACCCCTTCAGCTTTGCCACCCAGGGCTACGCAGCCTCCGTGCGTTCCCATCTCCAAAATATATCGGCACTTGGAAATGTCGAACCAGCTATCAGTGGTCTTTAGCTCTTACGTCCCCTATCCCTGTTTTTCTTTCGCCTGTTACAGATGTAATTCCGTAGATCTATATGTATTTTATGTATAATTCCATAATATCGTATGTCACTGCAGTGATACTTTGTGGTCTCACCCTAGTTTTATGTTTGAAAATGCTATTTAAAGAAGCCTGTAAGATAACATATTAGGCAGCTTTAAAAGCAGGTTGGAGTGTGGGGTGGACTTAAATTCGATGTAAATGAAAGGGTAAAAAAAAAAAAAATACAAACCCAAACCAAAACAAACCACATAGTTTTCATTTAGGAAAAAAAAATACACTTAAACAGACACACACACAAATGTGCAATCTTAGATTCTGGTCAGTATTTAGAAGCAGTATAATCAACAGGAAGGAGCACTTACCTATTGAAAAGGATGGTTTAATAATATATATTTGTATATATTAGCTTTATGTCTTCCCAATAAAATGTACACAAAATACCCCCTTCGATCAGATTAGTTCCCATATTAGCCTGGGTAAGAAAAAGCATTCTAAAGAGTGGAGGAAAAATTGTATAAAAATGTTGAAAGAACCTACAGTTCCTTATTAGGCGAAGATACAATATTTATTCCTTGTCTCCTGGGATGAAGCTCCTCTATCTATTGTCCTCCCAGTTCTCAGTGCTGATGCTTAATTTTCAAAACTTCTATATTACCAAGGGACCTACGACATCAGCCAAAGAAATACCCAGCAAGTACAAAATCTGATCCAGGGAGCAGCTTTTGTGCAGAGGGAAAATTTTGTTCCTACAGGTTTTTAAGGAGGTGCATGGAAAAGCGAGAGATCTGATCTATGCAGATACATTGCAAATTCTCTCTGTCTGTAGAGATTTTTTCTAAAAAAAATTGGGGAAATACATGAACTTTGGATTTTTCAATTTTTTCCTTTTTTTTTTTTTTTTAAATTTGGAGAGGGGAGTTTTATCCAGAGTTGGGGGTTTTTTCCTCTTCTTTTTTTTTTTTTTTTTTTTTTTTTTCGGAGAACCAAAAAATGTCAACTACCTTTCCAGGTCTCGTCCACGATGCAGAGGTATTTTGTGTGTGTGAGAGTGTGTGTGTGTGTGTGTGTGAGTGCGCGCGTGTGTGTGGATGTGTGTGTGCATCTGTGTGTGTGTGTATGTGCCTGTGTGGTTGTTTCCATTTTTTTAAAATCCATATTGGACCGTTACGTTTAATTATAATCCGGCTTCAGAGATAACTTAAAGAAGTATAGAGAGAAAATTCGTTATGACATCTGTCGCCAGCAAGGGCAACTCATTACCACGTTAAAACCGTTGCCAGAACGAAAATCAGAATAATACCCCTAATAATATAATGAAGTGGAGAGAAATCACCACCAGCTCGCCAGGAATGGGGAGTTCTCGCTAAAAAGCAGGACTCTCCTTTCTTTCGAAACGCAGGGAAAAGAGGGGGGGAATTTTGGATCTGATTCGTTATTTTAAAAAGAAAGAAAAATAGGGGTTCAAAAAAAAAAAAAAAGAAGGGAAGGAAGGAAGGAAGAAAGGAAGGCAAGCAGGCGGCAAAGCTTTCTCAATGTGTAACGCTGCAACATAGGGACGGGACTTGTGTGTATACTCGGTAGTTTCCTCTGTTTGATGACTTTTTTTTTGTGTCAGCCCCAGATATTACAGCTGTGATCAGGAGGTGGATGGATAGATGGATGGATAGATGAATGAATAGATGGATAGATAGATAGATAGATAGATAGATAGATAGATAGATAGATAGATAGTTTTTATTTCAGTGCGTGGATTCCTTTTGCTTGACAGTATTAAGGGCAGGCTGGGCTGTTTATGATTTTTTGAACAGACCTTTATGGCACCAGCCCAAGGTAGGAAAGGATCTTTTGTTGCTGGGGTTGCCGCTCGCAGGCTTAGACGCTTCTGCAGGGGGAGAAGCTATGCAGGACAGCGTGCTTGGAAGAACCGTACCCGGGGTTTTCAATGACAAACCTCCAGTTTTGGGGTCTTCTTTTCACTTCTTCCTTTCAGATACGTCATGACGGATCAAACAGTTACCGTTTGATGCAGCTTGGATGCCTGGAGTCTGTGGCCAACTCGACCGTCGCCTATTCCTCCTCATCTCCTCTCACTTACTCTACCACGGGCACCGAGTTCGCCTCCCCGTACTTCTCCACTAACCACCAGTACACCCCACTGCACCACCAGTCCTTCCACTACGAGTTCCAACACAGCCACCCGGCAGTCAACCCCGACGCTTACTCCTTGAACTCTCTCCACCACTCCCAGCAATATTACCAGCAGATCCACCATGGAGAACCCACTGATTTTATCAACCTGCACAATGCGCGGGCACTCAAGTCCTCCTGCTTGGACGAGCAGAGGAGAGAGCTGGGGTGCTTAGATGCTTACCGCCGCCACGACCTGTCTCTTATGAGCCATGGATCCCAATATGGGATGCATCCAGATCAAAGACTCCTGCCAGGACCAAGCCTCGGGCTTGCAGCCTCGGGAGCAGACGATTTGCAGGTAAATAGCATGCGATCTCCTTTCGAGGTGCCTTCCCCTCCCCTCCCCCTGTCCTGGACCCCCCCCACCACCCCCACCCCCACCCCCATTTTCCTCTGCTCGGAATAGCTCATACAAAGGAGGGAAGGTTCATCCCAAACCCCATCCAGCGCCCGTCCCTTCCAGATTAGTAGCAGCAAGAAAAAATGTGGAAGGGGAAAGAAAAAAGAGAAAAAAAAAATCAACCAAACAAGTGTTCTTCTTCGGTCAAACAAACAAATTAAACAAAACCAACCTCGCGCCTGCCTTTGCTGCGTGGGTTGTGTCTCTGTGGTGGCTGAGACCGTGGGGGTCCCCCGGAGATCTCGGGGTGAGTGTGCGTGTCACACTTCCTTACCCAGTCACACGGAACCCAAATCAAACCAGAACAAACCCATCTTCTTGCTTTTCCTAAACTTTTCCTCTCTTTCGGCGCAAGGAGCACTTTGCAGCGACAGAGCAGGCAAATGATTTAAGGGAGGCATGGAGTAGGAAAAGAGAAAAAAGGCAGGGCAGGAAATAAATCTGCTTTCCGACAGACCTACAAAGGGAAACCTTCCGAGATATGAGGGAGGAAAGAGATAAACGGGAGCAAATGTTCGTCAGAAAAAAAGTCAGAATGATAAAAATGCCTCGCTATATCCGATCTAGGTGTTAATAGGGTGAGAGATAAAACAGATAAAGCTAAATTCATCTGTCTGTCTATCTAGTCATTCATCCACTCCACCCTAACCAGCACCTGGACCCATCTAAAAATTTTTATTTCTGTGTATCAAAAGCTCAGCTTTATCCGTTCAGAAATCCTTTCCCACGCGCTAAAAATTCACCTCCGCCAAACTGAGCCGGTTGCTTAAATGAAATTGGTTTCCAAAATTGCAAAGAACGTCATCTTGTATCTAACCTCCATTCCGAAATGTGCCCCAAATCAAAAGCAAACCTTTCTTCCCCCGACGAGCTGAGGAACTGAGGGCTTCCCCATCAGCAGGGAGAGACAAACGGGACCGTATTTACTGTACTTACTTTTCCCCCAGACCTCGCTCCCTGGCATACAAAGCTGGCCGTGGTGGACTTCCCAAAAAGATGTAGCGGTCAAGGGCTTGTGGGGGGAAAAAAAAAAATCAATTCGAAATTTGTAAAATGAAGAAGGTTTATTTTCTTTCCTTAAAATCAAAGCACGAAAAATAATCCAAACAATATATGTTAGGGAAAACAATTTTTTTTTTTTCTAGGAGGAAAATAAACCCACCAACAAATGTTATCTTTTATACCTCAGATGTAGAAAACCTAGCTATTTAAACCTAGTTTTCTCCACCAAAATTCATTATATAATTTTGTCTTCTCTGGCCATTTTTTTGTTTACATTTTTCACAAGGATCTCCTTATGTTACCCCCCTAAAAAAAAAAAAAATCTGCCATTCACTGCTCAACCCCAACTAAAACCTATTTACTTCTTTTTATAACCACGTCTGCTGCTGATTTTTTTGTATCTGTACAAATTTTTTTTCTTTGGCAGGCACAAAGCCTTGTATTTTTCAAAAGAGGGGATTAGGAACGTTTGCAAGACAGCAGACAATGCCTAAGTCCCGGGCAAAAAAGCACCATAGTTTATCCAATTTTCGACTTAGTGCCATTCAACTGGTCATTTATGCAATGTCATCCGACCAAACAACATGTTTCCCTTCTAAAAAGAAAAAGGAAAAAAAAAAAAGGTTGGTTAAGCTGCTAGAGGCACAGTCTCTTTTTATTTATTTAACGAAGAAGAAAATCAACAGCTTTCCTTTGGAAAATATTAATTTTTCGATCACAAGTTATTATCAAATATAATGCTTAGGTCTTTGTACTTAATCTCTTCTTTATTTTTTCCTCCTCCCTCTTTTTCCGAACACAAGAGGGAGTGTGCAGAGGTATCAAAAAGCCTGAGCGTGAGAAGTTGAAAATATTAGTATTTGTCGTTAGGACTTGGATGATTCAGAACAAATTTGGACTCTCGCGAATATCACTACGGGTGTAGAGGGAAGCGTTTTGGTGGCGAGCAGAAACAGGACTGCACAGAAATACTTTTAAACCAAAATTGTGGTCTAACCAGTCTACCCCTTTCTCCTTAGTCTTTCTTTTTAAAACGTTCATCAGCATATGCCTCATTTCAAATGCAACAAATGTAAATATACTTTTCCCTGCACAGAATTTTAAGTGAATGTCCAATAGTTTCGAGGGCGGTTTAAGTCAGCCTAACAGATGCAAACAGTCTTGGAGCTGGAGTGGCATCTTTCAGTGCCCTAAAAAGATTTTCCATGGGCAACAAAGAAAACTGTCACACCTTTTCCCATCACCGCTTTAATTTATGCTCAGTCGCCAAGTTTTTTTCATATTGATTTCATAATCACTTTAAGGCAGAACACTTAAAATAAAAAAGGGCCTTGAAAAGGAAGGTCTTACAGGGCCAGGGCCAATATGGTGAAAGTGGGGGAGAGAGCCAGGACTGTAAAGATTGTTTTGTAAAGTGGGGTTTTTATTATGCACCGACTCTCTCCGCATTTACTTAACTCTTCACGGGCTGTTGAATAGGTTAACACCCTTAAAGGCCTCTTTCATGTCCAATACCTCGTTTGTTTGTAGAGGAAAATGCGTCTTTAACACATTTCCACTGGGCAAAGATTTAGGTTTGGTTTGTTGTGTTTTTTTAACCCCAACATAAGGAAAAACCCAAAGAAAACCCAACCCTTTCAAGTCTTTTATCACTCCAATAAAAATATTTATTAAGGAGGGCGAAGATCCCCAAATAATCAGCCTTGTAACAGGAGAATAAAGAAGTGAGATCTCTTCGGACGTGCACCAGAAGCCCTAGGCAGGTTTTTTGATGGTTCTTCACCCCTCGGTCACACATGGGTGCCTGTGTGTGTGCGCACACAGATGCATATTCATCCCCACCTATGTGCGGACACACGCATTGTTACAGCACCCTCACGACTCTGTGGAGCCGGCAAAGCCCAATAGGTCATCTGTTGTTTGTGCTCTTTGTCTACTTCTGTGTACACTTTCTAAGTCGGTGTGTACGTGTCCCAAAACGCATCTGAATTTAGCTGTGCCCGAATATAAATGTACCGCTAAACATACAAAGCCAGAAAAGTACATTTTTAGCTTTGTGCGCGCAACTGTCGAGCGGGAATACACTTCCCTCAAAAGTACTTGTTTGTCTGTCTATCCTGCTATGTAACTGCCGGTCTAAGTTGCCAGTTCGGGATAAATTCGTATTTAAATGGCAATGAAAGGAAAATTATTCTGCGTTTGGTGGGGTAGGGGCAGATGGCGGGATGGAGGGAGGATTTCACTTGGGTTCTCTGAGAGTAACTGTGTTTTTCCAGTTCACCTTAACTATTGTTCCTGGGCGAGTCATGTAACAAAGCAAAAGCTGTGTGATCTCTCTGTGGGTTTCTGTGTCTGATTTCTTCCTTTCCTTTCTTTCCTTGTTTTCCCCTCATTACTTAAGAGCTCAGTGGAGGCCCAGTGTGGACTTGTACTCAACGGGCAAGGAGGTGTGATAAGAAGAGGTAAGAGGTTACAAATACTTGCGTCTATCAGTTTTTGTAAACACACATCCCTTTCCATCTCTCCCTGCCTTTCCCTCCCCCACTGTTTGGCGTAGTTTGGATTTGCTGCCGAAAAAGTGGTAATTTGCCGTTTGTCAGAAGTAATTTCAAACTCGCTTAGAGCACTTCGCATTTCACAGTCCATTTGCACTTTACAAACGATCTGCTCCTCGGTAGCTCTCGGATACTCCCTCTGAATTCAGAGTTTTCCTGACTCGCTGTAACATTCCGCGTTTAATCGGGATGATCCCTGATAGTTTGAGAAACGTGTTCCCTGGCGCCGGGCTGTTAAGTCGGTAGTTTGATCTCGTGTGAGGAAAAAAAAAAAAAAGGAGTTTTTTGGGAAATGTGATTTCAGTAGCGCTGCAGACCGGTGTGGAACTCGCTTTTGAGTGTCACTTCATTTGATAACCATCTGTCAGTGTAAATATCGAACATCAAAGTTAGGGGAGAGGTTTGGAACTCGTGTTAAGCACACGTCTCTACAGAATTTGCGAAATTTGAATGTCCCGGGAAGTTTGTTATTACCGTCATTTACGCTGAAGAGAAACAACACTGTTCTAAAGGCCTAACGTAGGAACACATTTTCCTTACAAACTTAAACACATCCTTTCACTCCCGATATAAACCACGTAACGCAGCCGCGGAGAGGACACTTGGCGACTCAGCCTCTCACAGTGTTCATGTTTTGTGCTATTTTCCCCTTATTCATGACGAAAAACAGATACTTAGAAGATATTTTGGGTGACGTGATACTATCGTGCCAGGGCGCTTCTTTCAGCCGCCACTTCCCCAGACAAAATTTAGTCCCACCGCAACAAAATTGTTCATTGCAGCAGCGCCGGTCCCGCACGCCTGCGGTGGGCGGGGATGGGGAGCGGGCTCTCAGGCCGCTGTCCCGGGGCGGGGGCTTTGCTCGGGGCTCTGTCCCTGCCCCGGCTCACCCGGAGCTGGTCCTGGTGTTGGCGGAGCGGGCGGAGGAGCGGCGGGCGGGAGGCGGCGGCGCTGTGGCGGTGGTGCTGAAGGGACAGCTCCCGGCTCCCGGCTCCCAGCTCCCCTTTCCCGGCTCCCGGCTCCCGGCTCCTCTCTCCCGCTCCCCTCTCCCGGCTCCCGGCTCCCCGCTCCCCTCTCCCGGCTCCCGACTCCCCGCTCCCCTCTCCCGGCTCCCCGCTCCCCTCTCCCGGTTCCCAGCTCCCCGCTCCCGGCTCCTCTCTCCCGTCTCCCGGCTCCTGGCTCCCGCCGCGCCCCGCCCGGCCCCGCCTCGCTCGGGGACGCGGGGACACGGCGGGGACTCCAACCAAACCTCCTGTCCCCTCCCTGGGCAGCGCTGGCGGGACACTGGGGATAGGGATTGAAAACTCCTGCCCCACTCGAGCTGCACCCGCCCAAGTCCTTGTGTCTCGGATTTCAGCGTGTTCCCTAGGAGGAAGGGTAATTATGCCTAAGAAGAGGGATAATTCTTTCGGGTTTGATCCGAGAGATGACCTCCGAGAAGCGGAGATCGTTATCTGAAAGAGAGGCAGGCAGAGTCCCCATCAGCTGGGGTCTGTGCCTGTCGTGTTTGACGGCGGTTCTCATTTCCCAGTTGAAGGGCGGCTCAAAGCTCAGCTCAGCTCAACTCCAGTTTATTCAGCTCTGCAGCTCCTCTTAAGGAGACTCCAATTACCTGTGCAGATGATGGTAGTGGTGTCTCTCTCTCCCTCTCTCTCTCTTTTTAAAGAGATCAAATTATTCAAGCATTTAAAGATTGATACTAAAAGAAATCCAGCATGAAAATGCAAGGTCTTCTGAACCCTGATTTAAGTGCTGAACTACTCCTGCACTGCTATCTATTTCTTGGCATATCCAGGGAAGATATCAAAGTCAAGAGTATAAGTTTCAAATGTATATTAAAAATACATAATAAATATTTTGTCCGACTTCAAAAAAAGCGATAGGTGTTAACAGTAATCAAAACATCCTGCGCCTAAGCGCTATACA